>NW_026262723.1:38635754-39885754 GCF_021869535.1 Mytilus californianus | reverse complement strand
TATACCTTTAGAGCGGGGTGCATTGAATTATGAAGGTTTATCATCTGCTAAAAGTTACAAATCGTCGTGTCAATCGGTTAGTGTTAATTTAATTAGATTTCATCACAATACTTCTCGGTCTGTGTCCCTTTTCATGGAACGCAGTTACACAATTTCGCATCTCTCTTATGTCGAGTGGCATATTGATACCACCATTTAATTTATCAGTGAACATACATGTTCTTCATAATATTCAGTAAGGGCATAAACTTGAAGCCGCTGTGAGAAATTGTGTTTAATGTGAAAGGAATTACCCCGGTTATTAATCGAAAACATATTGTAATAAGCCTATTTTCAGAGAGACTTTTGGATAATAAGTTATGAAAGGACCCCATACTTGCACTAAATTAACTACTTTACGATTTATCCAATAATAAGATTAGCATACTTTTATAATTTGTATTGAAAGCTGTAAAAAGAGGCAGATGTATCGAATATCTAATTATAAATTATTATTCAGTACTACATTTCATCAGAAATATCAAACAGATTAGAAAACTATAAAATCGCATATGTTATAAATATTCCACACTCGTCAAGGAAGAGGTATATATATATATTTAGACCCGATCGGATCGCTTTTGAATAAGTCCTAATTTATTAGCTAAATCAAACTAAAGTTAAGGCCATTTTCAAATTTACTAACCAGTGATCGCTATAGATATCTGTAAATGAAAGTGCTATTAAAACAATTATTTGAACTGTCAAAAAATATTCATTAGTTTTAAATCTTTTTACAATACTTTTGATACTTTTTGGGGGTTTAATCGGCTATTTAACGTTTTTATTAGGTTTTGTACTTCCAAATATTTTGGCTTCGAGCATAATGAACATCAGTGAAGAGACATTTTTGCAGTAAAACTGGTACCGTTAATGTTATTAATACTATCAATATATATCGCCAATGGCAGTCAGCAGGGTTTAAGAACATTTGTTGTTCGACCTGTTAGTCAAATGCCTTTTGTTAAAATATACTTTTTCACTCTTTTGGTCTTTTGGAAAATGTTGTTTGTGCTGTATTTAGACCCCTCTAACAAGAAATTTGTTTTGCATGCACACGTATAAAAATTGCGGTTTTTATCCAACGCAATTATAGGTTTGAACGTTGTTTTCAATTAAGACTTGTTTATATTTTTTCGTTTGGGCTTGTATTATATTTGCCTTCGGGTTTATATGATCCGTTCATCCTATTTTGAATCCTCAAAATTCAAGAGTCTATCCTAAATTGAGGTAAATTGTATGGCTTTCCAAATACCGTTTCGATTCCTAACATCACTGAAGAGACATTAATTGTCGAAATCCGGATATGGTGTACAAAAACCTTTGCACCTTTTGTTTGCGGTATAACATCTTTTCCGCAAGTTTACTGTTTTCTGTTTAGTATTAAATTTATATTTAAGATCCATTTATTACATCGGTGATCCGTTTATTTGGCAATCGCCAATGGCAGTCAGCAGGGTTTAAGAACATTTGTTGTTCGACCTGTTAGTCAAATGCGTTTTGTTAAAATATACTTTTTCACTCTTTTGGTCTTTTGGAAAATGTTGTTTGTGCTGTATTTAGACCCCTCTAACAAGAAATTTTTTTTGCATGCACACGTATAAAAATTGCGGTTTTTATCCAACGCAATCATAGGTTTGAACGTTGTTTTCAATTAAGACTTGTTTATATATATATACTGTATCTGTATCGAGTATATGCATGTGTATGGACTATAATTTTATGACAAAACTTAAAACTAAATAACTAGTTTAATTCCTCACAATTATTCGGATAAGTAATAAAATTTTTAGATATTTCTCTCACATTATATTTTGTTGGTGCTGATAAAATCAAGAATAAGAATGGTGCTGGAAATCCAAGGTTGGTGGTAAAAACACAAGACTGAATGAGCAACAACCTTAAATAGCCTGTTGTAATCCCTGACCCATATAATTGAATGATAATTTAAAGAACAATTTTGTTTAACATTGATCTGTTAATTGCTGTATATTTACGTTCTGTCATACATCTTTATTTGTGAAATGTATCTAATCTAATCTAATTATCCCCTCGAAGATTATTTGATCATATGATACTTAAATGATATGAGTTTTAATTGTAGGCTCTTGCATATGATATATCTGCAGTGAAATGTGGAACAGTAGTTTTTCATTGAATGCCCTTAAATGCATCACGTGACGCGTTATGACATTCATACCTAATATCATCATTTTCGATCGTCTTCCTCAATAATGCTGGTTATTGTTTTCCCAAGCGTCTGCTGCCTGAGAGCTTTTTTCAAATTTCAAGTTTCAATTCTTATATCTTAAAAGAACAAGCAAAACAAAAAAATGAGAGAAACAAAGTATCAATATTAAATACAATGCAGTAATTCTAGATATCATTCTTATTACGCAACATACATAACAAGCACACATTCTTGAGATTGATCGTCTCTTTTCTGAGGGTGCAGGACAGAAATGTTTAAAGATTCATTTATTAAGTAAAGATGATGATTAAAAACCTTTAACAAACATTCTGATTTCTTGCTTATTGATGGAAACGTATAACAGTATTGATGCCACATCAATTTCTAATTTTAACTTATAGAAATTTGGATGTTTATTTTTCTTCCCTGAAACTCTTTAGCCATATTGAACAAACCAAAAGCATGATAAAAATGCAACGTGTTGTTTCAAAAGTTATTGTTGATAATGATTGTCAATTTCTTTTCTTTTTTAAAACTCAGGACTAACGATTTTCGAGAAAAGTTTTACCCATCGTAGTTGTTCAGAAAATACTTACGTTCCACCATAGAAGACTGTTTTTGTCTGTCGTCTTAAAAAAATGCCATCACTTTTTGGAAATATTTACAGCATAGCATACCGGAAAATACTGTACATTTCATTATCATAATTATGCAAGCGTCGGGTCGATATCAAAGACATACACACATACTGAAAGACGTTATTTAGTCAAGCACGTTGCAATGCACGCTGAAATTGGTATGTTTATCAAATCATTTAGTTTATCTTCCATTTTTTAATGGCAAATGAGAACACATAATCAATGTGTTGTAATGTATACGTAAACCAGTTATAAATCCAATTAAATTACCCGATGATAAACATTGTTTAGAAACTTAGGTTCTAACAGCTTCAGGCAAAGTTGATCTTATATGAATTTGGCTATTTTTTATGTTCTATTTGGTAATATAACTTTTCACGTGTATATGTCTTATACATCCTTGCCTTTCAAACGCTTAGGTATGAGCGTTCTTGTTGTAGAGTAATCCAGAAAAGCGCTTCGGACGCATGAAATTAATGAAGATCAATTTTCATTAATAAAGAAAATATGAATATCTGCATGCTATTTGATAGAAGCCTTACACGTTAGATTTTCTACCATTGATATAGAAATATTTCTAATTTTATGAAATATGTACCCGTTGGTAAATGTATTCAACATTACTCCACTCAGCCTCGATTTTTTTAGCGGTATTGTAATTTTGAAGAAAAAAAACTGTGATTAAATCAAAATCAGGACTCTATTTGATAATATCTTTATCTTCTTTTACAACGTTTGTCATGGTTTGAATCTTAAGTAGAAAAAGAAGATATATGACAATACTATCGTTCATAATCTTGCATTCAACAGGTCAACGATCATTACATGATTTAATGAATATAAAAATATGGAATACCAATTGTACTAAAATTCAAGGTAAATTTAAAAAAGACTATGTCCAACAATACCTTGACTGAATTTGGGGAAATCTTTATAAAAACATTCTCAATAATCCTGCTTATATTTTTGTAACGCTTTAGACACTCGTATCGTCTCCTTTAGACCCATCAGTGACGTTCGAATCAAAAGGCCGTCGCAAGAACTAAGTTTTAACGACCCCAGTGGGTGCAATTGCAAACTGACTGTCACAATTGCATTTTTGAATGAAACTGGTGGAAATAGTTTTATGGTATGCCAATCTGACTTGTAATACCGTCATTTCAGTCCAAATAATTATGTATGTTGTTGTTGACAATGTCTCAAATTGGCCGTGATTGTGTATTTATACATCCCACACAGCAAAAAGAGTTTTGGCGTGGCTCGGTACTTATACATGTCGCCATTGTGTTTTTGTTCTATGGTCATTTGTTGTATTCTTGTCTTTCATTTTTGATTATGTGCTTTGTCTATATGCCATTTTTTTCTTTGTTGACATATATGTTTGTTTTTATAGTGATTAAGATTATAACACAATGTTGACTACTGTACCCCAATTTTTGACATTTTTAAAATTGAGAGTGGAAATGGGGAATGTGTCAAAGAGACAACAACCCGACCAAAGAGCAGAAAACAGTCTTCAACACAGCGAGAAAATCCGTCACCCGGAGGCGGGCTTCAGCTGGCCCCTAAACAAAAACGTGTACTTGTTTAATGAAAATGGACGTCACACTAAACTCCAAAACATATAAATGAACTAAAATTAAAAAACATACAAGACTAACAAAGGCCAGAGGCTCCTGACTTGGGACAGTCGCAAAAATGCGGCGGGGTTAAACATGTCTGTTACCTATTTTGTCTGTTTGTTTTGTTTACACATTGTTGTCGATATAATGGAATTTTATGTAACTGTCATACAAGCGAGAGGTTTAGCTAGCTATAAAACCAGGTTTAATCCACCAATTTCTACACAAGAAAATGCCTGTACAAAGTCAGGAATATGACAGTTGTTTTCCATTCGTTTGATGTGTTTGAGCTTTTGCCATTTGATAAGGGACTTTCCGTTTTGAATTTTCCTTGGAGTTCGGTATATTTGTAATTTTACTTTTTGCTAGGAAAAAGACAAACACGTATCTAATTTGTGTAAACGTGGTTCCCTATTGAAACATTCCACATACCCAAACAGGCAAGTAAAGATGCACTTTAATCTCAATTTAATGCACAAGTTTTTTGTACCTTAAGGAGAGGCGAACCTCTTGCATGTCAATTACACAAGATTATTCCCTGCCTCTGAGATACATTTATACTGCAACAGAGCCTTTATTTCCTAACATAAAAAGAACAAAACCTGGTATGATGGCCAATGAGACAAGTATCTACCAGAGAGGATGTTAACAACTATATATGGCGCTATACGCGCTTCAACAATGGACAAAACAATTTCGTTTAGTAAACATTCAATATATAAATAAAAAAAGTTCCGGCATGACAAAATTTGTCAGTTTTGTTGTCGAAGGATTGCCGTTATGGATATTACAATAATACAGAAAATCGTTAATATATTACGAGCAATAAAATATCGTTTAACCTGACGTTAATAACAAATATCCAAAAATGCAATATTGTTATGTTGGTATTTAACCAGATAATGAAAACAAATGTTAATTGTTCTTTTATTGAAACGTAGACATGCAATCTTGCAAACGACAATCAATACTAGAAGCTAAATTTAGGGACCACACAATACAGTAAAATCCAAGACAATATCAGATCATTGCTTGGTATAATGTTTTACTGCCTTGTATTTGAAGTTATGAATTAACTGTGCGTCAAATAGTCAAGATCTTGTTATTTTGCAGAATTTCCGGATATTTTATTGCTATAAAACTCAATAAAGAGGTATATTTTAAACAAAAACAGCACTGTTATATTATAATACATTATTTTTGGGCCTGTCCCAAGTCAGGAACCTCTAGTTTTTGTTAGTCTTGTGTGTTTAATGTTTTGGTTTATTTGTATGTTTCGGAGTTTAGTGTGGCGTCCTTTTTGCTGAACTAGTATACATTATTGTTTAGGGGCTAGCAGATGCCCGCCTCTAGGTGCAGGATTATCTCGCTACATTGAAGACCCATTGTTGGCCATGGGCTGTTTTCCGCTATTTGGTGCGGTTGTTGTCTCTTTGACACATTCTTCGTTCCATTATCTATTCTATACATTCAACATTTATTTCTGAAAATTCGAAATAGTTTGAAATATATTCTATTTTAAGGCCAATTAGCCCCAAAATTCTCCTTTGACATTAAAATCATTGATATTGGGTTTGACACAAAGGGAATCAAAATAATTCATTTAAAAACACAATATAAGGACCTGTACTTAGTCATACAACAATGATTTTGTTATTTCATCATATTGTTTTGATGAAAAAAATTCATTTTATAACAAAACTATCAAAACTTCATTATTAGTATAATCACTCACATTTATTCTGAAATGAAATTATTTTAGAACTTTCTCTCATATAATCTTTAGAATTTTTGATGGTGTTGGGAAAATCAAGAATAAGAATGATGCTGGAAATACATGGGTGGTAGTAAAAACTGGTGGAGTACAACCTTTAAATAGCATATGGTAACCCCTGACTAACTAGGCAGTAGGTTCCAATATAAATTATATGATAATTTATAGATAATTATTTTCAACATTAATCTGTATAAATTCTTTATATATACATTTTGTTGTAAAATGTTTGACCATATGAAACTGAAATAGTGTACACCTAAATTGTGTACGCTTTCATATAATATATCTGATGTGCAATGTGTATGTATGAGGCATAATAGTCTTTCATTAAATACTCAAAAATGCATCGAATAACGATTTAGACTCTCATACGTAATATTATTATTTTGACCGTCTGCCTCTATAATGATAGTTATTGTTTTCCCATGCATCTGGTGCCTGAGAGCTTTTCTAAAATTTCAAAAGAAGCCAAAAAAAAACCCATCAAAATTGCAAAAAATAAAGTATCAATAGTCAATAAAACAATGCAGTTATTCTCCATGTCATTCCAATCATGAAACAGACATGACAAACAGAAGTTCTTGATTCTGATTGGTCAATTTACCATCGTCTCTTTTTCGGAAGTAGCATGACAAAAATGTTCAAAGATTATACGTTATTTGAATATGATGATAAGAAAGAATTTTCACATATATTCTTATTTCTCGCTTATCAAAAGTGAAACACATGATAGCATTGCTGCCACATCAAGTTCTAATTAACGCTTATGGAAAGTTGGATGTTTATCTTCGTTTGGATGTTAATCTTCTTCCGTGAAGCTCTTTTGCGACATTGAACGAGACTTTCAATGAATATTCTGTGGAAATTACATTATAGAAATGCAACATTTTATTTCAGAAGTTAATGTTGATTATGATGTCCAGATAATTTTCTCTCTCGTTTAAAACTCAGGGCTACATGTAATAGACTGTTTTCATATTATCGACTTTTGACTCCGGATTATAGAATTTTTCGACAGGTAACATACTCTTTGGTAGGACATCCTGGTACTCGGTCTCATGTCTTATGCTGCAAATCATTTTACATTTAGGATTCGTTGCTGAGCTTTTGTTTACTGTTCTCGTCTCCGAATCCCTTCAATAGATTTTTTTTTCAAGCCCCACAGTAGTTCAATAATTACTATATGTCTTTGCATAAATAAGTATAATAATTACTATATGTCTTTGCATAAATAAGTATGCAGGGCATATTTCAAAACATATTTTATCTTCAGGACTTTTAAATGATTTACTTTTTAATACTGCATTGGGAAGGGGGTATACAAGTTTATTTTGTGACACATTATATAATATAATTAGGTATCCAACAAATTATATGATTGTACGTTTAGCTATTATCTTTACCCGTACAAAATGTATATAATTAGACACATTTAACAGTGGATCCAAAACCTCGGTGTCTAGAGGGGGGTGGGGAGTAGGTTAAGATATTTGTATAGAGATGTATATATGCGAGTATTGGCAGTAATGGTTATGGTGTGTGTGTGAGGGTAGGGGTTTCAGATCAAAGATCGTTTCTATAATTCTATATCTTTTAGTTTTTACCATTTCACTCTATTCTTTATCCTTTGATCTCTATTATACTTGTCCTAAACATGCGTGACATATTTGCCACTGGACATAAGGCAACCAAAAGTCAATCAACGTATTCTATATATTTCATCATTTCTTTATTATGTTATCTATAGGTTTGGTCCCGCCCCTTATCTATTTTTTTGCACATTAGGGACGACATCAAAAGTACAATGTAGGATAAAAAAAACTTAATTCATATAGTTTTTTTCACTGACCCCCTACCCCCCCTTCTTAACTTAATTTGGGAAAAATTGATTGACCAATAAGGATATATATAAAATCGATGTTAATTAAACAAAACTTGCAGCAATTTTGACCCCCCCCCCAAAAAAAAACTATTTGAATTAAGTTTTTTTATCCTTCATTGATTTTCTGATGTCGTCCCTTATCCTCTCTATGTAAACCCAATTCATGTCCTGATAAATGGTGACTCGATCATGCATAGCATCATATGTGGTTATTAAATCAAGAAACATATTCATATTATAATAATTAATGTATGCTAGGACTTATAGATTGATGTAATTAGTCCCAGGTCATGTAATAAAGTAGGTCTTATATATAAAAATACAATAGTATTTTGATTTTGATGATTATATATATGTTTATATATTTAATAATGCCATTTTTTTTGGGAAAAAGGGTAGGGGCAAGGCGTTTTTAAAACATATCAATGGGGCGCGTTTTTTTTTTTGTTCTTCGGAAGTGAGCCAGAAGAAGTCCATTTCTGTTTTTTTTTGCATTGGGAAGATCTTCTGGCTCTCTTCCACCTCTTCTTTTTTGAAAGGTTGACGGCAGAGGCACATAACAAACATGGCGTCGTTTAGTCTAAATGAAATTAATAAATTTATGAATGCAGATATATGAGCTGTTTTATAAACGTTTTTATGGTATGACAGCCTTAGTAGGACATCCCTGTAGGACGATAAGCTGGATAAATATAAGAACTACACGGACAATAACAGTTAAGGGACGATTATTTGATATTCTAGGGAAGGGATTTTGATTGATTGGTGTTTAACGCTACTTTCAACACTATTGGGCTATTCCGTGGTGGTCAGTTTAAATTTATAGATGAAGGATGGGGAACGGAAGAGAGGGCATTATTATTCATTTCAATCTGTCGCTAATCATGCCTAATTTTCAGCTCTTACCAGGCAACCATATTCATATATGAAATCCTTCTGTCCCCCATCCCAACAAATAAATAAATATCAAATGGTTTTCCTCTTATTTAACACAAGTTTAAATTGATTGATTGTTTGTTGCTAATTTTAACGCCCAGTGAAAATTATTTCATGCTTGTTCAGGAAAACACGAGTTTAGAAGTCACGTATATAATATAAAAATGAAGAGATGGAATATGATTGCTAATAAGGCAACCATCCACCGGAGTTCAAATATGAAGTGGATGTAAGCAATTATAGATAAGATAAGATAAGATAAGAAAAAATTATTTTAAGTCGGATTACATGAAATACTACAAACATAAGGTCTGTAGAGCTTTTTGCGGTCATGTAGACAAATGCTTTTTGTAGACAATCGTAAGGCCTTCAACAATGCCAAAAACCTGATACTGTAAAGTCGTCTAATACTATAAAAGGCCCGACATGAAAAGTGTGAACAATTCAAACGAAAAAACTAACAGCCTAATTATACATAACAAAACAATTTACAAAATATCAAATATGAGTCGAGACAGGAACCAACGACAACCACAAAACTACAGGCTCCATCCCTGGGAAAAGGCAAATAAAGAATATGGCAGGGTGGATATAAAAACGAAGATGTGGTATGATTGCAAATGAGACAGATCTCCACAAGAGATCAAATGATACAGAAATCAACAGCTATAAGTCACCGTACGGCCTTCGACAATAAGCAAAGCCTACACCGCATAGTCAGCTATAAAAGGCCCCGAAATCAAAAATGTAAAACAATTCAATCGAGAAAAATTACGGGCGAATTAATGGACAAAAAAATGAACGAAACACAAATATGTATAACAAAGCAACAAACGGCAACCACTGAATTACAGGCTCATGACTTGGGACAAGCACATACATACAGAATGTGGCGGGGTTAAACATGTTAGCGGGATCCCAATCCTCCCCCTAATCTGGGACAGCGGTGTAACAGTACAACAACATGTTTGTGAGCAACCCATCCCGAAGCTGGGACAGTGGTGTAACAGTACAATAAAAATAACAACCTGCACAAATCAGCAAATTAACTCAAAAGATCGGTACGAGACACATAAAAAAAGCAACATTAAGACAATAGACACTTAGCACCGACATAAGAGTATTTGCAATTACTGGAAGTTTGCTCAAACCTAATTACAACTGGCACTGAAATAAATCTTGTTCTCCCAGACTGAGTTATCAGTCAGTACACAACGCGCGGCAAAGGATTTATTAAAAAAAGAAAACAGTCTGAGAAACGTCTGGTTTACGTTGTTTATAGATATAAGAAGATGTGGTATGAGTGCAGATGAGACAACTCTCCATCCAAGTCATAATTTGTAAATGTAATTTAAAACCATTAAAGGTCAACGTACGGTCTTCGACACGGAGCCTTGGCTCAAACCGAACAGCAAGCTATAAAGGGCCCCCAAAAAATTAGTAGTGTAAAAACATTCAAACGGGAAAACCAACGGTGTCTAATCTATTTAAAAAAAACCGATATAATTGCATATAAATCCTTATACAATGAAACGGTTTTTGAAAAGTGGACCGAACGTTTTGACCATCGAAATTTTGCAACAGAAATACTAGTTATGACCACAAGATTTTAACAGCCAGTGCAGGACTCGCACGAACGTTAGATTTAGTTAGAGGGGCGATATTCTGACGCGTTTTTTAATTCTTGGTCACCCATGTTTAGAAAGAAAGGGGAGAAATCCAAACAATTTCCGACCAATCACAAACGTTGCTGCAAATTTGACCTTACGACTTCAAAGAGTTTCCCATAATGCAATTATTGCATATAAATAAAAAACTACTATACCAATTGAATAAAAAATATTGCATTCAAATGACATTTTATACCAATTGAATAAAAACTATTTCATTTGAATGAAAAGTATACCATTTGAATGAAAAATTATACCATTTGAATGAAAAATTATACCATTTGAATAAAAAATATTGCATTTAAATGAAAAAATATACCATTCAAATAAAAAAATATTGCATTCAAATGAAGAAATATACCAATTAAATAAGAAATATTGCATTTAAATTAAAAATATCAAATTTTTGCAACCAATACCATGCCATAGATAACAGGTATTTCACAGAACTTTGAAAATAGTTTCATTTTTAATGTTCGTGAAAATTATAGATGTGTGTATATGTAATTACCCACTCGGTTGATGACAGGTCTTATACACCTACATAAATAATGCGATAAGTACCCCAAGTCCATGTTAACAATTTTTTTTCAATTGATGCCATGGTGTCCGGATTTAAGTCATGGGTTCTGGATAGAATGTATATGTTTTAGATAAAAGTTTTCCTCATCATAATGCTTCAAAAAATACTGACGTTAACTGATTTATTTTTACTTTTATGATACATTGCCATGATTTGTTTGCAAATATATACAGAATTGCATAACAGAAAATACTGCACAATTCATAAATATAATGCAAACGTAAGATTGATATCAAAGACATACACACAGATTAAAAGACGTTATTTAGTCAAGCACGTTTCATTGTACTCTGAAATTGGCTTCTTTATTAAATCATTCAGTTTATCTTCCAATTCCTATTGATTAAGGAGAACAAATAATCATGGTTTCAGAATATTAATTATAAACAGTTATAAATTGAGTTAAAGTATTCGATGATAAATTGAGAAATGATTTAGAAATTAAGGTTCCAACTCCATCAGGCAATGAGGATTGAAGATGATTTTGACTACATTTTAGGTTCTATTTGGTAAAATATCTCTTCATGTGTGAAGGTTTTATCAATCCTCGACTTTTAAATGTTTGGGTATGAACGTTCCTGATGAATATAAATCTAGAAAATCGCTTCGGACGCACAAACTTAATCAAGTTTAATTTCATTATAAAAGAATATATGAACATATCCATGCTATTCTATGAAATCTTTAATCCTTGGGTTTTAGCGGTATTGTAGTATTGCCATAAAGGCATTGTACATTGTACATGATTCTACAACAATAATCAAAGTCAAGACTCTATTTGATAATATCTTTATCTTCTATTACATGGTATGTCATGGTTTAAATTATAAATAGAAAAAAAGAAGATATATGACAATAACAGCATTTCTTATCTTGCACTCAACAGGTTAATGATCCTTGCATGATGTAACTAATGTAAAAAATTGAAAATACTACTTGTACATTTATAATGAAATTCAAGGTTGATCAAAAAATCTGTGTCCAACTATATATTGATTAAAAGAGAGGCGAAAGATACCAAAGGGGCATTCAAACTCATAAGTCGAAAATAAACTGACAACGCCATGGCTAAAAAAGAAAAAGACCAACAGATAAACAATAGTACATAAAACACAACATAGAAAACTAAAGACTGAGCAACACGAACCCCATCAAAAACTGGGGGTGATCTCAGGTGCTCCGGAAGGGTAAGTACATCCTGCTCCACGTTTGGCACCCGTCGTGTTGCTCATGTTAGTACAAACCCGTAAATTTGGGGAAATCTTTTTAAAACAATCATCAAACATACCAGGCTTATAATTTTGTACGATAAACAAGCGTATCGTCTTCACTAGACTCATTTGTGACGCTCAAATCAAAATAAGCTAGTACGAAGTTCAAACGATCCCCGTGGGAGAAATTGACAACTGAATGTCACAATCCTAACTTTATACAGGCATTTTTGAAAAAAAGTGATGGATAGAACCGAGTTCTATAGAAATTCTAATCATCTAACTTGTATTACATTATTGTGGCCAATGTCCTAAGTTGGACGTTGTTGTGTATTTATATATACATCCCACTTGCAAACAGACGCCAATCACCAAGAGTATCACAAGGTGTATGAACGGAGAGCGTGGAAACCAAAACAAACATATATTTCATACTTCTATATCCAATCTGTTCAAACGTGGAAGCCTATTGAAAAATTCAACACAGCTAAATGGGCATGTAAAGAAACACATTAATCTTAATTTAATAAACAAGTTTTTGCATCATTGTGAAATACGGGCCTCTTGCATCTCCACAACACGAGATTGAATACTGCTTTTGAGATAATATTATACACATTTATATTGCAATTGGCCTCCATTTAATAATACAAGAAGAAGAAGACATGGATTTTAAACGCGTTTAAAAACACCATTTCAATCTCATTATTCGTGTATAGACGAGCACGTGTTCTTGTTCCCAAAGTAAGTGTCTTAGGTACGTATTATATTATTAAAGAATTAATTGATGGGGATTTGAATTTATCGTGATTTTACCACGGGTTGGCACTTTATGCTAAACATTTTACCGCGAGCGACAGCGAGGGTACAATACAGCATAAAGGGCCAACCCGTGGTAAAATCAATATAAAATCAAGCCCCCCTTAATTATTTTTATTCTAATAGGACAAAGACGGCAATTCATTTGGGTCGAAGCAATCTATGTGAAGGGAAATCTTTGCTGTTCCCGTAATTGAACACACTATTAATATTGATGTAAACAACGAAGAAAATTTACTAAGTGACATTCTGAAACGATATACAATAACATACTAAGACAGATTTGGATGACTTTGATTGACTATCTTACTTTCATTTTAGAAGATATGGACATTATACAAAGTGTTACCATCGTTTGTTTATGTTTTCATGTTATGACGAATTTCAGTTTCCCATTCGTGCATTTTCCCGTAAAATCCTTACATTTCACGTTATTGCTCAACGACTTCATTTACACCATCTCACGTGAGGTAAATCATTCATGAAAATTAATTTATGAGAATTTGAAAAGTGGAAAAGGACATAGTACATTTAATGGCGTATTTGGCACTATAAGTTCACCCAAACCAAACATTGTCTGATGTCTAATATTACTTTTTAAATGTTCGAACATCAGGAGAAAGGAGTCTCAGAAAATTGGAAAGTAAGGCTATCCTTTTTTTATAATTCTTTATTTTGTATTTCTTCACCTCATACAATAATTATATGCATTCTTTTTATAAAGAAAGATACAATAGATGTTTTATAATTATGATCTGTCAGTGTCAGCGGTCTGTTATGTGAAAAAAAAACTTTGACTAATATTCATATATGATTAACATAATATTAACAGAACAGATTATTATTGGCTCAACATACTTGTACTCATAAAAACAGATAGTGACATTTTTTGTTTGGCTAGCCTTGATGATACAATTTGCCTGTGACGTTTTAAAACTGACGTCTTAAGAGAGATCTGTCCTGATTTTTAATAGTAGGTTAATTGTAAGAAAATTTGGTTAAATTATGCGAAGATTTACCAACAAGATTTGGTACTAATTATGAAAATCCGCTATATGCTACTGCTTTAATATTCTATTTGAGAGGATACTTACAAACAATATCATATTACGAGATATCTTGGTTCAAAAAGTATGATTTTATTTGTCTTTACATTACTGACAACTATAAACAGTAGAGTGTCTTGTTTAGGGTTTTTTTTGTAAAAGGTAATGGAAAATTAATCATAAAAAATATGAAAATAAAAAAATCAGAGTAAACAAATATTTAAATTGGATTGCTATTTGAATAAAATGCATAAAAACTACAAAGAGTTCAAATCATGATTTAGCACTGCTACTGAAATTAAGCTGACTATAGGAATAATTCATCATATCAGAAGGATACTTCTTTGTTTTTGAGAAAATGAATAATTTCCACAAGGAACGTATTTTGTGTGGGAAACAACGGAAATTCGATTTGCCTCCTTATAAAATGTAACAAAAAAGCATAGATTTCTAAACATGATTCAATATTACTTATTGAAATCATCTTAACTTTACAAATTTAATTTCAGAGGATTAAACGAACAATCAGTGATAAAAAAGGAATATCTGATATAGGATTATTTTTTATGAAAAGAATAGGCAAAAAGGAACATATTTTTGTAACGAACATGAATAATTTCGATAGGAAGTAGACAACACAAATATTTCCCTAGGAAACTATACATATTCAACTGGTATTGATGAAGAGTTTGCTAGGGAAAAGGAAATTTAGATGGTACTATTTTACGCGTAAGTATTTCCGATATTTTCATCAGAAACCTTATAATTTGCGTTTGTTTTTTATGATACCAAAGAAGACGACTTTGTAAAAAGATCTACATTCGTATACACCACGTGGCAAAAAATGAAAATTAGAAAAAGGGGGGCGGGGGTCATTCCAGAAACGCCTGTGCCCGAAGTAACTCAATTTGTTTTACAAGAATGCCATTTTTTTTACCATTGCTACATGATGATATGATGTTGTTTATATTGTAGTACATCTCGTCATACACATCCTACCGATTTACTTTGGAACAATTGTGTCGTTGACATATGCACATTATAACAGTAAAAAAACAACGTAACATCTATTATGGCAAGTTAAAGATAGAGGACTTCCCAATGGACAGCGTTACTGGAAAATTATACTGTAACTTTCTCACAAAGATCATCTAAGACCAACATAATATACAAGTTTACAATCAAGCATATAATAAGCATGTTTGTGTACAAGTCAATTAGTAAAAACTTTGCATGATTTCGCTCTCATTTGAATTTACTGACATTTCATAGCTGTATAACTCAAAAAAGGATTATATGTTTTTTTGAACCAAAAAAGCATTTTTTAGTTTAAATGGATACATACAACATTTAATACCGAATATCTAAGATTTGACTCCAAGCGTACTTTCTCCTTTGGAATTAATAATTATGTATATTTTATTTAATTTAAAGTGAAAAATAAAATAAAACAGTTTCAAGCAGAATACCGGGCTCCGGTCCTTAGTCACACTTCAATGACTTTGGTAATTCATCATATTGATCTGATGAAAAGACGGCTAGATATATCTACGTGTTAAGGATGTTTGCTCATCTTGTTTTTGATTTTTTGCCAGATATTTGGAATCCTTTGGTTATTCCACGTAGTACTATTACAAAATTTGCCTGCTAACCCCTACTTTTCTTTTCATAATTCTATTACATATAGTTTTAAAAGCCATATTTGAAAATCATATTAAATCCTTGTTATTTTTTCATAGTTTTTAAAAGAAAAAAGATGCCAAAGTTAAATGAATGAAAAATCTAGAGAGAATCATTTCCCGTCAAATTTTCAATGGCTTATATCTCGAAATCAAGCACACAGACCCTTCGTTTATTTCTGCTTTTTAGTTCCTTTATTTATATACCATCAATTTATAACACTGTTTTAAAAAGCTTGTTATTTTGAAACAAAGTGGCGAACAACCTTAACGGTTTTAACTATTATACTTAAAGTACTACATAAGGTAAAATGGTAACAACGCCCTAAGGGGTTTGATCTGGTGGAAATTAGAGATTGAGATATAGTTTAAGTAGATTGTTGAATTCTGAGATGCTACGTGTATAAATTTGTCTTAAAGGGCCTTCATTTCTAATCATCATAAACAGTTATTATTTAAAATTTTCAATGGTTTCTAGGATTTAAATATTTCCTTTGACGTCAATGTGCTTGAATATTAGATACAAAACTAAAAATAATTGAATGATGGCTTTCAAAAATCAGAACTAGGGATATAATGTGCTGGGAGGGTCAAGTGTATTCGCACGCGTCATCCGTCATATTGTCCAGTACTTGTTCCTCAAAACAGACACTCAAGATGAAGAACAGGAATAAAATCCCTGTTCATTGATAATTTTCTACCTTTTCTATGTATTGTGTGCGATTTTGTCCCATGTACATTTACTCCATATCCTTTTATATTCTACTTATCTGTTCTTCAGCTCAAATAGTTACTATCCTCTTCCATGGATCAAAGTTGAATGGAGACAATAACTGCAACATAGCCGAAGCGAAAATGTCAAGTTAATTTCACGTGAATCTCATGTGAAAGTTACGCAAATTTCACGTGAATCTATTGTGAAAGTCACGTAAATTTCACGTAAAAATAACATGCATTTTTTAAATAACGTATTTCAAATAACATCTAAGTTTTAAAATTTAATCAAAATCATGAAAAATACCAATTTTGTTTTTTGTAAAGTTCATGTGAAATTCATGTGAAAAATTGTATGTGAGATTCATGTGAATCTCAATTCATGTGAAATTGTCATAAAAATTGTCACGTGAGTTTCATGTATAAGCTCGTTTGAGGTGAACCTCACATGAAAATTTTCACGTGAATTTCATGTGAGATTGATGTGAAATTCACGTGAGCAAATTTTGCCTGTGTAGTGCGGCGTGTATATAATTATTAAGGTTTATTATCTGCTAAAACACTCCGTTTCAATCAGTTAGTGTTACTAGTATTTAATTTGATTTTATCAGAATTCTTGGTGTCCTTTTCTTGGAAAGAAGTTACAACCCTCTCTAGGGTCGGGTGGCACATTGATAGTAAGCAATTATGTCATCAGTGAATATATGACGTTTTGGTGTTCATACGTATACGATACAAATCAACGATAATTTTTGGAAAAGAAATAATTGTTGAATTGATGTGGAATGGGAGTATTGGGGCTCAAGACAGGGTTTTGTCCATGAAACACTTTCAGGGCAATTATTATGATGGCTTATAATTTAGTCCGTCCCATTATTCCGCTCATTTAACTTTCCCTTAGCGAAACGCAAGGACTTGTATGACGTAGGAAACTACCGGATTATATCGTTACTATAAACCAATTTACGATAGCAGCCAAATCACTAATGAAGTGTTAATATCAATTAACACTGAATTTCACCTTGCCTGAACAGTGATGGCTGTGATTGCATTCCCCTAAAACAGATGTGTCAGGTTACCGTAAAAAAGACACTCTTAACGGACCAGGAAGTTTTCAATTAAACTCATCAAACGAAACGCAGATATTCAGATCTTATATTAAAGAAAAAGTAATCCGATACTAAGTCTAGCATAAATAAATAATTATATTTAAGAAATAACATTCCTTGAAATAATAACCAAAGTAGATGGGATAATTACAAAACTAAACATACTGAAGATGAAGATTCAGTTACGACTTATCTAGCATTAAAAAATATTACAAAAATTGATTTTCTTTGATAAGAACAATTCAACAGTGTGAAGGTCGAACTATTGTTAAATCAAAACTGCAACTTCTGATAGTCACAAGTTGTGTTGTTATCATTGTTTGCATTCATTTATCCTATAATTAATTCAGTAACACAGCAATTTTTGGCGATCTTCATTCATTAAAGTGGATCTGGAAACTGGAAGAAAATGTGAATAGAGTTAATGACATACCAACAAAACATTATGTCTTTACATTTTTCTGTAAATATGTGATAAAACCAGGAGAAAAAAATTGTATATAAGTATATTTGTCTTGGAATAGAAGATACGTGTTAAAAGTAAGTTAAACAGTTTATTTAACCTTTCTTTGTAAAACAAGGAGATGTGGTATGATAACCAATGAGACAAGTATCCAACAGATTTCAAATGACGTGAATGTCAGCAAATACAGGTCCCCGTTCGGCCTTCTCTAGTTCACTTTAGTATTCCACAAACAATTCGAATATGGCTGTGATATTGTTTTTATTAAATGAAGTTAGTTTCTATCTGTCTGGAAAATATTCTTAGGAGTGCGTGTCTGGCTAGCCGGATGAACATTGTGGGGACTATTTGTTTGGCTACTTATAATAGAATCTTTCCTGCTTACTGGATGAATTATGCTAGGAAATCTTTCAATAGGTTATGGTGTTTCCGGCTAGTTTTGGATAAAAGAATGAAGTGTAAGGCCCGATTAAAAAAAAAAAACTTTTAGAAAGCGTGCCCGTTGCATATAATCATTTGTAATATCATAATTATTAACTCTCCGAAATATTTTTTTCTCTCTATATTTTGAAAGTGTATTATGAATTACAACATCTCTCGGGCATTAATACGGCTTATGATTTTTTATTCCTTTTAGTATCTTCTTTTCTTTTAAATACAAAAATAGAACTTTTTTCAATTTTTAATACAATGGTGACTCATTGTAAAGCTAAGAACTAGGCCAGTAACAATTATGTACATCTATCAGCAGAATTGGAAAGTAACACCTGTATTTCTAAATTGTATTCACACCAAGGTGGAAATTATCATCTCTGTATCTTCATAGATGTATACATCTATGGTATCTATAATAATGGTATAGTGCAAATGTTGAATTTCAACTGGTATTGGAAATATTGAAATTTAACTCGCAATATATAATGTATCAAATATCACTTGCATATCATTTTTGTCTATTAAATGGACTTTATAACCACAAAGTTTCTCCAAAAAGGTATACCGTAAATTAACTACGTTGTGACATAGTTAACAACTCGTTGATTAATATTCTGAAGGTTACAACCGGTATACACTTGTAATTGACCTTAATGACCTGTACCAAGTTAAGTAAAGCTGTCTGTAATTAAGTGGCTGCTGGTGCTATAACAGAGACAAAATGCCTGACTGAAAACGAATAATTTCAACAGAGAAAACTGACAAATATAAGGGAAATATAAAATTTATTACAAAAAAAAATAATATAGTATTGCCCTTGGGAAATCATCTCAGCTAATTTTGAAAATATTTTAGCTAATTTTGAAAATATTTTTCCGTCGAATTATCTGAATCCTGAGCTGTTGTAAAACGTAGTTTGCGCGAACTATTGATGATTGCGAAACAGTGGTTGACAGGAAATTCGACGTGACCTTTACTATCAACTGTAGTATAACTAATGAAATGTGAGTTGTAATTTGATAGAACTTGGGGGATAAGAAATTGTCATTTAAAAGACTGAACAGTGATAAAAAATGCAATGAATAGCCATTTCTCAGATTATATATGAGAAAAAATATATATATATGAGCTGAGTAGTCCCCCAAGTTGTAAGATATTAAGTGAGGTGGAATTCAAAAGAGGGTATAAAGGGAGCCTTCAAGTCGCATGTGGTGAAAATGTAAAAGAGAGAGAGAAAAACAAAATGAATATACAAAATATGATTCACAATAACATAACTGTAAAGTTTGAATGTATCTAGAAAAATAAAACAGCAACTCGTCACATGGCTGAATATTTAGAAAACTATAAAGTTCACATGTGTTACTTTTCACGTTCCCTGCAGGCTCTAAATTGAAATACGCATTTCTCGGCAAAAATTCAATGATACAAGTTCCGTAAATTACAGTAAAATATAAGTCTACATGTATCAGGGGAAAAACAGCAACTCTTCGAACGACTGAATATTCTATGAAATCGGTTAATTCGAATTCAAATAATTGTCACTATAGATAAGGCTTAAAGTTAAAATACATTGTTTCTTCTGCTAAACGATATTGTATAAAGATAGTCTAAGTGTCCACTCTTCGAATGGCTGAATAGTTCATAACAATTAAAGTTAATTCAAATAAAAGTTCAATTATGGTCAACAAGTTCACAGTTAAAGTACATTGTTCTTTGATAAAATAACATACATTCAAGTTCGATAATGTCCAAATATCGAATATGACTCAGATATTTTTAGACAATGTCAAAGACTTCTGTGCTTTTCGAATCGTGTCCTTGGAAATACAGTAGAATCAAAATATTTTGAAACTGTAAATTCACCACATCTAAGAAATCCAAAAAAGGCTACTGTTCAAGCCGTTTCTAACATACAATCAGTAAAGGTAGAGAAAACACCTGCTCTAAGAGAATTGCAAAATCTCCCAAGTACCTGAAAAGTAATAGGAAGACGTGGTTTTGAATTATGCTCTCCTTGTATACATTTGACGGCGCGCATTACTATATTGAGTCTATGGAGTGTCGATTCATTTGTAAAATCAAACGGATGGTCACAGTTACTTTGGATATAAAAAAACCGAATTCCACATAAATACAATTTAATGGTTGTATGTAAAAGTCTCAAGTTTTTGTAACAATGTGCGACAAAATAAATCAAAATATCATCAGAAATCGGAGGCATGGGTTTACCTAACCAGACAACATCGTTGCTAGCAAGAAATGAGGTATAAGCTCGATATCCAACTTTATAAGTCTGAGATGTTCTAGTTGATAACTCATGTCGCCATAAATCCGACACTGTAGACTTTAATTCCACATTTACTCGTGAGACTGGCGGGCACTTGTGAGGTACTTTGTCTGCTAAAGATGCAAGGATCTTGAAACGCTCTAGCTGTAAACGAGAAAGAGAGTCACTGATATTATTCTGAACTCCAGGAACGTGTTCGGCTCGAAAACAAAAAAATATTTTTACAGGCATACAAAGTAAGAGTTCTCATAAGTTTCATTATCAATAAACATCTGGAACGACCTTTTTCAACAATATGTACGGTGGCATCCTTGTCACATCGAAATAAGATTCTTTTAGTAGTCCATGAATGACCCCATAACAAAGACTATAGGATAGAGTTCTAGAAAAGCCATGGAATATTTCTTTTCACATTGAGAATATAAATCATCCGGCCAAGGAGAGCAAAACCATTTCCCCTTGAAATAACCACCATAACCAATGGTAGAAGCCGCATCTGTATATAACTCGATATCCCTAACACTAGTTTAGTCAGAATCATAAAACATGTTAATGCCATTCCAGTTTACCAAAAACGAGTAACAAAAACGCAAATCGGTACGACATTCATCGGTCAAATAAATTTTGTCTTTGAGATCCTTGACAGTTGTTGATAAAGATATAAGATATGAAACACATGAACGACCCGGAATTATAACCCGCATGGTAAAATTGAAATGCCCTAACAATTGTAGAAGTTCACCTTTAGTACAAGATTGTCTGTTTAAAAACTTCTTGATAAATTCACTGATGCAACTTGTTTTATCTAAAGGAAAGCGGGTCTCCATCTTTTCCGTATCAAATATAATACCCAAATATTCAATAACTGTACAAGGGCTAACAACCTTGTTTTTAGCCAGTGGAATATTAAGTCTTTTAAAAAGAGTAGTCATTAATGCCATAGTTCTCTCTGCGCAAGAATCGGGTTTGTCTATAGTCAAGAAATCACCTAAAAGGTGAAATGTTTATTCAATTTTGTAGATATTAGTAGCAATCGAGCAAATTGCTCTGGATAAGTTATCGAAAATATTTGGCGAGCTCCTACAACCAAACGCTAGCCTATTAAAGAAATAGTATTCTTTATACCATGTAATGCAAAATAAATGCCACTGGTCCTTTCTAATACCGAATTGTTTGAAAGCGGACTCTATATCGAATTTTGAGCACAATAAAAAACGACCTAATTTTCGTATAACTTTGATCGCATCGTCTATTATGACATACGGCATTGAACAATCTTCTTTACTGATCAAGTCATTAATACTACAATCATCATCAACGTCATGTGGGACTGATAAATCCAATATAAACCGCTTTTTTCCCGGAGTACTTCCCCACAGCAAGTCCCAAAGGGTTGACTCGATAATAGTTAAACGGTGGAATTTTATACGGACCTGACAAGAAACCTTTTTCACATTCTTTGTCAATAAGCTCCCGCACGGATAAAGGTTGAGAGCGAGCTGAAAAGTTAATCTTACATTCAAGAGTCGGTATATCAGTACATTTAACCATAGTGTCAAACCCCTCGTTTATCCCACTACAAAGATAATTTTACAAAATTTATATCCGGATGTGTTTTTTCAATAAATCACGTAACAAGTTAACATTGATCGGTGAATTTTCGATAACGGGAATTGTTACTAGTCATTTTTTATCTTCGTTGATTGTTGTCGACCCTCTAGAAGATTTGTTCTTTTGAGTATCTTTGTTGCAGTTAAAGGCGGAATGAAAAGCGAAACAAGAACTGCAAATATGAGTCAAAGAACAACCCTGTCTGGCACATCCCCTTGTGGTGTTATAGTTATTGTAGATCTCTTTCCCATCGTGCAAAACTCGTGTTCTACCCCTCCTATCAACGCAAAGATGGTCTATTCTTCGGATAAGTATTACGTTCTACTGATTGAGAAGAAAGAGGGCAACAATTTGTTCCGTGATTGATAGCGAAACAAAGTCTACAAACGTCTGTTCTTGCAGGCGGAGCTAAAAGCGTAAGAATGTCATTGTCTTTTACTCCCCAGTCAAATTTAACTTTGAAATCGCAAAGGGCAGTTTCAGCTTTGGCTGCAAAAAGCTTATGATATTCATAGAATTTCTCACCGTAGCTAGATTCAATCTGTAATATGTAAGCTAGTTTACAATCTAATTCTTCGCTGCGTTGAGGAAAAACCCTACACACCACGCGCTTATATTTGCCAAAAGCGCATACGAACTCTTTAATAGTGAGCGATCTATGAAGCCGGATATCCTTTTTTCCTGGCAAATTAATTTCTAGACCACTGTTAGTAAGTAAAGTATTAGCCGCCTGAACGGATTCGTAATCTTTCATTAGTAATCCGGCTAAATTAACGTCCCTACCTTCAATTATTTGCTTTTTAAATGAAAAAAAGTGGTGAAATGATATTCAAAAAGGGAACAGACGATGATGGCACTCCGTTAATAGTAGCTGTGTTAAGTGTGGGATTTATCCTGCAATCGCTTTCACTAGGAGAAACACCGTACCATTTGTATAATGTAAACACATGATCATCTGCTGTGTGCACTTGATGAAACCTATTTCGTCTTGTATCTTGTATATTCACAGAAAACTCCGCTGATATTAAAAGGAGTATTAGAATTATTCCTATTGGTGTTAGAATTCATAGAATCCCTTAGTTCTATTACAACTTCTGTGGAATTTCCTATCAGATGTGGAAGTTCATTAGACGAATGACTGGTCACAGTTTGTAAAGTTGGCGAGCCTTCCTGGTCTTCATTTGACAATTGTTCAGGTTTGGAAACTGATTTGAGGTTATCAAAATAAATTTGTTGTAACACTGTTTTACTTCATTTTGAAGTAATGTTTATTCTAATATTTGTCAGTTCTTCCTTGAATTTCTTAACTGACCAAGACGAACAGTCACTTTCTTGTCTGTTGATTTGAATTGAATACAGAGAAAACCGACTTGCAGATTTCCCTTTTCTTCGAGAAGTCATAATGTAAAGTAATCCGTAAAAACATGCAAAAGTTAAAAACAAAACTTTAGATACATATAAAAAAGTGTTGTAATTCCAGAATAATAATATTTTTGGTTAGATAAGAACTGCTAACGAAACTGATCGAAACAAGAAGACAGCGTTATCTATCAAAATAATTTCAATAATAATTGTTTTTACGGCTATGATCTGACCGCTATCTGACTGCTAAGCTATAAATTCTCGACGAGACACAGAAACAAAAACAAACACCCGAAAGTAGTTATGGATCATTAAGAGAAGAACTTCTCAAACGAGCAATAAAATACAGCTGTCGAAACAATTATAAACCAAATTATATGCTATATATTCAAATAATTTAACAATAATCAGAATCTATTAACATTTATTATTTCATTGCATTTCAAGGGCGAGGACTGCAGGGTATACGTAGGGCCTGCATTTCTTTGGATCCAAAACGTATTGCTGAAAATGAAAATGAAAACCAAATGTACAGAACATAATTTCCTTAAAATTTATTTTACAAGAGTTATTTTCAAAGGTATTCTAACCTTTTCTTAACTTCCCAGTATCACAGCATAATGTACATTGTATGTACTAATATGTCTTACATGTAAGAGATAACTGTATTGTATTTGAAGCTTTACGGACGTCCATCTGTTGTTTTACTGTCGCAAATTGAGTTTTCCTGGCGACGCCTATGATGTTAGAGTGCCTCCTCGCAATTGTGTTGAGCCAATCAAAATCACTAAGAATTCAAATGAAACATACATGTAATGTAGTTATTCGAGCATATGTTAAACCTGCTGTAAAATGGTTCTAATTTTAAATGTAAAAGATTTAAAAATCAATTGAGTATGATAATTTATAAAAAGGATATTTTGTATGGCCGGAAAGACCAACTTATAAGAGATATTCTGGGATATAAATGATTGTTTAAAGGTTTGTGTTTTACCACATAGCACCATAACCTTTATTTTTTTCCCTTTGACATTGCAATTGCTTTGGTTAAGTATGAAGCCGTATCCATCGTTCTTCTTGAGGAACCAACTGTTCTTGAACATTTTTGGTAAATTAGATTTTTTGTCTAACTAAAACTGTCGACTTTAAATTATAAAATTTAATCACTGAGGTTAAAACCGTATTTTCATACATGCCCCCCCCCCCCCCCCCCAACATCAGTGATCGGGTTTCATACGGACCCCTGCTGCCTCGAGATTTACTACGACACAAGCGCAAAGCATTGACACATATCCATTACGAAAAGATATTCATTTTATTTCGTTTCTCTGCTGTGTACCATAACAAGAACATTTGTTCGTTTTCAAACGAAGATTAAAGTCGGGATAAAGTTTAACAATTTTATAAACAATCCAATTAGAATATATGAGACTTTACAATATTGAGTTCCGGGTTTACGGTTAGTGTCCTTTTTCTGAACTCAATATAGACTAATTTTAAGAAGTGCACAAAAAACATAATGATTAAGATAAACATGTAACTATGCATTTAGTAAAACATGCCTATTGTAAAGATAAATCTGTTGAAACTGTATTTGACATGTAGATATAAAATCCATTACCGGATTAGTAGAAATCTGCATTAAAACAAAAAGATAATAACATGGAACATATAAGCTAGAGATGACAATTGAAAAGTGTACAAAATTAAAATTTGAAAGATATTAGTCCAACTAGTTGTAATAATTTTTGTCCGGTCTATAATAGTCTGTTTTCCCTCATTAGTTGATGAGATTATGTGGTGAATATTTTTTTTTTAGAACATTTCTAACAATCTCTGCGCATACTACTCTAAAAGATTCAACTTTCAGTATATTGTTAACTTTAAAAGGTAAAAACAAAAAAGAAAAGAAAAGAATCCTTTAATCATTTGATTCGTTAAGGCTTACCGGTACAATATTGCTCTGTTTTTGTTAAATTATATGTTTGGTATATAATGGAATTATAATTAATTAGTTTGGTAATGAAAACAATACGTTATAAATTTATTGCGTCCGAAGCGCTTTTCTTGATTTACCTTCATCATGAACAGTCAAAGCAGAATATTTGAAAGCAAAGGATGTATAAGAACCGAAAGAGTTGAAGAGCTATATGATCTAAAAGGACCTAAAACAATAGCCAAATCCACCTAATGTCAACTTTGCCTGATGGAGTTGAAATCTAGTTTCTTTATAATTTGATAATTTTATAAAAGATTATTTTGTTTCTGTTGTAATTTATCTGCATTGACCTTTTGTACAAATTTATTGCAGGTATTGCACAAGGTCGTGCCTTTCTGTTTTTTTTTTAAAAATTGCTGTATGAAATATACTCTGCAGAACAGCTGGCGGCATTTCAGTTTGTTACATGTAAACGGCATCCTATAATAAAACTAGGTTAATTTTATTTTGAGTTGCCCGACAGTTATTTCGAACATTGTTTGATAATGTATTGCTGACCATTGGTTGTTGTGCTTGTAATTATGTTTTTAATATTTGTCATACCAATATTGTAGTCTAAGAGTAAACTGCTTCCTCTGAACTGATCTTTTTATTCTACGTTCTTTTAAGAATTTTGTTTTCCAATTTATTCAGATTAAAAAGTGAACGACTCGGATCTAAATAAATGGAGAGAATGTGTCCATGGGACACAGATGATGCCTCGCTTGCATATAACGTTATAAAGGGGCAACACTAGAGAACTGTATGAGTGACGACACCCAAATTCGAACTTGATCTGTGTTTTATGGTAAAAACATTGTGTATAAGTTTCATAACATTTGGTTGAGGCAAACTTAGGACGGACGGACATGGGTAACACTTAATACCCTCTTCTACTAGCGGCTAAGGCATAAAAAAGAAGTTCAACCCCGACACATGTTAACGTGCCAGTCCCTATTCAGAACCTCGTTAGTGCTTGTCTTCATATTTTATTTCCGGGAATTTCGTGTTTGAAAAATATTTTTGATAGTCTCTGTTAGATTCATTTACAATTCCTTTTTATCTCGCAACGATTAAAAGAATTTTATAGATGCTTGAATATTGTTGAAAACGGTACGTTCACCTGTAGATTATTTTTCTTTGTCTGTCGTATGGTAACTGTTTTATTTACTTATATCCGACATTCCCTTTGATTCACATTTGTGTCGCAGATTTTAATTTTCTAAAGTTGTTTTGTCTTTTGGTCCATGTAACATCTTCTCCAGATGTGTACAAAATATATTGTAGACACGCCTTTGTCTGTAAATTTTAGTACAACTGAGAAAACATTAAATACATATGGTCAGCGTACCTGGGTCAACAATGTGTTGTAAATATAAGGACAAGATAATGTTATTTTATACATGCATGTACGTCGCGACAGACACACGGGCAACATAGTGTTAGTTTATACATTCATGTACATCGCGACAGACATATGGGCAACATAGTGTTGATTTATGCATACATGTTCATCCCGACAGACATAAACGGGCAAGATAGTGTTAATTTATACATACATGTACATTGCGACAGACCTATGTGCAACATAGTGTTAACTTATACATACATGTACATCGCAACAAACCTACGGGCAACATATTGTTAATCATACACTTACATGTACATCACGACAGATATAATGCAACATAGTGTTAATATATACATATATGTACACTGCGACAGACCTACGGGCAACGTTGTGTTAATTTATACCTTACATGTACATCGCTAGAGACCCAGGGGCAATCTTGGTGTTTATTTATACATACATGTACATTGCGACGGACCTACGGGCAACATAGTATTAATTTATACATTCTTGCACACTTCGACAGGCCTACGGGCAACATTGTATTAATTTTTACATGATAAGTACATTGCGACGGATCTACGGGCAACATAGTAATAATTCATAAATACAATTTACATCGCAACACACCTACGGCAACCTAGTGATAATTTATATACATATAATACAGAATGATATACATATAATATGTTAATTCTTCATACACTATTTGGTTGAATTGCTTCTAGTTCTTTCCAAGTATTAATCCATAAAATATCGAATTCAGTTCAATACTTCTTAAGGGGATGATGGGTAGTAACAGCAGACGAAAACATGAGAAACATGCTACAGTTATTCTGTACTTTATATCAATTTAAAAGTATCTTCTGTTTGACAAGGTGTATTCGAAAATTTACTTTGCTCTTTCAAAAAGTCAAAAAAAGACGAACTAATTAAGTGGTAGGTGCATGTACACTAGTTAAAAGGGTTTCAACGGTTGTGAAATTTCAAATTTAGTCGAACTATAACAGGTACATGCGATACACGTTAGAATATACAATTAAAAATAGGATTTGAAAATATGCGATTTCTGTTGATGGGATTTTGAATTCTATTTATGCAATTAGATATTTCTGTTATTTGTTTTTACATGCTTAACTCCCGTGTTTATAAATTATATCAAATTTTTGGTTTATTAAACAATACAGTCAGTACGTTTGCTCCAAGTTATATCGATTAAAAAACAGCAAAAAAAAATCCCATACTTAATCCAGAATAATTTGTGAATTTCTATGGCATCTAGCACTGTAGTAAAGTAATGTAGACAAGATTTACCTAATAAAAAAATCCAACAATGAAAATTCTAATGAAAAATCCCAGACAATTTGTGTAGACTCTAAAAAATGTAATAACGAGATCTTTATATTGTTTCATAAATAACCATTAGACTGAAGCTTTGCAAGTTAATGCCTTTAGCGACAAAGCCATACATAGTACAATAATACTGATCAGTCGCTTGTGTTAATTTATACATTACATCGTGTTAATTCATACGTAACATGTACTTTGCGACGGATCTACGTGCCACAAAGTGTTTATTTATACATACATGTACATCGCGACAGATCTACGGGCAACATAGTTTAAATTTTTACACACATGTACACCGCGACAGACATACGGACAACATAGTGTTAATTTATGCATACATGTACATCGCGACAGACATACGGACAACATAGTGTTAATTTATGCATACATGTACATCGCGACAGACCTGCAGGCAAACTTACCTATTATGTCTGTTTGTTTTGCTAATACATTGTTGTCAATATAATGGAATTCTATATGACTGTCATACAAGTGAAAGGTTTAGCTTGCTATAAAACCAGGTTTAATCCACCATTTTCTACATAAGGGAATGCCTATTTTTTCTTGGGACCAAACCTTCTCCCTTTTCTGCACCAATAGTATAACACCACAACATAGAAAAACACACTATAAAATATCAATTGGAAGGCTTAACTCAATCAAAAAACGTAAATTAACACACAATGAATTTTCAGTTTGTTACATGTAAACGGCATCCTATAATAAAACTAGGTTAATTTTATTTTGAGTTGCCCGACAGTTATTGCGAACATTGTTTGGTAATGTATTGCTGACCATTGGTTGTTGTGCTTGTAATTATGTTTTGATATTTGTCATACCAATATTGTAGTCTAAGAGTTAACTGCTTCCTCTGAACTGATCTTTTTATTCTACGTTCTTTTAAGAATTTTGTTTTCCAATTTATTCAGATTAAAAAGTGAACGACTCAGATCTAAATAGATGGAGAGACTGTGTCCATGGGACACAGATGATGCCTCGCTTGCATATAACGTTATAAAGGGGCAAACTAGAGAACTGTAAAAGTGACGTCACCCAAATTCGAACTTGATCTGAGTTGTATGGTAAAAACATTGTGTATAAGTTTCATAACATCTGGTTGAGGCAAACTTAGGACGGACGGACAAGGGCAACACTTAATACTCTCTTCGACTAGCGGCGGGGGCATAAAAAACCCCGACACATGTTAACGTGCCAGTCCCTATTCAGAACCTTGTTAGTGCTTGTCTTAATATTTTATTTCCGGGAATTTCGTGTTTGAAAAATATTTTTGATAGTCTCTGTTAGATTCATTTACAATTTTATCTCGCAACGATTAAAAGAATTTTATAGATGCTTGAATATTGTTGAAACGGTACGTTCACCTGTAGATTATTTTTTTTTATCTGTCGTATGGTTATTGTTTCATTTTCTACATAAGGGAATGCCTATTTTTTCTTAAAATGTCCTGTACCAAGTCAGCAAAATGGCCATTGTTATATTATAGTTCGTTTCTGTGTGTGTTACATTTTAATGTTGTGTTTCTGTTGTGTCATAGTTCTCCTCTTATATTTGATGTGTTTCCCTCAGTTTTAGTTTGTAACCCGGATTTGTTTTTTTTCTCAATCGATTTATTAATTTCCAACAGCGGTATACTACTGTTGCCTTTATGTATAAAGTCAGGATATGACAGTTGTTTTCCATTTGTTTGATGTGTTTGAGCTTTTAATTTTGCCACTTGATAAAGGACTTTCCGTTTTGAATTTTCCTTGGAGTTCAGAATTTTTGATATTTTACTTTTGACTGCAAGGGACTTGGAAAAGGTAATTTAATTTTTGAATTCTTGAAGAAACGAAAAAAACATATTGTATTGCCGATATTTTGTGTTACCTAAATAATGCTTTTATTTATTCTAATAACATTTACGATAATAATTTTACTGCACCAGATGTGAATTTCGACAATTAATGTCTCTCCAGTGATGCTCGATGCCGAACTATTTTGAAATCCAGAAGCTAATACAAACGTTTAAAAATAGCCAAAAAGGACAAAAAGTAAAGCACAACCCGGACAAGGAATAGAGCTATGCAATGATTAACAAATTGATAAAATAGCAAATAAAATAGTCCTAGTTAGTTTACTTATAAAAAAAAATAAAGCTGTTGTAAAATATGAATAATTATTATTTAAGGATACAGTAAGCTGTTCAAAAAGTTGGCAAATGCACATGCTAGATGAATCAATCTGATGTCTATCAAAACAACATGCCATTCATGTTTGCCCATGTATTTTGTTCTCTGTAGCTAAATAACCTGTCGAAAAAAAAAAAAAAAAAAAAAAACAATAGGAAAATACTAGTCCTATAAAATGTTCACAAAATTATTTTATAGTGCATAATTCGGCATATGTCTCAACCCCCAAAACAGCCTGTTCTTTCTCTTTCTAGTCACAGCGCATATTTTGATCCTCTCAATTATAAATGAAAGTAGCACATCGACTTGTGCATTAAAAAGTCAAAGAATGCTTTTTACTTCGTTTTATTACTTTTCATATCTTTACACGTTTGGAATATGCGGTCAATTCTTAAAATTGGCAATAATTACATTCACAGTAAACATAATAAATCTTTTAAACGCACATGGAAGAAGGAATAACTTATCTTTAAGAAAATATACAGTCAGTTTATTAGTTTAGTCAACAGTTATGTGCATTTACGCGAAAATGGATAATCGTTATAATTTGTAAGTGTAATCCAACACTAGTTACACCTCACACCGAGATTACACCATTGCATACTAAAGTGGTTACTCGAAGAGAGTAATAGTTAAGAGTTCTCACATCATAAACAGTCTTAAAGTAAAATATTTACACTGTTAATATTTACATGATTATTTTATTCACCACGCAACTTCCTTCTCCTTCAAACATGTCAGGAAATCAAATATAACGAGAAAACCTTTATGAGTTAAATTTTAGGAGCTCGAGTATCTGCAAACAAGAAGTGGCTACGCAGATTATATGAAATTGTCTTTTGGTCATCTTTGATCATATAGCTCTGTAACTGTTTCGGTTCTATACATCCTTGGGTTTCGAATAAGCTTTGAGCGTTCCTAATGAAGGTAAATCCAGAAAAGCGCTTCGAACGCATGGAACTTATAAAGTGTTATTTTCATTTTATAACCAAAAAGATTATTATACGACCCATATTAATGTCGTTTCTTTTGCGTTAATAAAATAAAGGAATAATGCATTGTAGAAAGTTTATATGCCTATACTGTCCACATAAAATCGGTTAATACAGTAAAGTTGCCTCTTATTTGGCTCCAAGAGTTAATACAGGCTAAGTAAAGTCATTTTAGGTCGTTCACTAGCTCATTCTAAAATGATGCAGATAACACATTAACGTTTGTACAGTGGATTACTGCACAGACAGGATCTTGGGCTCAGCTTTCATAATTATTGAATTTTTCAACGATGAATATGAATACTAAATTGACTGTTTCCTTTTTTTTAATTAGCTATGTCTGCTTCTTAAGTCTGTTGCAGTAGCTTAGTGTGATAAATAATGTAGGAAGTGTCTAATATAAAAAAAAATATCAATATACCATGCTTATAATTGTTTACGCCAGACGCCCTTTTCGTCTACAAAAGATTAATCAGTGACGCTCGATTAAAAAAATTTAAAAAAGACTAAATAAAGTACAAAGTTGAGGAGCATTGAGAACCCGAAATTCCGAAAGGTTTTGCCAAATACAGCTAAGGTAATCTATTCCTGGGGTAGTATACTATTGTTGGAAATACTTTTAACAGCACTTTGTGGTACCATTTGGTCACTAATTGTAAAGTACCATGATTTCCTATCTAAGGACTGGAAGATGTAACAGGTAAACATCGATAATTTGATAATTATGCATATAATAAAAGGTAATTAAGTTGAAAAAAGTGCATTTTGAATTCTGGCGCTATAGATACCTTTGAAAAACAAAATTGGCGCACAAATATATATCTCAGTAATTGGCGCAAAAGGGCTGATTCTGATAGGGCGATTGGTTTAGATGTTGAATCGTGTTTTTCGAACACTCTATTCATTTTTGTGTTTGTTAGGGATTTTATCTTGTGTCTAGTGACAAGCTTTGAATATAAAGCTATACTTTACATCTTGTATTAACACAATAATTGCATTTCCCTTTTCTGTCCCTTTCAACAAAAGAACCATTTCCATTGCTTGAATTATTCAATACTTACAATTTCCTACCATTATCTCTCATCTCTCATGTTGTTGTCCGTTAATAGAAACGGAAGTTGTTTATCGATGTAATTTTCTTAGTCAATTTTACATTTATGTAATACGACTACAGTTCTAACAATTCCAATGAACAAAACCATTACTTCCGTTATGACAATGTTTAGACATTTGCGATGTTTATTGACATCGCTGACTGTTGTATTAATTGCAGTTTAAATTAATGTATGTTGGAATCGGTATGATCTAATCTGAACATTAAATTAAACTATGGATTAAACATGTATATGAAATTAATGATCTTCCACCCAGATAATTTTTGTGGACAATTTTATAAGAACAAGTATTTTTGACTTTCGAAACTTTCACCTCTAAGAGTACGAAGATACTGCAAACGCAAGTGTTGTGCGCATGGAAATAATAATATACCTTATTTGATGAGATGGAAAAAAGGATTTATTCACTATGAACATTATACTTACCAGGGGAAAAGGCCAGGGTTGATATAACCTTGTCAATGTATTTTTTTTAAAAACGTTGTATCTTCAATAAAAAGTAAAATAACAAAAATACCGAACTCCAAGGAAAATTCAAAACGGAAAGTCCCTTATCAAATGACAAAATAAACAGCTCAAACACATCAAACAAATGGAAAACAACTGTCATATTCCTGACTTGGTACAGGCATTTCCTTATATAGAAAATGGTAGATTAAATCTGATTTTATAGCTAGCTAAACCTCTCACTTGTATGCCTTGTATGACAGTCGCGTACAATTCCATTATATTGACAGCAATGTGTGAACAAAACAAACAGACATAATTCGTAAAAATGTAAAAAATAGGGGTACAGAAGTCAACATTGTGTTTTAATCGTAATCACTATAAAAACAAACAAATATGTCAACAAAAAACAAACAAAATGGCGTCTTAGTAACTGTCTTCCTATTGGACAAAATGCATGTTTATGCCTATACAACTGCTTCATTTAAGCTTCAATCACGGTGTTGCTAAAATGTTTGCTCGATGCTTCATCACACCCTTGCTTCATGATGATTTTAATACCCTTTCTTAAACAATGTTTTATAATTATTTTTGCTTATATAATATTTCTAAGTCGAAAAATATATTCTGTAAGTGAATTGTCTGCCTATTTAGATATATCCGATTGCAATTTCAACGTTGCTGTCTATCATGATATAGGCTTATTCACTACTATGTGCTGTAGGCGTAGATCATATTATCATGGAAAATGGGGGAAAAGTGAAGAACAGATTTGATAATAACACCTGTTCCTTTTACAATTTCATGAAATTAAAGTAAGCTATTCATTTCTAAATTCGGATAAATTGAAATGAGTGAATAGACACTCATTCTAAGCAAATTGAAATAACAAGTCCAACTTGGGTTTTATGAAAAAAAGAATGAACAACGTATACAAATGTACGTTGTTTATGGAACGGAAAAGGAGTTAGGCTCTAAAATGGCCCCTATTTTTAGCTAAAATTTCAAATAAGGATTTATTGACCAATATCTTGATGAATTATAGCTAATATAATGACTAAATAGTAAATGTGTCTTTTTGTTCAAAATTAGCGTACTTTTTTCATGACGTTACAGAAGCACTCATTTTGATTTTTCCACGAAAATTCAATGAAAAGGAGTAAACTTCCTTTGATTTTTTTCCAGGAAACAAAGAGCGCATGTGTCGACATAAAAATCTTTTAACTTAATGTTGTTATGACATTTTACATGTCTGACTTGAATATTTAGTTTGTGAAGCTTGCGCTCTATGTTTCCTATGCCTTAATTAATTTGGTTGACATGTAGACGATTTTGTCGAATTTCGCAAAAAAACTCTATTTTTTTTTTTAACTATTTGTGATGTAACAATCAACGCGTTATAATAAAACTTAGTTCTATTTATTATTTAAGTTTCTCACGTGTCTTTTTGTCAACTTAAACCACTTTTTATCTATTAGACATTGAATTTAATAATTTAATAATCGGGGCCAAATATTGCCCATAAAGAACTTGCACCGTACTCCTTTATACTTCTATACTTCATTAAAAACAACTTTCAAACTAACAAACAGGTTTACGGAAACTGACTTCAACAAAAAACAGTCAATATTCTTATAGGAAATATTCCAGTGAATACGATATTCCACAAATTGCATTTCTTACCAGAATTTACACGATGAAGCATTGCTGTTGACAAGAAATTCAGTTCTCTTTGTTGCCCTGCCATCGAATGCAACGGTATTTTCACTTGTCATGAGCAATTCGACGGTGGCTACTATTTGACAAGGAAATGTTTATCATTTGAGAGCACGTAATGCCAATCCTGGTTTTTGATTGGTCTCGTGTTGCTAAGTTTCCTTTATTCGACTGATGATTGCGATTGTTCTCTAAGTACTTATTTATGTGTTATTTAAGGGTAAAGTTTGATATTTTGCATATCATTCTGTGTCCATTTTAGTTTTTCAAATTATTTTAAACTCTTAATTACATGTTATTCAAGGTGAACTTTTTCTTTAACTCTTAGCACATGTAGCATTGGGCTTTAATATTTAGTTATCATTAATACTACAGACTTAACGGACACATACAAAAGAACAGCAACTTTTAAACAATTTTGAATAATTTTTCACTTTTTTTTATGAATAATGGAAGTTATTACAACATTAAATGCATTTAAAAAAAATCAAAATATGTATATTTCAGGATTCTGATGACTATGAATGATACAAATTGTCCATTTGGTTTTGAAGTGATAGAAGGGATTACCAATGCTACTGAACTTGACAAACTGATATGGCCTTGCGAACTGAGAGTATTTTGGGTGGAAATATATCCTTTTGTGACATTGGTACGTGGTCTCCTGTCATATGGTACAGTCTTCATTATTGTATTAGGCTTAATGTTCAACCTTACCTCTTTATTGGTATTGACCAGGAAGCACATGCGAAAGTCAACAATGAATCTATATCTCTCCGCTCTCGCAATATATGATTGCCTTGCTTTGACTATGAACTTTATGATTGGAGTACTTCGAGGACAGAACAAACATATAAACAAAGATTTCCAAGACCATGAAGATCTCTGCAAATTCCATGGCGTTATAGTGGAGGTATTTAATTTACTATCGATATGGATTATTGTATCTTTTACAATCGAAAGGTTTATTATGATTAAATTCCCACTCAAAGGAAAGCAACTGATGACGCCAAGGCGCGCAGTGTTCGTGATAATTGGCGTATCCCTAGGCGTTCTTGTCTTCTCAATGCATAAAATTGCCGTTTCGGGCTTTGAGGGGGATTCGGTATTTGGATATGCAGCCTGCAAAACAAGAAGAGCTATATTTGTAGAGATCATTTATTTCTACGTAGCTTTCAACACATGGTTTCCAACTCTAACAATAGTAACACTCAATACATTAATTCTTCTGGAAATACGGAAGAACAAAAAGAAAAGGGAGCAAATGACGTCACAGTCAATGTCAAAGTCTGACGAAAAAGCAACAAAACTTCTGTTACTTGTTTCATCTGCATATGTTGTGCTGGTCCTACCTCTTGGATTGATACAATCCACAGAACTTATATGGAATAATACACAGAAGGTTCTTCCAACAGACCCAGACTATATCTACTTCATGTCGACAAAAATAAGGTTAAAATGGGCAAGAGCATTTTTCTTCTTCTTTTACCAGCTGAATTTTGCTGTCAACTTTTTCTTATACGTATCTTCTTCATCTGCTACAAGATTTCGGGCAACTCTGAAGATGCTATTAGGAATAAAGGTTGATGAACAGGAAATGACATGGAACAATACAATGAAATCAAGAGCAACTAAAATTAATTCGGTTGCACCCGCACAATCTGACGACGGACCTTCAAGCAGAGATCTGCATTCCAAAAAAACCGAATTCATTCCTGAAAGTGAAGCATGAAACGAAAAATTGTGAATTAAAAGCAAGCGTTATACTGACCTGAACATGAAACTTGTATTAGGGAATAGTGTTCCTATTTAAATGTTGTCTTTATTTCATCTGGTATTATGTAAATAGCTCATCATAGATAAATGATAATTAAGAGTAAAGTAGCTATAAAATGTATTTTCTTATCACTTCATTGTACATACTAGTAACTATACCAAAAAATCGACAACTTTTAGAGTTACAGGTGTAGAAGAATTTAAATAATATATCAATTTTTAGAATAATAACAGGCTGAGAAAAGTATAGCATTTTTATTTAAAATAATCATGTATAGTTTAGATATATTTAATTTTTAAACGGACTTAAAATGCATAAATCGCAAAATTTACATTTTTCTTGTAAATAATCGTTGGGTTTTCAATAAGTTCTATTAGTTTACGTTTTTGTGAATTAATTGGTACTTGAATTTTGCAGGTAATTTGAATGCTTATAATATGATTTTAAGTTATAAAAAACGGATCGTTCATAGCTAAAAGGTTAAAAAATTTATAGCCTTGGTCCTTTTGTAATTGCGAAGTGCGCACAAATGTGCATGGTGTGATGTTCAACGATTCAAATTTGTACAAATGAAACCTAGAGATAAATATAAACGGTACGTTTACACAGAATTTTAAATTAGCAAAGGTTGAAAAATGAAACAACACTTTATAAATTCGTGTGTCCAAACCGCTATTCTGGATTTACCTTCATCAGAAACCCTCAAACTTAAACATTTGAAGGCCATGGATGTATAAATACATAAAAAACTTTAACAGTTGTATGACAAAAAGGAACAAATAGAGAATAACCAAATTCATTTAAGGTCAAATTTGCCTGAGGGAGTGTGAATTTTAGTTTCTTATTAATTTCTTTAACTATCTTTTAGAAAAATATGTTATAAATCTAAAGTAACGTATTCCAAAATTTCGAAGGTCACTTGTAAAGAAGTGGGGCAATGATCATATTTTGGTGGGATTTTTCATATTTGTTCAACTTTTTGGAATTTAAAATGTTGGTTAGATTTTGCAAAAAATGTTCATGAAATTAGACGAGAATCTACTTTGACGGTCCTTGATAAAGATAGCTAATATATCAAAAGTCAAAATTTCCTTTCTTTGTATATACAACAATGTACATGGCTTCAAAAAATTTGTGCATCTTAGATACTGTCTTTAGTGGTCGTCTTTGTCTTTCTGTTATGTGGATTATGTAATGTTATAGTCTTAAATTATTTCGTTAGTTATCTCGTTTAAATTATTTTCGAGCTTTTGCCTGTTAGCCTTGTGGCATGGATGCTAACTCTTAGTTGAATGCTGTATTATTTTTTTGTCATTTTGTATTTTGAGGACAGTTTCTTCAGTTTTAGTTTGCTCTTACTGCAAAATGCTACTTGCTTAAAACTTGAAAACTAGTGAGAAACAAAGGGAACTTACTGTAACAACACAAACTAAGTATAAACGGTAAATATCAGATGGAAAGGGCTTGACTCATCGGTACTAAGCACAAAACAAAAACCAAATGACAATTTGACTCCATTGAGCTTCTTGTTTAAAAGAAATATGCATTGTAGATATTGTTTATCATGATAATAAATCAAAGTTTCAAAGAAATCAAATTTAAAACATATATTTAGACTTCTATGAAACAGTTACTGAAATGTTAACAACTTTAGAAAAACAAATATCATGTTCATTTATTCTTATGTACTTACACACAGAACACATATTGTAATGTTAACATGTTAAAATAGACACAAATAAATATTTTGTGATTGTTCATTGTTATCATTATATAATAGACACAACAATATTAAATTTATTTTAATGTTTAGTCATTTTACGTGATGCAATATTGTCTAGACCCAAGCCAATTTTAAGAGTTTGACGTATGACCCTTCCGGATCAACTAGGATCATTCTCTGATTGCGGCGGGGTAAGTGTTGCTCAGTAAATATGTTTTGTTTCGTATACCGTTGTTTGTCCATTTGAATTGACAATATATGCAGGAGTTATTGTACTAACACCTTTTTTGAGTATTGTAAAATAATCAAAATTTTGTATTTCTCCTAACCCCTGCTGTAATCGGACCTTTTGTTCACTTCTCAGGGTAACTTTACTTGAAAATATAATAATAAGGTTAAGACAACATTTTCACAACAGTCCCCAAATTCTCAAAACATGCAAAATGACCAAGCCGTACATTCCTGAGAGTTTAAAAATGTAATATGAGCGGACGCAGACATTTCGCTTTGGTGTAGTAATCTATTTTTTTTATTCATTTCATGCAATATAATTTTTTTTCTCGCATGAGTTGTCGGGACGAAAATAAAAGAAATAAAACTGCCAACATTGTTTTGGTCAGCATAAGTTATTGATTTTGGTGGATCTGTTTTTTTCATTTGTATTAAGAAATATAGAATTCAAATCAGAAATAATATTTTAATTTGTAACAATATAGTTGTAACAAGAACAAGTAAATATAACATATAAATTAGAACGGAAGGATTTTCCTAAAAAAACACACATTTAACTAAATTACTACGCATTTCAACATTTATTCAAGAGCTTTAAATACAAAAAATCTTTCAATATATATTGCAAATATATATATGCAAAATTCATTATGACAACAACAAATGCCGATGAAAGATATTCATCGTTGTGAATTTTTTTACATTAATTTTACTGATACAAAAATATCATATTTACACAATTGTACTGTTAAAATATTGCTTAGATTCGTCCAAAGTAAATCGAGAGAAGAGCTAGGAAAACAGCGAATGTCAAGGACATTTGCACCATGTCACCTGTAAATGAAACAATTTGAATTTTACACATACCTGTTAACAGATTATTAGCAGTATGGTAGAATATATTTTAGGTGTCAAACTGTAGGGATACGTAATCCAGTTTTTTTTTCTAAATGCTTTGGTTCATGTCAATGCAAACAGCAAAAACAATGAATTTTATTGTTAAATTTAAATCAAATTTGCCCCTTCATTTACTTAGTTTAAAATGTACATTACCACTAAATATATGGAGATTTAAGATATCTCAGCAAATAACAAACATGTCTAATTCTGTAATATCTGGCTGTCAAACTCCTATATGATGATTGTTGCAAAATGAGTCTCAAAACACATTTGTGTGATGTTTATTTTGATACCACATCACTGTAAACACAACTTTTTATGGTACTGTTTCGTAGAGGAGTATCCACCGACTTGCCAATGCGTCTGTGATTCGGTTCTACATTATACGCATAGAAAACTAGCTAAGCGATAGTTAAATATAGTGTTAGAAATCGAAACTCAAGAAGAATGAAACAGGTCAGAAGCAACTGAAAATGGACAAATGCTCAACCTTAACTTTATAATAAACGCAACGGAAACATAAAGGTAACAACACAACTGATTGCTTGTGCAGTATTACACTTTCTAAACCCGGGAGCGCAATCATGTTCCAAGGAAAAGTCAATCGTAACCTGTACCCATCAAATTACTCAAATCAGAGGAAAGAATATGAAGTACAATAAATCCTATGTTAATATAAAAATAGGGAGATGAGTTATGAATGCCAATGAGACAACTATCCACCAAAGTTCAAATAAAGTGGATGTAAGCAATTAAACCGTTTTGTACTTTTCATCAACATTTGCGCACACTTCTAGAACACTATAGTTCACCCCGGTTTTTGAGGGTGTTTGTGTTGCTTAAATTTTAATTTTCCGAGATGGGTATTGTGGACAAGTGTGTCTTTTTATCTTTTTCCTTCGAATAAGCTGTTGTCTGTTCTTCTTTGATTGAGTATTGATAATTCAAACGTGATAAACGTGTCCTTTTTCTTTTTAAAGGGTCATCTTCCTCAGTTAAAGTTGCTATTCACTTGTTCTGTTGATTAATAGGGTATGATTTTGTTAGTTTTTATGGACGTCCCCTTTTGGAATTTGCCTTTGAGTTCGGTCTTTTGTTATACGCTTAAAGCTCGTCGAGCGTACCAAATCCGTCGCGTTTCAAATAGTGTAGCGCTATTTGATATTTCTATCATACACATCACTTACATCCTGAGAAGGTAGTATTAGCTACACTGGACAAAGCAGCAAGCTGAGATGAATCCAAAGCACTTCTTTGGCCAGTTGTAGTCGACTGAGCTTGGCTTACACTAAGGGTGTTGATTTGAGTTGTTGTAAGTCCCTGCAGTAAAAATAAACATGATATATGATTTCGATGTAAATAACTGGCCATTATTTACACATTTCAAAACATAGATAGGAAGAGGGTACATGTTAATATGACATAGTTAATTATAATATTTTTTTTTATGTTTCAAATTTTATACTCTACTGAAAATAAAACATATGCACAACTAGTGAAAATTTCTATGGTGTTCAAATACATGAATCAAATTCTAGTAGTCATATTTTTCTTTGTTTAGTTCATTTCCAAATAAATTTTAGTTCTCGGTAAAAACATTTTATACAAATTATGATAGGAAATCCCAATAGCATAACATTTAATTTCCTACACACTACCTGACAAGTAAATAAGCATTTTTCCATTTTAGATTGTTTTCTTCATCAGTTTCTGTCGTAGTCATGAATATAGATATTTTTCACTGAACGTTAAGCAAACACCATCAACACAATCGTCCTTTTTTGTTTTCTTTAGAACTACTTACAGCAAATGTTGAAGATGGAATGTATGATACGTGATTCGAGTCAATAGCATCAATTTGGCTTTCGGACAGTGTTGATATGTCAGAGCTTGTTAAACCACCTGAAAACATATAAATATAAATCAACTCATTGTTGTGTATGGAATAAAGCATATCAAAGGCATATTTTTTTTCTGATTTTGATACATTTAATATTATTGATTACTTGAAGTCAAGGTAGACCAGGTGCGTCGACATGCAGTGCATCTCCAGATATGCATGTATCATCTGTTCTCCATATTGAAAACTAGAGGCTCTAAAGAGCATGTATCGCTCACCTATGTCTATGAGCATCTTCAACAATGGACTCTCCCCAACATTGCGGACTAGAATAGAATTCATGACAAAAATATTTTTTTTGGTTGATCTTGTATTGCTGACAATTTTTTCTGTTTACAGTTTCTCTCTATTTTCTTTCGGTTTGCCCAAAACATAAAAAACGGGAAAAATATCAATTAAGGCAATCACTCCTATTAAGAATAAACCAACAACTTAAGCAAAATGTTACTTATTTGTAGATCTTGTCTTGCTGATCATTTCTGCTATTTAAAGTGTCTTTGTATCTTTTATAGTTTTTAAGGTAGTAGGCAAAAACTTAAAAATATTGGTTGAAATCGTATTTAAAGAGCAAGTTCTCCTACAAGTAGTCGACTGATGATTCAGGCTATTTGACTTACTTGTAGGTCTAGTCTTGCTGATCATTTTTGCTTATTTAAGTTTCAATCTATTTATTATAGATTTTCAGATATTAGGCATAATTGCAAAAACAAATGGTAAAAATCATTATCAAAGGGTAATAACTCCAATAAAGAGTCATCTGACGATTTCGACCATTGACCTTATTTGTAGATCTTGCCTTGTTGATAATTTTGGTACATGAAGTTTCTCTCTATCTAATAAAACTTTTCAGATATGAGGCAAACACGAAAAAAATCGGTAAAATTCGTCATTTAAGTGCAATAACTCCTATAAGAAGTAATCTGACAGTTTTGAAGCAAACAGACAATATGTAGATCTCATTATTTTGAGCAAGATTTTCTCCATTCATAGCGGTTTTCAAGATAATAGACCAAACTTGCATGTTACCCCTATGTTCTATTTTTAGCCATGTCGGCCATGTTGGTGGGCACGCGGGGTCATCGGACACATTTTAAAACTAGATACCCTAATAATGATTGTGTCCATGTTTGGTTAAATTTGGCCAGGTAGTTTAAGAGAAGTTTTTTGTAAAAATTAACGACGACAGACGACGACGACGACGGATGACGGACGCCAAGTGACGAGAAAAACTCATTTAGCCTTTTTGGCCAGGTCAGCAGAAAATGTACTTTTACCAGGATTTTCTTTCTGTTTTTCATTTCGAACTACTTTATTCGTTTTACTGACCTATGACAATGCCAATATTTGATATTGTTGTTGAATCCCAGGTTGTGATATCGCTTCCATATGCAGACTTAGCCAATGTAAGGAAGGAAGATAGCTGACCATCTGAACAACTGGTAACCTCACCGACAGCGTCAGCAGCCGATCTGTATAAACATACAAATGAAACAGGCATGCACATAATATAACAATCTGTATATTACAAATATTTCGGTTCATTACTTTTTTTTTAAAGTAAAGCTAATATATATATATATGAGCAGATTTAACAAGAAAATGTATTGTGTTCGACTTATACTATTTTCCGGGCAGATAACGACGGACGCCATGTTATCACAACTGCTTTTTAAAATTAAACTGAAATGAAAGAAAAGAAAAAAATTAAATTAATAGAATTATCAAAAAACAAAACAATGAGCTTGACATGACATCAGATTGATATGTTCCTGAAGGAGTTCACCCGTCTTCCCCGAGGGTATTTTCGTGACGATAAAGTTGACGCCGTTGTAAGTTTTGTTCCATTAAAATGTTTGAAAGAGTTACTCCCCATTTGAGAATAAGTCTTATGCATTTTATTGTTTTTGCCCCTAAACATTTAGTACTAAAAGAATTAGACATTTCACCCCTAATGTTATGGAAATTGGTCGTTTGCACAATCTCGCGTATTTGAAGTAACATAGAGTATATTTGCCAATCAATCGTCAGTCAAAGTGCAATTCATACTGTTATTCCAATATTTTGAAAGTCGTTTGACCAACATTCGAAAACATTATTTTACGTTCGTTTTAATTTTATTCACTAAGGAGAATGATAACACTAAAACTATTTCAAATAATTCAACATGACTTTGAAAAGGGGAATAAAATCACAAAAACAGTTCTATTATTAATGAACTATCCATTTGAATAACATTTAGGATTTAACATAGCTAAACGGACGCCTTAAATTTATAACGTGTTGTTTTCATTTCTTAAGGAGTATATGAAATGTTTCATTCATCTGAAAAGTAACTTATTTTTATTATTTCTTTGTTACATAAATAACTAACAAATAAAGCAGACAACATTAATAATCTCAGACTTGTATGCTCGTTTTAGAAACATGATTTGTTCTGGAGGCGAAATACAATTTTTTTTTAACGATTATTATTTGCAGGTGTATGACATGATATATCTGTATCAACTCGAGTCTTACCACTACGCGTCTAGTCAACGATACTTACGAATAAACACTATGGCTTATGACATTGATGTGGTTAGTCTCTGCTCCGCAGGTCATATGACCGAGTGATCGCAATTCACTCGATGAAATTGTGCTAGCATCATCAGATTTTTCCAAAGTCAACCATCTTTCAAATAGTGCGTTTTTCTGTAAAAAAAATTAATTTATCATAAATGGCTAGATTTGCACAGGTGGTGAAGAGTATTCTAGAAGCTTTTGTTCGGTGTTCTAAAATTTCAGATTTCCAAGTTAAAAAGTTAAAAAACAAAATTATTTTTTTACCTGAGCATCTGTCCAACCATCATATTCTCCAAGTTTACTGATGGCATCCAAATCAAGTGTCAAGGTGCCAATTTCAGAAACTGTTAATCCTTGTACGATAACGCCTGCACTATAAACAGTCGTTGCGGTCCATGTTGTTGGATCTCCCCAAACCTAGGGTAAATAAATGTATACATGGTATGCTGCTAGGTTATATACATAAGAATTTATTTTATCTTGGAGGACACTTTATCATGTAATTATTTATAAAACAAATCTGGTACAAAGAGATAAAAGATCATACTTTTTACATTCAAAGATCCTATAGATTTACATGTAACGCTTAAAATAATCATCGGATGTTGAAAAAATAACGTTGACGAAACAGTAACGTATTTCTTGTTGAAAAAAAAAACATAATTTATTTATTTTTGAAGCTAAAATCCTAATGATCAATAAAATCCGATGCAAACGAAATACACAGACTTGTCAACTATTGTTTTACATTTGTCATTTCGGGGCCTTTTATGGCTGACTATGCGGTATGGGTTTGTCTCGTTGGCAATTATACCACATCTTCTTATTTTTTATATGACATGCATATTCTTGGAATACGTTTTGAAACTAAACAGTCAGGTCAAGAAGAAACTATTTTCCTAGGGAACAAAATGTTATTCTGTGTAGCTATGTAATAGCCAGATTACTGTAACATTCAAGAGGTCGAAAACCAAAACAAGTTCGTTTGTAACATATACAAAGAATGTGTTTGCTTCTGAGTTTATATGTAAAGTTAAATCTAAATTTCTTTCTGATCCATAAAATTTTCAACACACGAAAGGAAGTGTTTAACATATCCATTCAAATGCCAATGGAGGCAAAGCTTCTAAAGTTGTTTGCAAAAATACTATAGATTTAGTAAAAAATATAAATAGGAAGATGCCAATGTAATTTTCCAAATCATAAGCCAGAGAAGGAAAGACAGCATATTATAAAAAAAAATACAACGGACCTTATTATGTCTGTTGAAATTTAAATTTGATGTAACAGAAAAAAACATAGTCAGAGTAAATATGGCTGAATAACAATATCTTTAATATAAGATTAAACACATTTTGTAGGAGTTTGGCCATGTGAAAACGTATTTTTGTAGTTTGTTGTCCAGTTGACACATCAATGAATTCCCAAAAATGTATATAACCTTATAATTAAAAGCTTACAGTGTTACGTTTTCCAACATTAACTAGAGCGTCTATCTGGTCAGTACTGTAGTCTGTTACTGCTCCCAATATATCAACACAGTCTGTAAATTCTGTATCATCTAAGTTGTTAATCTGATCAACGGTGATTGCAGATAACCCGGATGTTCCAATGGTTGTCATGTAAGAACAGGTCAGTGATGCTGGCAAACAAAAAGCAGAAAATTGAAGCTGTAGAACAATGAATACTACAATGTTGGTACACTTTACACTGTTCACATTGCGAAGATTGTCAACGTCATTTTTACAATCCGACATATAAGTTTTGACTGAAATGTACCCTAGTTGAAATGCTTTTTTGGTTTTTGAAGCTCTTTATGTACGATTACTAAAGGAAAGCTGTGCAAAAAGTCGTTGATATTTCTATTCATATTTCTACATGTTTACATGTACCACTAAAAAATTGTCAATAGTTCAAACATTCACCTCCAGATATCTAATCAGGTTTTTTTGGCTATTTTGTTTCCGACTTATTGGTATGTGAAGCACATTTTAATTGATTTTAATTTTAAAGTGACTTACATGTAGACCTTTTTCTTCGTCCAGCACTTCCGCTTGAGGAAGAAGTGCATGCATCTTGTGCAGCCAAAAGTTTTCTCATTACTCGCTTTTTATTTGTCTTGAATGTGCTATCGTCTGATGATGTTGTGTCCATTTTGAAACCTTTGATTTTCCTTTTTTTCTCCTTTTCTTCCTTATCTTTAAATGACTTTACAACTTTATCACTCATATCACAAAGAACTGACTGAAAAAAACAAACAGTTGAAGTATCTTTGAAGTAAAAAGTAATCGAGTATCAATACACATATCAGTGTACAAATGAAGGATCTATAGTTTTAATCAAATTATATAACCAAAAGGGCATTGTTTTATAGACACAAGAACATATCGACTTTTGTGATATAAGTTCTCATAATGTTCAATCTAATCAAAGATAAAACATCTTACTTGGTCTTGTTTATTAATATTGATATGCGTTGAAGGACGAATTTGAGATGCCCACGTTTCGACCATAGGTCGCCCGCTAGTGACCCTCAATCGAATTTCTTTCTAAAACCAGACACGTACTACATATCAGAAAAAAAAAGCAAGTGATAGATTTAATTTAAATCAAACTGCAAAATTTTCGATAACTTATCAGAATAAAAAGATTTTTGCACTTAAAGAAGCGTTCGTAGCAATCAATCCTGAACCATTCAAAACATAAGGTATACAAATTTCGGACGATGTTACGAGTGTATATTGTAAGATCATGAACTGGATAAAGAAGATAAAAAAACTAACTAATACTAACGACTTACAAAAATGGAAATAAAAAAAAGTGATCTTGAATGAATGGAAGCCAAATCTGAAACTTCAATCAGATGTAAACCGCCTTTCCGTTTTACATAACACTTCTAAAATCTATTTAATGTTCATAAACGTTACGGTCACGTGATTACATTTATAAATACAAATTCAAATTTTTAATGCCATATAAACAATAAAGCATGTAGGTATGAGTAACATTTATGCCATGAACTAAGTTTTATCTCTGTTCCTGGTAATTATGACAAATCAACAATTCTCCAAATTTCCAAGAATTTTTTTTAACCAAAGTTACAGTTAAAATGCAAATGGTTATCAATAATACTTCTTATGGATATAATAAACTGTTTATTTCTAGTAAATACAGACAAGTTCTGATGCACTCAATGTTCTTAAGTCTCAAGCACTAATTTTTATCAAGGATTGTTCTTTTTTATTTACCTTGTCAATAGCATCAAGTTGTGTATCAGACATTTCTGCAACAGATGTTCCAAGAGTCATAATACTGGTTGCATCCACTTTGGATCCGTCGCTCCTAAAACAAATCCCGCAAACTTTGCTGTAAATCTTCAATCAAAAGTTGCTAGTCTTATGAGACGGTGAAAATCATGATTCTTTTTTGTGAATATTCAGTTGAAAGCAAGTCAAAAAGTTTAATTTGTTTTCAGAAGTTTTTCAGATAAATATATTTGTTTTACACAAATCAATTTAATAAAAACAACAAAATTACTAACAATAGAAAAGAATTAAAAATTTGAAAACTGAAAATTACATTTTGTCTTTTGAAGAAAAAAAATACAGCTTAGTTCAGAATATCTATAGAAGAGAGGATACAAAAATAACGGTAAAAAAGAGAGAGAATCTTACAAATCAAGTTTTTTCAGGACAGCCGATCCTAAAGCCTTTCTTTCTACTGAACCAAGTGAACATTTTTCAATGGTGGTTGCATATTCTTCCAAAGCGTCGGCGTCAAGTCTATCGAGTACTGTGCTATCAATACCACAAACCATATTACCAGCAGTATCTAGATCGTCTTTCGTAATTTCACCAGAAGTTGTCTTTCCCTGAATTATGTAAATGATACACGTACTTCTATGTTTAATGTATCTTTTTGCAATAAATTCTCCTATGTGCGAGACCAGCAGGCAATTATTTGTTTAATTTATAAATTTTTCTTAACATCTTTATTACAAAAGACTAGCTGTACAACATGTTTAAAAAAAGAAATGTTTTATCCAAAATATTGTAATTCAGGAACAAATACGGGATGCAGCACTACATAACATAGAAAAAAGGGGGAAAATAGCTTAAAGGATTTTACACAGACTTTAAGAGAATGCTCTTTACTTTAAAAATCAAGATGCTTTCGCTGATTTCAGAAACACGTGTTATGTGTTCATCCGGGATACTATCCGTTCTTATCATACTATCAGTTGCAATATGAATTACTGACAGAAGATAAACATAAGCATTTGAAGCGAAGAGAAAAAGATATGTAGCTTACAACTGAGTCCATAACAAACTTGAATCCGTCCTTCATTTGTGTCTTTGATAGAACTTCAGTATCAGCTTGAGAGATGGTACTGACAATGGCATCCTTATTGCTTGTTCCAAATTTTTTCATTTCATTATAGCTACAAATGCATTGAAAGTTAATTGCAATTATTTTTAAATCATATGTTTTCTACAATGTTAAATGAAAATCGATCCTTCAAGAAAAAAAGTGACGCAAGCGTTGCTGCATGCGCTCTATTCTTCCTTGGCAACTGATACCATGTGAAACTTTGGCAAAGTTTTGCTTTTTCGAAAGCATTAGTGTTAAGAGTTTGTCGTAAGAATGTATTTTACAACGAGAGAATTTGTATTAAACATCCTATTTTCTTATTTTTACATGCAATTTCATGCCCTGAGTAATGTGAAGAGGGTTTACAGAACTCATGTGTAACATTTTGTGAAGTAGTGATACGCAATATTTGTATCAAAGAAAAAACATGTTCAATTTTTGTATCCAATAAATGGATGAAAGGTCATGACTTTCGTCATTTTCAGAAGGAAACGAAAGAAAAACGCATACTCGTAAATCACTAGTATTTGTTATCCTGCTCCTGGTAAATGTACCTCCAATGCCTAACTCTATTTTCAAACAGTCAATCAAGTTTTTGGGTTTTTTTTATATTTAAAGCCGGTATTCTAATAAAGCAATATAATGTAAAGTAGACCTAATATTTTCATTCGTTTATAAGTCTTCGATACAAAATTAATTTCAGTAAAAAAAAGATGACATTGGAAATCCTTCTTAATTGTTTAACAATTGCTAAGAAGATATTGCCAGCAGCGGGTCGATACTGCTGGACTACTTTTCTCTGCGAGTATTATTTGCTCATCGGTCAGTGCTTCGATACTGACATGATTTTCAACATACTTTTCTTAAATTAAAGTTTGATAAATTCAGAAATAATTAAGCAACACATTTTCAGCTCATTGATGCAAAATTGACCTGAAATGAATTTGGCTATTCTTCTTTTTGGTTGTAAAACGTTTAGTTAAGACAAAAAATGAAAGTTTTTGGTGTGAGCGTTCCTGTTAATGTTAAATCCCATTAATCACTTCGTAAGCACAACATTTATTTTCATTAACCTTTACACATAAAACTATTTAACATGACTTTAGAAAGGTTATAGGAACGTTCTCCATCCCAATTTTTAAGACACGGCAATATTTACGATCAAGAGATTATGTTTGGTTTAGATGATTGTTTGTACATGGCAAAACATGGCAAAAAAAAATTACCTACACGAAACACAACAAAGGCAATTTGTGTTCTTTGTAAAGTAGTTATTGACTGGTATTAAAAATGTTTCAAAAACACGTGTTGTCTCATTAACGTTGACATATCCTTATTTTAGGTGCTAAATAAACTCATCATATAGATACCAGGATTGAAATTTTGTATATAGGATTTGTGAATTGTCTCTGTCTTTATTTCTGTGTTTTCTGATGTCATACAGGAATGTATTTCGCCTAAGATTTCTATATTCTAAATGGATTTATGAGAGTTGAACATCGAAAACAACTGTTGCCTGTACTTTACGTTTCAATAGAGATATTTAAGCATGAAATAATAAATACTTCAACTAAAACACAGATCGTGTAATAATGTTGAAAGACAAACCGATCTGTTTTGATAATTCAGAAAAGACTGGTAGTGTTTGTAGCATCTTTTTCAAGTACATGAAAGTATGAGTAAAAGATCTACATTATATGGCTTTTAAAACTTTTTCATAGTCGTTCAGGCACATAAAGTATTTCTCTATATATAACTAACATGTTTTTTGCAGTAATTGTTTTCACTTTACTCAATTTCATGTAAAAATGATTCTTGACCACGTTATCAGTCACTGTGTATTTTGTATTTTAATGCTGTATGCAGCTTACCTGAACTGTGCCAGCAGGTTTGGAGCAGACTGACTCAATGTTGCACTGTCTGTGTTTGATTCTACTTCTGCTGTTGACGAAGAATCGAAGTTAGTTGCTTCTTTAAACGCTTTGACAGCAGCATCGACCTAGTATAACATATTGAAATAAATAGTAAGGGTTTCTTTTTTTTTTAAATTTTATGTTTCACAACGAGAAAGAATAGGATATCGCTTGATATAAATTCGTGTTATCTAATTTCAATATCATAATAAACGAGCCTTTGTCGAGTGTATTATTATTGTTGACATCAAATAAGAAGAGCTGATATCAAACGATATTCAATTCTCACTCGTTTAGCGATATCCAATTATCAAGGATTGTTAAACCTTCCTGTAATTTGTTTTATTCGTGTGGCCTTTTTGCCACTCTAACCAAAGTAACGCATTTATATTTTAACTTATTCACACTCCGTCCAATGTGATCCTGGAATTATCTCTTTATGCGGGAAATATGTAAAAGGCCTCAATTATAAGAGAAATACTTTTTTATGAGGTATGTTGTAGGATTGTAAGCTTTATAATCTGCAGATAGAGTATCACCAATATCAGGATAGTTAACGAACTTTTGGAAAAAATGAAGATGTACATAAATGTACCATGGATATACATTGTAGTCTTACAGCAACCAAGTCAATGAAATGCACTGTCGATAATAAAATGAATACAATTACACATTTTTAGATCAGCAATATATTATGCAATACCTGCATATTGTGCATGCATATCACACCTGGTTTAACTTGATCCCAATCATTATCAAACATAGTGTCACATAAACAGAAATATTTAGCTAATATACAGTCATTTATCAGCACTTAAAAAGTTTTACGATCTCCAGTAGAACCGAATCGATCGTTATAGCAGACAAATTTCCTGAAGTGTCCCACTTTCTTTTATATATTTTGAATTAATCTATTATAAGCCATTACCAGCTTTGATTACTGGGAAAAACGAATATATTAGTACAAACTACTTTATCATTACAAAACCATATTAAATGATACAAAATGCCATGAAAAACTCGAAAAATAATAGGAATATTATTGAAAGAAAATGAACGAAAACACAAACACAAGCGAACAAAAATTTCCACTCTTAAGTTAAGATTGACGGAGCGATATGTCTTCATTAAACACATGGAAGTCAGTCTATTATGTATTAAAAATAAGTTCCAACCGTATCCTAACAGTCGGTCTTTATGTGCAAATCAAGGAAAAAGCAGCCCTTTATTTATAATTATAGCCCCTCGGGAAGATTAGTGACGATGTGATTGGTTTTACACCGTCACGTAGTGACCCTTATGGATTTGTAGGGGTCAGTAGTTTTCATATGGGTATCATGACGTAAAGTCACGTCACGTCATGTCAACTGTTTTTGTTTTTGTTTGTACAAAACTTGACAGGAAAAGTCCCGTGTGCGATAAATTCGTTATACTGTTCGCTACTGTCCCCTACAGATCCAAAAAGGGTTAGTAAAATACAAAAAGAATTCAGCCTAATGTCTCATCCCTTGTCAAGTATTTCAATTTTGATATGATAGATACAGCATATTCACTTAACGTTCAAATATTAAGTTGAAGAACTTAATAGAATAAAATATGCGTTATAACAATAAAGGAACAAATAGGCAAGAAGAGGAGTACAGTTGATATAAGTGTATAAAAATGCTGTCTGTCCGAAAAATACATGCATCAAAACATAGCATACATGTCGTCAATGAAAACTGATGTCAATTTTATAGGACATTTTGGTTATGTCGGAGTTAGCTTTTATAACGTAATATTTAACCATTTATTTGTATCTACTTTGACATATTTATTCATGACACAGATATTACATAATTGTTATTAAAGACAAAGAAAATGATAAAAGATTTATAAGTTGAAATACCTATCGTTTCCTTGTTTTCAAGATGGCAGCAGCATTGAACAATTATCATTCATGCGTGCTTAGCTGGAGGATATGATGAAAACTATGTGTATTAATATGAGTTTAACATAGTTGATAAATAAAAAATAATATGATCAATATTATTGTAGAATAAAAAACAAAGCATAAATAACCTTTTTGTTCAGTATGTTAATATTAAAAACCACATCATTACTGAACGCTTTGATATTGAAGCTGTAACAATTCAAGTGTTCATGTGAACTTATTTCAGCGTTACTCTGAAATATTTACCTGTTCTTTTTCAATACACTGCGATTTCGTAATAGCGTTCATTTTGTCCACACATTCACTGTCTCTTGAAATATTTTTGATATCGGCTACAGTTAGGCCACATGCAATCTTCTCCATGTTAGCCAGACGTTGTAGTGTGAAGTTTGTGTCAGCTCCCCCAAGGTCGCCGATTGAATCTTTCACCTTTTTCACTAAGATTTTAGCCTTAATAAACATATATAATAAATAGTGTAACAGCATTGCTTCAGAATATTAACAATGCCATCAAAATATGACATATGATACTGAAATAGTTTCAAATTTCTAACTTATGGAAGGTGGGGGTAAACATTAATGTTTTGATAATCCATATTATAGAACCTGTTTCCCGAAATATATTATATTATTTTAGCAAAGAGCAAGGACGAGATTTGTGACAAAGACTAACCCTACCCAGATTTAGGCAGAAAACATATACATATATTCAAACAAACAACATGCTAAAAAAAATCTGTCATCACCCCAACTTCAGCAATAACAAAAAAATATAATTGTCACTCTATTTTCTTTTTAACTCTTGCATATATTTTCTTAAATCGTTTAAGGAAAAAAAAGAGCGACTGCAGTGCAATTTTTACATTTGCTGATGTGTATTTCTTAACTTTGTTAATGCAAAAAGTACTGCACAGCAAACTTCTTAAGTCAATTAGCTACATGGCCTACAGTCAAGAGAGTTCAACAGAAAGTAAAGCTAGCCTTACTAAGCTATTAAGCATATTAAAAAAAAACAAAATCGAGGGGCATCAAAATGTGTTGCTTTTGAAAACAAAAGTCTTATGAATATTAGTTTCTGAAATAAAGAGTTTACAAACCCGTTTTGTATCCACTTCAATGGTAACTTCAGACGACTCCCCGGTAATATCAGGTAGATCTGAGAGATCTGCGTTCTTAAGAAGTTCAGTTGGAACATCATCGCCAAGCCCACTTTCAATTGCAACTTTGACACCTGTTGCACTTGCAGCAGCCTACAAATTATGAAAGTACAAAAGCAATAGAAATCTTTCATAAATAAGCATCGTTTATTTTGTCATATTGTCACACATAAACCCTACTGTGGTGGCAAAGAAAACTTTACAAAGGACACAGCCAAAAACCTTTCGAAAAAAAAACTGTATCGACAAAAACCTTTCCAAAGTAACAAAATATGCAGATAAGTGAGAACCATGAATACATTAGATGTCAGACGGGTAAGAGAGCACAGTGATTAACTTGTCATTCTAAATTTCTTATAAAATAAAAGAAAAATAAGTAAAGGTACATGTTTAACATCTGAAGATACAACACTAGTACATGATTTATCGTATTTACCGCTCATTTTCATCTTAACATCAGCTGAAAAGTCTAAACAATAAATTATCCAGGCATGTTCATTCTTAACAGTCAATTTTCATTTCGCTTGCAGTTAATTCAGTACTGTTTTGTAGCTTTTCAGTTATTTCAGTACAGTTTTGTAGCTTTTCAGTTAATTCAGTACAGTGTTGATGTGTACAGCTGAACAGTCCGAACATATATTCAAGAGACCTAAAACAACTACTGAACAGTCCGAACATAGATTGATCTGATCTTTATTGACTGCAATCACATTGTCTGAATCGTGCTTAAAATTGACTGAAAAACTGAGCATTACTTCATTGTTCAGTCTTTTAAAATGACCGTTTTTTTACACATTGTGACTTGGATGGAGAGTTGTCTCATTGGCACTCATACCACATCTTCTTATTTCTATGATATCGTTTTAGCTAATTAATAATATTTCTCCCTTGAAATGTTTAAGAGAAAACATTAAAAAAACTTACTTTTTCCATCAGAGTTGCAATCATAGATTTCGGTGGACTCACGTCGCTTTTCATAATGTTGTCTGCAAACATTTCGATGATACTATCGGAAAATGAGGCATCAGGTATCTTCTTTAAATCAGTGGCAACCATGGCAACGACACTTGTTCCAAGCTTCTCAAGGTCAGAACTAGTAAAATCACCCTTAGAAATACAACATATGATTACTATATATATGCACGAGTACATGCACCACAAATTGGAATATTTGACCTCCAAATTATATCATCGAAAATTCAATTTACTGTAGTTTGAAAATGAACCGAATAATGTTGATTTATAATACACGAGTTTACTTACATTAGTTTTTCCTAAAGCCGTCTTTGCAGATTCCAGCAATTTTTTACCCTAAAATATAACATGGACATTCATTTGTGTGCATTCATGACAATACATTAAAAACTTTTCATAACTTATCATGGATGTCACTAGTGGAGCAGAATCTTCTAATCTTTCTGGAACATCTGAGATCTTCCCCCTTTTTTGTAGGGTTTGTGTCGTTTAGTCTTTTGTTTTGTGAAATTATTTGTATTTTCGTCATCCTTCGTTTTTTGCAATGACATTGTCGTTCTATTTCGACTAAGGAGTTTTGAAAGTCCCTTTTTTAATATCTTCCGCCTTTCTTTTTTAATCAAAAATTCTTTGTAACACATATTTTACGTGAAAAAAATTAAAAGATAAAAATCATTGACGCCCAGTTATGAAACAAATAATAAATGAACACAATTCGATGCCTTATTTGTTAAAAAAGAATGATGTATGATATCTCGGGTTTCATCTTCTTTAAATTTCCTCACAGCAATTGAACTCTACCTAATATTTCTAAATATACTAACAAAGTAAAAAGAGACAGAAGATTCCAAGAGGACAGCAATACTCATACATGTAAGTCTAAGTAAGATCCTGCTACACTTATGACACCCGTCGTGTTTATCAAGGTAAGCAGAAATTTGTTTTTAAGTCGCGTTCGAAGATGTCACCATTGTGGAAATATAGGTCATGATTATGACCTCCACAATTAATTGAGGCATGTTCTCTAACATAGATATTCCATAACGATCAACGAAATTAAGATATCGTCCATAAATCAAAGGCAACAGCAGTCTACCGATGGTCAAATCTCATAAATCCTTCCTTTTGGTCCCATCCGATACTTGAATAATCCAAACCATTGAATATCATAAAACTTTATATACTGCAACTAGTTGTGTTTATTTCCTTAATATCGTAACAAAGCTATATTTTGTGCAATGTCAATTAATTTCATCATCGATCACTTTTTCCACAAACAAGGGTTCATTTAGGGATGAAAATATGTTTGAAATTTGTATTACAATTTAAATAGCTATATTAAAGTATGAATTTAAGTTGCAGTATAAAAACAATATTAGGTCAATGTCAGAAAAATATAAACTTTTTTGTATTCGACACAAAACTGGGGAAGGGCTCGGTACAATCTTGCCCATTCCCAGTTTCTCAGCCTCATACAAAAAAGTTTATATTTCTCTGACATTTACCATATATTTTATATATACAAAAGGTAGAAAGATTAACGTGACTATACAAATGTTAAAATCTGATATTTTTCAATATTTGAATGACAGTAACAGCATAGTTTGCCACTGTGGTCTTTTCTATAAACTTTCAAACATATCTTGTAGATTGCAAATGCAACAATTATTTTGGTTATGATTATATTTGTAATTTTACGAGGGTGCATCTCGAAACACACCATACAATATTAAATCTGTTACTCACCATTGACTTTGAAGTAACCGTAACGTTCTTCATTTTACCACCTGAGATTGCAGATTCCATGGCAGCAGAAGGAATATTATCAAATGACTGCATGGGTAAAAATTGAATCAAAGGTCCAATACAATCGATGGTAGCGTCGTCGTATGTTGAAGGGTCAGCTAAGCTTGGTACCCGTTTTAAAACAACATCTGCTAGTTTTGCAAGCTGAAAATAAAAGTCAAAGATGAAACTGGTGTTGTAAAAACGTCATTGTTTAATTGTTTTACAGAAATTCAAATTAAAATATTTTACTATGTTGGAAAATCCACAACTTAAGGTAAAACAGTGTATGTATTCCTATTATGAAGATTATCACGCTTAGCTGCATATCAAGAAAAAAATTGTTAATACATACATCAGCTTTGTCAAAGTCATCAGCTTTATCACATATCTCACAAACAGCGGTTTCAAGTTCGGTAGTGTCAAGCTCTGCCAGTAAACTTCTGTTGTAAACCATCATCTTAAAAGAGCTGTCAAGAAACAGAAGGAATTTTATATATAAATGGACATCAAAGGTATTTTTGAATTATAGTAGGAAACTTGATTCTAGTAAGACTATTTAATGCAATTTCTGTTTGAAACTTGAAGTAACTTGTGTTCAAATATAAATCTGCAATAGAATTTCAAGTTAGTTTCAAAGAAAAATTCGCTTAAAATTTCTGGATAAAAAATCGATTCTCAGGCAATAACCTAGTATTAGCATTAATGTTGTTGTTTCCTTTTTAGTTTTTGAACAAAATCCAGCATATGTTCCTAACTTACTAGATACGACTCTCCCCGTGTATAGTCAACAACAAACTAGTCAACCTTAGGCCTTTTACAATTCCTTTTTTCTAGTTGTATCTGTATTGTTCGACTTTTTTTTAAAAGAGCTTAGCTAGCCTTATGCTTTCACTAATTTGGTTTTGAGTTATTATTAAACTTGAAGCCGTTTTTGTTTTGTAATTAGAAATCCTTAGAGATAACTAAAAAACATATTAAAAGAGATTTACTTGACAATCTGGTCTTTTGTTAAGTCTTTCGGATCAACAGTCTCTAAAACTTCTTTCATGAATTTTATGCCTTCTTTTGTATCAGTTTTGCTGTAGTCAACTTTTGACAACATCTACAGAAATCAAAACAAAAACTTCATAAATTGTTATAGATATTTGTGAATTAGAAATTCGTGTAACAAAGATGTAAATTTTTATACGATTCATTGGCTATTCTGATCAATAAGGGAGAAATAACAAACTATTAGTAAAATTTGAAATACACAAGTCCAAATTGATTGACATAATAAGGAAAATATTGCTCATACTAATCAATGAAACCGGTGAATTGAACACTTGCTATAGGGAACTTGCTACAAAAACTTTTAAAGAAATGTCGTAAGTTGGAACACGTTTGATGGTTTCTAAAAACAGTGATTCTTTTTAGGTGCATTTTATCAAAAAAGCTATGAGGTTTAGGAATTTTCTTCACAAGCTTTCTTTGTGACGTTACTGTCTTATTGTTACAAATCATGTAGTTATTTGATCTTTGTTTAAGATGTATATCAATTAATTTGTTTATAGTCTATAGACATTCCTTTGGTATGTCTCGCCTCTCTTTTAAAGAAAAACAACTACGTTTTACTCTATTTTCTTTTTCAGAATTTCTTTGGTCGTTGTACAAGATTATATCTTCCGCTGTTCCTTATGTTGCTTTAAGATATTTAATCCGCAGTACAGCCCAATTTTTTTAGTGAGGTTAGGACGGCAAAATTTTATACATAAGCACTCAAGTATAGTGAGCTAAATATTTTTCATACGATATTCACAAAATTAAAATGGTATTTTGGCTTTACATCGCTGTTGATTACAATTTTGAAAAATTGTCACATCTTGAGAAAAAAAACTGTAATCATTTGACACCTAGAACCTGAATGAATTCATTTGTTGCTGATTTATTTTTTTCAAAAATATTTTTTGCTGTGGCCGTTCTTCTATTCTTTTTTTCTTGTATTATAATTGTGTAATAAAAATCATATCAATCATATCAAAATTGCAAGGTGAAGCCACCGTTTGACATACTTTGATTAACACTTACCACAGTAGAGGCATATTGTTTTCGATTTATGGCAATGAAAGGCAATGATGAAATAATGGTAACATGAACTTGAAAATACAAGTTGATACAAGCCAAAGTGGGGATTTGACCAGCCAGATGTCGCTGTTTTTTTAACCTGGAAACTTGATCGTGCCAAGTCAGTCCATTTTCATTCTAACGTTTTTGGTTTTAATTTACCACGAATTAGGGTCAATTCAACTTTAAACTTTACACACATGTTCATAACTTTCTAAAATAAATATGAAATTAAGGTTTTGTCTAGAGCTATGGTGTCCAAGTGACATATATTCTTATATTTAAATAATGATAAATAGTGTACAATAGTTGACATTCTTGCCTGATGAATTATATAAATACTTACCTCAGATTTATCCATAAGGTCACCCATTATGGACGGATCAGCTCCACAGAAAGATAACAGATCCGCTAATTTGTCCTTTTCGTCAGAAGATACTACAGTTCCTTTTCTTTTGTCATCTAACAATTTGGAAGTTGTAATGTTTGCGAGAATGTTGATTTCACGTTTGTCGAGCTTGTGACAATGTTGTGCTAGGCTATCGATGCTACAATGAATACAAACCTCCTGAATTGATTTGATGTTTAGTTGCAAATATTGTACCGAGCTGAACATTATAAACTGATCGAGATGATTTTTAAACATATAAATATAAGAAGATGTCGTATGGTTGCCAATGAGACAACTCTCCAACAGAGACCAAATGACGTAGACATTAGCAACCGTACGGCCTTAAACAATGAACAAAACCCATACTGCCTTTTTGCCTTTTTGCAAAATCTTATTTAGTCAGAACAGATTTTTATATGCATATACAACACCAATACCATTTAATTGAAAATCTCTAAGTAAAATTTATGGACTCGGTTGACTATCGATAGTGATTAAAAAACAATCATGAGGTCCATAAAAAGAACTTTTTTGCCCAACCGATATTTTTTTTTATCTCAAGTAACGTTTCACCATAAAAAAGTAACGAAGCTTGAAAACCTTAAAGTCAATGGAAAACTGAGGACAACGTAATAGTTTACCTGACAGATCGTTTTATCTTTTTATTTTTCATAATTTATAATGTCCGCGTTTGATCAAAATAAGTTCACTAAATGGTTCTTAATATTTTTAGAAGTTGCAGTTAAAATGTTTGTTAAATATTCAAACCCCAACCATATTTTGAAAAAGACACCAATTAGAAACAGGAAGCCAAATTAGGCCAGATAAGAAGTTAAACAATAGTAATGTGTAACAAAGAAAACATAAGTTAATATAATATGAACTATCCTTAAACGTAGAGTAGGTTCTCCGGAGCTGTAAGCCATTCCTACTCTAGTAGCGATACCCGTCATGTTAATTGTAAAATCCGGGGATGAATCATATTCGGTCAGAATGCTTCAAGCACTACCAAATAAAGAGATGTCGCGTTTAACCCTTAGTAATTGCTAAATCGTTTGTAAATGTGTATTCCTCGGTCGATGGTATAAACTTAAATAAAAAACTGAACCTATTTATGCAGATCATTCCCACCAGAAACAGAAAATAGAAAAAAAAAGCATACAGAACTTCACTAATTAGCGAGAGAGATTATTTTCGACATTAAAGGAACAACATGTATCCAATTTCTTATGCTGAATGCTTTATAGTATAAAATTGAGAATGGAAATTGGGAATGTGTCAAAGAGACAACAACCCGACCATAGAATAGACAACAGCAGAAGGTCACCAACAGGTCTTCAATGCAGCGAGAAATTCCCGCACCCGGAGGCGTCCTTCAGCTGGCCCCTAAACAAATATATCTACTAGTTCAGTGATAATGAACGCCATACTAAACTCCAAATTGTACACAAGAAACTAAAATTAAAAATAATACAAGACTGACAAAGGCTAGAGGCTCCTGACTTGGGACAGGCGCAAAAATGCGACGGGGTTAAACATGTTTATGAGATCTCAACCCTCCCCCTATACCTCTAGCCAATGTAGAAAAGTAAACGCATAACAGTACGCACATTAAAATTCAGTTCAAGAGAGGTCCGAGTCTGATGTCAGAAGATGTAACCAAAGAAAATAAACAAAATGACAATAATACATAAATAACAACAGACTACTAGCAGTTAACTGACATGCCAGCTCCAGACTTCAATTAAACTGATTGAAAGATTATGTCTTTATCATATGAATATCAGGCACAATCCTTCCCGTTAGGGGTTTAGTATCATACCATCATAACATATATGAGAAGAACATAACCCGTGTCATGCCAACAACTGGTTTTTAAATAAATGTGTTTAGTGCCGATGCAAAGACCCTATAAGTGAATCAATATTAACGCCAAAATATGCAATCTTTAATGACCTGACAACAGTATCGTAACTATATCCCTTCTTAATAAGTCTATTTAAAGGTTTTGTTAGCTTCAGAGGTGAATACTGACATTTTTGTGCTTTATAAAGAATATTTCCATAAAAAAGTGGATGTGAAATACCTGAACGTATAAGAAGTCTGCATGTTGAGCTATATTTACGAATGATGTCCTTATACCGATGATAAAATTTAGTAAATGTTTTGACTAGTTTGTGATATCGAAAACCCTGGTGTAATAATTTTTCAGTAATACATAAATTTCTCTCGTTAAAATCTAAAACATTGTTACATACACGAGCGAATCGAACAAGTTGAGATATATAAACACCGTAAGATGGTGACAACGGAACGTCACCATCTAAAAATGGATAATTAACGATAGGAAATGAAAAATCATCTCTTTTATCATATATTTTAGTATTAAGCTTTCCGTTAATGATATAGATATCAAGATCGAGGAAAGGGCAGTGGTCATTGTTAGTATTAGCTTTATTTAAAGTAAGTTCAACAGGATAAATTTCTTTAGTATACATACTGAAGTCGTCATTATTGAGAGCCAAAATATCATCCAAATATCTAAAAGTATTATTAAATTTGTGTATCAGATGTTGTTTCGATGGGTCTTTGCTGATTTTTGTCATAAATTGTAACTCATAGCAATACAAAAAAAGGTCCGCAATAAGTGGTGCACATTTAGTCTCCATTGGAATTCCGATAACCTGACGATATACGGAATCTTCAAAGCGAACAAAAATGTTATCTAGTAAAAATTCAAGGGCATATAGTAGAATACTTCAATGGGGTAACAGTATAATTTTTCACGACGGTATATACGATAACCATTGTAGTAGCGATGAAAATTTCCAAAAATAAAATCGATAAATGAATAAAATAAATAGGATGATCAGTAAATAAAATGTGTTCCTTTGTTTCACAGCCAAACCTCTTTGACAACAGTACAGCATGATTTGTTTTTTAATTCCAATGCACGAATTATTTATTTGGCCATAACCTCTACTTGTATCTAAATTGATAGGTATTTATACTTCAGTTCATACATTTATAAAGAAGTCCATTTAATTGAAAGTGTAATTATATTGCGATTAAATATTTCAATTCACTAAACCTGCTTTCACATAATGTCATCATGAAAGAATGGAGGTGTTTAGTTCGATTCTTTGCATAATTCATTATTATAATGTCTATTTATACAATTATGACTTTTCAATCTATTTAATGTGTTTATTAATATTTGTATACTAACTTATCAACCATGACATCAGGGCAATCAGATCAAAACAAACCAGACAAGATTTCATTTTTAGGAAAAAGCGTAGACATCTTCACTTATAGTGAAAAATAACATTTTGAATTTATAATGGAAAACGTGCATGCATCTTTGTATGGCAATGAGAGGTAACAATCAAACCCTTGAATCTCAAAGATTTGCACATTCTACAGTTTTTAAGACATATCAAAAGTGCAATTAACTGAAAACTTGTCTTAATTCAAAGCGTCAATATTTATCGACCAAAGCAACAAATTTAACCGACATAAACATGTCAACCATTCGTTAAACGACTCAGCTGGTGTAAATACTTTTTGACAGTTTCACGATTTAAGCATGATTGAAAAACAGGCAAATTACTTCAACTACGCCATGCATTGCATCCTGGTTAAACATCTATAGTAAAGTCATTTATTATCACCCAATGAACTATGGTTACTCATTTATATATATTTTTGTGCGTATCTAATATATACAATCTATAGATTTATTTGCGCAAATAAACGATAGCATGGCGACAACAGGGAATGCCAAGATCCTGGTAAAAGCGGTAAAAATGACAAACAAAAAAAATTCGAAGGACAAGACATGAAGAAACAGTCTTTACCCAGTCCGGCAGTCAAGCCTTTTCGACGCCAATACACAGTGCATTATACATTTATTAAAATAAATAAAATATTTAGTTAAGTATTTACTTTTCATGGTATCAGAATTAATATAAATATACATTTTAGTTAATATTTTTATATTTAACTCGATTCACTTTAATAAAGTGTAATTATATGACGATTAAAAATTTCATTCACTAGACTTGCTTTCCAATAATGTTTCCTAAGTCATCATGAAATGATCGAGGTGTTTATTTCAATTCGTTGAATAATTAATTATCAAAACATCTACTTATACAATGATAACTTTTCAATCTTTCTAATGTGTAAGTTAAACATTGGTATACTCACTTATCAACCATGACGTCAGGTGGTGCTATTTTTAGACATTCCATGTCAAGAATATCAGGAGAATATTTCATGGTCAAATTCCATTGTTCTTTGTCCCAGTTCGAGCAGTTCCTCACGTCAACAAGCGATGCAATAGTTTTTGCATCTGCTGTTCCAGAGGCCTGACAATAAATATGGTTAGTATAAAAGTTTATTTGCTGTAAAAACTATTCATAGATTGGGAACTATCAAGATGATGTTCATGGTGTAAGATAAATAAATGCGATGAAAAATGTAAGGTCAAGAATCAGGTCCTTATCTTCAGAAAGATGATTCGCCTTCCGCCAAGCATAAATGTTCTTTAAGGGTATCGATGGCGTTGCATTTGACATGTGCATGGTATTTTGTCCGAACAATACACCATTTTGAGTAGGTTACACCATTTGATTTCTTCTCATTTATAGAGTTACAATGGCACATCGGGTCGTATTTAATCAAATAAAAATACGGAAAAGCCATATTTATATATATGTGTAAAGTTAATGTATTATTAGATAATCAACAAAGTACATGTATTCAAATATGGTGCCTATATAAAACATACATAGTACATGTAGTATATGAATAAGTATATGTGGATAGAAAATTGGAAGATTATTGATGATCAGCCGCTTGTCCGTCGTGTAAAACTGATGACCAGCAAATGTTTATGTATGAGCGGCTCTGATGAAAGTAAATCCTGGTAAGCGATTCGGACGTACTGAATTTGAAAAGAGTTTATTCAACTTCATTGTCTCTCCCTCTCGGCAAATACAAGTATTTAGCAGCAACTTTAATTCCATGATTTTATCAATGATACTGTGAATTAACAAGAAACTGGCGTGGTTGACGAAACATGATTTTGAGGGTACTTGAGATACCATACATGTAACAAATCAGACTGACATTGATAAGATGTCAGACATTAGATAAATTCTGTTTATATGTTGACATTACATTACAAACATTTGATACGATACTGTTGCTAAAAACCCTTAAAAAACATTTCATTGTATTTGAGAAAATTCTTACCAGCAGAATTCTGGCACAATCTATATTTCTGTCAATGGCAACCCTGGTAAAGCAGTCGATATATGTAAGATCCTCACACATTACAAGCTGTTGATCTTTAGTCATTAGTTTAAACATGCTACGCTCAACATTGAGCTGAAAAAGGAAAAATTTCATCTTACAAGGTAGACATTTTTGGCAGAGATATAAGGGTACTCTGAAAAAAACATGCGAGTGTATTCAGATGAATTGTTCATGTATCTTGCATCATATGCCAGGAACATTTTATACATCAACAAAATTTTAATTGTCACATTTTGCTTTAACGTATTATTTTGTGGAGACTGTCGTCTGCAATCTAATGAAACATAAAAGTTAATTCCTCAATGTTAAACTACAGTGCAGTATAGGCTTCAGTTACCTCGAGAATGGCGAAAGGAACCTTTGGTAAAAGTCGTAAATCTGCAACTTGAACTTGTCTTGGGTCTCTAATAAAATCCAGTAGATTATCTTTTTCTCTTTGTTTTAGAGCAGCCCAAGTCTTCATGTAGAATTCAAGACCATCACAAGTTGCCATATATGCAGTTGTTGTGAACACTTAAAACAAAAATAAAATTTTCATCAATTTTAAAGCTTTAAATCAATCTGCTACTGTTATCATGTGATTATGTGTTTTGTTCATTGGTGAAGACATTCTATTATATTGTAGATTAAGTGCTTGTCATTCCGTGTAGACGATTTTCTATTCATTCGGATTGTCTGTTTTTTTATTCTCAATTTTGAGAAAAAGTAATGTTGAATTGCTGTTTCTTTGACATTAGCAAAACATACTAATGAAAAAAAATATTATTTCTAAGAAGGAACATCATTTCATACTATAAAACGAAATTGTATAATTACCTCGAAAATTGTAAACGTAACGATTGGCAATTGTCGTAAAATTCTTATATAACATATTACTACACACCCAACAAATCCGTTTATTAATTTTTATTGTTTTTTATTTTCCGAAAGCTTTAGTGCTTGGAGTTGGCTTTCAATAAATTAGAGCGATCTGTTTAATACGGAATTGTTCAGTATTGTTTTGTGAGAATTTGTGTTCTTCTTATTATACTTTTACAATAAATAAATTAAGTACTTTTCCTGCGCTGATCTTTTTCACATGCTCTTTTTTGTAACTTCTACTATTTCCGATCGAACGTCTTTTTGAGGCACTTTTGAAAAGAATCACGTGAGATAAACCAGCGAAAGACTTAATTGAACATTCCATTTGGTAGAATTATTTGTACCAAAATGATCGTTGATTATCTCAGCTTTCTATGTTAATTCGGAAAGACATAAATAAAATGGGTCAATTTCTTACGCTTTGAAATTTTCAGTTGTCTGAAACTTGCAGCCAATTTCAGCCAAGCCAGGACGAAGTGTCTTATTTTGAATTATTTATGCAAAAAATGGATTCATTGTGGTTTATTGGTCTTCATATATATCCAGATATCTAATATTTGTTTCCAAGCACTACTAATGAGGGTAGGAATGCCCTTTACCGTCAGGCGTCATACAATAATTTTCGGCTACCGTTAGCGTGAAATTGGTTAAAATTTTACCGCGATTCGTCAAAATATCCTTATAGTGATTCGTCAAAGGTTTCAAACATTTATCGTTACCGTTATTTTTGGAAAAAATTTAACGTGACCCGTCAAAATCAGTCGAAAATCGATTTTTTTTATCGTCTAAAAGAATGTGTACATTTTAGCGTCATGTACCAAAAATTGCCGTTAACGTCATTTGGCAAGAATTTTTACCGTTATTTGTCATGAAGGTACCCCCATTACGACCCTCACTAATGATAAAGATTTTTTCTAAGTACACTAATATTCATTAAATCAGTTTCAGTAGCTACCGATTTAGAGAAGTACTTACATGAAGTATTGGAAAGAAAATCATAATCGTCCCGGGTTCTCGGAGGCATATCATCATAAACTTTCTGTTTGATATCACCGAAGTCATCAAATGCCATGCACACCTTTGTCTTGTCTTTAAAGTACTGGCACGATTGGCATTCCTTGGGACATGGAAAACTCACAGGAACAGGTGATCCGGTTGGTACTGATAAAACATAAAATTATAAAATATGATACATAAGGATGTACTTAGGTGAGGTTTAGGAATTTTTGTTAAATGTTCGGACTCCTTGGTTTTTTTCCTACGATACAGGGTGAAATATTTTGCTCCATAACACCCATTTTTCTTTTCATATAAGACTTCAAAACCTCATAAAAGTATATTTACCAAAATTTAAGCAGATTCTAGATTTCTTTTCTTTCGATGCGAGACCCAAATAATACCAATGCAAATATAAGGCAAAAGTCCGAGTAAGCCTTTTCCCGCCATTTAAATTTTTTTTTAAATATCTCGAAAAGGAGCTCCATAACCTATCAATATTTTTAGCTTATTTTGTTCCTTAATTAATGCTCTTCTGACTTAAAGTATCAATTTTAAATTCTAGATTTTTTTAATTTCACCTAAGTACATACATAAGTGTAAATTCTTAGATTTTTTATTTTATATATTATATTGTATTGATTTCTTGAGTTTACTTTACTTCTTTATTTTGATCATCATGTAAATTTCATTTTTAATGTATATTGTTTTTATTGAAAGATAGATTTGACTTTTACTTCTGTTATCAGATTTTTTTTTTAATTTAAGTTTTGCTTTCCAGTGAAGAAACCAATTATAGAAATAACGTTTCATATTAGGAACGTAGCTAATGTGGAATGTTTGATTCGCCCAGACATTATTTAAAAGAACGCTGGAAATCACGAATTCACCAACATCCCAACTGACTCAATTTTCGGAAAATGACATCTGTAACAAACATAAACTTTTAGCAAAATTAAGTATCTTGTATAAAATTTTACAGGTAAAATAAAGGTAAAAATTTGACTATAATTCAGAAATAAACTATAATTGTTAAAACAACAAAACACCCTATGTTTTATAAACCTGCAATTAAATGTGGGCAAACCAGGATGACACCCTTTTAGCTACCTCTTTACAAGCAGAATTAATTACTTTTGGAGCGTCAAATTCGTTGGAAGTAATTGATAAATTGCATGCTCATATTGGTGATTTCGAATCTGTTCAAAGTTTAGATTTTTCTACCCTATATACCACTTTGCCTCATAATCTCATTAAGAACTAATTCACAGAATAACAGAACATTCAGGTTTTTTGCAGAATTTGTTGTCATAGCATTTTATCTTTGATAGTAAGTTTTTGTTAAAGATATGCAAAACATTTTTAAGCTTCGACCGATTTAATAAAAAGAGACAGCAAAAATACCATGGAGTAAGACATGACTCGACATTGTGCATCCCCCTCCCTGTTTTGGTGGGGTTCGTGTTGCTTATTTTAAAGTTTTTATTTATTTTATTACATAGAATTAAGACCAATTAAAATCAAGTTATTTTATACATTTAAACATCTCTGAAATACTTAATAAGTACAATGTATGAGGAAGAAGTGTAATTGATTTTGAGTTACACATTATAAATATTTTCAAGTCTCAATTTAATCACAGGTTTCCACCTTGTTATATCTTTCTACTTTCCAGTTTTCTAAGATTTTTTTTTTATTTTAATAGTCCTAAAAAACCAATCTTTGACGAAGAATCGTCAATATTTAATGAAAGGTTGTCTAGAGGAAATAACTGTTTCAAGAGGATTCGGTTTTTATACTTCATGGAATCTGTATGAATGAACACATATGAAAACGAAATTTACAAAAGTAATATCTTTTTATTATTACTTGTTTAAGTTATGCCTCTGACTGATTATACCATTTTCCCCTTTTTTCATTTTAATTCCAATTGATAATCTAATTTTTAGTTAATAGTTTTTGTATCCTTAATAATGAATATTTTTTGCTTCAATCCAAAACATGCAGATTTTAGATTAAACATATTCGCTACAAGTACTCACCGACTGGTTTAACAAATTTAGACTGTGTAAACCCTCCAGAGGGTTGAGGTGGCATTGATGGTCCATTGCCTGGTAAAGTAAACCCTCCATGCGGTTTCGGTGGCATTGAAGGCCCGTTACCTGGAAAAGTCATACCAGATTGGTGAGGTGGCATTGATGGTCCATTACCTGGTAAAGTAAACCCTCCATGCGGTTTCCGTGGCATTGAAGGCCCGTTACCTGGAAAAGTCATACCAGATTGGTGAGGTGGCATTGAAGGTCCATTACCTGGTAAAGTAAACCCTCCATGCGGTTTCGGTGGCATGGAAGGCCTGTTACCTGGAAAAGTCATACCAGATTGGTGAGGTGGCATTGAAGGTCCATTGCCTGGTAAAGTGAACCCTCCATGCGGTTTCGGTGGCATTGAAGGCCCGTTACCCGGAAAAGTCATACCAGATTGGTGAGGTGGCATTGAAGGTCCATTACCTGGAAAAGTAGACCCTCCATGCGGTTTCGGTGGCATGGAAGGCCCGTTACCTGGAAAAGTCATACCAGATTGATGAGGTGGCTTTGAAGGTCCATTACCTGGTAAAGTAAACCCCCCATGCGGTTTCGGTGGCATTGAAGGCCCATTACCTGGAAAAGTCATACCCCAAAAAGATTGCGATGGCATTGACGGCCAATTTGCTGGTAGAGTCATCCCTCCAGAAGGTTGCGGTGGCATTGACGGCCCATTCCCTTTTTTATTTATTCCACCAGAAGTTTTCGTCGGCATTGACAGTCCATTCCCTGGTGTTGATAGTTGAAATCCAGAAGAAGGCTTTTGAGCAACAATGACTTAAAAAGAATATAGAAATTCATAACAATGAAATTGATTTGTTCATATATACATAAATATAAATGTAAGTACAGTAAAGTGTATATGCAATACAAACATTGTTAAATAATAAGAACAGATATACATACTTTAAATGGAAGTAAGGTCCAATTTCATATTTTTATATATTACATTGTATACTGTAGTCCGTTCGTATATTACAAATATATTCATATATATTGCCTTTGAACAGGATCTGCTCACCCTTCCGGAGCACCTGAAATCGTGGCTCAGTTTTTAGTTTTCTATGTTTTGTTTTGTACAAAAATGTATACTATTGTTTGTCTTTTGGTCGTTTTTACGTTTTTTGCCATAGCGTTGTCAGTTCGTTTTCAACTTGTGAGTTTGAATGTCACTTTGGTATTTTTCGCCTCTCTATTACAACTATATCTTTATAAAATTGAGAATGGAAACGGGGAATTTGTCAAAGAGACAAAAACCCGACCAAAGAGCAGAAAACAGTCCAAGGCCACCAATGGGTCTTCAACACAGCGAGAAAATCCCGCACCCGCAGGCGGGCTTCAGCTGGCCCCTGAACAAAAACCTGTACTAGTGCAGCGAAAATGGACGTATGTATTGTTTGTTATACATGTATGTTTGTAAGCCATTGGCCCATATAGGCGTAAAGCGCTTTTTCAATAATGAAAGAAATATATTCTCACAATAAAACAATAACAAAACAAACTTTACAAATCGCCATAGACATTTTCCTTTGTCCAGCAAATTGCTTCAAAATTTAACATTTTGCGCAGTTTTTTTTTTTTATTTTATGATAACCTGTAAATTTGTAGATGTTCATTTGATCTTGAATCGAAAGTTTGGATATCATCATACATACATCATTTCTATAACTGTATGACTTACCTTGACAGATCAGGAGCCCTGCAAGTAGAGAAAAATATAAAACTGTAGTTTTAAAAAATGAGGAATTTTGGTTCTTCATATATCTCTTAATACAAAGGTTCCCTTTTTGTTTACCCGATAGATGCTCTTTTAGATATACATTTTGTATGTATTAGAATATTTAAACAAGTCTAAATTGAAAACAACGTTCAAACCTATGACTGCGTTGGATAAAAACCGCAATTTTTATACGTGTGCATGCAAAACAAATTTCTTGGTAGAGGGGTCTAAATACAGCACAAACAACATTTTCCAAAAGACCAAATGAGTGAAAAAGTATATTTTAACAAAACACATTTGACTAGCAGGTCGAACAACTGATGTTCTTAAACCCTGCTGACTGCCATTGGCGATTGCCAAATAAACGGATCACAAGATGTAACAAAATAGATCTTATTATTAATTTATTACCAAACAGAAAACAATACACTTGCGGAAAAGATGGTATACCGCAAACATGAGGTGCATATCCGGATTTCGACAATTAATGTCTCTTCAGTGATGTTAGGAATCGAAACGGTATTTGGAAGGCCATATAATTTACCTCAATTTAGGATAGACTCTTAAATTTTGAAAGAGTCAAAATAGGATGAACGGATCATATAAACCAGAAGGCAAATATAATACAAGCCCAAACGAAAAAATATAAACAAGTCTAAATTGAAAACAACGTTCAAACCTATGACTGCGTTGGATAAAAACCGCAATTTTTATACGTGTGCATGCAAAACAAATTTCTTGGTAGAGGGGTCTAAATACAGCACAAACAACATTTTCCAAAAGACCAAATGAGTGAAAAAGTATATTTTAACAAAACACATTTGACTAGCAGGTCGAACAACTGATGTTCTTAAACCCTGCTGACTGCAATTGGCGATTGCCAAATAAACGGATCACAAGATGTAACAAAATAGATCTTATTATTAATTTTTTACCAAACAGAAAACAATACACTTGCGGAAAAGATGGTATACCGCAAACATGAGGTGCATATCCGGATTTCGACAATTAATGTCTCTTCAGTGATGTTAGGAATCGAAACGGTATTTGGAAGGCCATATAATTTACCTCAATTTAGGATAGACTCTTAAATTTTGAAAGAGTCAAAATAGGATGAACGGATCATATAAACCAGAAGGCAAATATAATACAAGCCCAAACGAAAAAATATAAACATGCAAGTCTAAATTGAAAACAACGTTCAAACCTATGATTGCGTTGGATAAAAACCGCAATTTTTATACGTGTGCATGCAAAACAAATTTCTTGGTAGAGGGGTCTAAATACAGCACAAACAACATTTTCCAAAAGACCAAATGAGTGAAAAAGTATATTTTAACAAAACACATTTGACTAGCAGGTCGAACAACTGATGTTCTTAAACCCTGCTGACTGCAATTGGCGATTGCCAAATAAACGGATCACAAGATGTAACAAAATAGATCTTATTATTAATTTTTTACCAAACAGAAAACAATACACTTGCGGAAAAGATGGTATACCGCAAACATGAGGTGCATATCCGGATTTCGACAATTAATGTCTCTTCAGTGATGTTAGGAATCGAAACGGTATTTGGAAGGCCATATAATTTACCTCAATTTAGGATAGACTCTTAAATTTTGAAAGAGTCAAAATAGGATGAACGGATCATATAAACCAGAAGGCAAATATAATACAAGCCCAAACGAAAAAATATAAACATGCAAGTCTAAATTGAAAACAACGTTCAAACCTATGATTGCGTTGGATAAAAACCGCAATTTTTATACGTGTGCATGCAAAACAAATTTCTTGGTAGAGGGGTCTAAATACAGCACAAACAACATTTTCCAAAAGACCAAATGAGTGAAAAAGTATATTTTAACAAAACACATTTGACTAGCAGGTCGAACAACTGGTGTTAGAATATTTAAATATATAGAAGTTGTATGATATAATACAGTACCAGTATTCCAATTATGTAAATGATCTTCTGGAACAATTAATTGAGCAGTATGCGGTATAAAGCCCGGTTATCGCTATAAAAGTTAACTTGGTCAACGTTTTCTTTGACCTGGTAAACTTGGTCCAAGTCATCTGTTTTCACAATCAAAGTTTTTTCATCAAAAACTTGGTAAAGAAAACTGTACTGTGATTGTATAATTCCCATCCAAGTTTCAAGTAATGTAGGATGAGATTCTATTCCATCCAAGTCCGTCAAACTTTTTGATCAGTTTACTTTGGCGGTTGTCACTATCAAAAGATCCATCAAAAACTTTGACCAATTAAACTTTTACAAGAAAACTATGATTGTGACAACGGGCCTTAATGGGTACAGAACACCTAAAGAAGTTAACTCTTTAAAAATCAGCTGAACGTTTTAATCACCTTTTATTAGTGAAGAGAAATCAAGCTTCTCAATGATCAAAATTAGCTGCTATATATTCAATGAAATTATTCCTGTAAATTGTGCGGTTCAGATTTCTTGAAATTTTTATATTTTTGTCAACAGGTCAAAGCAAATATTTTGTCAACATTTTATGAAAATTAAACAAGCCAAATCTATTTTAGTCAAAGTGTTTGGTACCCCCTAGCCTGGCATCCTGACCCAGTCTAATACTTCGTCGATCGAGCAGTGAGTCGGGATCCCAGGCTAGGTACCCCTTTAGATGAGATTCCACAATGGTAACAGGCTTTGATTAATTTTCTACATGAACGCCAATTGTTGTGATAGACATAAAACTCGTAGACTAAAATATCGACTGTTAAAAATTAAAAAATGAGATGATTTGGTCCCTTTCAATTTCCAATCTAGTAAAATTTCAGAATGTCCTCGAAACGCAAAATTATACTTGTTTCAATTATTTTTTTTTTCTATTGAATATTTGTGTATCATTATTTATAAAGTATGCAGTTCCAGACAATATTGAATATAAAAATTCTTTTCCTGGAAGTTAAACTTATTATTTTGAAGGCGGTAATCTTTACATCATTTTTTTAAAAAATCTAATATGTAGTCTCAACCCGTCTCTCTCTGTTTGGAATTAATGCAATTCCCAGAGATTTTTTTCTGATGTACTGATATGTATTGTCTTGTCATTTGCCTTAAATTTTGTCTTGTGTGATGCATACGTGTGTATAAAATTGTGCATGTGTGATGCATACGTGTGCTTAAAAATGTACCTTTGTGATATTATGTCTTATATTAAAATGTGCTTTGTTAGATGAACTGAATTGGGTAAAGTGCGTTTTGGGGTCACATTTGAATGCATATTTAACTACATGATTGAATATATAATAATTTATTCCGGTTAATGTAAGTTTTTATTAAATTGGTGCTGATGTACAGTTTATAGTTTCATTTAGTATGCATCTTTAGAATAATGTTGTAATAAAAAATTAAAATAAAAAACATATTCTTATTTCATTAGAAAGTAGAGTTGTATCTAAATAATAGATGTGTTTCTGTTTGTAGAAAACAACCCCAATAAAATATATTTTGATATGCTTAGATATTTCGAGTTTGAATAGAAAATATAATTTCAACATTTTAAGAAATGGGTTTACACAAGTGTATTACTCTTAATGACTATTTTATTCAAACATATCCAATTTTAAATGAATTAAGTATAGTAGCCAAAAGACCTTTTAGTCCTTAATAGTAAAGCTGTTTCGAAAAATACGAAAGATTAAATTTAATTGTTCAATGTTAATATTTATTATGACAGTCAAAAAGAATGGTGTTAAATGTTTGGGAGAGAAATTAAAAGCTTAAATAATTCAACATACAATATCATTTTTTTCCAATTTTGAAAGTCATCGTCACAGTCCAATTATTAACAATTTCAATTTATTATCTTAATTAATAATAAGCAGGTTAAAACGTCGTCAGTAAAAAACAATGTAAGTGTAATCCTTATATTATTATTTAATTATACAAGTTATGCCTTGCCAAATATAAGGATGGTAATGAACAATGATAGACATATTCCCTACCTTCAATTATCTTCAAATTTTGTAAAAGGGTGATTTTTTTTTCAGATTTTTATCAAACTTCTATGAATCTTGAACATAATAATAAGTATTTAACTATTTTCTTACGTGATGAAATATTTTATTTAAGCAATACTGATTTCATTTGTGAAATAGGATTATCAGAGGATGAACGAACCAGTTACAAAAAGATTTTAAAAAACTGTCATGACTTTGTCTTTAGAAATCAGGATTTCATAAAAAGATATCCAGCTATTAATAATAGTTCACCTTTTTAATACGTATAAGTCTTATAAATATTAAAAGTCAAAGTATGAAATTTCAAAATGAATGTAAATACTACTAGCATCAAGTGTCAAAGTCATGTACATGTATGTAAGAAAAAACTAGTTATATTTCCAAAAGAATATATTTTGGCATGTCGAGTCTAATGGCAAGTTAAACCTGCGGATACAAGTTCATTGATGAAATAATAACATTTTACTGTTCCATATTTCACACTAAATATGAATTTTTTATGACACATTTCTCGTTAGAATAGAGGGCATTTATTGCTAAGAACACGTATTCCAACATGTAATTCTTATATCCTATTCAGTATCAAGAATACAAAATTTGTTTTCGGTACCATTGGGATTCCGAACACATTGAAAGAAACGAATGTTTTTCTCCTATTTATCTCGTTTTTATTGTCCCTTAATTTTGCTTCCCTATTTTATAATGTATCGAGTTCTTTAGTCAAAATAGAATACAAAATTCTATGGATGTAACGAACAATTTTGAGAAAAAAAAACATAATTTCAATGTATGTAAAGGATGCATAAGCAATCAAAATGTCTTTCGGGAGATTACTCTGATAAACCTTCGTATAAACGATATCAAGAAAGTTGTCATAAATAGGATAATTCTTACAAAGAAAATACAGAAGTTTAAATCTCGTAAAGTAGATTTTGAATAAACAAACAAATTGAATAAAAAAGGATATAGCGTGAACTCCAAAATGAGCAAAATCGGATGCGTCGACCGTGTACAAAATATAATCATCTCCTTCTTTGCATGCACCATGCGAATCCTGTCTAGTCAGGAGCCTGTTGATCAGTAGTCGTCGTTTGTTGGTGTGGTTCATAAGTGTTTATCGTTTCATTTAGTATGCATCTTTAGAATAATGTTGTAATAAAAAATTAAAATAAAAAACATATTCTTATTTCATTAGAAAGCAGAGTTGTATCTAAATAATATATGTGTTTCTGTTTGCAGAAAACAACCCCAATAAAATATATTTTGATATGCTTAGATATTTCGAGTTTGAATAGAAAATATAATTTCAACATTTTAAGAAATGGGTTTACACAAGTGTATTACTCTTAATGACTATTTTATTCAAACATATCCAATTTTAAATGTATTAAGTATAGTAGCCAAAAGACCTTTTAGTCCTTAATAGTAAAGCTGTTTCGAAAAATACGAAAGATTACATTTAATTGTTCAATGTTAATATTTATTATGACAGTCAAAAAGAATGGTGTTAAATGTTTGGGAGAGAAATTAAAAGCTTAAATAATTCAACATACAATATCATTTTTTTCCAATGTTGAAAGTCATCGTCACAGTCCAATTATTAACAATTTCAATTTATTATCTTAATTAATAATAAGCAGGTTAAAACATCGTCAGTAAAAAACAATGTAAGTGTAATCCTTATATTATTATTTAATTATACAAGTTATGCCCTGCCAAATATAAGGATGGTAATGAACAATGATAGACATATTCCCTACCTTCAATTATCTTCAAATTTTGTAAAAGGGTGATTTTTTTTTCAGATTTTTATCAAACTTCTATGAATCTTGAACATAATAATAAGTATTTAACTATTTTCTTACGTGATGAAATATTTTATTTAAGCAATATTGATTTCATTTGTGAAATAGGATTATCAGAGGATGAACGAACCAGTTACAAAAAGATTTTAAAAAACTGTCATGACTTTGTCTTTAGAAATCAGGATTTCATAAAAAGATATCCAGCTATTAATAATAGTTCACCTTTTTAATACGTATAAGTCTTATAAATATTAACAGTCAAAGTATGAAATTTCAAAATGAATGTAAATACTACTAGCATCAAGTGTCAAAGTCATGTACATGTATGTAAGAAAAAACTAGTTATATTTCCAAAAGAATATATTTTGGCATGTCGAGTCTAATGGCAAGTTAAACCTGCGGATACAAGTTCATTGATGAAATAATAACATTTTACTGTTCCATATTTCACACTAAATATGAATTTTTTATGACACATTTCTCGTTAGAATAGAGGGCATTTATTGCTAAGAACACGTATTCCAACATGTAATTCTTATATCCTATTCAGTATCAAGAATACAAAATTTGTTTTCGGTACCATTGGGATTCCGAACACATTGAAAGAAACGAATGTTTTTCTCCTATTTATCTCGTTTTTATTGTCCCTTAATTTTGCTTCCCTATTTTATAATGTATCGAGTTCTTTAGTCAAAATAGAATACAAAATTCTATGGATGTAACGAACAATTTTGAGAAAAAAAAACATAATTTCAATGTATGTAAAGGATGCATAAGCAATCAAAATGTCTTTCGGGAGATTACTCTGATAAACCTTCGTATAAACGATATCAAGAAAGTTGTCATAAATAGGATAATTCTTACAAAGAAAATACAGAAGTTTAAATCTCGTAAAGTAGATTTTGAATAAACAAACAAATTGAATAAAAAAGGATATAGCGTGAACTCCAAAATGAGCAAAATCGGATGCGTCGACCGTGTACAAAATATAATCATCTCCTTCTTTGCATGCACCATGCGAATCCTGTCTAGTCAGGAGCCTGTTGATCAGTAGTCGTCGTTTGTTGGTGTGGTTCATAAGTGTTTATCGTTTCATTTAGTATGCATCTTTAGAATAATGTTGTAATAAAAAATTAAAATAAAAAACATATTCTTATTTCATTAGAAAGCAGAGTTGTATCTAAATAATATATGTGTTTCTGTTTGCAGAAAACAACCCCAATAAAATATATTTTGATATGCTTAGATATTTCGAGTTTGAATAGAAAATATAATTTCAACATTTTAAGAAATGGGTTTACACAAGTGTATTACTCTTAATGACTATTTTATTCAAACATATCCAATTTTAAATGTATTAAGTATAGTAGCCAAAAGACCTTTTAGTCCTTAATAGTAAAGCTGTTTCGAAAAATACGAAAGATTAAATTTAACTGTTCAATGTTAATATTTATTATGACAGTCAAAAAGAATGGTGTTAAATGTTTGGGAGAGAAATTAAAAGCTTAAATAATTCAACATGCAATATCATTTTTTTCCAATGTTGAAAGTCATCGTCACAGTCCAATTATTAACAATTTCAATTTATTATCTTAATTAATAATAAGCAGGTTAAAACGTCGTCAGTAAAAAACAATGTAAGTGTAATCCGTATATTATTATTTAATTATACAAGTTATGCCCTGCCAAATATAAGGATGGTAATGAACAATGATAGACATATTCCCTACCTTCAATTATCTTCAAATTTTGTAAAAGGGTGATTTTTTTTCAGATTTTTATCAAACTTCTATGAATCTTGAACATAATAATAAGTATTTAACTATTTTCTTACGTGATGAAATATTTTATTTAAGCAATATTGATTTCATTTGTGAAATAGGATTATCAGAGGATGAACGAACCAGTTACAAAAAGATTTTAAAAAACTGTCATGACTTTGTCTTTAGAAATCAGGATTTCATAAAAAGATATCCAGCTATTTATAATAGTTCACCTTTTTAATACGTATAAGTCTTATAAATATTAAAAGTCAAAGTATGAAATTTCAAAATGAATGTAAATACTACTAGCATCAAGTGTCAAAGTCATGTACATGTATGTAAGAAAAAACTAGTTATATTTCCAAAAGAATATATTTTGGCATGTCGAGTCTAATGGCAAGTTAAACCTGCGGATACAAGTTCATTGATGAAATAATAACATTTTACTGTTCCATATTTCACACTAAATATGAATTTTTTAAAGCACATTTCTCGTTAGAATAGAGGGCATTTATTGCTAAGAACACGTATTCCAACATGTAATTCTTATATCCTATTCAATATCAAGAATACAAAATTTGTTTTCGGTACCATTGGGATTCCGAACACATTGAAAGAAACGAATGTTTTTCTCCTACTTATCTCGTTTTTATTGTCCCTTAATTTTGCTTCACATTTTATAATGTATCGAGTTCTTTAGTCAAAATAGAATACAAAATTCTATGGATGTAACGAACAATTTTGAGAAAAAAAAACATAATTTCAATGTATGTAAAGGATGCATAAGCAATCAAAATGTCTTTCGGGAGATTACTCTGATAAACCTTCGTATAAACGATATCAAGAAAGTTGTCATAAATAGGATAATTCTTACAAAGAAAATACAGAAGTTTAAATCTCGTAAAGTAGATTTTGAAGAAACAAACAAATTGAATAAAAAAGGATATAGCGTGAACTCCAAAATTAGCAAAATCGGATGCGTCGACCGTGTACAAAATATAATCATCGCCTTCTTTGCATGCACCATGCGAATCCTGTCTAGTCAGGAGCCTGTTGATCAGTAGTTTGTTGGTGTGGTTCATAAGTGTTTATCATTTCTCGTTTTGTATATAGATTATACCGTTGGTTTTCCTGTTTGACTTGTTTTACACTAGTCATTTAGGGCCCTTTATAGCTTGCTGTTCGGTGTGAGCCAAGGCTCCGTGTTGAAGGCCGTACTTTGACCTATAATTGGTTACTTTTTATACATTGTGACTTGGATGAAGAGTTGTCTCATTGGCACTCATACCACATCCTCTTATTTATATAGTCAAAATGTCATAATGTGTACATATAATAGGATGCAATCGGAAGTCACCATTTAATTGATAAATGACGCAAAAACATGCGACATATCTTATTGATCAACCGATTCGTGATGATGGCCATACAACTTAAGTTGTGTCGATTTCAGTCGTTTTTCCTCATAAACTTGATGATATTGTTTTTGAGTTATCAGTAAATATCTGTTCATTATTTTTTTTTAAATGCAACATTCGCTGTAATGCTGGTAATTACACGACAGGGTATCATCAATATATCTGAAGTGAAAGAACTTAAAAGATTTTTTCTTTCTTTTTATCTTTAAGGTTTTGTTTGAATTGTGCATCAAACGAAAACATATTAAAACAAGACTGTCAGTAGTGGTTTACAATTAGTATTAATTGGAATGCTGTCTATTTGTTGATATATCAGTTCACGAAACTATGAATAATCTGTAGATAAAAAACTCGGATATTATAATAATATCGTCTTTGCTGTTTTAGTTGTTGATGATGGATGACTGCTTAACGTACGGCAAATTAATATGCATATTGAGAACATGTTAATGTAATATGAATATTGATCCTGCTTTGTACTAGACCGACACGCTGAGCCGGATTTTTAACGTGCTAGTTCACAAAGGTAGCAGTCCGCAAGAAGACATGTAACCTTACCCGGACACATCATTCTGACTCCGAGCCGACCAGTCTTTGCTCTTACTCCTTAATGCCGCGTGCTTAGCGGAGAAGCAGCAAATACCAATTTTAAAGTCTTTGGTTTGACCCTTCCGGGGTTCGAACCCACGACCTCCCGAACTCGAGGCGAACCCACTACCATGAAACCACCAAGGCGGTTCTGTTTTAGTTGTTGCTATCAATGCGATTATTCACAAAGAAGGATAACACTTAGTCTATATTTTTGTGATCTCATGTGTAAGAAATTAGTATTTGCGTTTTCCTTTTTTGTAGAAAATGCACTGTTTAACAAGTAGACACTAGTAGTTGATCTTTTAATTGAGTATTAAGAAATGTAGTGTACAAAAACCAAAAGTTTTGATATTATTGCAAAATTGTAATGATTGTGTTTGTAGATATTGGAGTAGATTCTTAGAATATTTAAGACTCCTCATCTGATCGACACCACTTGTTTTATTATAACTCATCACAATATTTTTAAAGGCTATGTTTCATGGTAAAATGAATGGTAGTAAATATTTTTGGAAGATGTTTAACAAAACATATAGAAAAAACCTGCTATATGTTGTTCTTTAAACATTTTTTGTTTGTTTTTTGTATATCCAATATAAAAACGGAAAATTTTCTTTGTTCTTTTTTATGTTAATACCAAAGGAGAGAGAATAACATATTTCCTTTTCTAAAATTTCTTCTTGCGTGAATTGTGGAGGTGTGTAAGTGAAATTTCTAGATTTGCCGTGAATTCCTAGTTATTTTTGTTAGGTAGTCCAAAAAAATAGTTTTTGCAAATGATACCATACTGTGTGAGGCTTTGTCATCTGGAACAATAACATATTTGAGAAGAAAAGCGTCCACAACTTCACTCTACATTAAAGGCTTAAACACTCGTTTGCTGATAGTACATTATAGTTTCGTAAGTTTAAAAAGCTCTTTAACTGAATAGATATTTTAAAATACTTAGTATGTTATCGCATGTCGAGGAACAAATATTCTGCAAGACGGAGAGAAAAAATATAATCAGATCAAAATTTTATGAAATATAACAAATAGTAATCACACAATGTTAAAAGAATATGTTAGAAAAGTAAAAAGGCTTAATATAAGTATCAGAATAAAATCCACAGAATGGCGAAAAGACCTTAAAACTCCAAGAACAACTAAGCAACTAAAGACGGAAGAAAATAATAATTTTAATAACCAAAACAATATCAAATGCTTCCATTGGAAAATTGGAAAGATTTTATAATCATAATCCGAATCAACATGAAATAAAAATGTCTTTCAATGGATCTTATTAATGTACGAAATGAAGCCAAAAAATGGTTGATTTTGTAAGCGCCATGGTTAATACATAGAAGAATGTTTAATCGATTGTAGATGGGTTTTTATTTCTAATAAAATATGAACCGGAAAATGTTCAGGACACAATTCACAAAATACGGGGAAATATGGAATTATTGTTATTTTCTAAAGTTGAAATCAGCTTTCTTTATGAAGGTGGCAAACAATGTCATTGTTTTATTGTATGCTGATTATAGTTAAAGGTTAATCGGTTTGCAATATTCTTTTCTCTCTTTTTTAAATGCGAGAAGATACTAAGGGGCAATTTAATAGATATAAGAAGATGTGGTATGAGTGCCAATGAGACAACTCTCCATCCAAGTAAAAATTTATAAAAGTAAACCATTATAGGTCACAATACGGTCTTCAACACGGAGCCTTGGCTCACACCGAACAGTAAGCTATAAAGGGCCCCAAAAAATTACTAGTGTAAAACCATTCAAACGGGAAAGCCAACGGTCTAATCTATATAAAAAACGAGAAACGAGAAACACTTATGAACCACATCAACAAACAACAACTACTGAACATCAGATTCCTGACTTAGGACAGGTGCAAACAAATGCAGCGGGTTTAAACGTTTTAATGGTACCAATCCTTCACCCTTTTTCTGAAACAATAGTGTAACATCACAACATAGAAAGACACACTATAAAATATCAACTGAAATAGCTTAACTCAATCAAAGGACATATTAACACCATTGAACATACACTGAACAAATAAATTTGACCTATGACACAATGTAAATACAAAATAAATAAACTAAGGGAAGAATAATGACTGTATAGAAACTGAAGATAATAAGACATTTTTCTGCCATTGTGTAACTTGGTAAGTTTTTACATGTTGGTATATGGAAAAACATTTAAATTGAAAAATATATTAATATCAATTTGCCGAAATGAATTAAGGGTAAATCATAATCCGAACAAAATTAATCAGAACATTTTTTATTATGTATTACTTTTGAAATAAGGACATAAATTGGACATTGATGTCTATTTCTGAAACCTTCTAGAACAACGTTATTTTAATCCATTCTGTTATGTGCATGTGCATTGAAAATCAATATGCATCGTAAAATAATTTCTTATATCACATTACGAAAAGGATGAAACTGAGTTAGGGCAACTGCTCTATTTTACCAATGATTCAAAAAGTAAAAGCAATTGATATCAATCATTGAAAACTATCGGAAATATCATAATGTTTACGTATTAATCATGGTTGTAAAAATGATTGTATTATACAGACGTCAGTTGAAACATGGTTCGATTTACCGAAACATAAATGAATGGATAAATAAAAAAATTAATAAATAAAACAAAAAAGCCACCATAAAATAACTGCATAGCCTATAAACGGAGCGAGACCAAGCGTGTCGGCAGGATAACCATTATGTATGTATTATATAGGAATATCATTCCATAGTCATTTCAAGTAATCAGCGACAATCAAGAAACATGACAAAACCGGAAATATTTCTATTAAAATAGAAATATTCAATTACTCTCGAAACAGACCAATGTCACTTACAGTTAACATGTTGTCCTTCGTAAGTTCCTAGGACGTTATCACGAACAGACTGACCGTTGACCAAAATGATGCCAACATTGATTACGTCACATGAGATCAACAAAAATGTTGATAACATAATGGTGTTGTCGCTGAATACAAAATAATTGAACATCAAATTTGTGAATTAAAAAAAAACTATAAGAAAATCGTCTTGTCGCTGAATACAGAATTAAGTTGAACATCAAATTGGTGAATTAAAAAACCACAAGAAAATAAAATCGTCTTGTCGCTGAATACAAAATATAGTTGAACTTCAAATTGGTGAATTAAAAAAAAAACCTATAAAATAAAGAGCAATTACATTATGGTGGCATGAGAGGCCAAAAAACAAAAGACATTGAAAAGACATGTACCGTCAATAGACGGATAACATTGTTTGATTGAATATTTTTTGCTTAAATATAGTTTTTTTTTTCATTTTCCAATTTTATCAAGAAATACCGAGGCCCTTTCGCTTTCTGCATACTTAGTTTGAAAAGAAATATAAATTGTATTTCAAAAAACTTTACAACAAAAACCTAAAAATATTGTTGTTGTATTAAAGTATAAGAAACTTGCAGGCAAACATCTTTTGAAACCAGTAAACTACTCTGAATATTCATATACGATTATTACTATTTTTGAGACGACCGCTTACATTTTGTCTGTCGATGTTTTTGTCAATTGAAAGTGCAGACAGTAAACATTGTTGGAAATATGTCTCATAGTTAGGGATGTTTGGGATCTTGTGAGTGTTAAGGATGCCATTTAATCCGTTAATTCATTCAGCCTTAGAGAGTTTAAACAATTAAATTATACTCCGTATTATTAGAGTAGAGATTGACATTTGTCAGTTTTTCCCGTGCTTAAAAGGTTGTCCAGTCATTGAATATTGGAAACAATTTTCTATATGTTCTTTCTACATTAAGGTTTTCACATTTCAGACAAAATGAAGAACACCAGCTATCCAATGTGAGCTGCACTTACCAAATCTTTGAAAAACTTTAAAATTATAACCTTTTAAGGTTTCAGTAAAAATTAGATATATTTAAAATTCGGAGTGATATTTTTCAAAAAAAAAAATGTGTATTTTACGAACCTTAATTTAAGGCTTCAAAAAATTCTGAAGATGATTTTATTAAAAAGTAATTCTTTTTAGTTGAAAATTTAATAAAAAAATTAAAATAAATATGATTTTACTTTAAAAACAGAACACTTTGGTTTCAGACATATAAATAAGAAGATGTGGTATGAGTGCCAATGACACAACTCTGCACATTTCAATTATTTAACTAATGAAGTTGAGAACTAAATAAATCAGCACGCAATTTTTTATGGGAGAGTTTAAAGTAATCATACCTGCTCCAAGAAGAAACATATACATATAAGAATCCATCATTGACTCAACCCACCGACCAGCAGCGGAATAATGTTCGTTAAAGATCACAAATTTTAATATATATGTTAGATATAGTTTAATTATAAATATGGATTGACCTAAAACATTTCTATTGTAGTTTTGAATTCTTTAAATCAACAAGCATTACCTTGTTGCTTAGCTATTTTTCAACAGACATTTATTACTATTTGATCATCTTCGATTTTAGTAAATTCATTGATTGTAGTAAATATAAAACAATTAAATATTTTAACAGTTATCTCTTAGATGAACATGTGGAACGACTACTCAAATTACTATTTGCACGGGAATGATCGATATTATTACCTAAGGTCACGAGCTAAAATATAGAAAGGTTTTGCCAATTATTTAAAAAAGATTAATTTAATAATACAAATTATAAAAAACAGTTTATTGGTTGATTATTATTATATATTAACACTTCTGTCATTTTTTTTTGTACTGAAAAATAATTACAAAGAGAATACTAAAATAGAAATGTGTAGCGTTCAGTTACTTCATAAGTTGATGTTGAAAACATCGCCACTCTATCTTAAAAAAATTAATGTTTGATGTTTATGTATGTTTCTTGAGTCATGTTGATATTTGGGACCTTTTTATATTGTCAAAGGACAAGAGATTTATAGGATATCTTTTTAAAAGAAACTTACAAACTTGCATCTTCTGCAAGATTGGAATAACCGTTGGAAAGTTTTCAAGACTAATTTTAATTTAGAAAATCAGATGCAAAAAAAAGAAAAGCTGATTAATTGTCTTAATTAATGTCTCGTTCATGATAGAATTAAATATTCCGAAAGGAACTTTACACAAAATCATTCTACAAATTTAATATCGAGCGCGAATGACAATTAATTATTCTCGGAAACAATTGTTTGTTCTCACCAGCGGACAAAGCAGATAATAATGTTTTTGTATGACGTAAGCATGTCTGCATCGATGTTCTTTTTACCTCGGTTTTAATTCGAAATAGCTTTGATTCCGATTACTGCGAAAAAAAACTACGGAACGATAGAAACAGGGAAATTTGTTTTATGTTTTGGTGATTATATATTATTTGATGCCAGAAAAGCGCTTCGGGCGCATGAAATTTATAACGTGTTGTTTTCATTTTATACCGTTTTGTACATAGTCACAGTTTTCCAACTTACTAGATATACATTCAGTTATATCATTTGATCCAATGCGTCTAGAATTATCAATCTAACATTTCAATTGGTTTTCCTTATTTCCTAGTTTTTATACTTGGTATTGGACATGACTATGAAATTGAATGCATTGCGTTTTATTTCTGCAAAGGAGAATGTTTTTTACATGACGACGCATATGTGCTTGATTCATTTCATTTCATTTCCATTTCCACAAATATTTTTATTATACTGTGATTTTTGACGTCCTTCATCCTTGAACTGACTAGATCATTTTGCCCGCTTGGCATTTTCAAGCATCCGTCTGTAATTCTTATGTATTATATTATTGATAGTTATTCAATCCGACCTACATATTCATATCAACTTATGAATTATCAAGTTTGTCTTTGCCGCGATATGAAAATTATCCTAATTAGAATATGAATACCTTTTCTCAAGGTACTGACGTAGATTTCATTCCTAACAAGACGCAGAAATGACGTAATATAAAACCACATTGACGGAAAGATAGTGATAGGAAAATCAAGTGTATACGCGAGAGAGTGAGAGAGATTTTAATGGTTTTACACCCATGCCTATCTGAGTGTAACTTGACTTTTGATTTTTAATCGACTTTCGTATTATACCCTCAAATTTCATACGGTCGATATTAGTATAATGCAAGAAGTTAACATTTTCAATATACTGTTGAAATTGTATCTACTGCACTTTTTCATACTTATGACGTATTACTATTATACATGTTATATGTATTTTTCACTTTCTAATGCAAAGAACTTTACTACTATTTTCAAAATATGATGCGATCAATGAAGCATTATGAAATATTCATGTTGAAAAAAAAAGGGAATATGCACAATGATGCGATCAATTAATCATAAATATTTATGTTAAGAAATTAAAAAAAAAGAAGGAATATGTGCAATGATGGAAACTTTATGTGTTGTATATTTATTGTATTATTCCTTATTGTCTGTCTCTATGGAAATGCACAATAAACAGTATTGGCTTATGTCTAGTACATATGAAAATTATACGAATTTTACATACATTTAATCGTTTAATATGGTTCCTTTGACCTAACAATCTCGAATTAGCTGAAACCGTTAGAAACTTATATCGACTTTTATTTTTTTAAATCAAATAATAAAAAATTCTTCTGATGATCATAGTAATATTATAAAATTTGGAGCAAATAGATAAAACAGATACTCAAAAATGGAAAAATGGTAATTAAATTATTGTACGATGGCTATCATGGTTAAAAGGCAGAAAATCTTGAATGTTACTCATTAATATATTACATAGGAGAAGAACATCCGATAGGTAATCCTGCAATCTCATTACGTGCAATAACCCAAGCAGAGAGGCGAAAGATATCAAAGTGGTAATCAAACTCATAAGTCGAAAACGAACTGACAATGTCGTGGAAAAATCGAAAACGACCAAAAGGAGAAAAACAGCATACAAACAAAACATATAAAACTGAGCGGCACGAACCTAACCTAAACCGAGGGTAATCTCAAGTGCTCTGAAAGGGTAAGCAGATCCTGTTCCACATGTGGCACCCATTTATAAGTTGCATTCTGCACAATATTAATTTTTAAAGCGCTTGTTTAAAGAAATAATTTTAACTTTTCCATTAGTAAGTAACCGGTTCTCCACGTGTAGGTGTCTAGATCATTGTCAGAAAGCAAGTCTTTACGAAATGTGAACGTCAATGGGTTGAATTATCATGAGCTTAAAAAATTATGCCAATCATATTGTAAAAGAGAAGATGTGAACACTAAGTCCTATTCCCTATTTATTAACTGTGAGGTCACGACAACATCTATAGAATAATAAATAACTTAAAGGGGCAATGTATTCTCTTGCGCGCAGCGCATATTGCCAAGACTCAAATGTCTGACACTGTCTTGCCTCTGTAACAAATATCTTGTTGTCCGCGTAGGGAAAGCCCATGCAATATGGTTTTTATGTTTAAGCTATTAAAACTGCTTGGTCAAAGAACTACAATGTAGATACATTCTAAATCTCTAAATATACCTGTATGAAAGTTTCTAACGAGATCAATTTAGACAATTATAGATATGTTTTATGTATTACTGTACTGACGTCAAATTTAAGTTGTAATCTTTTTTGGGAAATTTACTGTTCATGAAACTTTTATCACTATGCATAGATGGCTTTAACCAGATTTTGGTACATTTGTTTTTAAGAATTTTAGTTTTTTTAATCCTTTTCAATTTTCTAACTAATTTGGCCTTTCAACCGTTTTGATAAGATCACCACTGATGGATGAGTCTGTGTACAAAATCATAAGCGTTGTATCCATCGAAACTTTTAACAGCAACTTGGCCAATGCAATTGATAGTGGACGTTTCGTTTCCATGGGTACATGTAAACCCAGCAGTCAGAACTCCTGAACTGGCATGAAATTTCAATTATACAACATTTTATGGGAATTAGCTGTTCATAATACTTTTAAATCACTCGAAATGCTACGGTTTTTCTACCATTAAAAAAAAAATTCCTTTCATATAATAATTAAAATTTTAAGCCTGGTATCTTTGATCAGCTTTATAGTTCTTAGAATTTATCAAAAGACGAAAACTGCGATCTTCTTTCACTCTACTATATACATAATTTAAATAGTCCTGTCACACAACATTACATCGCTGGGTCTGAAAACATCCTTTCGAAACCTTTTTTCCGATTGCACACACCTATTATACGGAGTATATATCTCCCAGTTGATACGATACTCCAGGGCTTGTATTTCCTATCATGATTTCCTTGAAAGAGGGTTGCTGCTCACAAGGAAGCTATTAAACCAAGATTTCCAAGTGGTGAAGTTGAAATCATCCCTTCGTAAATTTTACGGACGCAATCACGAGTTGGTTGGCCGTTACGGAATATCCGTTTCACAAATGATAGCGGATATGTTCCTAATGTCGTAACTACAATCGCGTCTCCTTTTCCCGAATGTGATCTACCGAATTAGACTTATTACCGGGTTTGTACTTACATGAGCAACACGACGGGTGCCACATGTGGAGCAGGATCTACTTACCCTTCCGGAGCACCTGAGATCGCCCCCAGTTTTTGGTGGGGTTCGTGTTGCTCAGTCTTTAGTTTTCTATGTTGTGTTGTGTGTACTATTGTTTGTCTATTTGTCTTTTTCTTTTTTAGCCATGGCGTTGTCAGTTTATTTTCGACTTATGAATTTGAATGTTCCTTTGGTATCTTTCGCTCCTCTTTTACGTCACCAATGTAAACTGAGCTTCTTAAATTATACCCTACAGGATGATGTAAATCAGATGTGGATGCTTAAACATTCCAAATATATGTTGCAGAACAATTACAATCAATATAATTCTCTCTTGGTTGTTCAAATATCTATACCCGCCCATCCTTTACGCTATCATTCATTATTCTGTATTTATTCAAGTCTGGTTAAAAAAATATGCTCAACTGTTTTTATGAACAAATAACTAACGTTAAAATACGTTCAATATATATATGTTTGTTTTAGTATTGAACAGAGCAAACTTTGCATGCACTTTGATTCCAATAAAACTTTTTTTTTTTAAACCGAAATCATCGAAAAATGATTTTTTTAAATTGAAAATATGTGTACTGTGTTAGTGGAAAGCCGGTACTCCACTTGTAATTCTTAAATCCGGATAGTTCTTTATTAATTGGAGGCCGAATTCATCATATAAAGGTTTCTCGAGAAGAATTAAAGAAATGTCATGTTCCACTGTTATGAACTTCCATACAACAGATATCATTATACTTGTAACAGGTTCTTATGAGAAAACCACATTGTCTACACCGGGACTCGAACCCGGGACCTTTGTGTTACAAGGCAGCGCTTAAACCGACTGAGCTGAGCTAAAGAAGTAATTCTTTAGCTCGACCGCTTATGGCTGACTAAGTATCTACTATTCAAGGGAAGCAGTCCAGTCGCATACTGAATAAATTTTAAACTGATGACTATTTGGATCGTTTCTATTCATTTTTGTTTTAATTAAGGGAAACTTTGAATAGGCTATGGTATTGAAAAATCGTATGATACCAGTTTCTGCAAGCATGTCACATGCTTATGCAGTTAACATTTTCATTATAATTTCAATAACAAATCGAACAGCCTTCCATTATCGAGTGTTATTCACATTATTGTTATTCCCCCTCCGTAGGCAATAGGGGTATTAAGTGTTACCCTTGACGTTCCGTCTTTCCGTCTATCCCATTTTCGTTTCCGCACTCTAACTTAAGTTTTACTCATCCAAATTTTATGAACTTCATATCCAATTCTATGAACCTCAACACGCAGACAGAGTTCGAATTTTGGTAGTGAGTCATTTACAGTTCTATATTTATGCCCCTTTTTAACTTGAAAAATTGCAAAGCTTGAGCGGGGGCATTCGTGTCCTCAGACACATTCTTCTTTTATTTTATTTAGTTTAACTGTATTGTACTTTTGAAATTTTCTATTGGAAGGATATTATGTATCCCTGTCCTCTGAAAACTATTTTCATTTCACAATATGGTAAGTATACCTTCAAACAATCGTTCACAGTTGCGAAACCCCATGTGGCTTGCAATCTCAGATGAAATTATTGAATCAAAATTATTCTTTCATTGTTATTTACTTTATATAATAGTATGACAATATTTGCTTTTTATTAACACAAAGTACAATAATAATGAGGAATAAAAACGGTTATCGATTTATTTTATTACTCAAAAGCAAACACGTGTTTCCTTCAGGACCAGTTTTTAACTTTTACTTGAACTTTTCGTTTTATTTTATTCTTTATTTGTATATTTATGTTGTCTTTGCTTCTTGATAATAGGCTTGCAAATTTGTTTAATTACTGAAGAGAAGTTTGATTATATGTGCTTTCTATGTGGGTTTACTTTGAGCAATTACATAGAGCAAAATGGTAACAGATATGCTTATCGATATCTATAGCATTGTTGTGACGTATCGACATTTTACGAACAAAAAAGAAAACATTGGCCGCCCCCTCCCCCCATTTTTTTTATTGACAAATCGGGAGGCTTTGTTGTGCTCGAGTCCCCAGTCGAACCCCTACCCGACCTGTCATTATTTTTCTCTCTCTTTTAAATCAGAAATGATATTAATATTTTTGAATTGCATAGTATAAAAACATTTTCCCATAAAATTATTTACCTACGAAAGCCTATTAGGGTCACAAAAAATATTTATCTCGTAATTACGAGATAAATATCTCGTAATTACGAGAAAACTATCGCGTAATTACAAGATAAAAAATGATTATCTCGTAATTACGCGATAGTTTTCTCGTAATTACGCGATAATTATCTCGTAATTACGCGATAGTTTTCTCGTAATTACGAGATATTTATCTCGTAATTACGAGATAAATAATTTTTTTGTGTGACACTAATAGGCTTTCGTATTCACCTATATACAATATAGATAAAAAAATCTTTACATGATAAGTTTATATAAAATTTAAAATATGATATGCGCGATGTAGCAGGCATAGTTGTCTCGTATACATTCATTTTTCGTTAACCCAGTCTGTATTGTTTTACAGACCATTCCCCCACCAAACAAGTTAGGCTTACAACTACATACACCGTTTTTGATTGGACGTTTAACAGACAACAGTCAACCGAGACCTATCGTGAACATCAATCATTATGAATAAAAGGCATACTTTTCAGGGACGATTTATTTGCCGGACACTTTGATATATTAGAGATCTGAATATTTAACTACTATAACACATCAATAATTTTTCATCTGTTATATTACAATTATATGTTTTATTGATCATTTATATATTTCTAAGTTGTGACACCCCCCCCCCCCCCCTCCAAATGGTGACTAGAGAATAGAATATGGCCACTTGGTCTTCTGAACATATAAATCAAATGTTTGCTGCTGGACGTTAAGCAACCAACAATCAATCCATCAGTTTAAGTTGTGATATTCTGAATACCTTTTGATTTTTTAATTGATTGTTGTTTGCTAAACGTCCAGTGGCAAATATTTCATAAATATCCAGACGGCAAAAGGAAGATAAATCTGAAAGAAATATGTACACATGCAAAGTGGGTCTACAAGGATGAAAGGTGAGATGTGTGAACTGGCACAGGTAGTTGAGGACATGTTGGAGAACTTTGCTTTGTAATGGGCTAACCGAACGGACCAGAAAAAGTTGTCAAAAGGATTCAAAATTTTGCAAAGGGCGTATCTTACGCAAAACATCAGATTATTATAACCGTCCCCATTAAGACAGGAGTTGCTGTGCATGAGTGTTTACACATCATTCTCAGCCAAAAGGATTTGTTCTTTAGTCCACCCACTGCCTCTCAACTCTCTTCCATTGACCGTTTTTCGTTCGGCCTTAATTTGAGCACCTCACCTACTCCAGACAAAGGTGTTTCTGGTTCCGCCTCTGATTGCCACATGAAAATAAAACTGTTTAAAAGGCATATCTAAAAAATGAGAAGCAGATAAAATTCTTACAGATAAAGAAAGAAAAGAAATAATTATAACACAATCTACATGTAAATACTTTTTCTGAATAATGCCAATAGAAAAATTAACACGAATATACATGAAATTCAGAAATTTCGAACTATGCCAATTAACGTGCATGTAGTAAGGTAACAAATTTATTATGTATACTGCAGCTAAAACACTTCCTGTTGTCTTTATCTCCCAAATATAGTAACAAAGTGATATTTCGTGCAATGTCGATTTCATGTCACGTTATTTTTCTTCACAATTTCGGGTTCGTTTAGGGGTGGAAATACGTTTTATTTTTTGTGTTAACATTTTCATAACTATAATTGAAATCATTTTCAGCTGCAGTATAAACACAATATTAGGTCAATGTCAGAAAAATATCAACGTTTTTGTATTCGGCACGAAACAGATAATAAAGGACTCCAGTTTCTGAGTCTAATACAGAAAAGTTGATATTTTTCTGGCAATGACCTAATATTGTATATATTTACGTTTGATATTTAAACTTCCATATGAGTTTATTTTAAATTTTGTGTAACTTGAGCTAGTAATTCCTGAAATAAATGTGTAAAATATCAAACTAGAAAATATTTGGTTTAACCATTTATATGTATACATTGTATGTGATTTAAAAACGCAAACGAGAGGCGAAAGATACCATAAGGATATTCAAACTCATAAGTCGAAAAAAAAACTGACAATGCCATGGCAAAAAAACGAAAAACGACAAAAAGACAAACATTACACGTACCACAACATAGAAAACTAAAAACTGTGCAAAACGAACCCCATTAAAAACCGGGGGTGATCTCAGGTGCTCCGGAAGGGTAAGTTATATCAAGTGATTAGACATCACGCAATAGCGGATAGGTAATTGACTCTCATCTAACCCTAAGACATCACCAAATTCTAGACCATCGGTCATGTAAAATTTCTAACCCTGAAAATTGACCGAATGTTAAATTTAAAAATTGAAACAATTTTTTACGACAAAGGATAGACGAGGCTGTTACCGGTATAAACAACACAAACATTGAAAAATAAAAAAAAACACAGAACAACACTAACTTAAAGTATTATAACTAAAACAAGAGTTACACGAGCCCTTTAAAACAAAACTAGGGGGATATCAGGTTCAAGAATGAAGAGGAAGAATGAGCAGGTTCTGCTCCCAATGTGGCACCCGTCGTGTTGCTCATGTAAATACAAACCCGATGAAAAGTCTAATTCGGTACGGCACATTCAAATTAAATTATTGAACTTTGACCAGGCTTTTTATTACTCGTGAATTGAGATGGAAGTATTGATTTTCATCCATTCGGCGCATACGCAGTTGTCTTATAGTTCCAGATTGATTACAAAAAATATAAATAACTATTTTTACATGCCGCATATTTCCCCAAAACAAATAGTTATTGCAAAGTAAAAAGAACCCAACTAGCTACAAGTGCATTTTACCGGTCTCTCCAACATTTTCACAAATCTAGACAATATCTTCAAAGAGCAGCATTACCGATTAGCAGGAATGTTATTTTGGTCCGTACACTTGTATTTTATTTTGTGAGTGTATTTGTCTTTTTCATTTGACTTTCTTCCTGACTTCAGAATAGCTGGTTTGGTACTTTCTACCTATGGGCTACATTGAAAATGAAAACGAACTGAAAAGGTAAATTTGTTATTAAACGATTATCTTTAAGGATTGAAATACAAAATTAATACATTAGCTTGTTATATTTCTTAATCTAGTTATAATCTTTCGAATTTAAAGTGCAGGCCGGTCACTTGTTACACTTTTGAGCTAGACAAAGAATAAAAATTAGGACATCATTTATTTTACTTCGCCAACTCAAAAAAAAAATCTAAATAAATTATCCTAGATATTTTATAAAGTGTAGAATATTTCTACCATATTGCCCTGCCAAATATTTACAAGTCGTGTTGAATGGTTAATGATGTCTAAAAGACTCTTGTCATAGTTGTTTTCTCGATAAATCAAAGTTAACGCATTGCTAGTAAGTCGTTTTTTTTTTTTAAATTTGTAGATTGAGGTTATTGTTACATTTTGTATGTTTTTCTTTTTCCATTTTTAATTTTTTTATCCGATTGTTATAAGGACAACGAGAACCGATCTCCCGTATGCACCCTAGGCGAGCAAGCTACCATGCATAAGGTCACCGATATGGTTTTACTTTTAAAAAAAGTCCTTTTTTTGCTTTTCAACATCCAGATATTACCTGGAATTTAATTAACCCAGAAACCGGCTTAACTATTAACAACAAATTTCACTATTGATTTAAGCTTCAGTTGTATTTCTATGAAATTCATCTATAACTACTACATTCTTTTTTATCGAGGTTAGGTTCTACCATGGTGTATTTAATCTAATTGTGTAATTAATTAACTCCTGAAAAATATCATGCAGATACAAATTTAACAGTAAAATAATTTATAACTTGTTTAACCAGTTATATGAACATGAACATATGTATGTCATCCAACATGCGAATCACCTTTCTTGTAAGGTGGTTAGGGATTGCTGGTGGTACAATGACTAGAACCAAAACCTTCATCACATATTTGAATTTTTTAGTAACCTAACGACACAATAAAATTAAGAGAAATCAATTACATGTATATGGTTTTTTTAATGAAGAGGAAGAGGAATTGTTTATACTGGTGAATGGTGATCCTAAAGAATGATTTAGTTTAAGCACCGACCATTCATCTTTTGTAAAGGCATTGGTTGCTTTCTCGGGACAAACAATTGTATATTTCTTTGATAACAAACTTTTTTCCTATTACAAACAGGAACAGAAAATATTTTCGAAACTCATTATCGCATTTTTCCCCCTTAATTTTCAACTATTTTTCCCCTTCACTTTTGAAAAAAAGAAATTCAGAATCATAAAATGTATTTAAGAAAAATAATATTGCCCCCACATAAAATGAATGGTTGCATGGTGACTTGTAGGATAAAATATTGTTTTAACCAATTGTAACTAAATTTATTTCCTTTCACTGAAATGTGTGAAAAAGAAATTGTTATGAAATAGATCTATTTAAAGTCGTGAAATAGGAAATAGTTCAATTAAGTTAAATGCCTTATGGTACTGTGAGTATTGAATATTTATATGTTTTTGTTTAATCCAGTACGGCACAAAAATCATGAAGAGATCGGTTTTATAACTGACCTATTTAAAAGTCCCACATATTGGCATATACATTGTATTTACCTATTTTCTGACCTGTTAATCATTGACAAAATATTTGGCACATATGCTCTACTTATTTATATGGTGTTTAAGTTCACCAAGATGTCAATATCGTGAAAAACGAATTAAGAGACTATATAAAATTAATTAGAAAACTTTGGGTTAGGCTGTTTAATTTTTGATATCTCTTAATTCGCAATATGACATTGGCAAAGATCGGCTTTACAGAAATCTATTTTCTGTGTCAATCTCCAACAGGCACGCTGAGAGCCAGATGTTTGAAAAGCAAAAGATCTATATGTTTAAATGCGAAAAATCCATACGTTTAAATGCAAAAGATCGGTATGCTTAATTCAAAACGATCAAAACAAATACTCAAGTTATGTTAGAAACAATGCAAATTTCCACATTTTAATTGCAAACTATAATTGCTTTCCTTTGATCGGCTTTTAATAGGCAGTCAGGACCAATTTCGTCTCCCTAATATTGTTTCGCATTGGGTTATACTTATATTTAATAAGTTATTATTTTTTCTCAAAATCACATTATCATAGATTCATAGGTGCAGCATTTTTGCGTTTTCCAACATTACAATGCCAAAATTTATAATAGATACCTAAAGATGACTAAAAACTAAAATTTTTAAACATTATGGCAACACTTGAGTAATACACAAAAATGCACAAGAGGACTCTGGAGTCGTAACAAAAATTAAATGGAACAATAATATGTAAATTGTCTTTAATATGATTTAATGTATTTTAGTTAAGAACAGTTTACATAAATATACATGTAACATGTGAAACAAATTGCAATATTTTCTTCAACAGGAATAATAATTCAGTTGTATTATCACCAATCACCAAATAATTACATACCATGTATGTTTCATTAGAATCCGTAATTATGATTGTCTGACAACAATCGTGAATACTCCAACATCGTATTGTTTTTCCGTATACAATACAACAGCTATGACTACACGTGCTATCCGTGACAATTATAAAACAATGCATAGAAATACCAACGAAAAGCTTGATATAACTCTTGATGTCATGGAACCAATGTCGTCTGCTTCTATTGCAACTTGCCAGGACATATACACATGTTTGTATATTATCAAGTACTGATATCGCTGACAACGTTAGAAATGAGTTCAGTTGCCGCTAGAGCAGCAACTAAGAAAAACGTAAAATCCAACATCCATTTTCGAGGAATATATCAAATTTCGCACAACGCAATCCTGGAGCTTTTGACGTTACGTCTACTAAGCAGCTTTTTCTTGGTTCTCAAATAGGATCAAGCCTGCATCAACCCTTCAACACCGATCCTAAAGCACTGTTCAGCGGCTTTAAGCCCAACTTTCGACAAGGAACAAACGTTGTCTGCTTTCTATTTCAACTTGCCAGGACACACTACCAAGTACTAATATTGCTGACAACGCCAAAGACGCAACCAAAATTAGTTTAGTTGCCGCGAAATCAGCAACTAAGAAACAACGTCAAAGCCAAACCCAATATTGGAAGAGTGCACCAAATTTCTACTAGGCAGCATTTTCTTGGCTGTCAAACAGGATTAGGCCTGAGTTTACCATTCAACACCGATCCTAGAGCACCATTCAACGGTTTTAAGCCCAGCTTTGGATAAGGAACCAACGTTATCAATTACTGTCCCTATTCAGCACAGCTTCAGAGAAGAAAGCATACCTAGCAACGTTCCCAGACTCTGGTGAGAAACACTGAACATATTGAGTATAATTAACATATCTTAAATGAACATTTCGAAACAGAGAAAAACACAAAATCAATAATTTCGGTCGAAAACAGACTGTGAAAGTCCGTTAACTTTTGACAGATGCACCGAAACATATAACGAATTTATAATTTATGTTATACTATTCGGTTATAGATTGAAATTTCTTGAGTTACCACAGAAAGATAAATTAGAGAATAAGTTTGTTAAATTATACTCCGAAAACCAAATTTTAGTTTGTATATCACAAATAAATGGCATGAAGCCAAATTTACAATCACTTGCATTTTCTATATTTCAAACATGTTTAGAACATAATATAGATTTATCTGTTTCCTGGGTACCTAGAAAGCTCATCGAGGAAGCAGAATGTATCATGGGTACCTAGAGAGCTGAACGAGGAAGCAGATTAGTTAACCTATTGACGTTTTGTTTTCTTTAAGACTTAATGACATTTGTTTGTGTATGTTGTCATTAGAAAAAGCTCGGGATTTGAGTGCTCTCATTGTTCAATAACGATAATATGGGATGTTGGGGCAAAGTGAAATTAGAATGCAAAAACAGTAAATTCGCCAATTTAGCGTTTTGTTTTCTTTGAAACTTAATGACATTTGTTTGTGTATGTTGTCATTAGAAAATGCTCGAAGTGTGAGTGCTCTCATTGTTCAATAACGATAATGGGAGATATTGAGGCAAAGTGAAGTTAGAGTGCGAAAAACAGCAAATTCGCCAATTTGGTGTTGTGTTTTCTTTAAAATTTAATGATTTGATTTTGATTTTTTGTGTTTTTAACGCCACTTTTAAGCACCGCTTTTGGGCTACTACGTGGCGGCCAGTTTTTATTGGTGGAGGAAGCCGGAGTGTCCGGAGAAAACCACCGACCTTCGATAGTATGTTGTCATCAGAGGTTGCTCGGGGTTCGAGTGCTCTCATTGTTCATTCATAATAATCGGGGATGTTGAGACATAGTAAACTGTTAGAGTCCAGAAACGGCAAATATGCCCCCCCCCCCCCCCCCCCCATTTATAAAGGAACATCATCATTATGAGCTCAAGAACGGTGAAAGTGATGCCGCCAAAATTTAAACTTAGCAAAAAAATTAAAAATTGATATTATGTTTATTCGTAAGAAATATGCATACGATCATTAATATTAACGTTTTATTCTCCTGGATAAATGATCAAAATAGATTTTTAAATCCGACTTTCGATTTTCGACATGACGCAATCTTGACAGCTTTCTCAGTACAAATTACCACGTGATATTTAAATACCACAAAGTCCCAAAAACAAGCATCACATACCAAAGTTTCATTCAGTTTCAAAATGATGTACATAGGTATATGGTAAAACTACTTTTATTCATTCCCTAGTGAATATCCCTAATTTGATAAATCAGCATGGCTTAATCAGTTATTGCCAGAGGTCGTGTAAAAGTGGCTCGTTCGGGTTTTCTAACGACTTCCCAACGACCTTACAAATTCAACATTACGCAATGTGGATAGCCATGCATCGCTTCTCGGCTGAGTGAACCAGTTGTGCACAGTTAAACTTTATAAAACATGCCATACCAAATGATGTCCGGTGTAATATACATGTACATCCTGTGTACAACTTTCTGTGTCTCATCCATTCAATCAATCCAGTCACGTCTCAGTCATTACAACTGAAAGGACGTGCTGGGTCAGCTCCACTTTACCCGCTATCTACGATGTTGGTTTACTGATGGATGGATCAACGACACACTACTTTCGTTGACAGAAACCAATCCAACGCTGTACAGTACGTTGCATAAACCTGATGTTTCGGGTAAATGGTCCGTAACACCCATTATAGGAGACATATTATGCCGACTAACGTCCGAGGGTCTGTATCGTAGGTGTTGGATAATGGACCGCCATTTCACAGTCTTACGACTTTGGTCCTGATAAAGCTTCCTGTCATCGTAATTACTATGTCCGAGACTCATCGACCAGTACTTCATCATCGTGGTTAGCGGGCTGCCAAGCTGACCAACCTGGCCCTGAAAGCAGCCGTTGTGAAGGCAGTAAACAACACCAAAATAGTCAACATACCAAAAAGATTTTACCAAAACCAAAATGGCGGCCGTCCTTTCCAACTTTCCATCGTCGCGCATGAAAATATTTAAACGCTCACCAAACGCCTTCGGGCACCGAGCCGACCGTGCGAGGGCTGTAAAGCCAGTCAAGGTCGTTAAACACTTCCATCATCATCAACTTTCTGTCTCGACTGACAGTAATATGCAAGATATGAAATCATACACATGAAATTGGGCGCATATCATTTAATTAGCACACTGTTTATGAACGACATGTTTAATGTTAAAGAAAGAAAATTATTTTTTTAATGAAATGAACCAGCTAAAAAAAGAGATGATATGAATATATATATATACATTTTCTTACGATTGAATTTGGAAAAAAATATAAAAAAGCTCGATATTAATAAATATTGACATTTTGAAAATCTTATGACAAATTTCGGTCAACATATCGATATTAACTGATATTTGACCTAAGAGCATAGAAACATATATATTTATCGCATTTATTACAGCTATTCATTTAAAAGTACAAAAACATTTTCATTTCCATTGTTAGATGAAGATCTATAAAATTTTAATCGTTCGAGGGCACCATGAAGCCAATTTGAAAGCTTGTTTTCTTTGCAATTGTTTAAGCATAATTAGTTATTTATAGTAGTCTCGGGCAAGGATTTGTATAGTACTATACCAATCCTTGTCTCAGGTTATTTACAAATAAATTTTTGGTTTTTAATGTGTGATAAATAAATTTAAAACATACAATCTCGATTCAAATTTTATTGTTAATCTCAATTATGTGACTAGCTGTGTGTCGAAATCTTCTTCACTTGAGGGACGGGGAACCCTCAGTACTTTCACTCTCAGAACTAGATATTTTTAGATATGATAGTATGAGACAATTCTAGCGGCCTTATACAAACTTGTTATAAAAAATACGCTCCAATCATATGAAAACAAAAATGTGAGTTAATCGGATGAACAAAATTGTCACCATTTGATCACGAATTGATTTCGTAAACAATTAGCTATAAATGAAATTTATTATAAAATAAGCTTGCTTATCTTATTGGAACTCATACCACATCTTCTTATATCTATTTGCTTATCGCTATTTTACGAAATTTTCCTTTGATCTTACTGACTGATAATTTCCTTTCTCTGCACAGTAGATTGATATGAAAAATTATCGGTAGAAACTAAGGGCGCACGTGCCGTTGTCAATGAATTAACAACGTCGTCATAGGTAAAATAGCGATAAACAGATTATCATTGGTCATCTCAATTCGATTGCTTTTCTCACTTTCGCCGTACCGGCTCAAGCGAGAAAATCAATCTCGTTGAGATGACCAACGATAATCTTTAAATCTATAATTTATTCTATAATTATTGAGATAAATATCGGCATTTTGCCAAAAAGAGTAGTCTTTTGATGGCTTATAAAAGAAGGACGCGTCAAAAGTTCAATACACAAAGATTCGAAATAATATTTAATTTTATTTTGTCTTTTGTTTTCGGTTCCATTTCAATTAGTCAATGTTGACCTAAGATAGTTTCTGAATTTGTTTTAACACCCTTAAGTCATATACATCAAGTATTTATACATGGCGATGTTTCAAATAATTCGATGAAGTTAGTGAAATGATAGAAGAAGTTGTATTTGATAATTATATAGAAAACTGGCAAAATAGAATATTGACACAAAATGTTGGTATAAATTACGGACTTACAAATTGTTAAAAGACAGTTATGGAAGTGAATTATATTTATCTAAAAATTTATCGTATAGATATAGAAGTGCATTTGCAAAATTTAGATGCGGAGTAGCTCCGTTGAGAATCGAAACAGGGCGGTATGAAAATAAAAATGTAGACGAAAGAGTGTGTTTTATGTGTAATGATAAAACAGAAGATGAAAAACATGTCATTTTATCATACCCGTTAAATGCAGATTTGCGTTTTTGTTTATATAGTGAAGCTATGAAGTATAATGTAGATTTTTATGATTTGTCTGAACAGATGATGATAAATTTGTGTATTGTTTTCAAAATATTAATTATTGTTATGACATGGTTGCCAAAACCTGCTTTAATATTTTAAGTAGAAGAAATACCTTTTTATATTCTTAATATAAAGTTATTTTAACAGTCGTATGTATTAAAATAGTTTTATATAGAATTCATTTTACAGTCTCTCATAATTCTTAATAGAATGGTACTTGTATTTTATATTTGTAAATTGTCTGTTTTATATTGTGTGTATATACTCTGTATGTACTGTATATTTATGTATTGCAAGTAGTGAGACTATAATAAAATATTGAATCTGAATCTGCACCAAATGATTATTTTTTTTTACTTCACATACATGTAACACATTTAATTTTAATACTAGGTCCCCGAGGTTAATTTAAATTGTTTTTTTCTCGTGCACGGTTTCGCAAATCTTCAACTTACCGATTTAACGGAAGTATTTAATAAAAATACATTTTATTTTTGGTATGAAATGACCTTTTCTCCGCATTATATAAACGATTTTATGTCCTTTCTACTCTTATCAAAACTCCGTTGTGCACAAAGGGGGTCATTTGCGGTGTTTAAGTTATTTTAATTTTTCTATTTTATTTTTAAATTAATAAATTATTTCTTTTCAACCTTTTCATATCGTTATTATAATAATATTGTTTATGTGAAAACACGTTTAATGTATAATCTTTTGGCAATGGAGCGTACTCAAATGATAATTAAATATTCCACGGCGAGCTATGCCCCCCCCCCCCCTTTTTCCCCGAAAAAAGACAATCTTTAAATATTTGTGTAATCTTTGTGTATTAAACTGGCACTTCTGTCTTATAATCCATCCGAGATGTTATCACACCTGGAACGGCTAATGCTTGAGGCTAAAATGCACTCAGGTGAAGATCAACAGAATAGATTTTCAGACAGTCGATTTTGAGAATAATACACATACTTACACAGGGGAAATTTTTGCTAGAATTAAAATTTCAGAATTGTGTGACACCACGGTATCAGTTATATATGTTTGTGTAACATATCCGTCAAAAAAAATATTTCGTAGAAAAACATTATAATACGATCCACTTTTAGCACATTTAACATATAAAATATCAGAAATTTATATGGGCCTTTACCATAGGAATTTTAACTAATAATGAATATAAAAAAGTTGTCCAGAAACGGCAAATATGCCATTTTCCCCATTTTTAAAAGGGACATAGCTCAAGAACGGTGAAAGTGACGCCACCAAAATTCGAACTTAATCTGTGCTTTGTGGTAATGAGCAATGTGCACATGTGTACATGTTTCATGACATTTGGTTATGGCAAAGTAAAGTTAGAGATCGGAAACTAAAAACCTAGAAATTTTTCCATTTATAAAGTGACATAACTCGAATTTTGTCTATGTACATGTAACATATAAAACAAATTACTATATTTTCTTCAACATCACTGTGAATTCAATTACAATATCATCAATGAAACTGAACTGTATTTTGTTCTCTCACTATTATTAAATTTGACAGAGTATGTTTTAAAGAAGAATTCATAACTTTATATGATATTATTTTCAGGGGATCATTTAATATAAGCAATGTAGCGTGTTTATGAGTCATTATCATTTATACCGTGTGATCTTATATTGCATGATGAGATCTCTGGAAAGAACCTATGCCGTATGAATGCAGCACAAGAATATAGAAATATGAACTCCAGCTACCTAATTAATCAGCTGTTTCACTAATTTTTGACCTGTTCGTGTATAGTATTTAAAAAAAAATCGTCACTTTTATTCATTTGAAATTTTTCCATTTATAAATAGACATAACTCGAGAACGATGAAAGTGACGCCACCCATATTCGAACTTGATCTGTGTTTAGTGGTTACTATCATTGCTCATTGTTGAAGGCCGTACGATGACCTATAGTAGCTAACTTCAACGTCATTTGGTCTCTGATGGAGAGTCACACCACATCTTCTTATTTCTATATTGTGTATATGTTTCATAGCATTTGGTTGAGGCAGAGTAAAGTTAGGTTGTGGAATAGTTTCCATTTAAAAGGGACAATGCTGGAGATCGACGAATAATATTGTGTACAATTTTAATAACATTTAATTGAGGGAAACAAAAATTAGAGAACGGAAAATAATTTCGGGATGGACGTACAGACGGACAAGGGTCACATTGAAAAACTATATGCCCTTTTGCCTGGTGGCGGGGACATACACATGTTTTTTTCGCCTTCCTGGACCACCGCTTCACTAGGCGTTAACGCATTTGCATTTGGTTGGTCATTTGATTTGAGTTGGTTTGCACCACCAATGCACCTCATTAACAGACATATTAAGCATATTATTCGTTGCAAAGCTTAATGTACGTTTTTTGGTACCAAAATGGATGTCTGCTTCCTTTTTGCCATCTTTAGAAGATAGCCATGGCAATTATTTACCATTATTGTCAATAATATTGAATACAAGAATCCGACAAAATGTTTAACTACTGCTTCTGACAAACACAGCATCTTTGCACTTTCACCATTTCAGAGTAATGTGATTGTTTTCAGAACAGACGCTTCCATTTATTGACTTCTTGTATAGGGCTCTTGTCATGAGCGTATAATGGCTTTTAAAGAAGGAAGGACTGTACTCCTAAAGGGAGGACTGTACGCTGTATCAGATGGATAAGTTATATGACGATGTATTGAGATCCATATATTTCGTACTAATGAACTTTTGTATATTATGTGATATTCTGAATATTGTGAAAACTGACATAAGTCAACTTTGAAACATATGGGTATTTTATAGTATTTGTATATTATACTATCTGTTTTAAAATGAATTAGGATATTATACTGTAAATTCAGAAATTATTGCGAGGTTTTTATTAATGTTAATAGTGCAACTGGGTGAGTATCTCAATATAATAATAAGAACTCTCATTCTCATATCTGATACATTGATCTCTATTCCAATTTTTCCTGATATCGCAATTATAATTTGAATCGCATTTTTGTCCATTCTTCAAAAACGCAATAATAAATGCACGCAACAATTTCTGAATTTACAGAAGATATATTTAATATAGTCTAAGACATAAATGTAATCACGCTCTCTTCTTTATCTAATGGGGCCCATAATTGGAAATAAAATATCTTATCTTATCTTATCTTATCTATCTTATCTAATCGTTATCATTCATTAATCTGATACATTTTACAGATACTGCAACATATCGATGTTACTGGAACGATGAAGAGAACTTCGGGAACCATATAGAATTTTCGAAGAGCGTTAAGATTTTACAGGATATTGTGAAAAGCTCGAAATCTCCTACAAACAACAAATATGACAATTATTTTTCTTAATTTCAGCACTAGTATTGAAAATTTTACATAATTTTTGTCTCTTACCAGCTGCAGTCTCCACAGCTGCTATGTTTTTGGGTGGTCTTATTCAACAATACGTCTCATTATCAGTTCAAGATGCATATTTTTATATATTTTTGTAGATTGTAGTATTTAAAATGGCATCACAAATTTTTCTCTAAAAATTAACTCTTGTTGTGATAATCTATTAACCCTAATTTTAGACAAAGGAAAGTTTATGTTATATCGGCCTTTGAGTAAAATTAAACAGTTTCATAATAGGACGTCAGTTATTACTTGCATCTTTTCTCTTCCGGTTTCTTTAGGTTTAGCTAATTGTCGCACATGCGCATGTCTGACCTTAAATAAATATCTTAAAGTAAAAATCCTTCAGAGTAAAACAGCTATTTAACATAGATGAAATTATGTGATCATTGGTAGGACTGGAAATAAAATCTGACTCAATAAGTACGTTTCCCTCGCGGTGTTGACGCCAGATTTAGATGAGTTTTTGTTCACAGCCATTAACTTTTAAATAATTTATAAACATCAGTATAGATCTAACAAATTGAAACCCTCATAGTACACCAGAGGAAGAGAAACACTTTTTTCTGCTCTCAACCAAATCGGTCTTGATAGTTCTAAGTTTGTATTGCATAGTTTGAGGTGCGACATGCAGCCGCCGCTAATATGAAGGTATCAGATAGAATTCTTAAAGTACACAAAGTGTCCTCGCTTTGGACATGTGACGTCCAAGATGTCAATTAATGGAGCATTTTGATGGTCGAGTAAAGTCAACTCTAAATCACTTCCAATGTCTGCGGTGGTCATTGTTTTCAGCAAAAACAATATCAAACCTTAGATCAAGATTCTGAATATTATAAAGTTGGTATTAAACAAATCGCAACTGATTTTTACAGTTTGTTCTTATGTTGTGCTGTTACACTACTGTCCCAGGTTAGGGGAAGGTTGAGCGCTCACAAACATGTTTAACCCCACGACATTCTTCACGTGTCTGTCTAAAGTCAGGAGCCTGTAGTTCATGGGTCTGTCATGATATTTTTAATTTTTTTTTTCGTAAACTGTTTTGTTATAAATAAGGCTGTTTGTTTTCTCGTTTGAATTGTCTCACGTTTTTCATGTCGGGACCTTTTATAGCCGACTATACGGTATTGATTTAACTCATTGTTGAAGGCCGTACGGTTGCCTATAATTGTTTTCATCCGCTTAATTTGAACTCAGGTGGATAGTTGTCTCATTGGCAATCATCCCACATCTCCTTATTTATATATTGATTACGTCAAATGTAGGTAACACGATACCACATGGCATATCCCCTTATTTTTAAAATGTTTGGCACACTGGTACTTTGAATCGAGTTACATCGGAGTATGAAATAAAAAAATGGGGGTCACCATTTTTGTTTTTTTTTTTGTAATTTTTATAAGAAAAAGTCAATTTTGGCGACAAATTTACATAGATATATAGGGAAAATGCATTTTTTTTTTTAGATTTTTCAATGGATGGCTATGTTCTTAGATACGGAGAAAGACTAAAAACTAACATAATATCCAGGACTGAATCCATGCATGTATAGAAACATATGTCACCATCCTTGTTTTTTAGATACATTGCTTCAAAGTTGACCAATACGCTTAGAATTTGGCAGAAAACGTGTGACGTTACTGAATACAGAATGACGTTAATTTTATTCAGAGGTATTGAACAAAAATTAACGGGATCTGAATGGTGTTTGTTATTTTATTTTCATTCCCCCTGTCGTAAATTTCCTAATAATTCAATAAAACAATCTACTGAGTTAATTTTATTTCGTCCTAACTGGTCCACTTTTAGCTTTTCAAAACTGAATATTCAACTTAACCCTACCAAACTTGACAATGGTGATGTCACCGATGTATCCATGCATAAATAAAATAAAGTGCTTCAAAACTTTCATTTGGTAAACAGTGATGTTGAAGTACAATTTGAATTGATTGATTAAATGTGGCTTAACGTCCATTGGCAAATATTTCATGCATTTTCATGACGATACAATACACTTTGAAATAGTTGTGTCTAAAAGATACATTTGATGCAGCCGTCAAACAGTCTGTTAGTTGTGAAAATTATAAAGAAAATCAACATCCTGATAAAATACTAAATATAGTATACTCTGCATGTTGTTAACGTGTGGTTTGTGTGCGTAGTTAGTCGGACAAACCTTGCAAACTGTATGCAAAATTTTAATTAAATAGACAAAGTTCAACATTCTGTCATTCGTGGAAAATTATTTAAAAAAAAGAATCCTGAGAATATATATTCACCCTCAATATAGGGAAAAAAAAACTCGGCGCAATATATTATCAGAATGCCAAATTCGGCAACCTGTCATAAAAACAAATAAAAATCTGACAAGATGCGCATCTTAAGTATATGTACTAACACCAGGTACATAATTTAAAAGTTTAAGCTTAAAAAACTGTAGTCCTAAGAAATCAGCCATATAAACCCTATATATCAAGTGCGGGACGGACTGTCGAAAGTACACGGGTAAAGCAATATGCTTCCAGCATTTTGTCAAGGGAGCAAAATATATATTAGCATATATGATGATGTTCTATTCTATAAATCATTTGGTGACAAAATATCTTTATGAATAAGCAGTTCATAGTGCAATGGTAATTGGGAGATCTCAAATGTAGCAACGTAAGCAAGCTAACATCTAAGTCATGTGGTCTTTGATGGAAAGTTGTCTCATTGGCAATCATACAACATCGCCTTATTTCATAATGGTTTGAGATTTCTCCTGAAATACAAGAAGTTTAAAGACTAACAAATACGTACTAGGAGACTGAAATATGTTCCTGTGAAAGTTAAAACCTGACTTTTGTTGTGAACATGTGATGTTATAATTTGATAGATTTAATACTTGCTATACTAATAAACTAATTAATTTTCCAATTCAAGGGATCAACAAATCTTTGCTAAAACTACAAATTAGCAGCAAATTAGTACTATTTCTAAACCGTACAATGAGCAACACAATTGGACAATTCGGTTATCCCGTAGTTATCATTATACTTCGATGAGGCACATGTATACCTTTGTTTTAACTTTTGAAAAAGCAGTTAAAATATATAATTCTTCTTTTAACATTTTCTTCTTCCTAATTTTACAATTGCATAGTTTGATATATTTTAAAAACAATTCTATTGAGTTTGAATCTTATGCATCTTTTGGGTTTTTAGATTTATCTTAAAAGTGACTGCTATAGCGTTGTGGCTGCCAAATATTCAATAAGTCAAATACACAAGGGGAAATAACTAATAACTCTCATATGGAGTCTTCGAATAACTTCGGTAAAAATTATTCCCGGCATCCTAAGGATGTAAAGAGCAATTATCAGAAACAAATTTTCAGATTGTTTTACGGTTGCAAAGGAGAAGCGGTTACAAGAAAAACAGTGTTGGGGAACGTAACTCCTACATAGAAAAAAATTCGGTTAAGCAGTGTCAGTTTCGAAAGCGTATAAACTGTAAAAACTGTTCGATATCATATACCAAATATCTAAGCGACATCTCGCGAAACAATAAAAACACCACAAAAAAAAAAAATACTGCAAAATTAGGCAGAAGAAAAAAAATAATAATCAGAAGAAAATCTATAGGTTTTTCCACTGAAAGGTGGAAAGGTGGAAAGACCTAATAATACTTGCGATTATACGTGATTCCGGATATGAAACTGTGAGAATTAAAAATCAATTTGAATTCAAGTAAATATGAATACCTATACAAAAAAATCATGTGCGCAGTTTAACTTTTGATATCAGACAAATACAGACAGTTTGTAAGATAAAGAACAAACACTCTGCATTTCGAAACAAAATAATGTTTATCATATGAAGAACCAATATTTCTTCAGTTCTCAATAAGAAATTATAGCTATACACAATAACATGAATGGTTTTTAGTTTCTTATTTGTAAAGAACCCTAGTAATATAAAAGTGCTATTCACAGTAAACCATGTCTTTGGTGGACCTGTCTTTAGTGATAATGAATTGAACTATGTATAAATAAGTGTTGAGTTGAGGTGATTCGTTATTGTATTGCATTTTCCCTTTAATTCATACATAATCAGTTTGTATTCTCATACAATTTAACCTAAATATTCTGTTACCTCGTTCCTCAATTTATATAGTTCGATTGATTATATTCTTAATCTGTGTATGTGTTCCTGACCTAGGAGGTTTATTCATCTTTAAACTGTATAAGAACTTCAAAATATCGTTATCATCGTTACCTATTCCCTTTCTTACACATATCTCGAACTGAACTGCAAGGTCATTACAGAACTAGAGAACATTTAAGGACAAACGTCATCTTGGACACAATTTGTGGCTAACCACAGATTGAGTTACATTAATTTCATTGTATTTGATGCCTTCAAATCGTCCATTACATATTTGAACTCTTCATCCGTGATATACTGGAAATTTCACTTTTATAATTGCAACTTTATTTCGCATTCAGTGGACTCTGCTATTATTTATATTTGACATTTCATACATTATAACATTAATTCAACACATTGTGAAATTGTATTTCATTTTGTATTTTCAGCTTATTACCATTTGTTAGATTGGTTCTTGATTAAAGTATCAGCACCTGATAGTCTTTTCTGCTTGAGCCCATTCGTCGGTTATAATTAATGGTCAGGCCATTACACTAAAAATGCACTGTTTTACATCTCAATAGACAGTTAACCACCAATGTGGGTCAAAACCTTATTTTGGTATATGATTAAGAAAGGCTACATATTTAACCGGTGTACAAAGTTCCAAGTTTGTGTGACCACAACTTCAGATTTAACTATAATGACTAAATCAATTGACCTGATAATGTATTATTTTCACTAACACTCTAATATTCTATGAACCATGCATTCGGGTTATTTATTAATCATAATGAACAGGTGTACTAAGTTCCAAGTTGAAGTTATTACAACTACATCATAAACAAGCTTTACCAAAACATATAACATGAGAATGTACTGTTTTCGCAGTCACATCTCCATGTTCAGTGAACCGTTAATTTGGAGTCAAAACCCTAATTTGACATACAATTGAGGAAGACAACATAACTAACATATGTACTAATATAAGTTGCAAGTGATATCAATACCTTACATGACCATAAAGTGTAACATGCTCAAGGATTGACGAACGAACAAATGAACGAGCTGATGCATGCACAGACCAGAAAACATAATGTCCCTGTACTATCATAACCGGAGCATAAAACAACCACAACATAGCAAAATTACCAGACATGTCACACTAGTAAGAGTTAAAGCAATAATTTGGCAAATACAAAAGCACTAACATATAATTACCAGCATTGAAAACAATTTATGTCAATAAAACGCAAAAGGCTCAGCGTGGTGTTGTCCCGGAATAACATGAACAATAGGTCAATAAGAAATAAAACGTCATCTTCATTTCATCCTTCTGTCTTCTTTTTCTTTACTTTTTGCCTCACGCATTACTTTTATTTCATTCCGGATAGCCTTACTAGTAGAAAACTGACATCTTGCATGAATTCCAAATATCGTCAGGCGCTGAATTCAATGAACGTCGTAAAACGTCAACAATGACACCTTTCACCATATTTTGACAATGTTACCTATTATGTTTTTTTTGTTCACGCATCGTTGTAAATATAACGGAATTTGATGCGACTGTCATACAAGTGAGAGGTTTAGCGCTATAAAACTAGGTTAAATCCACCATTTTCTACATTTGAAAATGCCTATACCAAGTCAGGAATATGACAGTTGTTGTCCATTCGTTTGATGTGTTTTATCATTTGATTTTGCCATTTGATTAGGGACTTTCCGTTTTGAATTTTTCTCGGAGTTCAGTATTTTTGTGATTTTACTTTTTTCCAAGACACAGTCTACATACCAGGCCGCGTTTTGAAAGTTCTCCTTCAGTTTCATATTAAGTTCTTCAGCCTGAGAAAAAATACACTGCTTACAGTTTATGCTAAATAAACATTTCTTGCACCAGAAGAATTTGTTCAACATGTATCCTGCTATTTCAAAGTAATCATCCTGAGAAATGTATTTATTATTACATAGCTTTTATATAGCGCCTATCTAATAAACATAATACTCTAAGCGCTTAACATATAAAACTGAAGGAAAATATTATCACAATGCATACAATAATAGCAAATATATATATATATATATGAACATAAGAATGAAACAGAAATTAAATAGAATAATGATGTAAATTAAAAGCATTGAAAGGGGAATTATATATCACAATGAATACCATAAAAACATATTAGAATATAACAGACAACCAAAATTAACTAAAATAATGATGAAAATTATAAGTATTTAATATACACAAGTAAAACCTATAAAAATTTGCATTAAAGGATTTATTCACTTAGCTAAGAGAAAATATAAGGTAGAAATTTAACCAGTAAAACACAGAGAAAAAATAAATAAAACAGTCTCTTAAATAAAAACTTTAAAACTAAAAATTAAAAATTTAAATAAAATAAAAATAAAAAAAAGGCCCTATCACTTAAACTGTTAGAATAATAAATAAATATCACAGGTCTTACACATCACAGTACGCCAGTCTAAAAATATGTGTCTTTAAACCTTTTTTAAAACGAGGAAGCGATTGTTCTTTCCGTAAATGAATTGGTAGGTCATTCCACAATGTAGCTCCAGCTCGGTCGAATCGCCTTTCACCGTATGTTTTAGTGCGGACATCTCTTGGTTTCGTTATGAGTCCTTCATTTTCTGACCGAAGTGTTCTAATAGTAATCTAAGTATTCTGCTCCAAAGTTACACATTTTTTTCCTATATAAACTAGTTGGTTTTTTTAAGAAACTGTGGTGTTCTGTGTTAAAGGGCTGTTCACCCTTCACAATAGTTTGTACGATGTTATCAATATCCGGCGTAAATATGACAGTGTGAAGTTCAAATTTGTTTTCGTTCATGGATTCAGTTCTGTAAGCCTCAATGACCTCGTGAAATATATATTGTCTGATCATACAGATCAGATGTCTGTGATGACCCCTGACAAGACGGCATTCTGATCTAGCATTTTCACGTATGAACAAACCATTGCTCCACACGACTTAGCATTCTGCTGTAAAGGGAATTTATTTGTAAACATGAGGTCTTCAATTTTCCAAACATTTCCAACGGAATTAAAGTTTTCAATGAGGTTTTTGTTGTTTAGAAAGATGCATAAGCAATTTAGAATTTCATCGGTTGGTTTATTTCCGAGTGTGTTAAAATGATAAATGAGTCTAGCTTTCGGAAAAATAACAGATAATAGCCAATGCTTTCTGTTTACATTCATGGTTAGAAAAACTGAGTTTTTGTCAAACCATGTATCTTTGTCCTCTGTTTTATTAGTTTTGCCAATTTCAATATTAGCTGCAAACCAGGATGCTGGAATCATCAGGGAATTGTCTACTTTCAGTGTCGAGAAGAACGCATCTGAACCCATCCATTAGATTAACATTACCATTTTCTAAATGCAAACTAAGATTATTGTCTGGTTCAATAAATGTGGTATCATCTATGATTTGGTAGTTCTTGATGGTATCCTCAACATCATCATGTTTGTCAGCAATGAGAAGTAAGTCCAGTATACATTGGTCAGCCACAGATTTAATCTTTTCCATTGTTACCTCGGTTACAATGTTGGCGGTTTCGATTTGAAGAATTTCAACCATTCTGTCTAAATAGGACTGTAAACATTGAACTTCTTTAAGAGTGAATTTAGAAATTATTTTAGAAAAACCATCAGGATGCAAAATGTCGGAATTGCCCTTAATTATTACGGTTTTTCCATACTTTAATATGCAATGCTTGATTTCCAATGAGCTTTCCTCTGTGCAAACTGGAATCTTTTGAGTTTGTCGTCGGTAATGCCTGATTTTAAAGGCATTAATTTCTGAAGGTTAAGGCAGTTGATGTGCGCTATATTTGTGGTAACATGTTAACAAGCCAAACAGTTTGTGTGTTTTAAAATGGATAATCCGTAATTGACTTCCATTAAAAAATGATAATTGCTTCATATATACGACAAAACAGAATTAGTCAGGCATTCAAATTGGTAACTGTCATTCAAGATGTGAACTTGGCCTATTGCCTATTCTATTAACCTGTATGCACGCCAGCTATGTGTAACAGTGCTTTCATTCATTTGTATCTGTTCCAGATGATTCAAAATCATTCTTGTTCTATTAAACACTGATACTCGAGACATTTTTCCTGGCATCAATAGTTAAGTTCCATCCCTTACATTCAATAAAGGCTATGATAAGATTTGGAGTATGTGAACGGCAAATATCTTCGTCTTGAGGATAACGTTCATATAGAAGCAAATTACTATCCGTTAAATGGTACGCTTCATGGTAAACTGAAAATTCATCATCGTTAATTACTATGGATGTTCCACCATCATACTTAAGAAATGTGTAATGACCGAAGCTTGGACTGCTGCCATGGTGAATAACAACGCCTGTCAGAGTATACAGGATGTCACCTCTTGGTTCTGTGAACTTCCCCAAGTTAATTAGATAATTGTTTCAAGTAATGGGTTTTCTGTTTTGACTGATCCGTTGTTCTTTATGCTGTACCTAATACGACATATTGACAGATCTGCTCGGAACTCAGAAATTGTTACATTTCTCAATGTTTTGTGGAGTCTTTACAGCAGCAAAATTCAATTTCCTCGGCTTCAAAATACCGATCTAGCAGTTCCTGAAAAATAAATATGAAAAGCACTTAAGATTGATTCGAACAAGTTGAAGAGTGTCTTTTTGCGCACTCATGATGCCTTGCAAAATTGATAAGGAAAAAGGGAACTTCATTCAGTTAAAAAAATGTTCCGGGTTTATCTGAGACATTAATAATAATATATGGTTTCTAAGTAAATTTCTGTTAAATAAGGGAAAAGAAAGAACCTTAGTGAGCGCGCTCACATACCCCATGTCCCCCATCTTCATTGAGGTAAATCAGATAACAAATGAAGGCGACAAGCACAATTCTATGACTTTTAGCTAAATCCCCCTCCGGTAAAGTGGTCCCCCTCAATAGATTTCTATTAAAATTAATCCATTCCAAGCTTTTTTTTATTACCAACATTTCATCCAAGTTCCACGTATCCCGACAAGCACAAATCTATGATATTTATCTAAGCCCCCCTCCGGATAAAGATGCCCCCCTCGATTGATTTTTATAAAAATCAATACCATCCAAGTTTTTATGGCTACCAACACTTCATCCAAGTTTCAAAGTAATCCGACAAAAAATGAAGGCGGTATCCAGGCGACAATAGCTAAGTTCCCCTCCAGATAAAGATGTCCCCCTCAATTAATTTCTATGAAAATCAATCCCATTCAAGCTTACATGGTTACCAACATTTCTTCCAAGATTCAAAGTTATCCGACAAAAAAATAAAGGCAGTATCCAGGCGACAAGCACAAATCTATGATTTTAAGCTAAATCCCCCTCCAGTAAAAGTTGTCCCCCTCAACGGAATTCTATAAAATATCAATCCCATCCAAGCTGTTATGGTTACCAACACTTCAAGTTTCAGAGTAATTCTACAAAAAATGAAGGCGGTATCCAAACGACAACATAGCAGTGATGACAGAAAGACGGACGGACGGACCAGTCAAAAACATTATACCCTTCGCAACTTAAATTGAAAATATGTTTATATGTACAATTAGCTTTTTTCAGGTTTGAAAAATTATCTTCCGGTTTCATCTAAAAAAATAATCAATCCTGAATCCTGAAATATATGGTTTGTAGAGACTTTTCTGAGAGAAAATCTGCCATTTCCAGATTACAGAAGGATACTTCTGTTGTTATCAGAACTCTCTAAATATCCTAATTCTAAAAATGGGTCAAAGACGCAATATTAATTTGCCGGATTGTTTTTGTAATGTTTGAATTAGGATCTTTAAATGAAAACTGTATGAGGAGATAATTACAAAAAAAATTACCCCGTTTATAAATTTTGCTGGAAATTAACCGCACAACATCAATATGAGTACAATCCTTCTGTAAAGTTTCAGAGATCTGGATTGAAAACTGTAGGAGGACTGAATTGATTACACAAAACTTAAACCCGCCTTAGTAAATTTGGATAAAAATGACTTCTTTCTTAAGTTTGCGGTAAAAAGACAGAGTTCCCAAGTCCGGAAAACTGGAAAAAAAAATTCAAACAATTCTATAGTAGCAGGTGCACAACTTCAACATATGTGCAAGCTTCCTGTAAAGTTTAATGTATCTGGGTTCAAAACTGTAGCAGGAAGTGATTACACAAAACTTGTACCCTCCTATCTAAAGTTTGCTGAACAATTACGAAGCTCCCAAGTCGGGAAAACTTTGAACATATATTTGACAAAATTCCAAAATAGTAGATGCACAACTTCAATATTATGTACAAGCTTCCTGTAAAGTTTCAGGGGTTGAAAACTGTAGGTAGAGTTGATTATAAAAAAACTTGTACCCAACCGTTCTTAAGTTTGCTTGAAAAGGAATAAGTCCGGAAAACTGAGAAAAAAATCTTCAAACAATTTTATAATACAAGGTGCAAAACTTTAACATATGTGCAAACTTCCTGTCAAGTTTCAGTGATCTGGGTTGAAAATTGTAAGAGAAGTTGATTACACAAATCGTGTACTCTCCTTTCTGAAGTTTGCTGAAAAGTCCTGAAAACTTAGAAAAATTTCTTTAAACACTTCCATCCTAGAAGGTGCACAACTTCGACATATGTGAAAGCTTCTATAAAAGTTTCATTGATCTGGGTTGAAAACTGTTGGAGTAGTTGATTACACAGAACTTGTATCGTCCTTTCTTCCGTTTGCTGAAAAATGACTAAGTTCCCAAGTCCGGATAACTGGGTAAAAAGTCTTAAAACAATTTCATAATAGCAGGTGCACATGTTCAATATATGTGCAAGCTTCCTGAAAAGTTTGGGGGATCTTGGTTGAAAACTGTAGGAGGAGTTACAAATTATTTCCTCACCACCAGCCGCACACCCGTCCATGATGTCCACCCGCCTGTCATCACCATACTATAGACCTGTTTTTGACTTCGAACTGGTAGTTGTCCGGTGTTAAACAGTATACAACCTTTCTTTGAAGCACATTTTCTTATTATAAGTTTATATCATGCCCTGAGATTATGCAATATTGTAAACTGATTCATTAAAATACCAATTTGCCTTATCGGTTCAAAGTAATTCATATTATGTCACATCATATCAACACGTTCTCATCCTGAATATGCAATGGACTGGCCAGAAGAAGCCATAATGGCATAATTCATTTTCATCTTTAAAAATTCGGTTTGGTTGCTATTTGTCGTCTACTTCCATTCACAGGAATTCATAATACATTTGTGACAAATTGGCAAGTAGATAGATGTAGACAAACTGTATACTTTTCCACTATTTCAAAGTCAGACAAATCATAAATTACGACGGTCAGTTTGATGTCTGACAATATTCATCAACAATCATCATTTAAGGTAGATCGGGTGTTTCCTCCATCTTGGATTGTAAAATAGCAGTACCCAAACGGTCTAATATGTTAAAGGTATATGCAAGGGTTTTAAGCATGATCTGCCTGCAATGTTTTTAAACATAGTGGCAGATCATGCTTAAAACCCTTTTAAACATCGAAAAAAAACAAGTGATTTATTGTATCATATAGACTGTTTTGGCAAATAACAAATATTTCTTTATGATGTATTATTTTTTCTAACTGAGCCATTAAGGGGAGATAACTCTGATAGAGTATTTTCATAAAGGATTGTTAAAGGAATTTCCATATTTTACATGTAGCTTTAAAACGAGTAGGTGAAACTTTTTTTTCTTTATATTTTCTGAAAGCACTGTATAAAAGCTATCTTCTCTTGTTTTTATTCAAAATTATATGAGTTAAGTTTCTTTCTATTCACAAAAAAGTATTTTTTCCATAGATAATCTATACAAAATTCTACATTTTTGCAGAAAGTGTAGGTGAATTTTATGTTTTTTTACATTTTTGACAAAAGCATAATTAAAACTACGTTTTGGCAAAGTATAAGAAAATTCTATGGATTTTGATTTATACAACCTTACATCTAATTTTTTATATATATATGTAAAAATGATATTAACAATCCGCCTCACATTGGAGTCCTATAACCAAATAAATATCCGTCATGAACATAAGAAACATAGGTCCCTTTTATTTAGTTCGCCAGACACAAAATGTCAAGGAAGCTTTTGAGTCCGTTTTCGAACCGACCCGAACGTCGTCGTACGTTAATTGTTGCAAAATATTCTCCTGTGAAACTTTTGGACCAATTAAAACTAAACTTGGGGTTTTTCAGTTAGTTTACAAAAATGACGAAAAATTATGAAAAATGTTTTTTAAAGGCCAGTAACTCCATTAAGGAGTCAATTGACATTCTTGGACATATTTGTATGTAAAAATTTGTTAAACATTTATTTCTGTTTACAGTTTATCTTTATCTGTAATAAGATTCAAGATGTTAATAATCATCAGTTTTATGTTTTTGGGAGTGATTACTCCTTATTCTGATTTTAACCTTTTTTAACATAATTTCCAAAACCATAGTAGATGCAGCTGACTTAGCATTCAAACTTTGGGCCTTTTCTTACTGGGCAAACGCTGTACTTCATATACTAAACATGTGTATTTTCAACGTGCTATATATAATAAGACATGGATTTGGTTGTTTTTTTTTCAAATTCGTTTTTTTGGGATGATAGTCTTGAAAAAAGGTGGTAAAGGTTTAGGCATTTTACATAATATGCATGTAGGTCACTGTAAAGCCTATACTGTAAGGCTAGTATTTCACACCATACGACCCATCCTAGACGCTTGAATAAAAAGGTATAACCCTCAATCAAGGTAAAAAACCTTACCCTTATGCCTACATCAGAAGGTATCGCTAACTGTATATCATTATACACTTGTTGGTCTCTATTTTGTGACGTTCCGCATACGGTACATACGTATGATTCGTTATCTTTAATATATGTATAAGAAAAGTTTGAAGACAATTATAAATTTAAAAATACACTTTAAAATCATCTGACAAAAGAACAAATTCCCGGATGTGCCTAGAAATATTTTTCGATTGGAATAGGGCATTATCAAATAGTAATTATGCATGACGTTCTTATATTTCTTATATTCAACAATCCTTGAATTTAAAACAGTTTGTAACAATTTAGAATACAAAAGCGCAGTAAAAAGTATGATAAGGCCTTTGAATTTGGAAACAAGTGTCTTAAATGTACATGCATATATCAAATACTAGTACTACTAGTATACATCAGATGCTCACAAGACATAAGTCTGTCAGACATCAATACATATTTTTATGAATTTTATCTTGCAAATTTACATTTTTCAATCAAACTTTCTCAATTAATGGTAAAGTTATAGAACCTGCTAAAATGTACAATTTTTATTTTTTGTGTGTATAATTTCTTTTTTAATCGTATATCATAGGTCAACAATGGTGCGCACTCTGTAAGAGAACGTCTGATCTTGCCGTTTGTCCTGCATGTTCTAACAACTTATGTCCACTATATCCTTAATATTACATTTGTCTAAATAAGACCAGTCCAGCTTAAGGTAGCACAATACAAAGATTTTTGTACTTCCCATCTCCAATATGTAATCACTTATTATGAAAAAAGTGGCAAAATTTCGGTCAGTTCACTTACACGAATTTAGCTTTGTCATCTCTGTAACTATACCGAAAATTTCAACGAAGTCTTAATCAACACAGTATGAGCTCCAAAAGGATTTCACAGATTTTCCCTATGATCATAAATCTCTAATTAGTGTAAACATCCTAACATCATAAGACTAGACAATGTTTGATTGTGTGTAAAATCTGAGACACCCTTTTGTAGATAATACTAGACCTAGAAACAACATATACTAAAATTATCCCTCTAGGAGTACCCATGTAGGAACTAATTTCAATTTTAAAACTAGGGTATTGGAGGTATAAAATCTTTGTATTGTGCTACCTTACGAGTAAGTTTCTGGTAGACAAAGCCAGCAAACTGTTTGTCATTTTCCCTTTTAATGTTCATGCTGGGACACGTACAGCTAATTTTTTTACGTATGAAACCACCGCAAAATCTTCAGATTCGTAGCTATTTACCATATATTTATTGAATTGTTACACGAAGACCTTTAGTGCCACATGTGGAGCAGGATCTGCTTACCCTTCCGTAGCACCTGGGGTTCGTGTTGCTTAGTCTTTGGTTTTCTATGTTGTGTCATCTGTACTATTATTTGTCTGTTTGTCTTTTTTTTTGCCATGGCGTTGTCAGTTTGTTTTCGATCTATGAGTTTGACTGTCCCTCTGGTATCTTTCGTCCCTCTTTTAGTGCAAATTGCGCCCTTGTACGTAAGTGTGGGTTAGCATACTATATATTCCAGATTTCAAGTATCTTGTTCGTACCGTTGTGACAATATTTGTTTCATTAATAAGTTTTACCTATTCTAATATATCTGTTTAAATACTGTAAACCGGAAAATTTTCGCGCCGTCTTTTTTTCGCGATTTTCCAACAAAATCTAGATTCGCGCCGTTTTGAATTCGCGATTTCCAGGTCGATGTCCTATATACGTTTTTTTCTTAAATAATTTGGAAACTGTACAGTGTTAATAAATGTATTTAAATCAAGTGATAAAAGCAATCAAAATTCCTTTTTGTCGGTTCACATTTAAAACTATTAGTCATGTTTGATTGTAAAAACACAATCACAATAAACAAAGAGGAATGACCTAATTAAGAGTGAATTAAATGCTGACAGAATTACTGCTTATTAGTTAATATTTTAATCTGATTGATCCGCGAAGCAACCGAAATGGGTAATCATTTTAAAATATAACTGTAACGATAGTTGTTTATTTAGCAATATCCGTAATGTCCACTTGGATTAATTACGACTATCATGAGATAAAGTTTTGATATCTAACACTGACTTTCCTTTAGAAATAAAGTTATGTTTTGCGGTATAGATCTGTCGTCTGTAAAACCGATATCTTAAATTAGCCATCTACATATCCTATTGACATACGTTCTTGTATGGTCTTCATATTCGTGTTTGGATTTCCGTGAAATATTCGCGGTCGTTTTATTTTCGCGTTTCAACTCTTACCGCGAAAATAGCGAAAATAAAACTGCCGCGAAAATTTCCCTGTTTACAGTAGGTTAATTACGTGAAATCTAATTGGTTACTTAATATGCTATTTTCCTTGGATAAAGTATGACTGGTACATCAATATTTAGAGTTATTGTCGTCATATATATTACACGAATGACAGAAGATATAAAGAATATATGAAGTTATCAGGAAGCCTCTCTGGCATTATCTGTAATATGGAAATTGTTATTGTACGTTTCTACATCTATGTCCATAACTATACACTATAGTCTGTAGAAAATAAATCAGATTTATTACATTTATATGAAACAGAATGAATGTATTCATTCCAACATCTTATCAAACACTTATGGTATATATTATCTCTTCATTTTAAAAATTCTGCAAATGGTCTTAAAATTTAACTATACCTTAATTAAACAGTCCTCTCCAAAGACATGAAAGACACATAAAATGTTCCATTCCCGTAGCAGTGAATTCGTATGCGTCATTTTGCTGTAAAAAATAGTGTCCATAAAGCGTATGCAGGTCATTCAGCGTTAACTAGATATGATTTGTAGTAATCTCTATTTCCTTTCGAATAATTCAAGTTAAACCATTGTCGTGACGTCAGCCTATTCATTTACCGTGGATTCTTTTTCTAGAATCAACGCTTCCTAAATCTGTCGCTGAAATGGACTCATCAAATTATATATAAATGTACATGTGACACAAGGGACACACAGGGCTTGTACCTTTATATATATATTCATAATAGGCAATCGTATAGTATAATTTGGTAGCCGCGAGGTTATCATAGTTAAGATCAATGTGTTAAAGAGTCAAGTTAAAGGTAGAGACTTGTCGGTTTAAGTTCGAATCCCTGTATTCTCTTTGTTGTCCCTATTCTTTATTTTTTTCCGTTTATTTTATTTTATTTTGTATGTAATTGTGGATATTTTTGTAGTAAAAACGTGTTTTCCCGTTCATTTTTGGATTTTTATTGGCTATTTTACATATTTGAAACCAAAATGATTACATTCAAATTCTCCATTTTTTTATAAATATAGTATGATTTCATCTGGTTTACTACATAATTTTCCAAATGTTTATTCGCAAATCCCTATGCAAGTAAATCATGATGTGCCTAGAATTAGGCTTCTTGCTAGAAATGTCGGTAACATACTTATTATATATACATGTACTAAGAAATAAGTTCGAATTTGTCTTATTTTGTAAATTCAGACGCATGAACGATTTAAAGACGGACGTGTTATTTTATATTTGTATTGATTTATTAATGCATCGTTGAGCATAATAACGTGGTTATTTAAACTCACTTACAATACCTTCTAATTAAGAAAAGGCTTTAATTTTGAAAAGAGATCAACACAATAGTTTAAGTTATAGATACAATGAATAAGCGTTGATTCATGAAAAACAAACCATTCGTCCTCCGGGCTCATGGTTTCTTTTTTAAGAATCAACGCTTATTCATTGTATCTATACTACAACACTTCTCAATTTCTCCTCATATGAAAGCTGGTGATTTAATTGTTGATTTACATTTCTCATGAACTTGGAATGGGTATAAAGCTGGACATCGGAGTTTAACCAGCAAGAGTTTCCAAGATTAATTAAGCCTGTTGTTGTACTTTACTGTACTCAGATAATCTAAATTTCGCTGGTCCCTTGCTTGAAATGTATAAATTTCATTAAGATACACACTATCCTTTAAACCAATTAATATGTTGGGAAACATAGCATCACTGACAAACAGCTTTGCTTACTGCCTTCTATTTCTTCTACCACCTTCTCATTCACATTTTCGATAACGTTTTCTTTCTCTGCATTTTTAGATTTCGTTTTTGCTTTTTTTGATACATCTAAATTGATTGTTGTCTTAGCGAATGTCTTAAGTGTTGATTCTTTTGGACATGTTTGGTATTTCCCAACAGTGTATTCTGCTGCTTTGAGGCCTTTTTCTTGTCCCATGCTTCCTTTATAGTTTTACTGCTCCGACCTTGTCTGGTAGTTTTTATGGACGTTAATTGCGAGTTGTTGAAAGGACACCATATGTTCTTTTAATCGGACAGAAAGTCCATCAAACCTGTCAAGGGGTTTACCATCTAGTTTAATATCTTTCAGGATTTGAAATCGTTTTTGAATGCTAGAATTTCCTCTCACAATGGAGGTTGGTAGGATCAATTTGGTATAAAGATCGGAAGTTCCATTTCTGGACAAGTCTCCAATCAGAATATTAGACCACAGCGGCAATGTTGGTATGAATTACTTCTGTATCTTTTCTTGAATGGTCTGTGAATATCTCCTGTTGATTGGCAAAGCTGTCATCTTAGAATCAGTGAGCTCTTCATTAAATTTACTTAAGATCTTTTCCCCAAAGGCTGCATTTTCGTTTTTTGTTGATCTCGTTGCGAAGTCTTCTTCTGTTTGTAGGTCTGGGTTTTGATTTTCCTCAAATAATAGTATGCTGGAATATTCTCCCGTGTAAATTGTGTCCGCGCTCATATCACTTAATGCAGCTGCATCTCTATCTAATTTATACATTCTCTTAAGAAGCAGTTCAAAGTGATGTATGACTTTCCTTTTCGCATATTTGCTAAGCAGAACACAATACATCGTATGCAATATCTCCTCTACATCAGCCAGGGTAGATGCATTCAATAGGATACTAAATAAGTACATACCAAACTCAAAGTTGGATTTGTAGTGCATTGATACAAGTTTTTTTAATGAGCCCATGATATGCGAAAGACAGGTATGGGGGAAGATTCCTCGTAAATCTCCTACTTTTGCTTTCCCAGTTACAATTCTATGAGCTCGGCTGCGAAAACTATTCAAATTTTCAGAATTAAATTCCAATAAGGCTGATTGTATGAATACCATGCTCCTATCACTTGTAACTTGGTAAGGAATGGCGGCATTGGCACGTCCAAATATTCGTTTTTCAGATCTTCTGAATTCGCCGTGCCAAAATTTAACAATCGGAGTGGAGTGGATAGAAGATACCATACTAGATACTTGAATCACTGGTTGACCAATCATGGGATTGGAGCATGCAAGTTCGTAATAGTAATATTTCCATTTATCTTCTCTGCTTCTTAGGACCTTTCCTGTGGCATCCCAATAGACTACACCATCTTTGGCCATGCCATGCCATATTCACATATGGTGGAAGTATGGAAATATGCTGTATAAACCCATGTATCTTTTTTCTTTCTATTTCTTGTAGTATAACCATACTTTCAAATTCATTCTTATCTAATTTGTTTGTATATCTGAACTCTAGATATTTCTTGCAGTGTTCTTGTTTTATTGCCAAAATTGGACAAATTCCCTGCTATTTTTACATCCATTGGTGTCTTCTTCATGTCTTCTAGGTAGTGCTTGAATGGTTTCTTCCCGGACTTGAATAGTTTATGCAGCTTTTGTCGTTGTTTTCCTCAAATAGGTCTGGCATGGTGTTTTGTTATTTGATGATTTACCTCAGGACTTATGGTGGCGTGCACAATTTTCTTGTCATTCATGTGAAACTGACATTTATTGTTACAATTAGTTATCTTGCATTAACCATACCTCTGAACAGTGGAAACTTCTTTGCTTTGGACTTGTGATTTGCTGTAGTTGTAACTTTATGCCATTTAAACATATATACACAATACGGATTCTTATGCCAATTGAAATGATGTGCTCCCATGTACCACTCTTAAAACATCTATTTTCTGTCCTTTGCAAAGACTATTCCAAACTGGACCACTTATAACTAGTGTTAGTTCGGAAGGACCGAATATCGAATACCAAAAATGTTAACCGGTTAACCGGACTTTTTTTTCAATTTTAATAGATTTGATATAAATGTGTATTGAAATCATTAAATAATTTTATTCTATATAAAAAATTATCGTCGTAGTAATTAATTTGACAGATCAATTGTCTAGTATATTGATTGTTATTGTTAATCCAAAACAACATAAAATTAATTAGAACTTAGACAACTTGTCTATCAGTTCGGGGCAAGATCTTAAGTAAACATAATAGTATATATGTTTTTTAAACAGTAACTTTAAATCAGTAATCCGATTAAATTTTACGATTTACTTCATTATTTTTGATCAAATATTGCGTACACCTACATCTGAATGTGCAACCTCCATCGTGCAAGGCTTTGTCATACTTTAAACGAAATGCCAACTAAAAAATTGTGAAATGCAAATCAACGTGAATGTAATTAATGTATACTTGATGGTAGGAGTGACAGGCTTAATCATTTCTAATTGAAACATTCCACATTATTTTCTGAGACATGAAAGAATCATCGGTTTCAGACATTTTCAATTCGACGAGATCAAGAAGGTTTTTTAGTGTTCAATCTAAGTTATTACAAACGCCATAGTAGATACGGTGTATTGGATTATTAAAAGTCATACTTCGCCAGGAATCCACACAGACAAGCCTTATAATGCCAAAGGACAAACTTCAATGTTCGTATTAAAAAAACGTACATTTGTAGGATACTATAAATATGGCCTTCAAACATCAACTTAAACTACTGGTTAATCGGTCGATCGATTATCCAAGTACCCGGTTAGGCAAAACTGTACGATTTGACAACACTACTTATAACAAAGGAACATACTGTAGGAACTTGTTTCTCAAAATAATTGTTTGGAACTGACATTCCTATGGTGCTATCTATTGTAGACTTACTTAAATTTTCAGGTTTTACAGAGGAATCAATAAAATTTTCTTCGTCCGTATTCCTATCAGAACTGTCACATTTCAAGTCAAAATTAACTGTCACTAATAATCTGTTATCTTTTTGAGGGTTATCTTTATCTTCCATCAACTCTGTGGTAGATAACACATCTGTCTCTGTTGCAGTGTCATCTTGATTTGTCTTGTGTCTGTCCTCCGTCTGCAAAACATATTATTTTGGAAAATTAATAGGGTACAGATTCTGTGTAGTAGCCGATGCTACACTTGAATCAGTCATTGCATGAAATATGGTATCGTCGAGCATTTAGTTGCCTCAAGCTTGCTTGTGGTACATGGGTCGATGCTTTCATTTACCGTTTCGTTCTGATCTTCTTCAAAAAGTTTTTTTCGCTGACTGTGTAGGCAATGAATGTGAAATAACTTTCTCTCCTTTATTGCTTTCATCTATAGATGCTCTATCATCAGATTCAAAGTCCGAGTTTACCTTATTTCGATCAGAAAAGTTGCTTGTCAAACATGGTTTGGTGCTTTCGTTTCCCGTTTCGTTCTGATCTTCTTCAAAACGTTTCGCTGATGTGTAGGCAATAAATGTAAAATCCCTTTATGTCCTTTATCGCTTTATTCTATAGATTCTCTATCATCAAATTCAAAGTCAACGTTTAACTTATTTCGATCCGAAAAGTTGCTTGTGTTATTTGTGCATCGTTATCATGAACTGGCGTCATATTATCTGTAATTTCTTTAATTCCTTGAAAATTGTTGTTTGGTCTTACCAACTCTATAAAAAATAAGTTGTTTTTGTTACTTAATCTTTATTTACATATTTTGTTTCAAAATGCTTCGCGTGATTTTTTTCAGTCCCAAAATTTCTTGCCCTTTTTAGATATCCCTTACTGTGTAGTGTACTACTCCTGGTACAAAAACAAATTGGTGCTAATGTTTCTGTACCAGATGCACATTTTAAAACCAATGTCTTTAAAATAATGCAAGATGCCCGTAATATGTATAACTTATTATATCAAAATTATGAAACTTCATCAGCTCTTACTCAAATAGGGTAAATTTTATTGAAAGGGAGATCTGAATTCATTTTGCAGCTTTAGATGTTCTCATTTTTAATAATGTCAACTGGACCAAAACAATAATTAAGCTTAGAGTAATGGCCAATTATTTGTATTTGGCACTAATAACATAAACGGCATATCGACAAAGCACATAAGAAAAATGAAAGACAAGAATACACAAAATGACAACAGCACAACAACACAATGGCGGGATGCATAAATACCGACCCCCGCTTAAAGAACATTACAAAAAATGGACTAAACAGTAAAGGTTAATAATTTGCAAAGACAAATAAAAGAACACTTTAACACGTAATTAAGATAATAAACAACGTCAGTACCTAATATCTATACTCCAAGACCATTAAGTATCATTTTTAAAGTTGATACGGAATGTTTATCAACAAGGTCTTGGTATCTTCCGATGATTTTTTTTTTAGAAAAAGGACGAGACGTTCTTTGACATAACCCTGGTGCATCAACCTTCTGCTCAGACACTGATGACGTTTTATAAAGTCTGAGTAGCAGCTGCAAGCTCTTGAATAACGAATGAGTTGGGAAATGAATATCTCATATGCAGGTGAAGTTGGTATATCGTTACTAAGGTGGGGGAAATTGATAGTTTCAAAATTAAAATCGTCTCGTTTGTCATAGATTATAGTACTGAGATGACCGCTTATGTCAAATTCGAGGTATAAGTCTAAAAATGAGGCGGAAGAAGTCTCTCATTATCTGTAATATGGAAATTGTAAATGTACGTTTAAACATCTATGACCATAACTATACACTATAGTCTGTAGAAAATAAATCAGATTTTTTACATATAAATGAAACAGAATGAATTTATTCATTTCAACTTCTTATCAAACACATATGGTACTACCTCTTCATTTAAAAAAATCTGCAAATTGTCTTAATATTTAACTATACCTTATTTAAACAGTCCTCTCCAAAAAGACCCATATAATGTGCAACTCCCGTAGCAGTGAATTCGTGTGCGTCATTTTGCTGTGAAGAATGGAGTCCATAAAGCGTATGCAGGTCATTCAGCGCTAACTAGATATGATTTTTCAGTAATCTCTATTTCCTTTCCGACCCTGTCAAATACTTCAAGAACACTTCTCAATTTCTCCTCATATGAAAGCTGGTGATTGAATTGTTCATTTACATTTCTCATGAACTTGGAATGGGTATAAAGCTGGACAATGGAGTTAAACCAGCAAGAGTTTCCAAGATTAGTTAAGCCTGTTCTTGTGTCTTTTACTGTACTCAGATAATCTAAATTTCGCTGGTCCCTTGCTTTAAATGTATAAATTTCATCAAGATACACACTATCATAAGATCTTTTCCCCAAAAACTGCAAATTCGTTTTTTGTTGATCTAGTTGCGAAGTCTTCTTCTGTTAGTAGTTCTGTGTTTTGATTTTCCTCAAATAATAGTATGCTGGAATATTCTCCCGTGTAGATTGTGTCTGCGCTCATATCACTTAATGCAGCTGCATCTCTACCTAATTTAGACATTCTATTAAGAAGCAGTTCAAAGTGATGTCTGAATTTCCTATTCACATATTTGCTAAGCACAACATAATACATCGCATGCAATATTTCCTACACACAAGCCAGGGTAGATGCATTCAATAGGATACTCAATAAGTACATACCAAACTCAAAGTTGGATTTGTAGTGCATTGATACAAGTTTTTTGAATGAGCCCATGACATGCGAAAGCCAGGTATGTGGAAAGATTCCTCGTAAATCTCCTACTTTAGCTTCCCCAGTTACAATTCTATGAGCTTGGCTGCAAAAAATATCCAAATTTTCAGAAATAAATTTCGACAAGGCTGATTGTAAGAATACTATGCTTCTATCACTTGTATCTTGGTGAGTAATGGCATGTCCAAATATTCGTTTTTCAGATCTTCTGAATTCGCCAAGCCAAAATATAACTATAGGAGTGGAGTGAATAGAAGATACCATACTAGATACTGGAATCACTGGTTGACCAATCACGGGATTTGAGCATGCAAGTTCGTGATAGTAATATTTCCATTTATCTTCTCTGCTTCTAGGGACCGTTCCTATGGCATCCCAATAGACTACACCATCTTTGGCCATGTCATGCCATATCCTCATATCATCTTCTGTCCAGTACATCACATATGGTGGAAGTATTGAAATATGCTGTATAAACCCATGTATCTTTTTTCCTTCTTTTTCTTGTACCATTTCACCAGATAGTTTAACCATACTTTCAAATTCATTCTTATCTAATTTGTTTGTATATCTGGACTTAGTGGCTATTTTTCATAGTGTTCTTGTTGTATTGCCAAAATTGGAGAAATTCCCTGCTGTTTTTACATCCTTTGGTGTCTTCTTCATTTCTTCTAGGTAGTGCTTGGATGGTTTCTTCCCGGACATGAATAGTTTATGCAGCTTTTGTCGTTGTTTTCCTCAAATAGGTCTGGCATGGTGTTTTGTTATTTGATGATTTACCTCAGGACTTATGGTGGCGTGCATAAAATTCTTGTCATCCCTGTGAAACTGACATTTATTGTTACAATTAGTAAATTTGCAAAAAAACCTTCACCCCTGAACAGTGGACACTTCTTTGCTATGGATTTGTGTTTTGCTATTGTAACTTTATGCCATTTAAACATATATACACAATACGGATTTATACTTTTTATGCCATTTGAAATGATGTGCTCCAATGTACCATTCTTAAAACATCTATTTTTCTGTCCTTTGCAAAGACTATTCTAAACTGGATCACTTATAACAAATGAACATGCAGTAGGAACTTCTTTCTCAAAATAATTGTTTGGAACTGACATTCCTATGGTGCTATCTATTGTAGACTTACTTGCATTTTCAGGTTTTACAGAGTCCGTATTCCTATCAGGACTGTCACATTTCAAGTCAAAATTAACTGTTACTAACAGTCTGTTATCTTTTTGAGGGTTATCTTTATCTTCTATCGACTATGTGGTAGACGACACATCTGTTTCTGTTGCAGTGTCATCGTGATTTGTCTAATGTATGTCCTTCGTCTGCAAAACATATTTGTTTTGAAAATTAATAGAGTACAGATTAAGTGTAGTAGCCGATGCTACACTTGATTCAGTCATTGCATGAAATATGGTATCGTCAATGCCTTTGGTTTCCTCAAGCTTGCATTTGATACATGAGTCGATGCTTTCATTTACCGTTTCGTTCTGGTCTTCTTCAAACAGTTTTTTCGATGATTGTGTAGACAATGAATGTGAAATCACTTTCTTTCCTTTATCGCTTTCTTCTTTATATTCTCTATCATCAGATTCAAAGTCAAAGTTTAACTTATTTCGATCCAAAAAGTTGATTGCAATACATGGGTCGATGCTTTCATTTCCCGTTTCGTTCTGATCTTCTTCAAAAAGTGTTTTCGCTGACCGTGTAGGCAATGAATGTGAAACAACTTTCTCTCCTTTGTCGCTTTCTTCTATAGATTCTCTATCATCAGATTCAAAGTCAGAGTTTATCTTATTTCGATCCGAAAAGTTGCTTGTGAAACATGGTTCGGTGCTTCAATTTCTCGTTTCGTTCTGATCTTCTTCAAAAGTTTCGCTGATTGTGTAGGCAATGAATGTAAAATCCCTTTATGTCCTTTATTGCTTTCTTCTATAGATTCTGTATTATCAAATTCAAAGTCAATGTTTAACTTATTTTGATTCGAAAAGTTACTTTTTATTTTGTGCATTGTTATCATGAACTGGCGTCAAATTATCTGTAATTTCTTTAATTCCTTGAAAATCGTTGTTTGGTCTTACCAACTCTATAAAAAAAATAAGTTGTTTTTTGTTACTTAAACTTTATTTCCATATGTTGTCTCAAAATGTTTCGCGTGATTTTGTTTAGTCCCAAATTTGTTTGCCCTTTTTAGATATCACTTACTGTATAGTGTACTACTCCTGGTACAAAAACAAATTGGTGCTAATGTTTCTGTACCAGATGCACTTTTTAAAACCAATGTCCTTAAAATAATGCAAGATGCCCATAATATTTAAAACTTATTATATCAAAAATATAAAACTTCATCAGCTCTTACTCAAATAGAGTAAATTTTATTTGAAGGGAGGTCTGAATTCAGTTTGCAGCTTTAGATGTTCTCATTTTTAATCGTTTCAACTGGACCAAAACACTAATTAAGCTTAAATTAATGGCCAATTATTTGTATTTGGCAGTAAAGGTGTACCCCTTGATTCCTATTTGATTGTTACAACATAAATAAAGTAACAAGTTGTAGAGTGTGCTGCTGATGTTTACCATCGCTTAACGTATACAAAAACAACAGAACGTTGTTGAGCAACAAATCTGAAAACGTAGGACTACGTATAGCAAGTTTCTGGTCAAGAAAGTTTTTGCTGAAGTTAAGTCACACCAACTTGAAACTTTGTATACATGTGTATCATTATGAGCTTCTTTTCTGTCAAATACCAAGTTATGGTCTTGACTCCAATTTCTTGGATAACTAATTTTACAATTGTATAGTTTGAAATTTTTTAAAAATAATTTGTTGAGTTTGAATCTTATGCATCTTTTGGGTGTTTAGATTTATCTTAAAAGTGGCTGCTAGCTTGAGCCTGGTATTATTGAGTCAGGGATTTCGTTACCACAAATTACTTAAAACCTTTACTAAATTCTTCCTTCCATAGATATAAAGATTTGGTTTTGAAGTTTGGTTGTACCTGTAGAAAACTTATTTCAAACGGGATAGCACATCCTAATTTTTACGGAGATTTTGTTTACCGAGCCCGGAAATTTAGATACGATCCGGAAAAACTTATCGATCCTTTAAATAAACTTATTTTAAAGGTTACCATTTCAACACTGTTATTAGATCTTTGAATATTGTTTTATGCCCCACCTAGGGGCATTATGTTTTTCGGTCTGTGCGTCCGTCTGTTCGTCCGTCCTGCTTCAGGTTAAAGTTTTTGGTCGAGGTAGTTTTTGATGAAGTTGAAGTCTAGTAAACTTGAAACTTAGTAAACATGTTCCCTATGATATGATCTTTCTAATTTTAAAGCCAAATTAGAGTTTTGACCTCTAATTTTACGGTCCACTGAACATAGAAAATGATAGTGCGAGTGGGGCATCCGTGTGCTATGGACACATTCTTGTTATTGGTATTTTAATTGATTTTGTTATTAGTAAATTAAAATCAAACTAAATGTTATTTGTATATACAGATGCACATTCATGGCGCTGCAATCTGTCGATACTTGTATCTTGGCATTGCACAAGGTCATGTTTTTCTCTGACTGTTAATGACGTCTTTACACTAAATCGACAATAACTGCGAGTACTCTCAGATCTGTAATTAGTGTTTTTTTGTTGTGGGGATATATAAGTACCCTGCCACGTCCACTCTGTGTTTTTGTTATATGCATTTCTGTTTGTATCCATCTGATGAGTTAAGCCTTTTTCAACTTATTTTTATAGTTAGTTCTTATGTTGTACTGTTACACCACTGTCCCAGGTTAGGGGGAAGTTTGGGCGTTCGCTAACATGTTTAACCCCGCCACATTCTGTATGTGCCTGTCCAAAGTCAGGATCCTGTTCTTCAGTGGTTGTCGTTTGTTTCTGTGTATCATATTTGTTTTTCGTTCATTATTTTGTACATAAATTAGGCCGTTAGTTTTCTCGTTTGAAGTGTTTTACATTTGTTTTTTCGGGGCCTTTTATAGCTGAATATACGGAATGGGTTTTGCTCATTGTTGAAGGCCATATGGTGACTTATAGTTGTTAATTTCTGTGTCATGTTGTCTCTTGTGGAGAGTTGTCTCATTGGCAATTATACCACATCTTCTTATTTTTATATACACAAAGAAATAACAATCTTTTTAATTTACATAAACACTCGTATACTTGTTGTCAAAACTCCGTAAAGACTGCGAATACTCTCGGGATTTTTTCGACGCCTATGTGAGCAATATGCCCATCCCCAAAAAGGCACCTTTGCTAATCGTCTGTGAGTCGTTTTGTCTCCCAACTTTGTGAAAAGGTGCGTTTTTATCAGCTGTACTTGTCAAACTCAAAACACCAAAAACACATCCATTCCAGAAGACCAAAGTTCAAATGTATATGAATCTAAAATCAAAATGATTTTAAGATCTCGCGCGACGCGTTGTGGGGGACAGAGGAATACCGGGCGTCCTTCCGTCCGTCCGTTTGTCCGTCTGGTCTTGTTACCTCTCTCACGTGTACAATTCTTGCCAGATTTTTATTGAACTGTTTTTTTTAATCATTTTGGTTTGGCCGTTTGAATAAAATAGGTTAATGAAAATATCTTTTAATAACTTGTTCGAAGCGCTTTTCTGGATTTACCTTCATCTAAGCATCTATCATTCATTTTATTGTAGGCTACAGGTTTTTAATGAATCGTTTAATTGTAAATTTCGAGAAAATAATTTATTTCAGAATGGAATTAAAAGAAAAAATTGTAACGGGATCAGAATGATTTAATTTTATTTCGTCCTAACCGAGTGCACATTTAGTGTTGACATCCCATATGTTTAAGCCTTTGTTAACTTTCTCCTTATTCCGATGTAGCTGTATAGGCTGTGCTTATAAGATTACAACGCTAGTAGTTTGTTTTAAACAAGCTTCCGAAACCATATCGGATTTCTGCTGTACAGTCCAATAAATTTCAAAGACTGTTTACACTTGAAATATAGGAAAAGTTGCATTAATTGTGGATCAATTTCTCGTATTTTCACACAATATCATGCGTTTCTATAATTTGGATTTCTACTTTCAAAACAAAATTTCATCTGGAAATGGCGTGCATCATTAATAAGAATGTACTGCCAAAAAAAAACCATCCCAGAATAAAGAGCTCTGTTTGTTATGCATAAGAACACATATAGATAAATCGTTCACATGCTTACTTATCATTAAAAACAGAACATTTAAAAAGTATATATTTAAATGTAAAGAATGAGAAGAAGAATTGGAGGAAGACGACGAAGCAATCAATGTCAAATAACGTATTGCATCAAATCCCTTGACACTCTGCATCTATGCAAAGTTACTATTGAAAATGTTTACTAAAAATAAAAGGTTAATTCATTATTTTTTCATTTCGCGACAAAAGTACAACCTACATGTATTGTGTCGTCAACCGCCAGAAACACGACGGAACCTGTTCCATTGACTGGTATCTATGCACGTTGTTCAATAACGTCAGGAACGATAACTCATAACGTAACGTCATTTGGTATCGTGTTACCTTAATTGTTTTTCTGACTATTACACTGCTTTAATGGCCTCTTGATAAAAAATAAAATGGTTGTCTCTTCGTAACACTTAGTATTTGCTTTAATAGCCTCTTGATAAAAAAATGAAACGGCTGTCTCTTCATAACACTAAGTACTTGCTATAATAGCCTCTTGACAAAATGTATAAAAATCGTTGTCCTCCTAATACCAAGTACGTAACAACCTAAGTACACGTAAGTACATGTACTTGTATATCGCTGAGATTCTTGCATGTTATTAATTTATCAATGACCGTATTTCATTATTTATATTCGCTTTTGTCATTCCAAATACTGTGAATCACAGTCTAAAATGTGTCAGGATGACAGTTCTACAGACTCCTAGAACAGTTCTCCTGACAGAGATCTCCACTGTGTTCAGGTAGGGATTTTAAAACAAAATCGCATGCATTTTCAATATGACGGGGGGGGGGGGGGGGATTAACAACCTTAACTACCCATTAGGGTCTTGCACGGTCGGTAAATTTTCAATATACTGTATCACCTGTTTTTAATTCTTTTCAAATTTCAGTCGATGTATTGGAAAATAATATTTCTAGTTGGAAGTTATATTCGACAGAAAATCTCAACATTGTTCCAGAATATCACAACCGATACCAGTCAATCTCAACCTGACATACTTTATAACATATTTAGCTTAATAAAATCATATTCGTAAAGAAATAGCAAAAAACTGTAACTATACGTTTATATTGACAAAGAAGAACACTTATACTACATATACTGATATATACGTTACGTGTTGATGAACTCATTGTCATTTTGTCAAAAACTCACTGAGCTAGTCGCACTTACCTGCGGGAGAAAAGTCATTCTGATGTCATTTCAAATCACATTGGTCCGAGTAATGAACAAGACAAGCTCTCATTCAGTTATCTATGGCATGACATTCTCCTATTTAACAAAATATTTACAGATTGACAATAAATTGATGAAAAGTCGACCTACCCTATTTATATTTTGGATATTTTGTACAAGAAAAGCTCAACAGGAAGTGCCAGTAAACTTTTTCTCGCTTAACAATTTGGTTGAGATTTGATGATTTACCAGGCATGTGTAATGAATTTTTCATTGAAAGGTTATGAATCTCAATATCATCCTTAATTTACAACATAAGGAATATTCGAACTAATTTTTAAGTATACATACATGTATCCTTTAACTTTACTTTCCGCTATAAAGATGATGTTCTCTCACTAAATAATTCGAAATTTGGTGACTATGTTGAACGCATCTATCCCATCGAACTAGAGATAAAGGATACAACAAATACAGTTAAGTCTGCCTCATATCTTGACTTACATCTAGAAATTGACAATGAGGGTCGGTTGAAAACAAAACTTTACGACAAATGAGATGATTTCAGCTTCCGAATTGTGAACTTTCCATTTCTATGAAACAACATTCCCGCAGCGCCTGCAAACGGAGTATATATCTCCCAATTGATACGATATTTCCGGGCTTGTATTTCCTTTCATGATTTCCTTGATAGAGGGTTGCTGCTCACAAGGAAGCTATTAAACCAAGAGTTCCAAATGGTGAAGTTGAAATCATCCCTTCGTAAATTTTACGGACGCCATTACGAGTTGGTTGACCGTTATGGAATATCCGTTTCACAGATGATAGCGGATATGTTCCTAATGTCGTAACTACAATCCCGTTCCCTTTTCACGAATGTGAGCTATCGAATTAGACTATTTACCGGGTTTTTACTAACATGCATGAGCAACACGACGGGTGCCACATGTGGAGTCGGATATGCTTACCCTTCCGGAACACCTGAGATCACTCCCAGTTTTGGTGGGGTTCGTGTTGCTTATTCTTTAGTTTTCTATGTTGTGTTTTGTGTACTATAGTTTGTCTGTTTGTCTGTTTCTTTTTTAGCCACGGCGTTGTCAGTTTATTTTCGATTTATGAGTTTGAATGTCCCTCTGGTATCTTTTGCCCCTCTTGTATACATTAAATATCTATAATCTACATCACGCTTTGCACTCCTAGTAATTTGTGGATATGCATTTGCAGAGATATAATGTATTAAAACAGAATGAATAAAATATATAAATTAAAAAAAAATGTGGATACATTGGATATTATCATTTTGTTTTGATTTACGTCCAATAGCCAATAATTAACAAAAAAGTCCCAATGACGGCAAATAAAAATTACAAATTTTTCATTACTTCCATTAGTGAACAGAAATCAGTAAATTAGCCTATAAAAGTTAAATGAAATTTTCAATAAACACACAAAGGAAACAACTAGATATAATTTGGTGAGTCTATTCGATCGACATATTTAAGAAGTGTGATTATAAAAAAAAGAACCCAGGATAATTGAACAGACTGCCGTAACAGTAATGGTTTGAAATAAAATAATAGTGATGTGCCTGCATGATAAGTAGAATTGTTGTCCTTTACGACAGGCAAAGACCATTGATATGCAAGTTCAAATTCAAATTAAAAAAAGTTTAATTTTAAGGATGTTCGCTACTCTGTTTCAAAATAACAAGCTATTTAAAAGACTGTTATAAATTGATAGTATATAAATAAAGGAACTAAAAAGGCAGAAAAAAATGAAGGCTCTATGTGCTTATTTTCGAGATATAAGCCATTGAAAATTTGGCGGGAAATAATTCTTTCTAGACTTTTCATACATTTGACAATGGCACCCTTTTTCTTTAAAAAAAATATGAAAAAATGACAAGGATTTCATTGCATTTTCAAATATGGCTTTTTACATATTTGTTTAGGGGCCAGCTGAAGGACGTCTCCGGGTGCGGGAGTTTCTCGCTGCATTGAAGACCCATTGGTGTCCTTCGGCTGTTGTCTGCTCTATGGTCGGGTTGTTGTCTCTTTGACACATTCCCCATTTCCATTCTCAATTTTATTTTAAACTATATGTAATAAAACTATGAAAAAAAAAGTAGGGGTTAGCGGGGAAATTGTTTTAATGGCACTACATGGATAAAACCAGAGGATTCCGAATATCTGGCAAAAATTCAAAAACAAGAGGAGCGAACATCCTTAAGTCGGCTAGTTAAATAACAATACAACATAAGCTCAAACATGTCTAACGAGTCTTTGAACCGACATACATAATAAATTATAGACATGCAAAGTATATACAGTGCTCGCAGGCACAATACAGGCCGTACAATAGTTTACACATACACGGTTATCACATTGAAAGGAGTAGTCAAGCAAAAAAGCACACAGAATTAAGCTAAGCACACGCATAATATAAACTAAAACTATAAGCTCTTGAAATAAGCAAAACTCACGAAGCAGAATAAACTAAAAAATAAACAAACAAAATAGGGTTTTTCAGATACGCTTCTGCAGTCTTCGTTTATAGATGAAAATGTTGCCAATATCTACAAACAACACAGGAACATGCTTTACCACTCTAGCACTGTCAAGAGCATGGACAATTGATTGAAATGTGAGCACCGTCTATATTCCTCGTTGGGAGAGTTACAGAGAACTGGAGCAGCATACCTAAAAGATTGTTAACCATGCCTTGTCGTTTTCTTTTGGGGACTTTGTAAGAGATCGGAGTATCTGAAATTATATATATATATATATATGGCTTGGATGATTATTAATCAAGTCGGATAAAACCGATGGGTGCAAATCATGTAAAATGTTGCAAGACTCCAGGGCCATGGTTCAAATCCTTCTTGGATGTAGGCTATGTATACCTGTATTAGCCTTGACTAAAGCTCTTCATATGTAGAGACATAATTACAATATACAAATCGTAATGCCCTTTCTTGAATTATTTTAATTTTCTTTGTGTTGTCAACAGAAAAAATGTTTAAAGACAGGGGATGAAAGTTAAAATTTGACAATATAAAAGTGTGAAAAATAGTAAGTCTACTTAATTACATAGATTCTTAGCAATTTTCTTCAAGATATATAGTTGTTGAACAGATTTTTCTTATGATTTTACATTGTAATATGGTTATACAAAGGCATCTATATCTATATCTACACGTAAAAGCTTGATAGTTTCCTCATAAGATCTATTACTATTTCCAATATTAAAAGAAGGAGATTTATCCGTTGTCTTTTAACCAACAGAAATAGCAAGGAATCTGTCGGGATTTGCTTGCATACAATTGAAATAAAAACAGTCAATTAAAGTATTGCTCTTAGATTATAAAACTGAAGTTAGTTCCTCATAATTTGGAGAATTGAAAGACAAACTATGTATTGTCGTCAGCATAGTTGTAAAAGTTACCCTTTTTAATAAAGTAAAATATATCGTTAATGAAAACATTATAAAGTAAAGGGCCTAATATTGATCCTTGGGGCACACCTTTTGGTATATTTGCCCAGCTACCAACAATACCTCCTATTTCTATCTGTTGTAATCTACTAGACAAATATAATAATAATTACTAAGTAGTGTCTCAAGTAGGCCATAGGAGAACAGTTTACAAATAGGAATACCATGTGGTAGGCAGATGTTTTCAGAGAAATCGGATAGCTGCTCTGCTAGCACTTTTTCAAAAACTTGAGAGGGGATGGGGAGAATGCTTTCAGGTCTGAAGTTAATTTTCACAAAAGGATCAGTCTTCTTAAAAAAATTGATAAATAAGGCATAAGGTTAAAAAATCTTTTTGCCTACAGCCATCATTGCATCTTTCTTGAAAATACATGTTTTCTAACGTGCGTTTTAGTTTATTAACATAGTTTCTTCAAACTTTTTCAAGTATGACAAGAAAAATGTGGTATATTTAGTTTCCACCGTAGTCACTGTCGATAATCTGAGTATGCAGAACATACTTGCAAGTTTAGAAATCTTTTGATCTCACAACCCTTAGAGTTTTCGAGGATAAACCAGTTCTAACAAGCGAATCCTCGCGGTTTCTTGGACTACGGAAAACTAGAATGGGGGATAAAAAAGTTATAAATGTTAGGAGCAAATCGGATCAATGGAAAGGGGCGATTCAAATCGTGCAGTGTTAATCACAGCAGCTGGATGTGTTGTTTCATGTTGAATGTAAACATGCGCAGCACCGTTTGTTGTGAATTCTTAATTTGCACGAATTTCCATGTTTTAGAATTATACAATGCTGAATCTATCCAAATATGGGATAGAGGGGCCCTGGCTTTAACTTTGTGAAGTGGCAGTCTCAGTTTGTTTTTGAGTTATCTTTCTTCATGAAGTCTTTGTGTAGATTTTATATTTATCAAATTACAAATACTGTGTATCTTCTACAGTGTAAAATTAGAATGTGGCAATTCACAATTTGCACGAAAGGTTGCTAAATATTTAATGGTTATAATGTGACATGGTTTTATATAATATAAAGTCAAATATTTCTACAAGCGTTGATCGGTTTTTAATTTTTAATTTGTATAAGGGAGCTACCATTTGATTTTTATGGGGGGGAGGCTAGGATGAAATTTGAAAAAAAATAGGCAGGACAGGATTTTGAGTAAAAAAAAAAAAAAGGCAGGATGACAATTTATGTAAAAAACTTAAGGATAAACTAAAAAAAAAAAAAGGCAGGACCGAATAGAGTGAAAAATAAAAAGGCAGGACAGAGATTACAACTAAAAAAAATGCAGGACAAAATTTTTCATTCTAGCCCCCCCCATAAAAATCAAATGGCAGCTCCCTAACGTTCAAGTTTTTTTGAAAATCAGCATAGATTAAGACGCCATTATACAACTTCATTCTGATAAAAGATATTTGTTATCCGTCGGAACAGCCGATTTTGCAAACGTGTATAAACGGCCATCGCAGCGACTATGAACGTAAGCCAGTGAGACATTCCTCTAAGTCGACATTTGCGACCCGACTGTTTATTACCATCATTTACCACAACATTGCATTGTCTATAGAGGAGATAACCACTCGGGAAAGATTTTAGAAAAGATAATTAAAAACGTTGGCACCCAATCGGATCAATGAAAAGGTGTTTTTTGAATCGTGCATTGCTAACCCCAGCACCTGACTGTGTTACTTTCATTTTGGGATGCATACATACGCAGCCTCGTCTATTGTAATTACTTAATTATGCCTGATTTTTTAGATTTCAGAATAATACAAGCGTTGTTCGAGATTTAATTTGTATTACTTTCAAGATTTAAAAAAAAAAGTAAAATCGATAAGACTCTAGATTACACCATATTGATGTAGAATATCTGCTATCCGAAATTTTTATTGATATTGTTTTTTATAGATTTTCTTTTTCTTTTTTTCTTTTTGGTGTTGTACCTTTTGAGGCGTTTTAAATATCTTAATTTAAGTCAATTTTTTCATATTACTGACGGTTAGAACTGGCCTGAACAGGTTGGGAACAACCCCTTAAATGAGGGACTGTCCCTCAGACAAGGGGTTCTTTCGCTGTTGTAGAAAAGAAAAAACATCGCCTTTTCTATTTTAAAGGTGGGACATTCATTATATTTGAAACAACTTTTCAAGAGGGGTCCTCTTATTTTCAATAATAAAGAAGATTAAAGTTATGAAGTTCCATGAATATTTCAAAATTCATGGACATGTTTTGTCAATATAATACCAGATAGAGATATTGTTCTTTGAGTTTCTGCAAATAATATAAATATGTGCCCTACTTATAAGTGGTTTAAAAAAAAATTATCACTTGAAATTTACCCCTCATAAAAGGGATAGGAATTACCTTAAGGGCTTGTTTCCAAAGTACTGAAGAGAAAGTATGATAAAGCCTCATTTTGGTCCGCTGAATTCGAAAATCAAAAAGGATTTTAAGTCTACCAAATATCATTCTTCAGATGTTCTTAAGACCATAGCCTGTGCGTCATCAGTATTCAATTTTTTAAAAAGAAATTTTGATACAAATGTATTTTACTAAGATATTAGTGTGTAAAATTACCTTTTGTGTGAAGCTGTTGCTCATATATATTTTGACCTAGAACTATCATAATACGTGAAATGGCAATTTTAAGTCAAAAAGGTAAATTTCGACATGTTTATGATGTCATAGTGACATCACACGGGACCTTCTTACACTAAAGTATCTAGACTATATTAACCTGTGCATTTATCACTTAAATTTCGGCGGAGGACATTTTAGCGAAAAAAAATCGGACGTTTTTAACGCCAAAGTATAGCCCAGAATAGCGCCAGATTGCTTACCCATTTTATCTTAGCTTAGTCTTTAGTTTTCTATGTTGTTTCATCTGTACTATTATTTGTCTATTTGTCTTTTTATTTTTGGCCATGGCGTTGTCAGTTTGTTTTCGATCTATGAGTTTGACTGTCCATATGGTATCTTTCGTCCCTCTTTTATCAAAGTAAGATTATCAATGTCTATTAAAGTGACAGAAATTTATTCCAAGCATAGTAAAATGATACATTTAGTATGATCAAGACAGCACAAGATAAAAAAAAATATCATGTCCATAATCATACAGCTCTTAATGTTATAAATGTTAAGTCAAAGGTTTGAGTGTCAATGTATGTCCCAGTAATCGTACGTTATTGGCTCTTGATGTACAATTAACCTCTACTTGTGACAGGAACTTTCCTTCTCTTTATCTTGTCGCGCAGATTCATCGATACTTCTTATTTTGATATATTCGATATGTTGTTATACAGTAAACGTAAACTGCTGGGTGACGTTAGCCATCAAATATACCACTTTTGGTTCCTTCGTTTGTTTCAGCAACAGTTATTACTATTATTGACCAAATTGCAAATAATATAAAAACTTAAACATAAGGCCAGCATAAATTACTGTTCACGGTTTTAGTATGCTGAGTTTAATTCATCCAGATAAGTTTTTTTGCTCAAATGGGCTGTCGGTAATACAGGTGAACGAAATAATCCGGCGCAAAAATGGGCTATAGTACCCGTCCACGTTCACTCTGTGTTTTTGGTTGATGTATTTCTATTTGTATCCATCTGATGAGTTACGCCTTTTTAAACTGATTTTTATAGTTTGTTCACATGTCGTACTGTTACACTACTGTCCCAGGTTAGATGGAGGGTTGGCGCCTTCAAACTAGTTTAACCCCGCATCATTCTGTATGTGCCTGTCCCAAGTCAGGAGCCTGTAATTCAGTGGTTGTCGTTTGTTGCTGTGTTACATATTTGTTTTTCGTTCATTATTTTGTACATAAATTAGGCCGTTAGTTTTCTCGTTTGAATTGTTTTACATTTAATTGTCATTTCGGGGCCTTTTATAGCTGACTATGCGGTATGGGCTTTGCTCATTGATGAAGGCCGTACGGTGACATATAGTTGTTAATTTCTGCGTCATTTGGTCTCTTGTGGAGAGTTGTCTCATTGGCAATCATACCACATCTTCTTTTTTATATATAGTGTCTGCGCTCAAATGTCCCTTAGAAGTAATAAATTTGTCGCTAAAATGTCCTGCGTCCATAAAAATTAGCATTATTTTGAAGGTTTGATAGTAACTGTTCAATCGGAGTCCTAGTGCATGAAATTGAAATGTTTAAATGAGACAACATTTTATACATAGTAATCTGGTGGGATTGACAACCAGGCTGAATCTAGCGTACAATAACTAGCGAACAATAAGGCGATATATCTAAAAACCGAAAAAATGAATAAGACAGCAACGGCCGTTAAATGAAAAATATTTAAAAAGGCAGAAATGGGGGTTGGCCTATTCCATGGCTTCTAGAGAAAAATAATGAGGGGTGTCACGAGGTATGACTATATAGGTCTTGTTGAGGAGAAGCAGGCACATCTTTTGCGCAAGGTATCGAAGGGCGCTATGTTAAAAAATCTGAAACTAGAGCTCAAAATTTGAAAAAAATTGTTAAAAACAGGCGGGTTGGCCTATTCCAAAGCTTCTAGAGAAAAAAAATGAGGGGTGTCACGGGGTATGACTATATAGGTCTTGTAGAGGAGAAACAGGCGCATCTTTTGCGCAAGGTATAAAAGGGCGCTATGTTTAAAAATCTGAAACTAGAGCTCAAAATTTGAAAAAAATTTGTTAAAAACGGGGGTTGGCCTATTCCATGGCTTCTAGAGAAAAATAATGAGGGGTGTCACGGGGTATGCCTATACAGGTCTTGTAGAGGAGAAACAGGCGCATCTTTTGCGGAAGGTATCGAAGGGTGCTATGTTCAAAAATCTGAAACTAGGGCTCAAAATTTGGAAAAAAAGATATAAACAGGGGGATTGGCCTATTCCATGGCTTCTAGAGAAAAATAATGAGGGGTGTCACGGGGTATGACTATATAGGTCTTGTAGACGAGAAACAGGCGCATCTTTTGCGCAAGGTATTGAAGGGCGCTATGTTCAAAAATCTGAAACTAGAGCTCAAAATTTGAAAAAAAATGTTAAAAACAGGGGTGTTGGCCTATTCCATGGCTTCTAGAGAAAAATAATGAGGGGTGTCACGGGGTATGTCTATACAGGTCTTGTAGAGGAGAAACAGGCGCATCTTTTGCGCAAGGTATCGAAGGGCGCTATGTTCAAAAATCTGAAACTAGGGGTCAAAATTTGGAAAAAAAAAGATAAAAACAGGGGTGTTGGCCTATTCTGTGGCTTCTAGAGAAAAATAATGAGGGGTGTCAAGGGGTATGTCTATATCGGTCTTGTAGAGGAGAAACAGGCGCATCTTTTGCGCAAGGTATCGAAGGGCGCTATGTTCAAACATCTGAAACTAGAGCTCAAAATTTGAAAAAAATTTGTTAAAAACAGGGGTGTTGGCCTATTCCATGGCTTCTAGAGAAAAATAATGAGGGGTGTCACGGGGTATGTCTATAAAGGTCTTGTAGAAGAGAAACAGGCGCATCTTTTGCGCAAGGTATCGAAGGGCGCTATGTTAAAAAATCTGAAACTAAGGCTCAAAATTTGGAAAAAAAAGATAAAAACAGGGGGGTTGGCCTATTCCATGGCTTCTAGAGAAAAATAATGAGGGGTGTCACGGGGTATGTCTATATAGGTCTTGTAGAGGAGAAACAGGCGCATATTTTGCGCAAGGTATCGAAGGGCGCTATGTTCAAAAATCTGAAACTAGAGCTCAAAATTTGAAAAAAAATGTTAAAAAAAGGGGGTTGGCCTATTCCATGGCTTCTAGAGAAAAATAATGATAGGTGTCACGGGGTATGTCTATAAAGGTCTTGTAGAGGAGAAACAGGCGCAAAGGTATCGAAGGGCGCTATGTTCAAAAATCTAAAACTAAGGCTCAAAATTTGAAAAAAAAGTTAAAAACAGGGGGGGTTGGCCTATTCCCTGGCTTCTAGGGGTATGACTAAATAGGTCTTGTAGAAGAGGAACAGGCGCATCGTTTGCGCAAGGTATAAAAGGGCGCTATGTTCAAAAATCTGAAACTAGGGCTCAAAATTTGGAAAAAAAAACAACAGGGGGATTGGCCTATTCCATGGCTTCTAGAGAAATATAATGAGGGGTGTCAAGGGGTATGTCTACACAGGTCTTGTAGAGGGGAAACAGGCGCATCTTTTGCGCAAGGTATCGAAGGGCGCTATGTTCAAAAATCTGAAACTAGGGCTCAAAATTTGGAAAAAAAAAGATATAAACAGGGGGATTGGCCTATTCCATGGCTTCTAGAGAAAAATAATGAGCGGTGTCACGGGGAATGTCTATATAGGTCTTGTAGAGGAGAAACAGGCGCAAAGGTATCGAAGGGCGCTATGTTCAAAAATCTGAAACTAGAGCTCAAAATTTGAAAAAAAAGTTAAAAACAGGGGGGTTGGCCTATTCCATGGCTTCCAGAGAAAAATAATGAGGGCTGTCACGGGGTATGACTAAACAGGTCTTGTAGAGGATAAACAGGCGCATCTTTTGCGCAAGGTATCAAAGGGCGCTATGTTCAAAAATCTGAAACTAGAGCTCCAAATTTGAAAAAAAAATTGTTAAAAACAGGGGGGTTGGCCTATTCCATGGCTTCTAGAGAAAAATAATGAGGGGTGTCACGGGGTATGACTATATAGGTCTTGTAGAGGAGAAACAGGCGCATCTTTTGCGCAAGCATTAAAGGGCGCTATGTTCAAAAATGTGAAACTATAATGAAGGGTGTCACGGGGTGTTACTATATACTAGTAGGTCTTGTAGAGGACAAACAGGTGCATCATTTGCGCAAAGTTTCGAGTGGCGCTAAGTTTAATTATATCTAAAGGAACTAAACTTTAGCTATGAATAAAGCCAACTGAAATGTCACATGAGAACGTAAAAACCGTGAAAAAAGACATATCAGAGTTACCAAAGACTAATTGTAAAAATTTATGGTCATATGAAAAGTCGAAATGAAAATCCAAAATCCCCCATTCGAATTATATAATAAAATAGCTTATGGACGTAAGACCGAACGGTGGCATATAGTTGTTAATGTCTGTGTCATTTTGGTCTCTTGTGGAGAGTTGTCTCATTAGTAATCAAACCACATCTTCTTATCTTTATATTTAAACCTTCTTAAGGAGACGATTGAGTACCTACGATGCGCGATCCGATACAACACAGATAAAATACAGATAAGAGGAAAGATGGTCTGTTGGCACCTTTGCTGAAATTTGTCGGAATGTCAATTGTTTGATGAAGTGGTGTTCTCGTTGCTGCTATAAATAAATAAAACATGGTAAACTAACTTGGATTCTATGGATAGGGAGGGATGATCATGGGTAGTTTCTGCGAAAACAGGAACATGAACGACAACCGTATCATCATTCTGAAAGCTCCGAGGTCCAGTTTGAATGCTGTAATGAAACGGTGAGTCATTCAAAACGTTAAAGACAGCACGTATGCAACCTAGTGCGACCAGATTAAAACGGATATAAAATGGATGAAGATAGAATATGATGCAGCAATCAAAGAAAATGAGAAACAAATAATGGACAAGGTGGGCAAGTGTGAATGTGTTTCTACCAACGGGGGAACACCAACACAAACTTAAATATCCAGAACCAATTGATTCGTGAACTTCATGAATATAAGATGGCAGAGGACCCGGTGATGAATGATTGGTATGCAAAGAAATAGGAAGAACAAGAAACTGTTCATAACCTTTACAGTCTTGGCGAATCGTCAAGAATATAAAGCTTCCTGAGAGGTTGTGACCCCATGTTTAATTGTTTGATCCAAGAATTCATTTCACAAAGAGATCATTTACATCACTCCGATTTCGCATTCGCAATACCTTATCGATGCGGTACGAGGTCTTCTGAAGTTCGGGAACCCTGTATCTCCTCATCGTTGAAATCGTGGGAATTGGTAAACACGCGGAATCGACCCTTTCTGTATGGGAGGCATGTCAGCATACAAGTTAGAGTACACATTTTTTCATATTCTTTATGACTTGCGGCCACATGAGTCATTTTGATCGATCTTTGTTTGGTGGTGTTTTTGTTGGTGAACGAGATCATCCAAAGTACCAATCATGCATGTGCGCGTAGAGTTGGCTTTAAAGTATTTGAACATCTTCTCCTTCATTGTGCGGTTCCAGCTGTCGACAACACTCGACTTTCCTCCATTCTGGCGGGATCGGTAGAGTAAATATTAACGTCGTGTTTTCGGCATAACACCTTGACCTCTTTGATGTAGAATATTGTAACCTAGGCCGTCCATAGTTTCATGAGAATGCGTGACTTAAAATGGTGACCTATAGCTGTTAATTTCTGTGTGATTAAGTCTATTGTGAAGAGTTGTCTCATTGGCAATCATACCACATCTTCTTTTTTATATTAAATACCGTTTAAAAAGCAACCTTGATCGTCACACCTTTCTTGGTCTTTGGGAGATACTAGGCAGTCGTATATGGAAAAAAAACATTGATGATGCTAAGAATTAACGTGAATTCTTTGTTCTTTTAAGAGAAATCAGTAGTACAAGTTTCATCTAAACCTACAACGATCACGCATCGTTTCTCGAATTTACGTCGAAGTGTTTTGTGTAACTCTTCCACTAATTCATCTGTCCAACGAACTTTTCTATTGGGACGCTCAGACCAAATTGTACTTTGGTGAAGATGAGGGGTCAAACGATGCCGCGTTTTGTCCTATTTCTCATTATTGGATTATTGCTAGTGTCCAGTTAACAATGCATGTTCTTGTCACTGATATAGTTGCGAGTTGTTGTATCCTTATGTTGAGCATCGACAGCTCATTTACACGGCTCGGTTCCACGTGGGTGACAAGGTTCGAATCACAAAGAAGAGAGGTACATTTCAGAAGGAATACACACCTTTCGGTGGACCAAAGAAGTGTATAAACAGCAGAGATCATGACGATACGCAGCTTGGGCGACTCTTTGATAGGTATAGACCAAGGTTATGGGGTTCTAACTGAATGTAATCGTTTATTCAGCTTAGTACCAGGTCCCGTGAAGTTGTGGCCCAAACGATGCATCTCCACCGGAGAGTTGTTATTCAGTTTGTTCATGAAACATCCACTGGTAGTACTCATGAAGTAGAATTTCCTTGATCCACCCCTCCGTCGTTGATCGTTGCTAGTTGTAAATTCGAAGCGACTGTTTGTCTCTGTATTCCTCTTACTCCTCAGACTGCCGTAAGACAAGGCTGCTAAACAACCTACTCCTCCGGTCGGGGTGTTTATGTTTCGATAGTTTGTACGTCTTTGGAAAATCTTGCATCTATCTCAACCTATCTATCAACTCCTGCAATAACACTGGGGAAGAGGTTCTCAAAAGACGACATAAGCAACCTCATGTCCGTTATTATATGGGTAAGTGTCCCACATCACTCATCGATGTCATTGACGTATTTTCTTAACCAAGGCAGCGTGGCAGCGTCGATGCGTTCGTCTTCGAATATACTCTCGGGGATTGACACCAACCATAAGATCTTGGTGATTTTTGCTGACTTGGTGCTGAGCAAGCAGAATCAGTGCGAAGACTTCTACGTCCGAGTTGGACGCAACAATGCCGACTGATTCTATCTCTGTCAAAACTACTTCAAACTCTTGCGCAAGACGATCCAACTTTGTGTGTCAAGATCTCTTTCAACAATAAAACAAGTATTTTCAAACACAATCACCGTGACCTATGTTCAGACCTAGCCTTCAAGGAGTTCAAAACCTTATGCAACATCTGCTGGTCTGGTCTGAGCCTTACGGGTTTGTCACCATCAAACGCTAAAGTTTGGTTTTTTCAAACGCTATCAAACACTAGACGATGTTTTCTAAAAGGCTTTCAAACTCTTAAGGGAGTTTTTACAAACGCTTTACATAATTGCCGAACCCAAGCAGTATGAAGCTCTTCACAGTAAGTTCCAGGATGAAAAGCACACCATCAAATCTAGCAACTTACATTAATGATAATAATAATAATAATATATTTATTTAGAGAGAGTAACTCATTTGGATTACACCAATTTTCAATAAGGCTCTCTTAATACAATAATAATTACATTTAAAAATAAACAATACAAATTCAATAATAATGATAAATAAAGATGCAATACAATTTAAATTCAATACACAATTATTATATTGCATTACAGTACACATATCATACACATATCATGGTAATGTTAAAAGTACATAGATTTGTAGTTATGCTTAAATTCTAATACTGTGTTTGATTTTTTAATTGTACATGTATTAGGAAGAGCATTCCAAACTTTTGGTCCATTATACGTGAAACTAGACTTATACAACTCTGTATTTGGTTTTGGAATTATAAAATTATTTGAAGACGAAAATCTCGTATTGTATTTTTGGTTTGCAGAAGCTGATGAAATAAGACTTGACAAATATTCTGGAGCTTAACCATTTTTTACCTTATACATTAGTAATGATTTATGATAATGTATTCTTTGTGTAATCGGAACAATGTTACATTCGGGAAATAATTCGCTAGAAGGTTTGGTGTAATCATGTTCGTCTAAAATTATTCTTGCTGTCTTTTTCTGTTTTAGTAAACTATCTAAAAGAAAGTTGTTGCAGTTTCCCCATATTGAACAACAATAATCTAAATGAGGTAAAACGTAAGCGTTATAAAACAGTTGTCTAGCTTTGTGATTCAAGTATTCCTTTATCCTTTTTAGTAAAGCTAAAGAAGAGTTGACTTTTTTTATTATATGATCATTATGAGAAGACCAAGAGAGAGATGCATCAACAAAAGTACCTATAACTTTTTCACATGTACGTTCTTTAATTTGTTGTCCATTTATGGCAATATTAATGTTTGCATATGATGTAACAGAAAGCTTCTGTTTAGAGCCAATACATATAGCTTTCGTTTTAGATACATTTACAGCCATTTTATTGTCATAACACCAGCGAAAAATATCTTATAAAAACGTATTAAGTTTTTGACTGATGCAACTTTTGTTTTGTCCAATGATTGATATAGTGCTATCATCAGCAAATAAATCAGTTTTATGATTAGGATTAGATAAAGGAAGATCATCTATAAAAATCAAAAACAACACAGGTCCTAAAACGGATCCTCGAGGTACACCGTTTTTTGTTTTTGTATGACTGAAAATGTATTTGAAATAGCTACCATTTGTTATCTGTCAGCCAAATATGATGTAAACCAACGTAGCGAAGTATAAGTAAATTTGTATTACTAGTAGTTTAATTTTTGAAGAAGCAGTTCATGATTGAGAAGATCAAAGGCTTTTGCTAGATCTAGACACACTGCCCCAACAAGATCGCCATCATCAATGGCTTTAAGAAATTTATCCAATAAAGCTGTTAACGCAGTTTGACAAGAATGGTTTGCGCGAAATCCTGACAGCATTCTATGCAATAAATTGTATTTATTAAGATAATTTACTAAGTGTGTCTTTACATGTTTCTCAAGGATTTTAGAAATGAATTGTAAAATTACCTTTGGTCTGTAATTAAACATCCTGTTTTGAACCTTTGTTCTTATAAACTGGTATGACTTTAGCCAGTTTAAATGAAGATGTAAAAATACATTTTTTAATACTTAAGTTAAAAATGTGACAAAGTGGTAGTGAAATAGCATGAGAAGACATCTTTAAAAACTTTGCACTTATGGTATCAAGACCTGTTGCTTTTGATTCATCTAGTGCTTTTAGTTGTAAAAACACAAAGTCATTACTCATAAGTGGTACAGAACAATACACGTTATCTGGTACATGACCCGATATGAAATCATCAAGTTTGTTAAAACAACAATGGTTGATGTTTGGATTTATATTAAGATTATCTGTGATATTTCTGAAATAAGCATTAAAACATCAGCAATACTTTTTGGATCTACAATTCGCTTTTTGTTACAATCATTTATGATTTTAATACTGGTATGATTGTCGGTTCTGCTGACAGTATGTAGGTGCTTCCATAATTTACTACTGTTGCCCTTTTTGTGTTCTATGATATTGGTATAATAATTTTGTTTTGAGTTTTCGATGAGATATTTGACTTTGTTTCTCCAGAGTCTATAACTATACATATCTTTTTTCTTATGATAAAAATTACGTTTTCTCATGCTATCTAGAATTTCATCATTCATCCACTCATTTTGATACAAACGTTTTACTCTCTTTTTTTAAGAGTGGAGCATGATGATTTAATTCTTCAGTAAAAATATACAAAAATGACAACAATGTTTCTTCGGGGTCATCAATTTCTAATACACTATCAAATGAACACTGTGATATGTGATTGATAAAATCATTTTCATCATGTTTAGTAGGCCTGTAGGTAATACATTCGTGTATATTCTTTTTCGATTTTAACCCTCTTTTGTGAGAAATGCATACTGGATAGTGGTCACTGATAGAGTACTTTGGAAAAGAAATAAAATGAGTACTATCGGGTTCATTAATATAAATATGGTCTTCCAAAGTGGAAGATGTTTTTGTGACTCGAGTGGGAACCGAGACTATTTGAGACAAGTTACAAATGTTTTTCAAATGGGACCATTTAGCTGGAATTTGCTCGACGCCAAATCAATATTAAATTCACCAAAAATAATTATTTCCTTATCTTCAATATTAACATTTGTCAACATTGATTCAAATTTTGAAATACACTGTGCATTACTATTTGGTGGTCTATATATGTAACCAAGTAAAATAGGTTTTTGATGAACATAAATAAGTTCGATCCAAATATACTCTATAGCATCCTTTTCCAAATCATATAGTCTAATTGTGGTTAACATGTTAGAAATATAAATAAAAAAATCACCCCCAGATTTTCCAATTCTGTCTTTTCTGTTTGTATCATAACCCTTAATATCTATTTCTTTATTTTGGACATAATTTGACAAAAATGTATCCATTTAAACACAACACATCTGTGTTAGATTTTGATAGCAAATATTCAATTTCAGAAAACTTTGGCAATATATGATTTATGTTTAAGTGACATATATTAAGTGACTTGCGTGGAAATATAAAAGGGTTTGTAAAAGGAGATGATTTTGAGTTAGATAATAGAATATATGTTGAAGTACATATATACAAAATAACAATACTGATAAAAGAGGGACGAAAGATACCAGAGGGACAGTCAAACTCATAGATCGAAAACAAACTGACAACGCCATGGCCAAAAATAAAAAGACAAACATAGAAAACTAAAGACTAAGCAACACGAACCCCACCAAAACCTTGGGGTGATCTCAGATGCTCCGGAAGGGAAAGCAGATCCTGCTCCACATGTGGCACCCGTCGTGTTGCTTATGTTATTACAAAGACGGTAAATAGTCTAATTCGGTAAGTCACATTCGTGAAAAGAGAAGGGTATTGTAGTTACCACACCAGGAACATATCCGATATCATCTGTGAAACGGTTATTCCATAACGGTCAACCAACTCTTGATGGCGTCCGTAAAATTTACGAAGGGATGATTTCAACTTCACCATTTGGAACTCTTGGTTTAATAGCTTCCTTGTGAGCAGCAATCCTCTATCAAGGAAATCATGATAGGAAACACAAGCCCGGGAATATCGTATCAATTTGGAGATATATACTCCGTATGCAGGCGCTGCTGATAAGATTTCCCAAAATGAAGTTACATTTTCTGGCAGTATAAAAATTATTGTGATCCGTTACCTCCAGTACGTTTGACTGAACACATTTTGTTGTTGAGTTGTTGTGTTGAATGGTATGAATCTCCTCCCGGTTGACCTCACCGATTGAAAATTTGATTGAGTTTCTGATGTACAATCTGACAAATTAAGCAAATGTTCAAGAATGAGATAATGTTATGGCTTAAGACTTTGGCTCCAGCAACATTTTTACGAACATGGTATGCAAATGATGTAAGATTAGGCTAGTCTCCATACAGAAAGTCTAAGGTATTGTCTAGAATTTCCAGATGCTGTTCCTCTAGTGATAAAAGACGGTTGTTGACATCAGAAATTGTACGGTTAGCTTGATAATGTGTTGGACTCGGTAGGATTGAGGAAATTTCCAGCTTAGTTCTGTCTTACTGTACAAATTTAATTTATATAGTCGTCAATGATAGCGTGAACAGAGTCTCCATCTGATACGTTGTTAGTGCCCAAATGAACAACAATGACATCTGCACAATCAAGTTTGCCTTCTGAGCTGTACTGAATGTCAATGTCTCTGATCCGTCCTCCTCGAATAGTCTTTACTTAGTGTTGATTTGGTCAGTTGACATTTTCCTTGGAGACATTCTTTTGAGTGTTGAACTTCCAACAAAAATAAGTTTTTCTTTTCACTAGAACGTAGAAAACGCAGATAACTAGAGTTTACTTCACTGTCTGTTTATTCTGAATTTAGTTGTGACCTTTGTCTTTCCATATAGGTATGATTTTGCGTATTATGGTGTTCCCCGCGGTTTGTCCTATTTAGAGAAATTGGCTTATTTGATCTGCTTAGTATTCCACTTTTAACAGCATACATGTATGTTCCAGGTGTAGTTTTATTTGTAGCAGAAATTTTGTGTTATTATTAGAATATGGCTTGACAAACAAGGTTGAGTCGTGATCTAAACAGTTTTTTAACCAGTCGTAAAAGGTCAAAAGAACAAAAATGCTTCTCAGACCACCAAGACGAATGAAGACCTCCTTGCAATCTTACCGCTACCTGCACTGCCTCCTCCACCTCCTGATTTGCAGATACATTACCTATCGAACCAGCTCAACGTGCTACCCTTGGACATCGTGCACAGGAGTACCCGGAATACCTACAACTCAGTATAACGAATGATACAGATATGGACTAAGATCTGAAAACAATGGTATTTACATCGGATATGCAACCTTTACCTTTGAAGGAGATAATATTTTTTGAATATGAATAGAGTACGATACAGAGGAACACTTGTATTGTTGGAACTCATGGTCAAGAAACGCCATGAAACATAAAACAAGAAGACTTAAATGCCTCTTTAGATATTGTGAAATCTACAAATGCAATGCAAAAATATTATGGCCCATAGTCCGGACCTAAATCAAACGTTTAGAAGTGCATCGTGTTGCATATGTACAAGAAAAATAAGTTTGGTGGTGGACGACGAACCGTTTTTATACCATCAGACTTTGGTCAGCTTCTAGGTCAACTGGACCTGTGCGTTGCCTCCTTTCGAGATGGAAACAATGGTGTAAGCAACGGGATCGTATCCATCCTCAACGCAATGAAGAAGCTTGTTATAATGGACAGCGGGAAGTACAAGCTAGCACATCGTAACATCTTATACATAAACATATAAACGTGGTAGGTGGGCGGGGCCTTTCTATTATTTGACCAATTAAGCCGGACGCATGTTCGCCTCCTCTGTCGTAAAGGCATTGGGTACTAAAGTCATGGGTGCTGTCACTAATGCAACCCTAAAAGGTGTTGAAAAGGGAGCTACTAAATCTGTTAACCATGTCGTTGACAGAGTGACCAGCTGAAAGAAAACAGCCGTACCCAACAAAACCCCTAAAACCAAGACTTCTCCGCAGCAAGCCCCTTTAAGAAAAACAATATTATCTCAGGAAGCGATATTGCAACTATTCGCTATTTCGTCCAGTGCTATACTAGTAAATACATAACAATGTCTGAAATACTTATCATCAAAGAAGGTATGTCGTTCGATGAAAATTTTCAGGATTACGAAATATTGTGAAAGTACTTCTATTCGTTGGATACCAATTTTCGTGATTTTCGTGGATGACTTTATCAACGTATTCAAGTGTTCAACGAACTATAAAGTGTTATCCAAATCAGGACATGGAAAGATGCTAATGTATGTTTGACTACATGGCCATAGATTTGGCCACATAATCTAGAGTTTACATCGAATATCAGCAACTTCCCATAACATTTTATCTTTAAAAACAAACCTAAACTGTACGATTTTTAACCTTTTAATTTTCATGAAAAAATAGTTTTGTTCGATGCAAGTCAGACTTCCGGTGATGATATGCGATGATGAAGTTTTAATTTTTTCTGTCCTCATAATTTGCATAGGAAAGAAATATAATTTCATATTGGGTTTGCTTTTTTATTTCATAAGAATTAATTCTACGATTAAAAAGTACTTTTGTAGCATTTTTTATGTTACCATTTTCTTTAAGTTACAAGTTTATTGCTCAATTAACACCTTTGATGATCGTTAATCTGATGAGCGTTCGATCTCGGGTTAATTAGTGTTGTCACTACTGATTACATATGTGCAACAAGTAGAATGTTTACTTTGCAATTACCTTACCAAGGTTATATGAATCAGCTTATTTTCGAAAACAATTATTGGATTAAAATTTGATGAATGTTGTCAGTTATGAAAGACGAACAAGTAAGTAAAAATCATTATAAAACAAAATACATGTATGATTAGTTCCCAAGACTCTTCGTTTCTGATGGCTTCAAAATGTTCACTCGGATTTTTTCTCAGAAAAGTAAAATCGATGAATTTAAGAACCCACGAAAATAAAACTTAACTTTGCTTAAACTACGACAATTGATGCCCACGAATAAAAAACTGTCACAGTGCATGAATACGAGCCTCATTCCGGAGCTCCCTTGAACAGTTCTGTCGCAGAGATACGAATTAACATTGAGAACCAAGATATGTTTGTCCATCTTGATGAGAGTTATCTTGATTAAAGGACAAATTTTAAAGAACGACGGCACGGTTGAAGCATATGCAGATCTTAAGACACTTGTAAATAATGGCACCATTTACCTTTCCAACAGTCTTGGTTACAGACTGTCAGGACACCGAAATGAACACGTGAATGATCAAGGTATAGATAGTACCATGTTGAGGCTGTTGACTTAACTTGACGACTTCGACTTGCGCTATTCGCAGGGTCTCAACCACTTTTGGTAAAAAGATTCGAGGCCGAAACCGTAGCCGACAACATTGGCTTTGCAGCTAGGCATGGTTACATCGTTATGAAACCTGCGAGCAAACCCTGTGTAAAGAACAGCGGCAGTCAGCAATATGGCAAAGATCGTCTTGAGTAAATTATCCTGGTGTTACTCGCGTTGTTCTCTTCGATAAAAAACAAATTGAAACAGTACAAAACAATCCAGAGCAAGAATAAACTCAACTGTGGTTTTCGCATGAAATAGTATAATTCCATAGTCGTTCCAAGAGTACACAATTCAGCTGGCAAGTTTTAGCCAAAAGCGGTTGAGAAAAACCTATATTGATCATCGTAGCCTTCCAAACCGACAAGTGTAATGACTAGACTCATAACGCAGCATTGGCGTTTGCGAAACATCCACGTCATCATCAACGAACAACGCTACCCAATCATGTACTTCAATGCTGCCTTAAACCTAGTGCAAAATATTTAGGTTGTATAAAGATGCAGCCAACTTTCGCAAGAAGTTCTTCAATATGGATCATCTCATCAGCAACAGTAAAATCAATCCTTTCGACTTGTCAGGCCTATATCCCTTGTGCGTCATCGATTTGATTCACCAGTCAGAGAAATTGAAAAAATCTGAGGATGACAATTAAATCAGAGCAGAATTCGAGCGCAATGTCCCAGCAAACACACAAACGTTTTGCAGTTCGAGTTTGACAGACAAAAGATGAATGTTGTGTTTAAAGTAAATAAATGGATAACGAGTTGTTATGACCAATCGTCGACAGCACATCTCCTGAACAAAGGTTTTTTTCATCGCGTCCGGTTATGACAAAATCGACACTCGGTTCAATCAACCCATTCACCTCAAAAGTGGAAAGAGTTACGAGATAGGTCTGGTAAAGTTGTAGACTTACTATTCTTTCCCAAACACTCATGCGGGGAAAAACAGCTTTCGTTTATTCGAACGATAAAAGTAACTCCTAGACGTTGATCTACTATTGCGTTGAACCCTGGTTTTTACACTATCGAAGACATCAACGACGTGTTGCGAAGACAACTACGACTCAACAAACACCCAAACAAAATCAACACCAATGCCAATCGAACTATGCTGAGTGCGACACTAACCTAATCACAACATTACATAGTGGACTTTAAAGTTGTCAAAAAACAGCTAAAACAAAACATGCAAAAGAAAGTTGGATTCTTACCCATGTTAATAGATTTAGCAATGAGAGCGCTTCCCGTGTTAGCGAAAACCGTACTACTGTGGATTCATTAGTTTTCGTGGGTTCCAATTTTCGTGGTTTGAGGAAACTTAGTATTTTCGTAGATATTTGATTTCGTTGTTTTACTAAGGTTTGCATACAGGCCTATACAATATTTGTAATTTGTTGAGCATTTCGATTCGTGGTTCACCTGTATCCACGAGATCAACAAAAATTGACATCCCACGAATGAATCCACAGTACCTGCCTTGGTTGGTTGGTTGGTTGGTTGGTTGGGGGGGGGGGGGGGGGGGGGGTTGATGAGTTGAGTGGTAAAGGAAGCGCTCTATCTTAAACATGGAGGTGATGTTTGCTGTGCAAATGCTCGTTGTAACGATCTGTACCTCATCCCAGGTAAATAATCTTCCATCTATGGAAATGGTCTGTACTCGAAACAAGGAAGACATCTCATTCTACGATGGTGAGGGGTTGATACAATTTCATAACAGTCCTTTTAAAAAGTTCCAGTATGCTCCTATAGAAGTTAAATGAATGATTGAAGTAGACACTGGATAGCAAACGTACCGAAAGGCTCGCATCCAATGCATCAAGCAAGAGCTTGGGACCTAGATTCATAAATACGTTATTAAAACCCTACAACAGACATAAAAAGGGTGTTTTCAACTGCATTTTGAACCTGTTCTGTTTTATAAGTCAATTGCAAAACTAGTACACTCAGCACAGCTGCAAGAGGAATATACGCCATCGCATGCATGCCTTCTTAGTTCGTAAACTGTCCTCAACCATATCGTAATGATTATGTTAACGGTGTTATAAAAACAAATCGACAAGAAAATAAAATAAATATACTGTTTACCTGGTTAGTACCTAGGTACTATATAGATCCAAGATCGAAGATACAGTCAGCAAGGATTTGGATAATAAGACATCAGCGAAACAGAATTAACAGCTTTTGTTAAAGGTTAGTTTTTTACTATGATAAAAAATAAAAACTGTGACAACTTTCGACTACATTTAGCAAGGATCTTCCTGCACATGTACCATAGTCCCCTCACTCAATATACCACTCCACTACGCTTTGATTTGCCACTTGTTTCAGGGTTCACACCAATTCATAGTCGTTGAAATCATACCCTCTTTGCGAGTACTGTATTCAATAGTTGAACACCTTATACTGCCGGCGTAGGTTTCAATTTCCCCTACCGCCCGATCTCTTTGCTCGGCCGACTGTACGCGCAAACATAATCTTCTCTCCTCCCCAGTCCAAAATCAACGTATACTTGCCACCATCCTTCACTCATTTTGGCAAACCCCTAACGTATAAAAGTACAACACATTAAGCTGATCCTAAACTAAAATACCACCGAATCTGTATCATGTGTATATGGGGACGACCATTCGATATTCGGTTTGGGGAGGAGGAGAGGGATTGTTTGCAGATTAAGTAGTCATTTCCATCTGTTGCTGCGCGTTCTTAATCTTTTTCGCTTTGCCGTTTGAAAATTTATTTTTACATTTGTACAAAACTATTTTCAAAATTTCGTATTGCAGAATATGCATTATGATCCTGTCTGGTGCAAGATTATTTATTTTCAGGTTCTTCCAAGGTCAGGATATTCATTTTCAAAATTAAACTGTCTCTCCCTCTCCCCTGAAAATCAATTGGCCGTCCCCTAAAACCATGGCGTTTTGAGAGGTGATTATGATTCTGTCAGTTATTTTCGTTTGATCAGAAACCAGTTTCCAACCTAGTAAGGTATAATGACACGCTTACTTCGGTTTGAAGAACAATCCTTTGGGGGGATTGGTGTCGGGAACTGTTGCAGAACATTTCTGTCTTATTTTTTTCAATGGCAGCCAATAATTTTCCTCCTTAATTCCGGACCTACCATTTTGCAGAACCTTCTTGATTTACTGTTGGTGATTACAACCCGAGGGTTGACTTGCATATAAATTTTGGCAATCCTAGACTCCGCCTTTCGACAGTTTACCCATCATGGTCGCTGTCTTTTATAAAAATGTTTTTCGTTTATTGTTGGTTTCTTTAATTTTTTCATTTGAATTATTTTACATTTTGTCATTTTTGGGCCGTAATACGTACGGTATGAGTTTTTGTTAATGTTGAAAACGGTATAGTGACCTAATGTTGCTTAAATTTACCACATTTGATCTCTGGTAGAAAATTGTCTCATTGGTAATCATACCACATCATCTAATTTTTATATTTGTGACCGTTTGGTAGAAATCAGGGGTGTAGAAATACACAGCAATGTCTTAACGGAATGTGGTTGTTAGAATTTGTGTTTTTTTTAGTAATAGAACCACGCTTCAAAGATCCATTCCAACAAGTCTTTCATTGGACATTATTGTCATTGATGGCTAAAATACATTACAAATGAAATTAAGCAGCATTTTATATTACAATGTTGATATGTGCATATCTGTCCATATATATATATATATGTGTATTTTAAAGATGAAAACATGAGAGGCATTACACTTTTATTTGTATATTTCAGCAAGCTCACTATTTCACTGCATCTGTCTGGTGTACCTCCACAACTACTATTAACTAGACATAAACTATAACATGGACAGGGTTTCAAATTTAAAAAAAAAATATTGAAGAACCAGTGGTCCATAGGGTCAAAACACCAAAAGCTTAAAGATCAACACAAATTTCAATTAACAAAAAGCTTTATAAATTTCGAGTCCTAGTTTCAGATTTTTTAACATAGCGCCACTCGAAACCTTGTGCAAACGATGCGCCTGTTTCTCCTATACGAAGACCTATATAGCCATACTCCGTGACATCCCTCATTATTTTTCTCTAGAAGCCATGGAATAGGCCAACCCCGCGACTTTTTCCTCAAATTTTTCAAATTTCGAGCCCTAGTTTCAGATTTTTTAACATAGCGCCACTCGAAACCTTGCGCAAACGATGCGCCTGTTTCTCTTCTACAAGACCTATATAGTCGTAAACCGTGACACCCATCATTATTTTTCTCTACAAGCCATGGAATAGGCCTACCCCCGGTTTTTTTCCCAATTTTTTCAAATTTCGACCCCTAGTTTCAGATTTTTTAACATAGCGCCCTTCGATACCTTGCGCAAAATATGCGCCTGTTTCTCTTCTACAAGACATATATATACATACCCCGTGACATCCCTCATTATTTTTCTCTAGAAGCCATGGAATAGGCCAATCCCCCTGTTTTTAACAATTTGTTTCCAAATTTTGAGCTCTAGTTTCAGATTTTTGAACATAGCTCCCTTCGATACCTTACGCAAAAGATGCGCCTGTTTCTCCTCTACAAGACCTTTATAGTCATTCACCGTGACACCCCTCATTATTTTTCTCTAGAAGCCATGGAATAGGCCAACCCCTTTGTTTTTAACAATTTTTTTCAAATTTTGAGCCCTAGTTTCAGATTTTTGAACATAGCACCCTTCGATACCTTGCGCAAAATATGCGCCTGTTTCTCCTCTACAAGACCTATATAGACATACCCCGTGACACTCTCATTTTTTTTCTCTAGAAGCCATGGAATAGGCCAACCCCCCTGTTTTTAACAATTTTTTTTTCAAATTTTGAGCTCTAGTTTCAGATTTTTGAACATAGCGCCCTTCGATACCTTGCGCAAAAGATCGCCTGTTTCTCTTCTACTAGACCTATATAGTCATACCTCGTGACACCCTTCATTATTTTTCTATAGAAGCCATGGAATAGGCCAACCCCCCTGTTTTTATCTTTTTTTTCCAAATTTTGAGCCCTAGTTTCAGATTTTGAACATAGCGCATTTCGATACCTTGCGCAAAAGATGCGACTCTTTCTCCTCTACAAGACCTATATAGACATACCCCGTGACACTCCTCGATATTTTCCTCTAGAAGCCATGGAATAGGCCAACCTCTCTGTTTTTGGCAAATTTTTTTCCAAATTTTGAGCTCTAGTTTCAGATTTTTGAACATAGCTCCCTTCGATACCTTACGCAAAAGATGCGCCTGTTTCTCCTCTACAAGACCTTTATAGTCATTCACCGTGACACCCCTCATTATTTTTCTCTAGAAGCCATGGAATAGGCCAACCCCTTTGTTTTTAACAATTTTTTTCAAATTTTGAGCCCTAGTTTCAGATTTTTGAACATAGCACCCTTCGATACCTTGCGCAAAATATGCGCCTGTTTCTCCTCTACAAGACCTATATAGACATACCCCGTGACACTCTCATTTTTTTTCTCTAGAAGCCATGGAATAGGCCAACCCCCCTGTTTTTAACAATTTTTTTTTCAAATTTTGAGCTCTAGTTTCAGATTTTTGAACATAGCGCCCTTCGATACCTTGCGCAAAAGATCGCCTGTTTCTCTTCTACTAGACCTATATAGTCATACCTCGTGACACCCTTCATTATTTTTCTATAGAAGCCATGGAATAGGCCAACCCCCCTGTTTTTATCTTTTTTTTCCAAATTTTGAGCCCTAGTTTCAGATTTTGAACATAGCGCATGTCGATACCTTGCGCAAAAGATGCGACTCTTTCTCCTCTACAAGACCTATATAGACATACCCCGTGACACTCCTCGATATTTTCCTCTAGAAGCCATGGAATAGGCCAACCTCTCTGTTTTTGGCAAAATTTTTTTCAAATTTTGAGCTCTAGTTTCAGATTTTTGAACAAAGCGCCCTTCAATACCTTGCGCAAAAGATGCGCTGGTTTCTCTTCTACAAGACCTATAAATTCATACCCCGTGACACCACTCATTATTTTTCTCTAGAAGCCATGGAATAGGCCAACCCCCCTGTTTTTATCTTTAGTTCCAAATTTTGAGCCTTAGTTTCAGATTTTTGAACATAGCGCCCTTCGATACCTTGCGCAAAAGATGCGCCTGTTTCTCTTCTACAAGACTTATATAGACATACCCCGTGACACCCCTCATTATTTTTCTCTAGAAGCCATGGAATAGGCCAACCCCCCTGTTTTTAACAATTTTTTTTTTAATTTTGAGCTCTAGTTTCTGATGTTTGAACATAGCGCCCTTCGATACCTTGCGCAAAAGATGCGCCTAATTCTCCTCTACAAGACCGATATAGACATACCCCTTGACACCCCTCATTATTTTTCTCTAGAAGCCATGGAATAGGCCAACCCCTTTGTTTTTAACAATTTTTTTCAAATTTTGAGCCCTAGTTTCAGATTTTTGAACATAGCGTCCTTCGATATCGTGCGCAAAATATGCGCCTGTTTCTCCTCTACTATATAGACATCCCCCGTGACACCCCTCATTATTTTTCTCTAGAATCCATGGAATAGGCCAACCCCCTTGTTTTTATCTTTTTTTTCCAAATTTTGAGCCCTAGTTTCAGATTTTTGAACATAGCGCCCTTCGATACCTTGCGCAAAAGATGCGCCTGTTTCTCCTCTACAAGACCTATATAAACATACCCCGTGACACTCCTCATTATTTTTCTCTAGAAGCCATGGAATAGGCCAACCCCCCTGTTTTTAACAATTTTTTTTCAAATTTTGAGCTCTAGTTTCAGATTTTTGAACCTAGCGCCCTTCGATACCTTACGCAAAAGATGCACCTGTTTCTCCTCTACAAGACCTATATAGTCATACCCCGTGACACCCCTCATTATTTTTCTCTAGAAGCCAGGGAATAGGCCAACACCTTGTTTTTATCTTTTTTTTTCCTAATTTTGAGCCCTAGTTTTAGATTTTTGAACATAGCGCCCTTCAATACCTTACGGAAAAGATGCGCCTGTTTCTCCTCTACTAGACCTATATAGTCATACTCCGTGACACCCCTCATTATTTTTCTCTAGAAACCATGGAATAGGCCAACCCCCCCTGTTTTTATCTTTTTTTTTTAATTTTGAGCCCTAGTTTCAGATTTTGAACATAGCGCCTTTCGATACCTTGCGCAAAAGATGCGCCTGTTTCTCCTCTACAAGACCTATATAGACATACCCCGTTACACCCCTCATTATTTTCCTCTAGAAGCCATGGAATAGGCCAACCACTCTGTTTTTAGCAAATTTTTTTTCAAATGTTGAGCTCTAGTTTCAGATTTTTGAACAAAGCGCCCTTCGATACCTTGCGCAAAAGATGCGCCTGTTTCTTCTCTACAAGACCTATATAGTCATACCCCGTGACACCACTCATTATTTTTCTCTAGAAGCCATGGAATAGGCCAACCCCCCTGTTTTTATCTTTTTTTTCCAAATTTTGAGCCCTAGTTTCAGATTTTTGAACATAGCGCACTTCGATACCTTGCGCAAAAGATGCGCCTGTTTCTCCTCTGCAAGACCTATATAGTCATACCCCGTGACACCACTCATTACTTTTCTCTAGAAGCCATGGAATAGGCCAACCCCCCTGTTTTTAACAATTTTTTTTCAAATTTTGAGCTCTAGTTTCAGATGTTTGAATAAAGCGCCCTTCGATACCTTGCGCAAAAGATGCGCCTGTTTCTACTCTACAAGACCTATATAGACATACCCCGTGACACTTCTAATTATTTTTCTCTAGAAGCCATGGAATAGGCCACCCAACCTGTTTTTAACAATTTTTTTCAAATTTTGAGCTCTAGTTTCAGATTTTTTAACAAAGCGCCCTTCGATACCTTGCGCAAAAGATGCGCCTGTTTCTCCTCTACAAGACCTATATAGACATACTCCGTGACACCCCTCATTATTTTTTTCTAGAAGCCATGGAATAGGCCAATCCCCCTGTTTTTAACAATTTTTTTTTCAAATTTTGAGCTCTACTTTCAGATGTTTGAACATAGCGCCCTTCGATACCTTGCGCAAAAGATGCGCCTGTTTCTCCTCTGCAAGACCTATATAGTCATTCCCCGTGACACTCCTCATTATTTTTCTCTAGAAGCCATGGAATAGGCAAACCCCCCTGTTTTTAACAATTTTTTTTCAAATTTTGAGCTCTAGTTTCAGATTTTTTAACATAGCGCCCTTCAATACCTTGCGCAAAAGATGCGCCTGTTTCTCCTCTACAAGACCTATATAGTCATACCCCGTGACACCCCTCATTATTTTTCTCTAGAAGCCATGGAATAGGCCAACCCCCCTGTTTTTATCTTTTTTTTCCAAATTTTGAGCCCTAGTTTCAGATTTTGAACATAGCGCCCTTCGATACCTTGCGCAAAAGATGCGCATTTTTCTCCTCTACAAGACCTATATACACATACCCCGTGACACCCCTCATTATTTTCCTCTAGAAGCCATGGAATAGGCCAACCCCCCTGTTTTTAACAATTTTTTTTCAAATTTTGAGCTCTAGTTTCAGATTTTTTAACATAGCGCCCTTCGATACCTTACGCAAAAGATGCACCTGTTTCTCCTCTACAAGACCTATATAGTCATACCCCGTGACACCACTCATTATTTTCCTCTAGAAGCCATGGAATAGGCCAACCACTCTGTTTTTAGCAATTTTTTTTTCAAATTTTGAGCTCTAGTTTCAGATTTTTCAACAAAGCGCCCTTCGATACCTTGTGCAAAAGATGCGCCTGTTTCTCTTCTACAAGACCTATATAGTCATACCCCGTGACACCACTCATTATTTTTCTCTAGAAGCCATGGAATAGGCCAACCCCCCTGTTTTTATCTTTTTTTTTCCAAATTTTGAGCCCAAATTTCAGATTTTTGAACATAGCGCCCTTCGATACCTTGCGCAAAAGATGCGCCTGTTTCTCCTCTGCAAGACCTATATAGTCATACCCTGTGACATCCCTCATTATTTTTCTCTAGAGGCCATGGAATAGGCCAACCCCCCTGTTTTTAACAATTTTTTTTCAAATTTTGAGCTCTAGTTTCAGATGTTTGAACATAGCGCCCTTCGATACCTTGCGAAAAATATGCGCCTGTTTCTACTCTACAAGACCTATATACACATACCCCGTGACACTCCTAATTATTTTTCTCTAGAAGCCATGGAATAGGCCAACCACCCTGTTTTTAACAATTTTTTTCAAATTTTGAGCTCTAGTTTCAGATTTTTGAACATAGCGCCCTTCGATACCTTGCGCAAAAGATGCGCCTGTTTCTCCTTTACAAGACCTATATAGACATACCCCGTGACACCCCTCATTATTTTTCTCTAGAAGCCATGGAATACGCCAATCCCCCTGTTTTTAACAATTTTTTTTCAAATTTTGAGCTCTAGTTTCAGATTTTTGAACATAGCGCCCTTCGATACCTTGCGCAAAAGATGTCCCTGTTTCTCCTCTACAAGACCTATATAGACATACCCCGTGACACCCCGTGACACCCCGTGACACCCCTCATTATTTTTCTTTAGAAGCCATGGAATAGGCCAATCCCCCTGTTTTTAACATTTTTTTTTCAAATTTTGAGCTCTAGTTTCAGATTTTTGAACATAGCGCCCTTCGATACCTTGCGCAAAAGATGCGCCTGTTTCTCCTCTACAAGACCTATATAGACATACTCCGTGACACCCCTCATTATTTTTTTCTAGAAGCCATGGAATAGGCCAATCCCCCTGTTTTTAACAATTTTTTTTTCAAATTTTGAGCTCTACTTTCAGATGTTTGAACATAGCGCCCTTCGATACCTTGCGCAAAAGATGCGCCTGTTTCTCCTCTGCAAGACCTATATAGTCATTCCCCGTGACACTCCTCATTATTTTTCTCTAGAAGCCATGGAATAGGCAAACCCCCCTGTTTTTAACAATTTTTTTTCAAATTTTGAGCTCTAGTTTCAGATTTTTTAACATAGCGCCTTTCAATACCTTGCGCAAAAGATGCGCCTGTTTCTCCTCTACAAGACCTATATAGTCATACCCCGTGACACCCCTCATTATTTTTCTCTAGAAGCCATGGAATAGGCCAACCCCCCTGTTTTTATCTTTTTTTTCCAAATTTTGAGCCCTAGTTTCAGATTTTGAACATAGCGCCCTTCGATACCTTGCGCAAAAGATGCGCATTTTTCTCCTCTACAAGACCTATATACACATACCCCGTGACACCCCTCATTATTTTTCTCTAGAAGCCATGGAATAGGCCAACCCCCCTGTTTTTAACAATTTTTTTTTAAATTTTAAGCTCTAGTTTCAGATTTTTTAACATAGCGCCCTTCAATACCTTGCGCAAAAGATGCGCCTGTTTCTCTTCTACAAGACCTATATAGTCATACCCCGTGACACCCCTCATTATTTTTCTCTAGAAGTCATGGAATAGGCCAACCCCCCTGTTTTTATTTTTTTTTTCCAAATTTTGAGCCCTAGTTTCAGATTTTGAACATAGCGCCCTTCGATACCTTGCGCAAAAGATGCGCATGTTTCTCCTCTACAAGACCTATATACACATACCCCGTGACACCCCTCATTATTTTCCTCTAGAAGCCATGGAATAGGCCAACCCCCCTATTTTTAACAATTTTTTTTCAAATTTTGAGCTCTAGTTTCAGATTTTTTAACCTAGCGCCCTTCGATACCTTACGCAAAAGATGCACCTGTTTCTCCTCTACAAGACCTATATAGTCATACCCCGTGACACCACTCATTATTTTCCTCTAGAAGCCATGGAATAGGCCAACCACTCTGTTTTTAGCAATTTTTTTTTCAAATTTTGAGCTCTAGTTTCAGATTTTTCAACAAAGCGCCCTTCGATACCTTGTGCAAAAGATGCGCCTGTTTCTCTTCTACAAGACCAATATAGTCATACCCCGTGACACCACTCATTATTTTTCTCTAGAAGCCATGGAATAGGCCAACCCCCCTGTTTTTATCTTTTTTTTCCAAATTTGGGCCCAAATTTCAGATTTTTGAACATAGCGCCCTTCGATACCTTGCGCAAAAGATGCGCCTGTTTCTCCTCTGCAAGACCTATATAGTCATACCCCGTGACATCCCTCATTATTTTTCTCTAGAGGCCATGGAATAGGCCAACCCCCCTGTTTTTAACAATTTTTTTTCAAATTTTGAGCTCTAGTTTCAGATGTTTGAACATAGCGCCCTTCGATACCTTGCGAAAAATATGCGCCTGTTTCTACTCTACAAGACCTATATAGACATACCCCGTGACACTCCTAATTATTTTTCTCTAGAAGTCATGGAATAGGCCAACCACCCTGTTTTTAACAATTTTTTTCAAATTTTGAGCTCTAGTTTCAGATTTTTGAACATAGCGCCCTTCGATACCTTGCGCAAAAGATGCGCATTTTCTCCTCTACAAGACCTATATACACATACCCCGTGACACCCCTCATTATTTTTCTCTAGAAGCCATGGAATAGGCCAATCCCCCTGTTTTTAACAATTTTTTTTTCAAATTTTGAGCTCTAGTTTCAGATTTTTGAACATAGCGCCCTTCGATACCTTGCGCAAAAGATGTCCCTGTTTCTCCTCTACAAGACCTATATAGACATACCCCGTGACACCCCTCATTATTTTTCTTTAGAAGCCATGGAATAGGCCAATCCCCCTGTTTTTAACAATTTTTTTTTCAAATTTTGAGCTCTAGTTTCAGATTTTTGAACATAGCGCCCTTCGATACCTTGCGCAAAAGATGCGCCTGTTTCTCCTCTGCAAGACCTATATAGTCATACCCCGTGACACCCCTCATTATTTTTCTCTAGAAGCCATGGAATAGGCCAACTCCCCTGTTTTTAACAATTTTTTTAAAAATTTTGAGCTCTAGTTTGAGATTTTTTAACATAGCGCCCTTCAATACCTTGCGCAAAAGATGCGCCTGTTTCTCTTCTACAAGACCTATATAGTCATACCCCGTGACACCCCTCATTATTTTTCTCTAGAAGCCATGGAATAGGCCAACCCCCCTGTTTTTATTTTTTTTTTCCAAATTTTGAGCCCTAGTTTCAGATTTTGAACATAGCGCCCTTCGATACCTTGCGCAAAAGATGCGCATGTTTCTTCTCTACAAGACCTATATACACATACCCCGTGACACCCCTCATTATTTTCCTCTAGAAGCCATGGAATAGGCCAACCCCCCTGTTTTTAACAATTTTTTTTCAAATTTTGAGCTCTAGTTTCATATTTTTTAACCTAGCGCCCTTCGATACCTTACGCAAAAGATGCACCTGTTTCTCCTCTACAAGACCTATATAGTCATACCTCGTGACACCACTCATTATTTTCCTCTAGAAGCCATGAAATAGGCCAACCACTCTGTTTTTAGCAATTTTTTTTTCAAATTTTGAGCTCTAGTTTCAGATTTTTCAACAAAGCGCCCTTCGATACCTTGTGCAAAAGATGCGCCTGTTTCTCTTCTACAAGACCTATATAGTCATACCCCGTGACACCACTCATTATTTTTCTCTAGAAGCCATGGAATAGGCCAACCCCCCTTATCTTTTTTTTTCAAATTTTGAGCTCTAGTTTCAGATTTTTGAACATAGCGCCCTTCGATACCTTGCGCAAAAGATGCGCCTGTTTCTCCTCTGCAAGACCTATATAGTCATACCCCGTGACATTCCTCATTATTTTTCTCTAGAGGCCATGGAATAGGCCAACCCCCCTGTTTTTAACATTTTTTTTTCAAATTTTGAGCTGTAGTTTCAGATGTTTGAACATAGCGCCCTTCGATATCTTGCGAAAAATATGCGCCTGTTTCTACTCTACAAGACCTATATAGACATACCCCGTGACACTCCTAATTATTTTTCTCTAGAAGCCATGGAATAGGCCAACCACCCTGTTTTTAACAATTTTTTTCAAATTTTGAGCTCTAGTTTCAGATTTTTGAACATAGCGCCCTTCGATACCTTGCGCAAAAGATGCGCATTTTTCTCTTCTACAAGACCTATATACACATACCCCGTGACACCCCTCATTATTTTTCTCTAGAAGCCATGGAATAGGCCAATCCCCCTGTTTTTAACAATTTTTTTTTCAAATTTTGAGCTCTAGTTTCAGGTTTTTGAACATAGCGCCCTTCGATACCTTGCGCAAAAGATGTCCCTGTTTCTCCTCTGCAAGACCTATATAGTCATACCCCATGACACCCCTCATTATTTTTCTCTAGAAGCCATGGAATAGGCCAACCCCCCTGTTTTTAACATTTTTTTAAAAAATTTTGAGCTCTAGTTTCAGATTTTTTAACATAGCGCCCTTCAATACCTTGCGCAAAAGATGCGCATGTTTCTCTTGTACAAGACCTATATAGACATACCCCGTGACACCCCTCATTATTTTTCTCTAGAAGCCATGGAATAGGCCAACCCCCCTGTTTTTATTTTTTTTTTCCAAATTTTGAGCCCTAGTTTCAGATTTTGAACATAGCGCCCTTCGATACCTTGCGCAAAAGATGTGCATGTTTCTCCTCTACAAGACCTATATACACATACCCCGTGACACCCCTCATTATTTTCCTCTAGAAGCCATGGAATAGGCCAACCCCCCTGTTTTTAACAATTTTTTTTAAACTTTTGAGCTCTAGTTTCAGATTTTTTAACATAGCGCCCTTCAATACCTTGCGCAAAAGATGCGCCTGTTTCTCTTCTACAAGACCTATATAGTCATACCCCGTGACACCCCTCATTATTTTTCTCTAGAAGCCATGGAATAGGCCAACCCCCCTGTTTTTATTTTTTTTTCTCCAAATTTTGAGCCCTAGTTTCAGATTTTGAACATAGCGCCCTTCGATACCTTGCGCAAAAGATGCGCATGTTTCTCCTCTACAAGACCTATATACACATACCCCGTGACACCCCTCATTATTTTCCTCTAGAAGCTATGGAATAGGCCAACCCCCCTGTTTTTAACAATTTTTTTTCAAATTTTGAGCTCTAGTTTCAGATTTTTTAACCTAGCGCCCTTCGATACCTTACGCAAAAGATGCACCTGTTTCTCCTCTACAAGACCTATATAGTCATACCCCGTGACACCACTCATTATTTTCCTCTAGAAGCCATGGAATAGGCCAACCACTCTGTTTTTAGCAATTTTTTTTTCAAATTTTGAGCTCTAGTTTCAGATTTTTGAACAAAGCGCCCTTCGATACCTTGCGCAAAAGATGCGCCTGTTTCTCCTCTACAAGACCTATATAGTCATACCCCGTGACACCCCTCATTATTTTTCTCTAGAAGCCATGGAATAGGCCAATCCCCCTGTTTTTATCTTTTTTTTTCCAAATTTTGAGCCCTAGTTTCAGATTTTGAACATATCGCCTTTCGATACCTTGCGCAAAAGATGCGCCTGTTTCTCCTCTACAAGACCTATATAGACATACCCCGTTACACCCCTCATTATTTTCCTCTAGAAGCCATGGAATAGGCCAACCACTCTGTTTTTAGCAAATTTTTTTTCAAATTTTGAGCTCTAGTTTCAGATTTTTCAACAAAGCGCCCTTTGATACCTTGTGCAAAAGATGCGCCTGTTTCTCTTCTACAAGACCTATATAGTCATACCCCGTGACACAACTCATTATTTTTCTCTAGAAGCCATGGAATAGGCCAACCCCCCTGTTTTTATCTTTTTTTTCAAATTTTGAGCTCTAGTTTCAGATGTTTGAACATAGCGCCCTTCGATACCTTGCGAAAAATATGCGCCTGTTTCTACTCTACAAGACCTATATAGACATACCCCGTGACACTCCTAATTATTTTTCTCTAGAAGCCATGGAATAGGCCAACCACCCTGTTTTTAACAATTTTTTTCAAATTTTGAGCTCTAGTTTCAGATTTTTGAACAAAGCGCCCTTCGATACCTTGCGCAAAAGATGCGCCTGTTTCTCCTGTACAAGACCTATATAGACATACCCCGTGACACCCCTCATTATTTTTCTCTAGAAGCCATGGAATAGGCCAATCCCCCTGTTTTTAACAATTTTTTTTCAAATTTTGAGCTCTAGTTTCAGATTTTTTAACATAGCGCCCTTCGATACCTTGCGCAAAAGATTCGTCTGTTTCTCCTCTACAAGATCTATATAGTCATACCCCGTGACACCCCTCATTATTTTTCTCTAGAAGCCATGGAATAGGCCAACCCCCATTTCTGCAAATGTGTATCTTAGTTCAATTAAACAATGACATCAAAGGTGCTATATTTTACAGAGAAGGACTACTTTTACATACGTTCTAAATTGAAGTAGATGCATTGGTGGTCTTACACCTACAAATAATCCGTTGACAGATGCAGATTTATTGTGGTACTGAATATTAGCCTAAAAAGAGATGTGACTAGTTTTATCAATGGATGGGATAAATACCAAATCATGATAATTTTGAAATTGCAATATTTGGACGGAATTTCTGCCTTTTTAAATATTTTTTTATTTAACGGCCGTTGCTGTCTTATTCATTTTTTCGGTTTTTAGATAGATCGTCTTATTGTTCGCTGGCTTATTGTTCGCTAGTTATTGTTCGCTAGCTTCAGCCTGGTGGATTGACAAAAGTAAATTTCTAAATATAAATCAGACTGGTAGCTACATGCGACTTATTTTTTCGTGGTTAATTTGAAAGCCATACGGGTTGCCGAAACAACTTTGTGGGTAAGTATATAATCACATAACTAATTGTGTCAATATCTTTTGGACTAGAGTTGTGTCGTAAATCACTTCTTACAAGACAAAGATTCTAACTCTGTTAGAAATCGTCATTTTATTAAATTGAGGGGACAATCATTTAAATTGAGGAAGGGGTCAGATGATTTGTCGTGGACGAAATATTCGTTTTCACATGTTATTCTGTGCAAAAAAAATAATTATGTCTCACATTTTGTGGGACAGTATATTCATTTCCATCCTGTCTTGGGCAAGATGATTGATTTTCAATTGTTACCCGACCAGAATATTCATTTTCAATATTCCTCTCCTTCAAAAATAGTCGTCTCCTTACTCTCAGTTTCATGGAACGTGGAATTTAAGTGAGGCGCTAGAGCGATATATATTTTTTTTTATGTTTTCCATGCGTACCCATTAGTCAATTAAACTTTGTCATAACGGTTATTAAAAAATTTGGTGTTTTAATCTTTTTAATTTTATAAACGTTTAATAAAAAAAAATTTCACGTTTGTTTACCCTTTCATTCATCAAGGTCTTCCCCTCGCCGTGACTTGCGCTGTGCGATTAGATGTTAATTGATGCAGATGATGGCTTCATCGTTGTCGTCGTTATCGCCCTTTTCATCTGGATTGTTGACCTTATTATGGTTACTTCTTTGAAACCAAATCAACTTTTAACCATCAGCGGTTGAAATGCTGGGTCGTCGTTTCATTTATGTTTTGCAGTCTACTATATATTTTCTTCAGCTTCTTTTAAATGAGTAGAACTTTTCCCTACACTGTGTCGAACTTGGGGAAGTAGCGCTATCATTTTGGCCATACATTTAGAAACATCTATCCACATTTTTTTCGAAATCATGAAGTCCATACCAGATGCGTTTTTTTTATCTGCCAAAAAAAAAGTAAAAATAACAAAAATACCGAACTTTAAAATGGAAAGTCCTTTATCAAATGGCAAAATCAAAAGCTGAAACACATCAAACGAATGGAAAACAACTGTCATATTCCTGACTTGGTACAGGCATTTACTTGTATGTAGAAAATGGCAACAGATTTAACAATTTCCTGGTTATTGTGTTCTTCAACACATGTCTCCCGCTGGCATTATCATCTTCTCCCTCATGGTTGGTCACAGATATATGGATATATATCATCTTGATCAGGCAATTATTATTATCGGTATCACTTTCTGTTGTATTTAAACAGCAAATAACACTTTTGGGAGGGCAACTTCTCCATTTACAATTTAAAAATAAACGGAATTTTCTGGCAGTTCTGGGTGTAATTTTCTTTGGGGTTGCTCTTGAACATTATCTGCATCTGTAAACACATATATTGACACACATTTGATCTGTAAACACATATATTGACACACATTTCATTTTAGTTTTCTCTTAAACTCTGTTTTATTGTCTCATCTGTTTAGTTTAGTGTTTATTTTATTTGTTGTGTGTGTATGTACATGTATTTGTAACGGGAGTTGGTTTTCCACTGCTTCGTTTTCTGTCAGTTGTTTCTGGTATATTGAACAAATTATATCAATACCAACAAATCGTGTATTAAGTAGTCTTATGTGTTGCAAGCCCTAATAAGTTTTCCATATATGAGAGCAAAAGTTTAAGCGTCTGATCATTTCAAATCCAAATCGTAGACAGTCCAATTATTCGGTGAGTGACGTAACATTTATAGTTCCTAAAAGGGATAACAAGCCCAGCCGGCCGGATGTCAGGCACGTGCAAGAAACAGGTAGTAAGCCGACAAGAAGATTTACATGACCGGTCTCGGTAGAAATAGTTACGGAACTACAAATAGTACTTACTTTAACCAATTTCCCGAAATAAATAACCAAAACAAGTCAACAAAGTGCTCACCGTCACTATTGCATGCTAAACCACAGATGTATATGATAAGATAAGATAAGATAAGATAACTTTTATTTCCAATAGAGAACCCATTATGGGCATAAACAGTACAGTGTTTTTTTTTATATTAAACAATTGCAATATAGACAACACACGAGAAAAACAACTCAAACATGAAATATAAATTGAGTAAATAATATATATAGCCATATAAACCATAATGTTTAGTGTTAATTGACCATGCACCAGAGGCAGTACATATCCATTACAAAAATAGCTTTTATGAGTTAAGTCCTTTGTAAAGAGTCTAAAAGTCAAGGAAAGCCAATGTCATATGGAGGCGAAAAAGACTTACAGGCTAAAATATGTCTAACAAAATCAAGTAATGGCGCTGATCATATATTTTGGGCCTTTTCCTTTGGAAAATGCAACTTAAGGCTTGTTGATGCCTTGATACTACATGTAGTAGCTAAAACGTTTTTTTTTTTTTTACAAAACTTACCGGTTGAATATACTTACTGTCAGAAATAAAACTTTATATCAGCTAGATTTATTAAGAGTTTAAAGATTTTCCTATCGTGGATTTGAAGTTGAAGTGGAAAAACTGAAAATGCAAGATCTTGTACAGTTGGAAGTGTCAATCTTGTTGCTATTTTGAAAGAACTTACCAATCGTAACTTCACTCTAGTCAGTCTGTTAAAATGATAATATAGTCGCACAGGATCTTCAAAGTGTGATTTGAAAATGATAACATGGATAATTTCTTTTTAATGAAACAAAATTCTTTTCAAATACTGTGAAAGTACTTTTATTCGTGGGGTATCAATTTTCGTGGTTTTCGTGGATGGCTTTATCCACGAATTTAACTGTCCAACGAATATAATAACTGTTGTCCAATTCCAGACATGGAAAGATCCCCATGTATGTTTGATTACATTGATACGGTCATATAAACCAACGTACTATGAACTAAATATACATTTTTTTTTGTACAACTTCAGACCGGATTTTACCCATTTAATCTTTAAAAATCTAAAATGTACGACTGTTAACATTTTAATTCTCATGAGAAATAATGTTTTATCGATGAAAGTCAGATATCCGGTGATGATATGCGATAATGAAATAATCCTTTTTTTCATAATTCTCATACGAAAAAAAAAATACTGATTTCATTTTGGGCTTGCTTTTTTATGTCATAATAATTGATTCTACAATTCAAAATATTATGAATTTGTTATTAATGAAGGACGAACAAGTGAGTGAAAATGAACACCTTATTTAACAATGCTCCACAAATCATTATAAAACAACATATGATTAATATCATGAATATTCGATTCTGAAGTCTTCAAATTCGTCACTCGATTTTTTTCTTCTTCAGAAAACTAATATCCACGAATTTAAGAACCCACGAACATGTAACTTTTGCTGAAACCACGAAAATTGATACCCACGAATAAAAATACTTTCACAGTATCTAATTATGAATTTAAAAAACAAATTCTGCAACATACAGAAAGAAATGGTTCATTTTACCTTTTTTGTAGTTATTAAAAAAAATCACATTTAAAAAGTAACCAATTTACTTAGATTTATAAATTTTTTCGCGATTAACCTTCCCAAGCATAGCATGAACTATTAAAGATTTCGAGATTAACTTTCCTCAGCATAACATGGACTACAGTGTCATAAAGTTTGGTCAACGTATCGGATTTGTGGTCAAAATTACAAAATCTTTAACTCGGATAATTTATCACGTTATATTATTGATATATAAAATATAAATCATATTGCTGGCTACAGCGGGATGCATAGTAATAGGTTGTTTATCAACAAGCTATTCTGACTAAAAGTGTACATAATTGTATATAATGATATTGATTACTATTCCCAGATGAAATGTCGTGTATTTATCTGTGTTTTACTTCATGTCCCTTCATTTTTGTTAATATATAGAATTTCGACGAGGCTTGTCTGGAAACGACAGACTTTGTCATCTCTGAGAGTCAAGTGATATCGATGACGGATATCATTCATTATAACGTGTAAATCCTTGGATGCAGAGAGAAAGAATATTTTAACGGAATATTGCAGTAAAAATCCTAATAGATACAAATTTAATGGTTAAGTTAATTCAGACAATTCAATCATTTTAGAAAAGGTTATGTAAGTTTTTAAAAATAATACACATATAAATCAGTCCTCCAAGTTAAGTTAAGTTTGTTCACACACGTGCATGTTAATGTATAATCATGTTAATGTATAATAGATATTATGTATTTGTAAATATCAAATTTCTCAGTAACTATATGACATTTAGTTAGTTTATTCAAATTTCGAACGATTTGGTTTTGCTAGAGCGTGTTTTAGTAATAAGTACAGAAACTGTAACTAAACCAAACATTCTTTCCTCATTTCTTATTCTAGAGTGTTTGAATAGTATAACTTTAAACATGAATACTCATATTGATCATAGTCACTACGTAAATGTCAACACAGTTCTTGATAATAATGATGTCATAAACCCCTCAAAGATTGTCAAACTGTTTGTTGTAAATTATGAAATATGAAATTAAATAGTCTTGTCTCTAAGTTGTAAAGACCAATTAAATTAGACCACACTGTTAAAAATGGTGTCGTTTGGTCAATATCATTTTAATTATTCATAATGATTTTTCGGTTCCTTACATATTTGACTACAAACTACCTAATTGAGTTTTTAACATAAACATACAGTCATGGATCCTCAATACTCTTTCTTCTACTTAATTCGTACTTTATTTGGTCTTTTTAACTTTTTTGATTCGAGCGTCTCTGGTGCGTCTTTTGCAAACGAAACGCTCGTCTGGATTACAAAATTGTAAGCCTGATATCTATAATGAATAAAATGTATGTTCCCAAGTTTCAGTTTCAATAGAAAAAAAAACATCAAATAAAGGATACTTTGTACAATTAATGTAAGGAAAATAGATAGGCAATACATCTTGATGTCTATATTGATGAAAGGGTCATCATGTTACAAAGTACAAGCACACGCACATGGTTTCAATTTTAAGAAATAATATAATGTATATATATATAAAAATGAGGAGATGCTTGTGGTATGATTGCCAACGAGACAACTATTCACCAAAGTTCAAGTAAAGTGGATGTAAGCAATTATAGGCAACCATAAGACCTTCAACAATGAGGAAAAACCCGTACCGTATAGTCTGCTATAAAAGGTCCCGACATGAAAAATATGAAACAATCCAATTAAAAAACTAACTGCCTAATTTATAACAAAACAATTTACGAAAAATAAATTTGACAGACGTCAACCAACGACAACCACTGAACTACATTGTACAGGCTCCTGACTTGGGACAGACACATAAAGAATGTGGCAGGGTTAAACATGTTTGTGAGCGCTCAATGCTCCCTAACCTGCGACAGTGGTGTCACAGTATAATATAGGAACAAACTATAGAAACCAGTTAAAAAAGGCTTAACTTATCAGATCGATACAAAGAAAAAGATCAAACAAACAGACAGGACGTGGAAGGGTAGATATCCATCCCTCATCCCTAACAACAAAAAAGACAACTACTTTTTTTTCTGTTGTCATTAACCAGAATAATGCTGTCCCTCTCTGTTATTAATCTCTCCTACTTGCTAGGATTGACAGGGGGTTAATGTAGCCATCAAAGAGTAGCGAAATATAACGACTGAATTATTCAGGTTATGCTATCATGAAATATTTTAAACAGATAAGAAAAACAGTGTCATTAAACAAAGTGTATCTTCAGTACACTGTTGTGGCACAGCTTAATTTTATATCAACATTATATTTTCCACATGCTAACGTGCAACAGTCTATACTATTGCTATTGCTATTGCTATAGCTTCAAGTTATTGACGTCACAAGTAACAAAATTATGTTTAGTTATTGCATGACTAATAGTGATTATTATGTCTCGAAGAATACATTTTGAACTCGCAAGCTCGTGCAATATAAAAATATACTCAAGACAATATTCACCAATGTTCATACAATCCTTTCTTTTCTATCATGATAGTAACCCTAACGTATAATTCATATGTATTTTGTTCATCTTGCATAGCCTTTGAAATAGTAATAAATATGGATTTTTCTAGCAATACAATATTTGTAACAATTAAGTCGGCTTCAGATTTCAAACATTTTTTTCTTGTGAAAGCACAACTATAAATCTAATACTATTTTGTTAAACATGAAATATGTTATAGGAGCATTTGCTACGATTAAGACAAAAGATTATGCTTTTTTTTAAACATTGATAAAGAGGAATATTGAAATAATAATTATTCGCTACATGTATAAGCAGTCAGTTTGATTCATTTTTGTAAGTATACGCATATTTATATCGCTGATATATTATTGTATTGCAAGACAATAATTTGACCTCATTTTGGCCATATGCATGCAACCTTTAGATTAATTTTACTCTTGTTTGAGATTGGTTGCGCATGTGCTTAGCATATTCGGTGATTAAAATGTAATTCTAGTAAATATTTTAGTATGTTATAAATCAAATTACAGAGCCTGCTTCAATTTGGCGGTGATACGTTTGGCTCGTAAAAGGCCATTCAAAACATAAGGTTATTCCGAAAAGAGTTGCAATAAAACAATAACATTAAATTATCTTGATCTCCGTAAATTTACATGTATAACGTTATGTTTTGCATATTTATTACATATTGTCCCGACATACATTGCACTAAATATACTCTGATTATATATAATAAGTGAATCGTTCATTTTGTAATTAAACTGCATTCAGTATGTTTTTGTATCGTAAGAAAACACGATCTCAGAAAGGATTCGATTAAAGATCGATGACAAACCGGTTACATTACAGGTAAATTTGTCACCATAACAACATTGGCAACAATCCATCATCATCCCAATTAGTGATTTTTAAAAATAAAATCTGTTCTTTTCCAAATATTGAGACTCTCACACATAGCGGCACTAATTATTAAATTGTACGGTTAATAATTTGATAAATACCAGTGCTAGTTGAATACATTTACAGCTTCATTTATTTCTGTCAATTGTAAAATTAACACCTTTCCAAGAAATAAAGGGAAATAAATACATGTATGTTGTCTCTAGTAATTGATATGTATATTACATGTACAAAATTATTGATTGGGACAAGGATGTAAATGCGTGTCAAAACTTAGATGATAGTTCAACAGTGACAGACAAAACATTTTCAACAGATAGAATTAAACACCCTGAGTTATAGAAATGCTTATTAGACACTATTGTTTGTTTATAAATCAATATCAAGGTAGATACACTAATTTTTAACAAAGTATTTATTGACCATGTTAGGGTGGCGTGTGGAAGCATATTAAGATAGTAATGAAATAGCTTTTAAGTATTATAGATTTTTCTTTCATTATTTACATGTACAATAATAAATAAAAAGTATGACTTACCTGACAAAGGAATATAAGCTATCGGATGTGAAAAAGAATCTGTTATTGTAAGTAAACGTATATCTATTATAGCTACCAAGTTTAATGTTTAATGGTTTAATGGTTTAATATCATTGATATGGATGGAGAGTTTTACCATTCCTTCTATATATAGGTCCTAATGGTCAACAGAAATTAGTGTTTTTGGTAGCTCCATATACATTGTCACTGAAACAAAGCCTGTCATGTAATTTTTAAAAGTGAAAGGTAAATTTTAATCTGTTGAACGAATTCAAAGTTAAAATGTTTTATATAAATTACATGTATAGGCAAAACGTCTGTATACGACTGAAAATTATTTACTCTCAACTACTGTTTAGAGGGGACACGTCAACAAAATATTTATTCGAATTTTTTTATTGTTTTAATTTTCTACATTTATGTAAAACGCATGTGTATCGTAAATGGTTTGTTTTCATGAATTGTCATAAAGACTACATACATCTTACCATAGACGTTCACATCCGTATGGAAAAGTATCTTATTCCGTATATCATTATTTGTTTGTGTTATTAGATGATGTGTATAGGGAAGCTTGATTCATATCAAATTTATCACTTAAAAAATTGTAACACATTTTGATGAGTTTTTACGCTGATACATATACAAAAACACACTTGATCTTTTCTGCGAAACTTTGAAATAATCAATAAGGCTAGGAGTGGGATTAACGTCAATGTGACAATAACCCAACGACAAATAAAACTGTCAGACATCTCGAGTTCAACATAATGGTTTTTGCCATTAGACAAGTACATATGCAATATCTCAATCTCTAAATGACCTAAATCTAAAAAATAGTTTGAATGAATTTTACAGAGACTATCTATCAAGATCTTTTACGAATACACATTTCCTTAAACTACATTTTATTTTGTTAATGCACATTTCCAAAAACAACGACTGACCAGGTTTCCTGACGTTGCACATGCACATGAATATGCAGATATAATATAAACAAATATTTTACTTACACACAAACAATAAGGAAAAAAAAAAAAAAAAAGAAAACAAAAAAAATGGTTGGATTGAATTTGTTTTATGATGGCCCGTTTGAATTATATATTTGTATGAGTTAATAATGAGAATATAAGTAACCGTTTTATTACCGTTAAAGATCTTATTATTTAAATAATTTAAATAAAATCAAATACTAAGTAAATATTGATATTTTCAACTTTAATGTCAGTTAAGTACTAATATTTAACGATTTACGATTGCATCCATTTAACAAATGATAAGACAATTCAATGGTATCTTGAATAAACTGTTTGAGGCAGTTAAAATACGTATATTTGACTGGACTAAAAAAATCTTCACAAGAATCACATAGAAATACCTCAACCTTGATCGATTTGCTTCGCTACCCGTAAATACACCCAAACAATGTCTATACGCGTAGTTTTTTTTTTCTAAAGCAATGAACCGGCACATTTTTAAACGAAGGTGTGATTAAATCTAGGGCGTAGTTTCTCGACTGATCAATGTTTCATGGATTGGTTATTTTCAGGATAGATGTGACGACTCCAATGGTAATCGATAACACCCTTTTCTGATGGAACTTTGGAAGTGTAAAAATACTTATCAAGATGCGGCTATATGTTATAAAGCGATATGTTTTCTTTCTATTTCTTATGACGACCATAATTTTGATATCTCTGGGTCTACATGGAAACATTGTAACACAACAAAACTCCTGGACAGGAACAGGTGCGTACATTACACGTAGCATTTTTTAATTAAGTTTGTAAAGCAAATTAATTGTTCAAATCCTTTTCCTTTTGTTACATTGTACTCCCATACGTTTTATGTATGTATAATTATAATATATCACACTTTATAGTCTCAGATCATTACTGTTCATGGTGATTATAAAAGGCATACCAGTCTTTTGCGCTAAAATCTACCTGTATCATGAAACAGAAGGCGAAACTTATGTTTACATTTTTGTGGTTTCAGTCTTGTGTACTGTTAGCAGGCAGGCTTCTTCTCTTGATTCAATGATTTAGTATTTTTCATTTATAGTAAACAAACAAATAATAAATTTAGAATTGGGGAAATAAATGATACTATAAAGACGAATGTAAACAGTTTGAGTGTAAAATACTAATGGCTATTCGCAAACAAAATCGTGACATGAATCTTATTAAGACTTTTAAAATTTAAATACTTTGTCTAGTAAATGATAATGGGTGTTTTTAAATTGAGAAACCATACGTATTCAACCGAATACGATCGGAATTTAATGACCCGGATAATGAAGAGGGATTGTTGTGAAACTCAATAGACACGGTTGAATTTTTGTAACGTATTTTGATTTACTGAAAACCACACCCCTTTAATCGTACAAAATAAAACTGATTAAAATCCGGAATCGTAACCCTATCTGGTTTAAGGTTATTTTTAATGATGATGTTCCCAAAAGCAGGTTGAATACATGTACTTATAAACATTTAGGAATTTTAAGCAAGAAACAACCGATCAATCATAAACACTTTGTAATAATCATAGATATACATGTGTAATGTTATTATTGAATACAATCATATTTAGAAAAAAAATAGATGTGGTACCGGTAAGATTATCAATAAGACTACATATACTTTCCATTAGAGACTAAACGATGAGGATGTTAACAACTATTGGTCACCGAATGGCCTTCAACAATCAAGTTATTAAAGGCCCCGGCATGAAAAAATGGGAAATAATTCAAAATAGAAAACCAACGGCCTGATTTGTTCTAAAACAATGAACGAAAAACAAATATGACCCACAGCAATCACTGAATTGCAGACTCCTGACTTGGTATCGGTACTTAAAGAAAATTGCGAGGTCAAACATGATTTCCGCGCTCAATCCTTCCCTGGGACAGTGTTGTTACAGCACAACAGAACAACTTGATTGGAACTCAGCAACAATGTAAAAATACACATTTTGTACTGATCTTTGGTAACCGTAGTCACTTTTCAAGGGTTAGGCTAATTTCCCTTGTATATATTTTAAAGCAAGGTTATTTTTAAAGATTCCTCACATCTTATCTATGATGCACGGTATCTCTTTTTCTTGTACTTGGCCAAAATATATATAAAAAGTGACTAAAATTGAGAATGGAAATGGGGAATGTGTCAAAGAGACAACAACCCGACCATAGAACAGACAACAGCAGAAGGTCACCAACAGGTCTTCAATGCAGCGAAAAATTCCCGCACCCGGAGGCGTCCTTCAGCTGGCCCCTAAACAAATATATATACTAGTTCAGTGATAATGAACGCCATACTAAACTCCAAATTGTACACAAGAAACTAAAATTAAAAATAATACAAGACTAACAAAGGCTAGAGGCTCCTGACTTGGGACAGGCGAAAAAATGCGGCGGGGTTAAACTTGTTTATGAGATCTCAACCCTCCCCTATACCTCTAGCCAATGTAGAAAAGTAAACGCATAACAATACGCACATTAAAATTCAGTTCAAGAGAAGTCCGAGTCTGATGTCAGAAGATGTAACCAAAGAAAATAAACAAAATGACAATAATACATAAATAACAACAGACTCCTAGCAGTTAACTGACATGCCAGCTCCAGACTTCAATTAAGCTGATTGAAAGATTATGTCTTCATCATATGAATATCAGGCACAATCCTTCCCGTTAGGGGTTTAGTATCATACCATCATAACATATATGAGAAGAACATAACCCGTGTCATGCCAACAACTGGTTTTTAAATAAATGTGTTTAGTGCCGATGCAAAGACCCTATAAGTGAATCAATATTTAAGCCAAAATATGCAATCTTTAATGACCTGACAACAGTATCGTAACTATATCCCTTCTTAATAAGTCCATTTAAAGGTTTTGTTAGCTTCAGAAGTGAATACTGACATTTTTGTGCTTTATAAAGAATATTTCCATAAAAAATTGGATGTGAAATACCTGAACGTATAAGAAGTCTGCATGTTGAGCTATATTTACGAATGAAGTCCTTATACCGATGATAAAATTTAGTAAATGTTTTGACTAGTTTATGATATCGAAAACCCTGGTGTAAAAATTTTTCAGTAATACATAAATTTCTCTCGTTAAAATCTAAAACATTGTTACATACACGAGCGAATCGTACAAGTTGAGATATATAAACACCGTAAGATGGTGACAAGGGAACGTCACCATCTAAAAATGGATAATTAACGATAGGAAATGAAAAATCATCTCTTTTATCATATATTTTAGTATTAAGCTTTCCATTAATGATATAGATATCAAGATCGAGGAAAGGGCAGTGGTCATTGTTAGTATTAGCTTTATTTAAAGTAAGTTCAACAGGATAAATTTCTTTAGTATACATACTGAAGTCGTCATTATTGAGAGCCAAAATATCATCCAAATATCTAAAAGTATTATTAAATTTGTGTATCAGATGTTGTTAGTATTACAGATGACAAAAATTGCAATTCTAAAAGACTTTGGATACATTCGAGAATCTGAAAAAATAAGAATAGGATGTGCATTCTAACCCAATTACATTCTATGGAAATGAATCTAGTATTTAATGAATTTCGTGATTCGGAAGCGCTTTTCTCGATTTTCTTTCACCAGGAACGCCAAATCTAAAAATCTGAAATTCAGGGATGTGAAAACTCGAAGACTAAACGTTGGGAACTATATGATCAACAGGGACCTAAAAATAATAGACAAATTTATCTAAGGTTAACTTTACCAGCGAGAGTTGGGACCTTAGTTATAATGTTATCACTAGAGAAGTGTATTTTCCTTAAGGTGTCAATTAATTCATTTCCGTTCCGGGTGTTCTTTACAAACTTTTTAAAGCCATAAAATGTCAATTCAGATTTTTATGCCCGACCTACGATTGTAGAGGGGCATTATGTTTTTTCGGTCTGTGCGTCCGTTCGTTCGTTCGTTCGTTCGTCCATCTGTCCCGCTTCAGGTAAAGTTTTTGGTCAAGGTAGTTTTTGAAGAAGTTGAAGTCCAATCAACTTGAAACTTAGTACACATGTTTCCAATGATATGATCTTTCTAATTTTAATGCCAAATTAGAGTTTTGACCCAATTTCACGGTCCACTGAACATAGAAAATGATAGTGCGAGTGGGGCATCCGTGTACTATGGACACATTCTTGTTTTAATATAAAATTGCCTTGAACAAAAATGTGTAGGGTTGAATATTTATTTTGATTTCATGAGTATTTGTTAACATGTTGAAAAATATTTGCTCTATATATAAAAATAAGAAGATGTGGTATGATTGCCAATGAGACAACTCTCCACATGAGACCAAATGACACAGAAATTAACAACTATAGGTCACCGTACGGCCTTCAACAATGAGCAAAGCCCACACCGCATAGTCAGCTATAAAGGGCCCCGAAATGACAAGTGTAAAACAATTCAAACGAGAAAACTAACGGCCTAATTTATGTACAAAATAATGAACGAAAAACAAATATGTTACACAGCAACAAACGACAACCACTGAATTACAGGCTCCTCATGACTTGGAACAGGCACATACAGAATGTGGCGGGGTGAAACTAGTTTGTTGGCGCCAAACCTCTCCCCTAACCTGGGACAGTGGTGTAACGGCACAACTTGAGAACGAACTATGCAAAACAATAAACGAAAAGCAAATATGAGAAACAGCAAAAAACGACAACCACTCAACTACAGGCTCCTGGCTTGGGACAGGCAAATATAGAATGTGACGGGGTTAAACTCGTTTGAAGGCGCCAACCCTACCCTATCCTGGGACAGTGGTGTAACAGTACAACATAAGAACAAACAATCAAAATCATTTGAAAAAGGCTTAACTCATCAGATGGATACAAATAGAAATACATCTATCAAAAACACAGCGTGGACGTGGGCGGGTACTTATACATCCCCACAACAAAAAGACACTAAGTACAGATCTGAGAGTACTCGCAGTTACTGACAGCTAGTTCAAAGCCAATATCAACTAATACAAAAAAATCATGCATCTAAGACTAAATAAAATATCAATCAGTACACACCCAACATCCAATGGATTTAGTTTAAAGACGTCATAACCCAGTTTAACTTTCTGATTTTATCTCTGCAAATGAAACTTGTACATGCTTAAAATTCATGCCTGAAATACACGTGTAGACTATTTATTTACTAAACTATTTATTATTGAAGACATTGTGTTGGCCTCTAAATTTCGTTTCTGATTCGTTTGTGTTGCTAGGTTGCTGACTAATTGACGTATATATCACATAGTGCAATTCGAATAATTTATCCATTGTAGACTGCGATTTCATCTGTGAAATTATCTTTTATATAAAAAATGCAAACGATGAGTACATATTTAAAAATATTTGTTCTATTTTATTCATTTTACAATTTTACACATGATTCGATTTTTTTCTTATAAACAGTTATACTAACACAAAAACACAATGCATATGATAGTCCATTATTCTGGATGAAGGAAAAGAAGTCTTTTGTTTGAAGGTTAAGGCAAGCATCTTGTTTATTGATAAAATTATCAACCAGTCAAGTACTTTTGTGTAAATAAAACTCATAAAACTAAAGGCTTAAGAATTACATTTTGCTTTTGTTTTCATTGAAGGAGACATGTTGATCCGACACACAGATGAAAAGGTAAATCAGATCTTTTATTATATTGATTTATCATGTAATAGTAAAACATCATTTATAATTCCCCACGTTTGCAGAGTATTGCTATGTCATTTAGATTACACGAAAGTCTCTCCTACAGTGAATTCTAGCTTATATATATATAAACAAGAGGCTCTCAAGAGCCTGAATCGCTCACCTGTATTTCAGAGGAGAAGATTTTTAAATGTTAGCAAACTTGATGAACAAATTGTGTAAAATTGTCTTTAAAGGGCAATAACTCCTTAAGGGGTCAATTAACAATTGTGGTCATATTAACTTTTTTGTAGATCTTTCTTTGCTGAACATTATTGCTGCTTACAGTTTATATATATCTATAATAATATTCAAAATAATTACAAAAAACTGCAAAATTTTGTTAAAACTACCAATTCGGTGGCAGCAACCCAACAATGGGTTGTTCGATTCGTCTGAAAATTTCAGAGCTGATAGATCTTGACCAATTGAACAATTTTATCCCATGTCAGATTTGCTCTAATTTAATTTTTGAGATATAAGCCAAAAACTGCATTTGACCCCTATGTTCTATTTTTAGCCATGGCAGCCATGTTTGTCGATGGATCAAAACTTCGGATACAATTTTTAAACTAGATACCCGAAGGAACATTTATTTAAAGTTTGAAGGTATTTGGCCCAGTTGTTTCAGAGGAGAAGATTTTTGAAATAGTTTACGACGACAGACGACGACGACAAACGACGGACGCCAAGTGATGGCATAAGCTCACATGGGGCCCTTTGGGCCCCGGTGAGCTAAAAAATGCAAACAACACTTTATAAATTTCAAGTGTCTAAATCGATTTTCTGGTTTCCACCAGGAACACTCACATCCCAACATTTGGAAGCCAACTTGAAGGTTGTAAAAGAACCGAAACAGTTTAGTTACATGTAATGACCAAAAAGGACATAAAAATAGCCCAGTTAACCTAAGGTAAACTCTGCCTGATCTGAGTGAGTTGAAACCTTGGTTTCTTTATAATTTAGAAATTTATGTTTATTTTGCTTCCGTACTAGCACATTTAATTACATTTAGAATGACACCTTTTGGTAGTAAATTAATAATAATAAAACTCCGTCAGAAAAAGTTTACTCTAAGCTATTTTGACCCTCAGTACTAAATGTTTTATTACTTTGACTTCTCAAACCTATCTCGAGCGTACACGTACAAATGTACCTGCTACATGTAAAGGCCATTAAAGAAAAAAAAAAAAAACGTCATTGACACATAAGTCGTTATCGTAAGTTTTTGTTTATTCCTCTTTCCTAATATGTACTCTTTGACAGGGAAAGAAAATTAATGATGTATTTGTACTGAAGTCTTTGGTACAGTCTTAAACGACTACAAATACTTTTCATTATATCGTAGTTTTTTTTAAAAGCATTGAATGATCAGCAGAAGGTGTTATTTTTGGGTCGTTTTAGTTTTGTTTTCAAGGATCTGCACTACAATTGCATATGCCTTCGAGTTCTCTCTTTCCAACTTAAAAAAAACAACAAAAAATAGCATATTTAAAGTGCTCAATAACTCAAATAAAGTTAAACGATTGGAACCGATAAAGATTTTCCCCTTACAGTCTATTAATAAGAAAATAAGGAGATTAAAATCATTTCAAAGAATAAAAAGTTGTGGAATTAATGTATAACTGAATAACAGAAGTGAAGCAAAATAGACATCTACAATTGACAAGCACCTATGCCGTAGTGTAACAGTTACTCTGTATTGATTTTGAAAGTAAAATAATAAATTACCCAAGTTCCTTTGAATAAAAAGAAACATGTAGAGACAGCGAAAACCAATGACGTTATTCGTAAACATGTGGCGATACGAAACATAGTTTTAATAATTACTCCTTGATTATATTGCGTGATTATCCCCCACTTAATTTGATCATTAACGTTATAAATCGGTACTATAACACAACAAAAGGATTTTGAACTTTCGACTCTGCCTTTGTCATACGAAGCTTCCGTAAATTGACAATATAATTAATTTCCGATCAATGACAATAGATAACATTAATATTCAAGTGTACAATATAGTATGAATTAGAGGTAACAAAAGTTTACCCATGTTCAAATCTCAGTAATCTATTAAGAAGTTACAAACCAAAATAAAAACAAAAACTTATGGAATCGTAACTATAACAAAAGGAGCGAAACTGGCCATCACACAACATGATAATCCACACTAAGTCAAAATATCACAATAGGGACAATCGGTTTAAAGAATCTTTATGGTTTAATCGGATTGATCGGTTTCCAAAGATTATAAAAATCATTTTATCGATAGATGATGATGATGATGATCAATTTGGGTTTAACATCCAGTGACAAATATTACATACGTATCAGGACAACAACTCATTCATATAATAATTATAATTTTGGGGAATTGATATCGATTCACGCATAGGGTCTTTGCATCGGAAATAAACGCATTTATTCTAAAACCAGTTGTTGGCATGATACGGGTTATGTTCTCGTATAAATTATGATGACATGATATTAAATCCCTAACGGGAGGGATATGTGCTTGATTTTTATATGATGCAGACATAATCTTTCGACCAATTGAGACCTGGAGCTGGCATGTCAGTTACTGTTAGTAGTCCATTGTTAGTTAACTTGCTGAGCATTGTCACTTTGCTTAGTTTCTTCTGTTATCTATTCTAACACCGGACTCGGACTTCTTTTAAACCGAGTTTTACTGTGTATATTGCTGTGTGTTTGTTTATTCCACATTGGTTAGAGGTGAAGGGGGAGGGGTGTTTAACCCCGCCGCGTTTTTGCGCCTGTCCCATGGGAGGAACCCATAGCCTTTGATAGTCTTGTCTGGTTTTTAATTTTGATTCATTTATATGTTTCGGATTTAAGTGTGGCGTCAATTTCCCTGAGCTAGTATGCATTTTTGTTTAGGAGTTTTCTCGCTGCGTTGAACACCCACTGGTGGCCTTGTCTGTTTTTCTGCTCTTTGGTCGGGTTGTTGACTAAGAAACATTCGGCGTTTTCCATTCTCAATTCTATTATATGTATGTAATCGCCTCTTGCACTGTTCTCATGATCACAGTGAAAACCGATAAAAAAAAACTTCACTAAAAATTTTAGTGAAACATAAGACGTCAAAAAGTTGGATGTTAATGAAAAGCAATTATGCAATCTAAATTGTATAAAAGAATTAAAGAATTTCCAAAGCACTTTTTGATTGAGACTCAACTTATACCTTTGTATACACTTTTATCCATCACTGGCCCAAAAATATTCACACAATATCATCACGAACTAGTGTAGATGTTTGCACAAAATCAAATATAATAATAAGAAAAAAAGTACACATGAGCTTAACTTCAAACTACTGCATATTTCGGTTGGCATACTTGATGGATCTTTTGTAAACGCGATATGTTTTTTTGGAATAACCTTCATCGTGTCCTCAAAATATCTCTTAGGCTAAATGCTTATAACATCGTGAAGCATAAACTAAAAAATACACCAATAGGAATATTAAAAATGCCTAAGAGAATTAGAATCTTAATTTTATAACAATTACATAATTAACAAACTAAAAATTTGCAATGCCGATGTGTCATTAAAATGATGGGAGGACCGAAAGTACTAAGCAGACGACACCTGCCTGACCAGCGATAGCAATAATACAAACTTGGTGAAAGTAAAACTTACGAATGTCACCGATTTAAGTGTGCATGATAATTACTTTTGAATTCATCTTTATCAAGTACCATCGAGACTTAAATATTGGCGGCGTAATAGATTTCGAGAGTCATATACATTAAACATTTTGGATCATCAACACGTAAAACAGTCTAAACAGCATTCGGCACACCTCGGCAGATCTTTTAATCTTAGATAAGATGTAGGGTACCGGAATCTGCCTAGGTTTGCCGATAGTCTAGACAGAACATAAACAAGTAATATTATCAGAAGGAATTGCGACCTTTAAAAATTATGGTATAATAGCATACTTTAAAAAAAAAATGAAAATTTACAATCATGATGTACCACATTTGAACAAGCATATATCAGCTAGTTTGTAAATTAATTTATCTGTCTTGTTCCGACCATCTGCAAAAAAGTTGCATGCTATTATGTCCCTGGTAGAACGTTTAATCATATTTGAAAAGAAATCTAATAATCTTAGCTATGATGTAGGATACCGGAAACTGCCGAGGATTGCCGATTGTCTAAACAGAACTTCAAAAACCGTTTTATAAATAACATTACCGGAAGGAATTTGCGAACATAGTTATGATTTGATAACACAATAAAAAAGATACAATCATGATGTACCACATTATAACAAACATATATCCTAGCCAAACTAGTTTATTAATATAAACACTGTCTATTTAAAGTAGAAAGATTTATATCTTTTGATATTGAAAACTTTTTATGTTCTTTATCTGATTCCGACCATCCGCAAAATGTTGCATGTTATTATATCCTTGGTAGAACGTTTAATCATATTTGAAAAGAAATCTTTCAATAAATTGAAGAATATATTTTTCTGACTTTTTTTTAATTTTATTTGACAGATTCAAGAAGATCCTAATTTGAAAATATTTAAAGATAGACGAAACACAATGATAGATGCTTGCAGTAGTAATGAAACAAGCTATACAGCTAAGAATACAGAGGGCACTCTCAGGAACCATTTCGTAATAGATAGAAAACATAAATTTATATATTGTGCAATGGAAAAAATTGGTTCGACGTTTTGGAGAAGATTATTTCAGGTAATAAAAGTTGAAACAAAAATTTAAAGTTAAGGATTTTACAAAACGTAATCACGTATTGTATAAATGGTTCACGTTTCTGATACTGTATGTTTGTAGAATACTTCGTGTGTATCTACGTAATTTCAAATAAAGTCCAACAAATATGGGTCAACATGATACACGTACACTGTAATGAATAAGGAAAAGTAGCATACGCGTCATTTATATAGCAAACCAAAGACACAAAACTTTATTTACAGATCTTCAACAATAAAAAATGGTTATACAATTTATAAAACTCTAAGTTGCTCAGAGTCTAGATAACGTCACGAATTAACTAAACAGTGACTATCCGAGGTCTCCAATATTGCCAAATTCCAAAAAAATACAGAATACCATTAAGATAAAACGCAAAAACAACCAACGGCAAGGTTCCTGACTTTGGACAGGCATATACACATTGGGTGGAGCTAAATTAAGGTTTGAACATTTCAACCCTCTACATTTTTAATCTTGATAAGTGGAATAACATAAAAAAAGAAAGAAAAACACAGTACATGAAAATACTTGAAACTGTTATAATACAGACAACAAAAACTCATGAACCATAGTGTATTAAAGAATTCTAGCAGTTGCTGAAAGCAAACTTTGCGTATTTTACCCACTGAAAAACATTAAACAAAGGTCAAACTAAAGACCATTAAAATACGTCTAATAAATATAGCCTAATGTGGACAACCGCAGTTGTGCTAGAATGATAACCACAACATACTTTAACATTCGGAAAACGAAGTCAAAGGTAAAGGTTGAAAAATAAGCATAATACCTTGTTTGTGTTAATATATGTATGAAAAAATCCAATACGACAATTTATTCCTAGGAAATGCAACGGGATAACATATTGAAATTGTAAAATTCACATACATGTACATGTATTCGACCCAATCAGTTATGTTATTAATAATTTGTGTATTTACAGATTATTTCTGGCTCTTCGAAGAAAACGAGTCCATTCGATATTCCTCCTGGTGCTGCCCTTGGAGGGCATCAAGAGACTTTCAAAACATTATCATTTGATGATATTCATTCAGTTCTTAGTTCATCGAAAAAGTTTATAATTGTAAGGGATCCTTACGCACGTCTTTACTCGGGATATATGGACAAACTTTTCTCAGCGAATCTTATGTTCTGGGAGAGCATAGGAAAATTTGGTGTGGAAACATTTCGAGATAAGCCGTCAAATATTAGTAAAAAATGTGGACATGATTTGACGTTTACAGAATTCATTAAATATTTCATACATTCTGAAACTCATAATAAAAGACGAGACGGACATTTTCTTCCAATGTACGACCATTGCCGTCCATGTGAAATTAAATATGATATCATAGCAAAAATGGAATCCATGTCAAAAGATACATTGAGCGTTCTGGAAATATTAAATATGACAGAACTACATGATACCCTTGAAAAACAATTTACCGAAGATACTCGTGAAGATTCGTTTATTGATCAAACTAAGATATTATTTGGATCCTTTGCAAAAACTAAAAATTGTTTAAGTATTTATGAAAACCAAAAACGAATGTGGACGAAGTTTAAATCAAGAGGCTTAATTAGTAAATATGCAGAGTTTCCATTTCATGAAAGTGAAAGTGAAAGTCTAACAAAAGAAAAATATATAAAAGCGTTAAAACAAGCTGTTAAAGAATCGAAAGACAACGCCAAATCCAAGCAATATAGAAATGATTACTTACAAGAAGCATTTATGTCAGTGCCAAAAGATGTTCTCAGACGGTTACATGTTATACTACGGACGGATTGTCAAATATTTGGATATGATTGTGATAGTCATCTTTGGATAGAGAATGCTTTCCATTGATAACTCTTTCGTAGTTCATCAATAATTTTTAAGAAATAAAGTGGTAAAAAATGTATTTGAAAAAATCTAAAGTTTTTATTTTTTAGTTTTGCATACATAAACACTTGCTTTTTAATTACTATCAGCATCTAAATATCTATATTTTTGTCTACATTCATCTGTACATTTCGACATAATTTCTCCTTATTGTGCTTCTGTGAATTGGTATGTTTATGTCTTCACACTTAGTCTGTTCGTGTGTTTTTCTAACTTGAAAGCTTAAGCCAACTGTTATCCTTTCATCAATAAGATAGGGTCGTCATCAATTTTCAGAAGTTATAAATGTACCTTTTTATCTTTAAAGCATTTTTACAAAACAATCTTTTTTTGTAGAATTAGTAATAATACACTGACTAAAAATTAAAAAAAAATATTAATGACACACATTCATGTCAAAAAGAAAACACAGATCAGAGGACAGATTTCTATTCATGTTTTGTTAAGTTTCTGTATCATTGACGTAACACTGGTAAACAAATTTTGATCTGAAACGGTCATTTGATCTGAACATCTCTTAAAAAAGACTGAACAATAATTTATTAAGTCATTATTAGACTTTCAGTAAATTTTCAGACTAAGCAATTCCGACAAAATCAGTACTGACCAGACAATTCGATTGCAGTCAATTAAGATTCGGTCAGTCTATGTTCCGAATTTTCAGTAGTTGCTATTAACCTGTACACATCAACACCATACTGCATTGTCTGAAAAAAAAACTACCGAACAGAACTGAATTGACTGCTTGGTAATTGTCTGAATAGTACTGAACTTACCGCAGGGGATAAGTCTGAAAATGGACAGAATAGCTGAACAAGACAAAATATTTTTTGTTCAGACTTTTCAGATGATGACCGTTTCAGACTAAAATAGGTTTACTAGTGTAAACAACCCCAAATTTTCTTTTTTATTGTCATTCATCGATATCAATAGATCAATTTTCAAAATTTCAGATTTAATGATTGATCTACTACTGTCGATATAGAAATTAATATTAGAGGTTTACCAGTTTATTTTTTTCAAATTTCGATTACCTCCCCTTATCCGATATATCAAATTGAAATATTCATAGGCCTCATAAAAGATTACACAACGTGTTGGTGAAAGGAAGACATCTTAAAATTACCTAGTCACCCATTGCACATTTGTCATGCGTATAACAGTTCTACTGCGTTGCTTCTAATGGTATATTTAAAAAAGATCTAATAGAAAATGAACGCATCATTGGGCCTAAATGAATTTTTAAGATATGCGAAAACGCAGTAATGGCTTTGTTATATTCGTGAAATTGCTTTTATATCTGTTATTGGTTTCTTGTTATGCAGTCTGAACTATTGCATAATGTTCTATATTGTTCCTTTATCTTAGCGCATTTTGGCGAAAGGGAAGAACATGCAATATTTATCTGAATACTTTCGATATTCTTCTTTCGTTCTAAGTTTACGACACTTGCACGGTTTAATGTTTTTCATCCCTCTTTAATTCAATTTCCTTATATTTTGGCCGGTTTACACGCAGTGAGTATAGTTTTCTTAGAAACATGATTTTTGTTATCAGTAATTGACTTTGAACAAGCTTTGAGTAACTTCGAGTGCTAGGGTTGTTTGTGTCTTGAGAGTGCTTTTGTCAGTTTTTATTGTTTTTTGTATCGATCTGATGAGTTAAACCCTTTTCAATTGAATTTTATGGTTTGTGCTTGTTGTACTGTTACACCACTGTACAAGGTTAAGGGTGCGGTTTGGGATCCCGCAAACATGTTTAACACCGCCACATTCTGTATGTGCCTGTCCCAAACCTATAATTCAATGGTTTCCGTTTGTTTCTGTATGTCATTTGTTTTTCGTTTATTGTTCAGTAGATACATCAGGCCTTTGGTTTAAACGTTTGAATTGTTTTACATTTTGTCAAGTAATCTCCGTTAACAATTTACAAACGCCATCACGACTAGATTGACCATTGCGGAAAATTAGATTTGCAAATGACCACGGATGTGCTAATAAAATCTTTCTCCTTTCTGGTTTATGACTAAGAACCGAGTGAAACTAATGACAATGAGAACAAAACTTTACGACCACAGAGATGATTTCAGATCCAAAGTGTGATCTTTCCATTTCTATGTAGCAACATTCCAGCAACACCAGGACAAGGTGCATATATCTCCCAGATGATACGATATTCCAGATGGTTGCTGCTTACAAAGAAGCCTTTTAGCCAATAATTCAAAGAGGTGAAGTTGAAATCATCCCTTCGAAAATTTTACGGACGCAATCACCAATTGTTTGACCGTTATGGAATCTCTGTTTCATAGATGACGACGGATATGTTCCAATTGTTGTAACTTCAATCAAGTCCTCTTTTCCTCGAATGCGACCTACCGAATTAGACTTATCACCGGGTTTGTACTTGCATGAGCAACACGACGGGTGTCCCTTTAGTCTTTTTATTTATAAATTTCTGATATGACAAAGAGGAATTATGAAACTTTATTCGTTGAAAAGGCAACGAGCGTATTATGCGCTCATGGCGCAGCTCTTTATTTGCCATTGCATTGTCAGTTTGTTTTCAACTTATGAGTTTAAATATCCCTTTGGTATCCTTGGCCTCTCTTAACGAACGGATTTTTACATGCAATAAATAACAAGTCGAATGCTATTAGAAGAGCAAGAATCGCATACCTTTTAGAGGTAATTTAGATAATCCTAGATGTTTGCTGGTGTTGATATTGTTCAGTCTCAAGTTGTCAGTGTTTATTGTACTATTCTTTGTGTTTTCTTCTTTATACTTTACCCACGGTGTCGTCTGCTCTTCCTTTTCACGTGATTGACGTGCCCTTTTGATATATTCTGACCTTTTTTCCATTGATTAAGGACATCTTGGTTTAATAGTTTGGTTGTTTTTGTGTTGTGTTGTTCCTGTGTTGTGCTGTTGCACCACTGTCCCAGGTTAGGGGGATGGTTGTGCGCTCAGAAACATGTTTAACCCCGCCACATTCTTTATGTGCCTGTCACAAGTCAGGATCCTGTAGTTCAGTGGTTGGTGTTGGTTCATGTCTGTCATATATATATATATATTTGTTGTTTTTCATTAATTGTTTTGTTATGAATTAGGCCGTTAGTTTTCTCAATTGAATTGTTTCATATTTTTCATGTCGGGGCCATTTATAGCCGACCATACGGTATGGGGTTTTCTCATTGTTGAAGGCCGTACGGTTGCCTATAATTGCTTACATCCACTTCATTCGAATTTTGGTTGATAATTGTCTCATTGGCAATCATACCACATCTCTTTATTTTTATATTGTAAGTAGTACTCTTCTATCAAGAAAAACTTGCTAGGAAAGAGAAGCTTTGTGACATCGTAAAAAAATCACATATTATTGGAGTGCTGTTATATAAAAATGTCCACAGTCGGAAAGGTGAATAAATCTTTTTTGTTATAAAGTTCAGTTCTAAAAATTTCTTCACGTGAGTTCACCCCCTGTATTGTGTGAGGTTCGTGAAAGTCAATCTTAAGATTTTGTCAAGTGTTTTGCTGACAGTTGTTTTACAGGAGTTAATACTAATTAGGTTATGGGATCAGTTTACGATTAAGATTAGGCTAAAGACTGTTTTGGGTAAGGACTAGTGTTAGGACTAGGCAGGGGTAGGGCTATGTTTAGGCTAGGATTAAGTTTAGGCTAGAACTAGCTTAGTAAACTAGTAGTTCCAGATGGGGATGGACCAAAGTTTGATAAGCATTGGTATTTTAGTGTTATCAAATCATAGAGGCATCAGTATCTGAACATTAAAATCATACCATTTACTTGTAAATTGATAAAATCATGTTCTCGAATTGCATATAATAAAAAAAAAAAACATGACATTTGTGACGACTGTTACTATGAAGGCAAAGCTAATGAAAACAATATTGACAATTTGTGTTCCTTTTTAAAGGGGACTTGAAAATATTTTATTACAATCTCATTAATTAAGTCTCCCAAACGACTTATTGGTTTTGCTCAGTTCTTATTATGGAACCCTCAACGAAGTTGGGGTGACGTATTGTTATTATGTCACCCGATCGACAATGTCGGGTGACATATTGCTTTTCCTCCGTTTCTTTTTTTTATTATGGCACCCTCAACGGAGTTGGGGTGACGTATTGTTCTTCTACGTTTCTTTTTTTCCTTATTTTTCTTCCACACATTTTGTCCGCGCGAGTTCTTGGAATCCAATGGACCAATGTTGATGGAACTCTACTATAATGAGGACCCCCATGTAAAGTTGTGCACCTTGCTATGGAATGGTAAAAAATGGCCGCCGTTTCCATGGAAACAGCAAAAATGCAAAAAAAAATCAAAGTGTTCCAAACTGGAAGAAACTCCACAAGAATGGAAACTGGCATGTGCTGATTTGCAGTTTGACTTCGGAATTTTCAAAATGGCTGCCGTTACCATGGAAACAGCTAAAATATCAAAAATTCTAACTCTTTCGTTATAAGACCCAACTGGATGAAACTTTATGAAAATGTTACCCAAAAATGGCTGCCGTAACCATGGAAACAGCAAAAAAGTTCAATTTTTTCAAAATGCTCCAAACTTAATGAAACTTTACAAAAATGATAATTTGCAGATGTGTAGATGCACTCTTTGACTTTGGAATTTGCTAAATGGCTGCCGCTCACCTGGCAATCGGGGAAGGGTGCCATCCGCTATTGCTTGCAATGGCAAATCTAGTTATTATTATTATTCTTCCACCTTATTTTGTCCTGCAGTTTTTTCAGAGCCTAATGCACCAATCTTAATGGTTGTTCACTATAACAAGGAACCCTAACTTACGAGTTGCAGTGCAACTTTGGCACTAAAAAATGGATGCCATCACCATGGAAACCAAAGAAAGGTGAAAAAATAAAATTTTAGAGTTTGGTGGATTTTTTGGATATGCATAAACTTAGAATCATGATATTTTAATACAATGTAGGTGCCCACTATATACTGGTTTTGGATGATTTTGGCAATCACTGGAACTACTATGTTGCCATGGAAAGTACACCAAAAATTTCAAAAATATCAAAATGCTCAAAATTTAATGAAACTTCACAGTAATGATGAGCAACATTGGTAGATATGGAATTTGGCGTTGGAATTTCAAAAATGTCTGCCGTTACCATGGAAACAATGCAAAACAGGTCAAAATGATCCAAAAACCTAAAAGTGGCATTTACATTCTTAAAATGGTATGTCAAATCCATTGAAATTTTAATGGTATGTTCCCTCCCATGTACCAATGTAGCACCTGTCATTAAATTTTGGGAATGGTCTCTGTTACCATGGAAACCAGCAAAAATGTCAAAAATTTCCAAAAATTACAAAATGCTACAAACTTAATGAAACTTTATATGATTCTTAACTGGCAAGTCTAGATAAGACTTTTGACTTTGGAATTTTCAAAATGGCCACCGTTGCCATGGAAACTGCAAAAATGCCAAAAAAATTTAAATGATCAAAAATGCTCTAAATATTCTGAAAATTTACAGAAACATGTATAGCCATGCATATATAAGCATCCCGGTTTAACATTTTTGAAATGGCTGCCACTTAGTGGCAATGGGGGGAAGAGTGACATCCGCTATTGCTTGCAATGACAAATCTAGTTCTATATTTCTTTTTTTTTCTTATTATTATTTTTCTTCCACACATTTTGTCCGCGCGATTTCTCGAAATCCAATGGACCAATGTTCATTGAACTCTACCATATTGAGGACCCCATGTGAAGTTGTGCACGAAGCATGGAATGGTTAAAGATGGCGACCGTTTCCATGGAAACTGCAAAAATGTGAAAATTTTCAAAATTCTAAATCCTTCATTTTAAGACCCAAGTGGATGCAACTTTATGGAAGTGTTATCTGATATGCCTAGATGTGCATGCAATATTAAGAAGTTCCAAAATGACCGCCATTGTCATGAAAACAGGGCAAAAGTTTAACATTGAGCCTATGGAAAAATACATAAATGCTGCATTTTCTTAATGAATATTACATAGAGATGAATGAAACTGTATTGATATGTAACATGGCATGTGCCAATGTGGCGTCTGCTTTTGGAATTTTGGAAATATCTATCGTTAAAATGGAAACATAAAAAATTTCAAAAAATTTGAAATGCTCCAAACTTTCTGAAAATTTACAGTAGTGATAACTGGCATATGAAGATAAGATGTTCCACTTTGGAATTTCCAAAATGGCCGCCGCTACCATGGAAACAGCAAAAATTTCAAAAATTTCAAAATCCTCAAAACTTAATGAAACTTTACAAAAATGATAATTTGCATGTGTAGATGCGCTCTTTGACTTTGGAATTTTCGAAATGGCTGCCAATCGCCTGGCAATCGGGGAAGGGTGCCATCCGTTATGGCTAGCAATAACAAATCTAGTTATTATTATTATTATAATTATTATTATTCCTCTTCCTCTTCCGTCGCTTTTAAATTTGAACTTGTCCGCACCCGTTCTCCTAAACCGCTTGTCCGATTAACTTAGGGTTTCACAATATGTTAGACTAACATGTCTAGCGGTGCAATCAGGGTTTTGTTTGTGCATTGGGGTTTATAAAGGGGTACTTTAAGGGGCGAAAAGAAAGGAGGGTTTTACTATAGAACCCTAGGGGATTTTATTTTTTAAAATTTTCAAATGATTATAAATTGAAACCCGTGTGTGATAGACACAATCTTTTTAATTGAAAATGTTCTAAATGATAAAGCACATTAAATGAAATACAGGGTTGGTCCCCAGGGGTCACACCCACCCCCTGCCATTTAAGAAAGTTCTAATATCTTTTAAGTGGTCAAGATCCCCACCCCTAAACCATATATATTCTGGTTTGTCATACTAAGATGGTTTGAAGGAAATACAGGGTTAGTCCCCAGGGGGTCATCTCGACCCCCTGCCATTTGAGAAAGGTCTAATATCTTGTAAATGGTCGAGATTCTCACCCCTAAACCATATATATTCAGGTTTGTCATGATAAAGCACATCAAATGAAATACAGGGTTAGTCCCAAGGGGTCACCGCCACTCCCTGTCATTAAAGAAAGTTCTAATATCTTGTAAGTGGTCAAGATCTCCACCCCTAAACCATATATGTTCTGGTTTGTCATGCGAAGATGATATACAGGGTTACATGTAGTCCCCAGGGGTCATCCTGACCCCCTGCCATTTGAGAAAGTTCTAATATCTTGTAAATGGTCGAGACCCCCACACCTAAACCATATATATTCCTGTTCATCATGTCTCGAATATTTGAATGACGTATACGGTCAGTCCCCAGGGGTTCCTCCCACCCCCAACGTTCAAATATCTTGTAAATGGTCGAGATCCCCACCCCTAAACCATATATTCCTGTTCGTCATGTCTCGAACATTTGAATGACGTATAGGGTCGTTACCCAGGGGTTCCCCCACCCCAATGTTCTAGTATCTTATAAATGGTCGAGATCCCCACCCCTAAACCATATATATTCTGGTTTATCATGCCAAGATGATTTGAATGATTTACAGGCTTAGTCCCCAGGCATCACTAATGCATATAACTTTACTGGACCAAACCAATTTTCACTAGAATTTGCCCAATGTCAGGCCACCCTGGGAATTACGAATTATGGGAGCATCGTTTGGGAGACTTCGTAACAGCATCCATAACAATTATTTCTTGTTAGAATTGAAACAATAACACGTAATATTTAAAAAAAAATATGCAAATCTGGTTAAACGAATGTTATTTACTTTACAAGAAATCTTCTATGTTACATGACACATTTAAAGAGGAATTGCCATCTTTAATTGTATTTGTTTCACTGATTTGATCAAAAGTGGAAAGGAGTATTTAAGTGGATTCTATTTCCAGGTCCTTCGTTCCTTGACTGATGATTTCCTTTATAGCGGATTGTTACTTTCAAGGAAGCCATTGAACCAAGGGGTTCAAATGGTAAAGGTAAAGTTGAAGTCATTCTTCGAAAGTTTTGCGTGCGTCATTATGATTTTGTTTACCATTATTGAATATATGTGTCACACTGTTATAATCCAAATGTCACAGCCGCAATCTCGCCCTTCTTTTCCTCGAATTTGACATTAGCTAGTACGACTTAACACCGAATGTTTTCTTGTTTTGAGCAACATGACGAGTTACAGTAATGGAGCAGTAATAGTTTACACTGAATTCACCCCGGTTTTTGTTCGTGTCGCAAAATATTTTGTTTTCTTTGTAGTTTTCTTCTGAACTGTTGTTTATCCTTTTGTCACTTTCATGTTTGGAAATGATATTTTCTGTTTTTCTCAGACCTACGGTTCTTCATTGCTTCATTAGTATCTTCCTACCAATGTTTTTAGGAACACACAATAGTAAAGTGAATACTGAAATGGGCAACACAAGTTACAAGTAAATACAAATACAGGAGAATAAAAAGTAAAAGATAAAATTGTCAGAAAACTGCATTTATTCAAATCATTGACAACAAATGTAGAATATTAATATACATTTCCATTACACTGTTAAGCAAACCCATTCCAATTTACAATTGAACATAACAACAATATGAACTCTATGATTATTTTGTGTTTGTTAATTTTTTGCATACATGATTATATTTATGCATACTAAACGTTGGTTTTATTCAAACACATATGTTTTGTCGGAATTGTTTGCGAATATGGGCTTGATATACCAAAAACAATGATGTAAAAATGAAAAAAAATCTTTCAATACAAATAAAAGCCATTTATATGTACACCTTTCCCCTTCTGTAGAAGCTGAAATTCAGGATGAAAAGTACATGAACATTGTTATTGTTACATAGGTTCATCCAAATGTAAGTTTCTCTTTCACTGCATCCTTATTAGAAAAATAAAATTTAAAGAATTGTGTGCAGGTATCTTTTTCAAACAGATTGTTAACAAATTAACTGGAATGTACCGATACCCGTAAATATTGTAAGCAAATGTAGTAATGCATAAAATAAAGATAGATATTTTGATTTCTGAAGACAAATATGTTACAATTTAATTTGTAATGCATTACCTATATTAGTTAATTTTGAATATTGGTTGCAAAATTATCAATTCGCGATTGGAAAGTCAAAGAGGTAAAGATAAAGTGCAAATTTCTCTTAATTTTTTTCACAATAATGTCCAGTTTCGAATATCAGATGCAAAGTCATCAAAATTGAGTTAACAGAAAGTCGAAGAGGTTCAAGAGTAAATATCAGTTTTCTCATATTTTTTCACACCTGTCCAAATTGAGTAAACGGAAAAAAGAAATGAGTAAAACGTTTTCTCAGAATAAGGTTTACGCTAGGTTCAATTCCAAAAAAAAAGTTCTCGAAGTTCTAAACACCATTTTTTCGTATTCTTGCATGGAAAATTTAATTTAGGAAAATATTACACATGAGTCAATACTTGCGTTGTAATAAAAGCCACGACCAGTCATTGGAAATAATTACAGTAATAACATAACTTTATATTAAGATATATAATGCATATAAATGATATCCATTATATTTTCACTATCAGAAAATGAACTAAACCTCGTAAATCACATGAGTTTGAGAACTAACCATCTACATACCCGTTTCTAGTAAGTCACACTATTCATGAAACTAATATCACAATATTTTATCAGGCATCAGTTATATTACAAAATGTTTTGACAGTAATAAATATGGTTACATGTATGCATAATATACTGTCTGTACTTTCTATGCTCGATTTGCTGACCTTATTTTGAAAATGATTAACGCTTATTTGATAGATAATGGCACTCTTGTTTTCATTTGCTCCTGTTCAAACTTGACATGCATTTGATTCTGAAAATTGTAATTTATATAGCAGCTACACCATCCAAGAAGTATTCATCAAGTTAATTAATATCATCTTGTGTCTTACTGATAAGACCAGTAGCTCGTTTCACACAAAAATCTTACGACTAAAATTGATCGTAAGTTATGCTGAAATGTTCATGACTTACGAGTATTTTTTATCGTAAGAAATGTTATGAAATTAGTCCCAAAGGATAAATAAATCTATGTACATTACAAATCATTTTTCAAATATATATACAAGTTATATTTTAACAAGTCTAAATTGAAAACATATTTTATACACTGTTTGGCATTGTGTCACATGAACGAAAATTTGACGGTATAAAGCCATAATTAATTACAAAGGTCAATCGGTCAGACGCTCTTTGAACTTCCAATGATTGATTTCAATTTGCACTTACAATGTACAGTTATTGCACACACAACGTACAATTTAAGGCTTTATATCAATTAAACATATTTTGATATACGTTTCAGTACTGGCCAAGGATAAGATCCTACCGAGAGGAAATTCGCTAGTAAAGTAAGGTAACCATTTAAAATTAAGAATTTGCAAGTTTTAGCTTTCGCTGCACGATTAAATCATCTATCTTTCAAATTTAACATGCAGTACTTGTATAAGTAATATTCGATCGACCTTGCACGGAACAAATACAGTTTGCACCAGAATATGTAAGTGCAGTTATTAAAAACATGAACATGCATTCATGTTCTTTTGTTTCTTGAGTTTCAATAAAAAAATCAGGTACATATAGTCATATAACCTAACGTAAGTCATAACTGATACACATCACGAGGAGTATAAGCACGTTTTATACTATATAACATTTCTACGGTCTCTCACAATAAACTCAAATGAAATGTTAAGACTGTATATTACAATATCTACATTGACCAATTAATTTTTTTGAAGTTAATTGCATAATTATATATATATGTTATGATGTATATATGAACTCCATCACAGAAAAGCAAGACTAGATCACTTACACAATTTCATTATGTACACATCACAATATATATTTGTTTACACAACCGTTTGTTCTGCTTTGGGACTGACTAGACCTTCATTAATAAAAGGGTTTTTACTTCTATTATCAATCAGTAAAGACGCCATTTCTGAAGTTTCGCTTTGTTCACGTTTTGACAACGTAGAGTCTGAAAAACTCGTGTTTGTATCAATTGGGTTTGTTAATGCTGGCGTAAGATATGAACTTCCACTGTTCCTGGAGTCGACAGGTGTGTGTTCGGAATGTACAGGTAAAGGTCGACTGCCAAGAATAGAAATTCCTAAAAATAAAAAAAAAAACATATTGGTCATAATAACATAACTATAAAAAACAAAAAGAAAAGATAAAAAATCTACAAAACACTATAAAGTGCACCTGTCCTAAATCAGGAGCCTGTTGTTCAGTGGTTGTCGTTTGTTTGGTTTGTATCTCGTTTCTCGCTTTTTATATGTATTAGACCGTTGGTTTTCCGGTTTTAATTGTTTTGCACTAGTCATTTTGGGGCCCTTTATAGCTTGCTGTTCGGTGTGAGCCAAGGCTCCGTGTTGAAAGCCGTACATTGACCTATAATTGTAAACTTTTTATACATTGTGACTTAGATGGAGAGTTGTCTCATTGGCACTCATACTACATCTTATTTATATTAAAAACTGGGCAATATGAACCCCACCAAAGATCTCAGCTTCTTCTGAAGGGTTATAAGATATTGCTCCACTCGTGGCACTCATCGTGATGCGCATTGCAAGTACAAATTCGATGTTTCAATCGAGCAAAAGAGGCCGGGATTATAGCTTAGACAAATAGAACATATCCGTGGTCATTTGTGATATCGATATTCCATAACGTCCAACCAAATCATGGTGGCGTTCGTAAAACTTAAGACGGAACGACTTTGGCATAACGAGCCCTTGACCGTCAGGAATAGGTCACAGTTGGTAAATTTAAAGCTTATTTGCTGCCTTTCAAGCGTGGCCTAAAGTTGGTTTTAAAAATAATATTTTAGCAATTGCAAATGCCAAGTAACATAATTTAAAAAATGATTTGTAAATCCGGCTATGATTTATATCAGGTATACATTTATTTCTGTTCCGTTATATTTGATTTTTCCCTTTTTTATTTTTCTATATTTCGAATTCTTATAGAACCAGTATGGTTAATTTTTCAATTATAAAGCGTTGTGTTAGTACCGTTTAACCTGCACGTATATTTCTATTTCAGATGGAGTCCTGTATTCATATTTATATAAGTCAGATAAGTGTATATGGTGTATATCGAGTTGCTCACAGCAACTTAATGCAACTCGCTTGAGATGGAAAATTATCGACAGAAACTGAGGGCGCACGTGAAGTTAATGTAAACACCAACGACGTCATAGGAAAAATAGCGATAATCAGATTATCCATGGTCTTTAAATCTCGAGGATGTTTCTCACTCGTCGATGAGATCGTAGCTGAGAAGCACCCTCTCGTTTGAAAAACCATCGATAATCTTTAAATATCACTTTGCTTTGATGGGCAGAAGGGCGTGAGTAAGGGCACCAGGGGTGGGCCGTCCTTTAATTTTTAGACAGGCGGGAACACCCATGTATATATATGACAAATGTTCCAATTCAGAAGAATTAAAGAAATAATATAGAATATATAAATAAGTCACCAGTCATCTCAAAAACAGTGTCAACCAACTCTTACTGACAACCATAAAACGTTTTCAGTGGTGTATCAACCACATACGTTATGAATGATATGTGTTTGCCAAGAGATATCAAGCATATTCACGTTCAAAGAAATGTAAAATATCACAATTAAACAATTTACTCACCCGATACTGAGGGAGCATATCGACTACCAAAAAGGTCTGATGTGTCATCCTCAAAACCACCCGTAAGTTCTAGATACTCCTGTAATGAAAGTTTTTTAACGTTTTATCATATGAGTATTTACGGTTTATACACTTAATTCTATAAGTCTAATATTTATCTAGGGGAAACTCTTAGGATGACTTGAATGTTTAAGGCGTATCGAACTGTGGCCAAGCCAGTAGAAGTATTCAAATGGTTTTATATAATTATATATGATATATCTAAAAATGTCTATACTGTACTGTTCTCTTTGCGACTGGTGCCAAGTGATCTGCGACCATTTTAGATTTCGAAAACGAGTTTAGATAACATATAACGCCAACAGAAACGACTGAGGAAAACAGATGATAGGTGATTGTGGAACATTAAGCAGTATACAATACATTTTAACTAACTTGTTGGTGTGCCGTAAATACGATACTTGCTTTGTACAATACTTACAAGTTGAAAAGAAAATGTATGTGCTATCTTTGAAGAGAACGGGAGAATTGGAAATTGTTTTTTTAAAAAGAAAGCAATAAAAGTCGACGAAAGAGAGACATCCGTGTAAAAAAAAGACAAAAGGACAAGTGATAGTTTATAAAGTCTATGCATCTATGAACTAAGAAATGCAGCAGCATGAATCCAAACAAAAACCAGGGGTGACATCAAGTGATCCGCCAATTGTTGCACAGATCATGTTGCGCCTGACTTAGAAAAATAATTTTTAATCTCCACCATAACCATTATCAACAGTTCTAGCCGATTTATACTTTGCAAAAGTATCAAATAATATAGGAGTTCATCATGAAATTAAATCATTCCGCTAAAGTTCAACTGAAATATGTCTGCTTGCTATATCTACATGTAGGTTCACATATGGGAAATACTTTATATATCTATTAAATCATACCGTTCTTTGCTGCAACATTCTATCAAATATATCTGCAAGTTTTGAAAATGTTGGTCTATCCTGTGGGTCTGTTTTCCAGCATTTTTGCATCACAGCATATCTACAATCAATACATTTATTATCTATTACATCTATATTCTTGGACTACATAATTTGACATACATAAATAATACGATTTTGCAAAAAGTTAAAGGGTTTTGTTATATCTAAGTGTAGGACTTGAAAAACTTGAAAAAGAGATAATAGATAATATGGAAGTAGTAAAAACCAACCACAGCAAATAAAAAAGAAGACTGCAAGACAAACAACAATAACAAAAACGCTGCACAGAAAACTAAAGATTGAGGAACACTAATCCCTCCAAAAAGGGACGGCAATATTTGCTCCACTAGTAACACTCTTGTATTATATATTGATGATTCATATCTAGTGAAAAGCGGACTGATAAATCTTTTATCTGAATCTAAGACATCATCAAATGCAAAAGAAATCGGAACATGCAAGTAAATTATCTCACCCTTAGATTTGATTGAATGTGAAAGTTTGAAATATATACCAGCTCAAATAATGCCATCCGTCATGTACTCATTGCAAGTAAAATTACAATGATAAATCGAATTACATTATGTCACAATATGGAGATAAAAGGACGGGATTACGGGTACTACCAAGTGTAATATATCAATGGTCATATGTGACACAGATATTCCACATGTTCCATAACAGTAAACTAAATCATGATGGCGTCTGTGAAAAGATCGAAGAGATAATTCAACTTTAGCCCTCGGAATCGTAGGTGCAATTGGTTTCTTGTAGGCAGTTATAATGTATCAAGAAATTCATGGATAGGAAAAGCATGTCATGTACTATCGTATCAGCTGGGCGATATATACTCCATTTTCATGCACTGCTGTAATGTTACTACACAAAAATGAAAAGTTCAAAATTGAAAAATTTTAATCTTTAGAAGTAAAAACTAGTTGTAAGCCCATCCTCATTGTCAATTTCTAGATATATAATAATATATAAATCAGGCTTAACTTCATCTGCGGCATGCATTGAGATAGATGCAGTCAACTAAGACACCACACTTTGAATTATTCGGCATCGGCCATATATCGAAACGTGAACTAGACATGTTATTATATTTGATCAACTCATTCATATTTACATCCAGAAAATGAAAACAAGTAAGTAAATCTTAAAAAAAACAATCCGTTTAAATACATTGAAAGATACTAGTTTCGTCTGTCTAAAAAAAAAAGACCCAGCAGTGACGCTTGAATCAAAAAGTTAAAAGCAAATAAAGTACGAAGTCGATGAATAAATTAGATCAGCGTTTAATGACTATTAACAAACAACTTTTGTACTTTTAATAACATTAACAGTACCATTTGTTCTGCTTAAGATGCACATTTGAACAGTTAATGTCTCTTCAATGATTCTCGATGTCAATATATAAATATATTTTTATAAGAATGTAAAAAACGTTGAAGAGCTGACACAACCTATATGGACTAAAAGGGGAGACTTACATTTGGGCGAATTTGAATTTTGACAGTTATAACGTTTGCACAAACAAATGGTTTTATGTTTGCTCGAACAAATGGTTTTACGTTTGTACTAATTTACCTGAGTTTTTACTAGTGTTTTAAACCTGATAAATACAAAGTCAAGATTCGTTAGTTGATAATTGTCATTGTCTGTACGTTTCACAAGATAGGTTATCGCTAACGTGTATTTTGGTATACGTAGTAGCCTGAATTTGCCGTATGATCAGCAGGATGAATTGTTGTCTTTCTCATTTACGTTCATTACTTTAACGAGTGTGCTCATTGTTTTGCCGTAAGAAAAACTTTACATTCTCAATAAGTTCTTATCCGATATTTGCATATTTTTATCTCCAGAAAATGTTTCCATCTTTAATCAGATATGTACGCGGAAATCCATCAAATATCAAGGATTTTTCCCTTTGTTTGTCTCCATCTTGAACGTCCATTTTCACCTTGTCATTTCACTTTATTATTATTATTATTATGTTTCTTTTTATCTGTGTCGCTTTATTTCAGAAATCATTATTTTATAAATATTATTGAAAATTCTACAATGTTTTTATTACTTCATTGATAGAAAATTTAATTAATCTGTGCAAACGTAGTTACTTTTGAACAAATAAATTTCGTGCAAATGCAATGGGTTTTGTCGTGCAAACGTAAACATTATTTCGCGCAAACGTAGGACAAATGTCGCAAACGTAACCCGCCGACCAAAAGTAATGCCAAACCCGGACAAACTACCATTATCTCATACTATAACACTCATATTCATACAAATAGAGGTACAATTTAGATTCGTTTGTTCTGATTTAAAATAGTCAAATTACCGTAGTGACAATTCATCTAGTATTAAGTTTCGAAACACAGAATAGATATTCTGGCGCAAAACATTTTGTTTTGACATATTTGTAGCTTTATAGATTGACAATTGTCATTTTAGAATACAAATCAGCAAACTAAACAAATCTAATGAGACATTTTTTTTGCCAGAATTGAATTGATGGTGCAATTAAATTGAAAAATTAGCGATTTTATATAGGATTGTTTCTAGTTTATTTCTGGTAGTTATTTAAAACACATTACATTATCTTAAAATGGGTCTTTTCATGAAGAAGTTCATATTTTAGACGACAAAAACGTGTCTGCTGATTACAAAGTAATAAGAATACTAAAATACAATCTCTTGTCACACAAATAAAATAATAGGATTGGTTTTCTTTTCAATGCAATTACATATTTTGGTTTTTTTTTTTAGAATTACATCAAAATAAAAAGAAATCATTTAAATTAACATTCGCTTGATATTCAAAATTCTAATGATTTAATATTTGAAAATTAAACTATCACTGGAATCTTCCGAGTTCTCATAATGCTAACTTGCCTATGTTTGTAGAAACTATTTCGTTACTTATCTTTGTCACATATTCAGGTCGTCCATAGTTTAATATTTATTTTAGGTTCGATTATTAATTTGTGATAACTGCGTGTATATGTAACATCCTTTTTAAAATAACCCAATGAATCATGTAAAACTAATCTCCTGTATCAGAAAATACAGCTAGAAAACCAGTTTCTTTTGGGTTTTTTTTATTCCACGAACAAGGATTAATATTTCAACTTGATAAGCCTACACATCCTGAATTTTAAATGAAATCTTTATACAATTATGACTTTAATTACAATTTTTGATGTATAATAGAAAAACAAAGGATATGGGGTATCCATCCGTGAATGTTTTTCAGAAGACACTTACACTGTCGACGTAATCGATCTCGCACCTTTTGGAGCTCATGCGATTCTCAAGTTTCTGTTTGTTACCTCGATTTTTGTCTTCTCTATCGATTTATGAGATTTGAACAACGGTAGACGAATGTTGTCTTATTAAACTTACAGCTCATCAGAACAATTTTCAGGTCTGTCCATGCGATAGCCCGCCAATAATAGGTTATAAAGACGTTCTGGTGGTACACCCGGATATGGAGGCGCTCCTGGTATAAAATTAAAAAAAAAAGATGTTAAAGTATATGAATGATAGTTTTAACTGTGCAAAATAAGAAAAATGTATGAAACTTATCCATTGATATCAAAATTGCAAAAATAAAATTTCTTTCTACCAAATAAAATAATTCACAGTAGATGCAGTATTTTTAAACCTTAAAATCTCATCAACTTTAATCGAAAAGTGATGTGAAAATAACACGTACCAACTGTACTGATTTTGATTAGCCTTTCTAGATTTAACATTGTCAAAAACGCCAAAGATACAACCAAAGATATATAAAACCATAGGTGTATTATGATACAGATTGTATTGTCAGAGAGCTAGATAGCAGAACATAATTATTTGTAGTTGAGCATTAACTTTACTGGATGCATATATGAATTCAAACTGGTTTAGTTTCTTGTTTAATATATCATGTATATCAAGAAATATATTTTACTTTGAAGCCTATTCAAGTTCATTTGAAAGTATCTTAACTACCATGGAAAAAACCTATTCTGATTTTTATTACTATTATCATCGATGTCTTCATACCTTGCCTGAGGTATATACTTACCGAGAGTAACAATTTCCCATAAAACAATACCAAAGGACCATCTAAAAAATAAACACGATTATATGACGATCATTTTTAATAAATGTTGAAAGACATATCAATTATAACATTCAGTATTGGTCATTTGAAGGATGTTGTTTCCTGTTTTATTTGATTTTATCACCCATCATCTTGGGCGGAACAACCTAAGTTTCATCCATCAACCTGACTGTTGTTTCTCTCTTTTGTAAATTTTATTGCCTTTCACTTCAGATGTTAACCATCCTGTACAGAACAACCTCATTTTCATCTATAAACATGACTGTTGTTTCTCTCTTTTGTAAATTTTATTGCCTTTCATATCAGATGTTAACCATCCTGTACAGAACAACCTCATTTTCATCCATGAACCTGACTCTTGTTTCTCTCTTTTATAAATTTTATTGCCTTTCATTTTAGATGTTGCCATTCTGTACGGAACAACCTCATTTTCATCAATGAACATGACTATTGTTTCTTTCTTTTGTAAATTTTATTGCCTATCGTTTCAGATTTTGCCATTTTCTTTCTCTTTAATAATCTTGTCCGTTCTCCTTTTTGATTTACGGTTTGTGAATAAAATTTGATTCTTCAACTTAAATGTTCTCCAAAATAAAGAAAATTTTGCTATTTATGGGTACATACTTACACGTCACTTTGTGTGGTATATATTTGTGCATACAGTGACTCGGGTGCTAACCATTTTACTGGAATTCTTCCCTAAAAGGGATAAAATAATTATCATCTCATTTTATTTAAAATGTAACATGTGAATGCATACTTTCACTATTAAGGATCATAAAGCAGCGTTTAGTTGTTAATTTCTGTGTCATTTGGTCTATTGTGGAGAGTTGTCTCATTGGCAATCATACCACATCTTCTTTTTATATTTAGATGTTTTGTATAATTTTTGCTTTAAAAATGTATGCAAAATTGTCACTTTAGTGTGCAGAACTTTTGAACGTGTGAAATGAATATGAAAATGTTATATGCAGTAGAATTAATTCTGGATCTGGATCGATCAGTTTAAAAATTGTTCTCATAAGTAAAGACTACTTATAACAAATATACAGTCAGGTATACTCTAGTTAAACTGTAAAAAGTGAATTATGTCTCACAAATAAAATTGTAAACGGGAAATGTGTACCTTGCTTTGTTTAAGATATGTGTCAGCTTCATATACATCTCTAGTTAAACCAAAGTCTGATATCTTTAACACTTTGCCTGAACCAACAAGTACATTTCTAGCTGCTAAATCTCTGTGTACAAGCTTCAATATAAGAATATATATGTAATGTCAACTAAACTAAAACAAGTAACATACCTACATCCTACTAAATTAATAAATCCATACTTAATACAAAATTTTCACTTTATTAATAAACAAAATGATGCATTTTTTTTTATTATAAACACCACCGATACGATACTAATATAAAGCCTTCGTAAATCAATGAATATCGAAATAAGTTTTTAATGTTAATGAGCAATTTCTAAAAAAGGATCGAAAAAACAGATGAGAAGCAACAACAACAAAACATGTAGAGTAATTGCTCAAAACAAACAGATCAATTGTAAAGCGATCAAAATATATCTGCACTCTATAACTGACTTACTTTGATTTCGCTCAGATATTTCATCCCCTTTGCAATCTGCCAACCAAAGGATAGCAAGTCCCGTATTGTTAGAAGTTCGGGCGGTTCTTTTGGGTTTGATATATGTTTTGACGGTTTATACCGCTGATTAACATAACCATTCTCTTCAAGTCTAGAATTTCGTAAGTAACTAAGCAAAGATCCATGTTCACAATACTCCACTATAAGATATGTTGGACCTGTTTAAAGAAAACAATAATTATTAGAATGAGCGCTTTGTTCAATAAGAGTTCTAAAGTTTGCACAAAATCCATTTTTATTTAAAGACGAAATTCGATCTTGTAATTTGTATGGAAATCTACTGTGTCTGAAAAAAACCCACATCAAGAATGTTTACATTTTCCAAATCCTGATTATTGTCGTACAACTGTTATTTTCATATTGATGGTGTAACTTTGTTATGTCATCATGCTTCCGATATGCTATGTTAGTTTCCTGTCATTAGTGAATTACTCACCATTTTGAGTGCATGCGCCCAGTAATCGTATAACATTAGGATGTTGAACATCTTTCAGTAAATTGAACTCCGACCATAATGCTTGTTGTTCAACTCCAGAGGCACAATCTATAACATTTAAAAACGTATATATATAAGCTCAATTAAAATCATTTGAGTACAAAAATAGCAAACTCCAAATCTAATTCAAAAAAGGGGAAGTCCATACAACTGACAAAATCAAACATTATCACTCAACGGAACATGTTAAAAAAACAACTGCTATAATCCAGACTTGGTGCAGGCTTTTTCCGAAGAAAATGGTGGGTTAAACCATGTTTTTATAGCTAGCAAATCCTCCCAATTATATGACATAATTGTAATGAATATTTTTTTTCACATATAAGGGAGAATAAGATAAAGAGGAACTATTAATTATCATGTAGAATGTTAGAATCCAATTAATGCAACTGTTAAATAAAGTGTTGAATTGTTAAGAATATATTAAAGAAATGATCAAATATTGTTAAAGTTTAAATTTCGAATGAAGGAAAAGAAAAATGAATTAAAATATGAAAAAGACAATAAATGAGGATTTATTTAGTTAATCCTTAAATCTTTTTTCAGTATAAAATTAAATTTGTACATATAAATTAATATTTACTTTTGAGCATTTTTACTGCTACTTCAGTATAATTTTGTTTTCCGTCTAAGTTGAATGCTTTAGCTTTGACAACTTTCCCAAATTCTCCTTCACCAAGAGTTGTGTCTAATTGTAAATTTTCCCTTTCAAATTCCCATTTTGCATCTTCGGGGGACTGCAATAGAAAAAAAGAAAATTTAAACGTTGAAGAAAATATTTAAGAATGTAACAGGAGATTTCAATTGGGAAATGTATTTTCAACACATTGTACATGCACTTTTTTATTTTTATTTCCATAACCAACTTAAATAATATTGGAAAAACAATTTACAAAGAGTTCCAGATCTTACAATTTGTCTCCTTTCAAAATATCAATAAAGATAAAAAAAAAACAACAAAAACTCCTTAATATTTTTACCATATAAATTCCTATTATTTATATAAAATTCTTCACAGTGAGTTCGTATTATTGGTTCATATGAATACCTACATTATTATCCTGTTCACACGCATGCTAGATTCAAATCGGATTATATGAAACTTAAATGTAGAATTCGATTTATGATTGATTTATTTATTTGTGTTTAGCGCCATTTTCAGCACTAATGTGCCATTTCGTGGAGGTCAGTTTTTTTGTTTTTTTTTGGTAGAGGAAGCCGGAGTGCCCGGAGAAAACCACCGACCCTCGGTAGGATAACTGACAATCCTAGTCAATTTAGTTTGGAATCGAGAGCACCTGCCACGTGCGGGATTCGAACTCACAACCTCAGTGTTGAGAGACTAGTGATATAGTATTTCGACTACTTAGACCACTCGGCCACCAAGGCCCCTTGGATGTATGATATTGGAATTGAATCCACGTTCATACGTGTAATTTGAAAATGTTATTCTATATCAAATTCTGCAGAAGAGTGAAATGAATATTCATGCATGCACGTTTTTTTGTGGCTCACAAAATAGGAAACAAAATGGTATGAATCCTCTAAAACATGCCTTTGATATAAAACCGGTATAATATACAGAGTAAACGAAAATTAAAAGACACACTTATAAATTGATAAATTTTGAAATTATAAAGAAACTAAGGTTTCAACTCCCTCAGGCAAAGTTGGCCTTAGATGAATTTGGCTATTTTTTTAGGTATTTTTGTCATATAGCTCTTCAATGTTTCGGTACTTATACATCCTCGGATTTCATATTTTTGGCTTTGAGCTTTCCTGATGAAGGTAAATCCAGAAAAGCGCTTCGGACGCATGAAATTATTAAACGTGTTGTTTTCAATTTTTTATATTCCATACAAGGTGAAGCATACAGTGTAGTTACTCAAAAATATAAACAAAAGAACAATTCAAAAATAAACTTTAAAATATGTTAGTATACGTGATTAGCTATAATAATTCATTGAAAGTCTAAACATATCAATGTACCATTTACGTATTCGTCGCGGAAATTTTATTCTTTTCGTGGACATTTTATTATGAATGTCGAGAGGATATTACTGACTTCGTACAGTACACACAATAAAAAAGTAAAATTATTATGAAATAACTCTTTGCATATAGCTCTCGAATCAAATATTTTAATATATAAAAATATTACCACGCTGCTATTGTACGATTCTTTGTAATATGGGCCATACTGTGGTGAAGAGTGTGTCGTCCTGTAATCCCTATCGTCAAAATAATCCGAAGGTATAACAGACATTGATGCGACACTTCCGACATGTTTTAGTGTTTTATTCCTCTGACACTTAAATCTTCTTGTTTTCCATACAAGAACAAACAAACATGCAAGCGCGCTGATGCATCCGCATATCGTTGCTATGGTAATTTTACAATCTATATCACAGATAGTATGATCACTGTTATTAAGTTTGTCTGCAAAATATAAACAAGCGTTGTGACATTATATAAATGTTACGACAATAAATTTAGAAAATCTAAAATCAGTTTTAACAAAAAATGGTAAATGAAATGCAGATAAAGTCGACTCCTTTCTTCATTCCCTAAAGAAAGAATTTGAAATTTCTAATGATTTAATTCATAAATATATGAAGTTTCAATTTTTTTTTAAATTCCGTTGGATTAACAATTTTTTTTTAAATTTCGTGGAAGTAACAAATATTTTAATGACGTTTAACTAATTGATGTATTCATGTACTTGAATTAAATTCAACACAAACAATCATCTATTCCTGAGCTATCATCCGTTCCTGTATGTTTCAATTTTCTAATTTTCAAACTTTAAACTAATCAAAAAATAATTTCAAAATGTAAATTTTTTTCATATGGAATAAAAAACTTATGTCAAGTACAGCAAACTGGATTAAAAACAATACATCAGACTGTCGAAGCAACCTAAAAATACGTACCATCCAATACTGGATCAACTCTAACATTATCTATGGTTTGGTTCCTATCTTTTGTACTACTATTATGTATGCCAGGTTTGTAAATCACCGTACTTGGTGTAGTTGACTTAAAAGGGGGAGGTTCAAAGCAAGAACATTTCCCATTATAATCACACCAACAAGGTCCAGTAGCTTGTAGAATACCTCTACCTGTCAGAGGATCCTTCTTCACTATCCCAGCAGATTCAGCTGAAAATAAAACTATATCTGAAATCAAATAAATTGAATACATTGCAAACTTTAAGTGAAGTCACAAACATTCGCACTATTGTGGTTTGGTTCCATTTAAATGTAGATCGTCTAAATGTTTGCGATTATACTTGTCAGGAGTTGGAACAAACATAATCTCCTTATTTTTATATTACTAGTACTTAAAGTCAGATAATTGGTTGTACATAAATCACACGTTTCAGGATAAGTAGAGGAAACTGTTGTAGGGTTGTTTGGGAATATATAGGTCGAAAAGAAGCATATATACTTCATAGTACTTTTCTGATTCTGGTTGGTACCGTTTGTAATCTATAAATTACGAAACTACATAATAACATATAGTTGTCTTACTTGTACAATCTTGTGGACATAATAAATGAAATGCCTTTTCTAAGGGGTCACAGACTTGATCTGGACACGTATGTAAAGTTGGAGAACATGTTGAATATTTAGTTTCAAGACCACCTCCATCATTTCCCTGACGCCAGACACATTTCCCATTTGGTGCACCAAGGCCACAACCAGTTTCACAATATTGCTTATACATAAAGCGAGAACAAGACTCATCTATAAATATAAATATATATGTATATAATTATATATGAAAAGATTATACCTATGTTTAACGTTGTCTGACCATTTAACAAGCTCTTTTAATAAATTACACACGATTGCTTTATTTTGGCCTACAGCTGTGGCTTTAACTTGAATTCAAAAACAACTACATGTTCCATGTGTAGATTTCCATGGTTAATTCTTCAATCATTATTGGGAACTTAGGTTCCAAATTCCTCAGGCAAAGTTGACCTTAGATGCTATAATTGTTATGTCCCTTTTGAGTCGTATGCATCCTTGACTTTCAAATCTCTCCTGATGAAGATTAACCCAGAAAAGCGGTTCGGACGAATAAACTTCATTAAGCGTTATTTTCTATTTCTTTTTAATTGTTCTTTTTTTTGTGAAACGTTTTGTGGCATATTGTTTGTAATTTCACATTTGCAATTAGCCACAATGTTTGATATAACACTCAATTTCATGGTATAAACGTTAAAAGTTTCGTCAACTTTAGATATCATATGCCTTATTTTACAAATAACTTTGTGTCTTTTGTTTGTTTGTTAGTTTGTTTTGTTTTGTTTTAATTGAGTGTTTTTCTTTTAATATATTTTGATATAATATTAAAGACAATTTGCCAAATAAATGATCACATTCATGTATCTTCACGACATAAACATATAGTTTAGATAGAGCTAGTATAAATATAAAAAAGAAGATGTGGTATGATTGCCAGTGAGACAACTCTCCACAAGAGACCAAATGACACAGAAATTAACAACTATAGGTCACCGTACGGCCTTCAACAATGAGCAAAGCCCATACCGCACAGTCAGCTATAAAAGGCCCCGAAATGACAATGTAAAACAATTCAAACGAGAAAACTAACGGCCTAATTTATGTACAAAAAATGAACGAAAAACAAATATGTAACACATAAACAAACGACAACCACTGAATTACAGACTTACTACATGGCTTGTCAGTCTTCAAGACATGATACTGTCCTATGACAGAGATAAACAAATCTGTTTGGAAATTATCCGGGTGTGAGATAACTGTTATTTTAACACCAATATCGCTTTGTCGTAACGTTTCAGCATTAGCAACGTAAATTATACCACTTGTTATATCAAAGGCATGCTTTGGTGGATTCATCACAAAGACAGTTTTGTTGATGTGTTCAGGAAACTTGTATACCTGCAATTAAAATATGTTTACAAAACTCCCTTTTAAAACAAAATATGTTTAATGAATTGCAAATTATAAATAAAAACTTACCTTAAGAGTGAATGTTTATTCCCAGATGAAAACATCCTACTTGGTTTTGATAAATAAATTTACGGTCAACTTGACTTTATGAAATCGATGATCCACTGCACTGGTGTTAAACTGATAATCGTAACTGGAATTACGACGATCCCAATATGGCGACGGCAGAAATAGGTAAAATCTTTTCAGACATTTTTCTCAAATGTAGCCCGTTGTTGTCAAGAGTTACTCAGCTGCAAGGTTTTTCTATACCATTAGATCATATTTGAATCGTAACGGTGCACTATAATTGTCTAAGCGCTTAGAAAATTGCCGTCGAAAAATTCGGGATGGTAATTCGATGGGATTTTTCTTGTTGGATAATAGTAATTTCTTCATGGGATAATAGTAACTGAAAAATAATAAATGTGTCTTCCAGCTTGTCAATGGAATTTTGTGTGTAAAAACGGCAATGTCCAGTTAAACGATGACATTAACGCGCAAAATAAAAAATAATGAAGCAACTTACAGGTTATTATTTAGGACAAATTTACTTACATGTATATATATCTCGATTTATAACTGACGACAATATGCATAACCTTTTTATATATACATGTACCTGTTAAAGATATGGAAAATGAAGCAGCTGTCGAGTCAGTTATTGTGGTAAATAGATAATTTAAATTCTTTCAAAGTTTCAATGTTGTTTTCGCTTTTAGGGTTTTTTGTGGAAGTGGGGAAAGGGGGGGGGGGGGGGGGGGGGGGGGGGAGGTATTAGCATTATCCCATATCCCAAAAGTTAAATCCTTTCAAATGAAAGTCCCGTATACCACATTTCAATATGCCATATGTTTTGCTTCAAATATTGCATATATCCAATCGACTTTTAAATCAATAAAAAGGGCAAGTTACCCTCCCCTATCTCAATATTCCCTATACCACGGGGGTGGCTGTGGGTTACCTCCTATATAAATATATAAGATATAACATGGATCAGATTTTTGGTCTTCGGCAATATATGAAAGGGGATATATTTTTTTAAATTTCAGCTGCACGCCAGAAGTGACACCACCCCTTCCCCTGTGCCTTATACAGACCTTATTTATCATAAGATCGCTGTCAGTTTTGAGTTCCCTGTTGTTTATATTCGGGGATGGGTCCACAATTTATGTAAAAGGGAAATGGGGGGGGGGGGTGCTATAAACTGAACGTGTATACTAAATTTCTGCGAGAAATGAACAAAATTTTCCATCAGTTACTTAACTGCATTATTGGATTTAACAGTTGATACTTTTGCCCTTTTCCTTATATTTCAATAGAAATACATATAGTTTAATTTTGGAGTGAAATGTATCCCGGTTAAAATAGCCGTTCGTATTTTTCAAGTGAATTCACTTTTGTTCTGTTTTACACTGATATTTATATGATTTTAAAATTAAATTCAAATATTTTGATTAAATACTCATGTATTTTAGGACGTTTCTTTAAACAGGGTGGATGGTAAAGGATCTAGAATAGTTACCAGTTTATTCTTACTATTGTTTTTTGTTACTTGTGTTTATTGTTACTATTGTTTATTGTTACTTGTGTTTATTGTTGCTTGTGTTTATTGTTCCTTGTGTTTATTGTTACCATTGTTTATTGTTACTTGTGTTTATAGTTTTACTATTGTTTATTGTTACTTGTGTTTATTGTTCCTTGTGTTTATTGTTCCTTGTATTCATTGTTACTATTGTTTATTGTTACTTGTGTTTATTGTTCCTTGTGTTTATTGTTCCATGTGTGTATTGTTCCTTGTGTTTATTGTTACTTGTGTTTATTGTTTCTTGTGTTTATTGTTTTTATTAGCCTAAATGGCGCGTATAGTCTTGCAAAGCATTTGAAGGACTGAAAAAAAAACCACAAATATATATTATATAGATATGTGTATTGGTCCTCAGAAGGCATAATATGTAGATCATCACGGTCGAAACTGGTTAAATTTCAAAGACTTTAATAGATAATCAAACAAATATTTTATGCTTCAAAAAAATGCATGACAATTATGAAAGGCTAATTTTTGTTTTCATTTGATAGAAAAGTACTAAGTATAATTTTATGGTAGTTATGCAAGTACAAAAATGTTCTTTGTTACCTTCAATATTTTTTTCTCTACAATAACTTCCATGCATATGTATGCAGCATATTTTTCATATACCAAGTATTTATGATTTCTTGAATCAGTTTGTTTCTGATATGGCGGAATATGCGCTATGATTTCTTAAAGTTGCAGTCATTCTTTGAATAAATATAGCTTGTAAGGTAATTTAAGGCCACATCAATTTGATTTCTTGATCTTTGGGCTTTTGGCCAAACTATTAAAGAACACAAATCCATGTTTTTGCAATGAACTCCACGTCACCATGTCCATAACACACAAAGCATTCCAACTTTTCTCTACTCTTATATTATCATTAAACGTTTTAAGGATGTCATATTATTAGAATGCCAAACTAAATTTGTGTTGTTAAAATTTATAGTTATTTTCTGAGATATCGAAATGTCAGTGACGGTCATGAAGTAGCTAAGCATTTTTATAGTATTTATGGGCTATACAACTTTTTACACATTCAAAAAGGTGTGACATTTGTTTTCAAGTCCGTATTTAAATAGAATACCAAACAATATTTCTTTTTAACTCTAAACATGAAGAGATCATGATGACATTTTTTAAAATTTTCTCCCATATTTTGTGACGGTCCTAGTTCCTGGAGTTTTCAGTATTCTAACATAGTTCGTGTTTCCCCATTTACAAATTTATTGAAGCTGGTCCCCCTTCCAATTTTATGATATATACTAGTATGTAGCTGTTTACATTAGAACTGTTAATCATATATGCACAAAAAGAAATGTCATAAGATGTGGGAACGTTTTCGTGATTAATTCATCACCATATTTTCATCTTATGCTATTAGATAGACGTTTTTCGTGTCAATACCAATCAAACACTATCCAGTTACGATTATCTTCTTATTTATGAATACTGAAATTACGATTATCATTTTTGCGAGTTACGATTATCATCCCGAATTTTTCGACGGCAATTTTCTAAGCGCTTAGACAATTATAGTGCACCGTTACGATTCAAATATGATGTAATGGTATAGAAAAACCTTGCAGCTGAGTAACTCTTGACAACAACGGGCTACATTTGAGAAAAATGACTGAAAAGATCTTACCTATTTCTGCCGTCGCCATATTGGGATCGTCGTAATTCCAGTTACGATTATCAGTTTAACACCAGTGATCCATTTCGTTTCAATTCTTGTTCATTCCATGTTTCCATATTAATATTTTATATACTGTTATTCATATGTATTTTATTTTGTTCAGTTACCGGTATTTATTATGTGTATGTAATAGAGAAGACGTTCTAAGTTGCAAACCTAGTGTCTGATCCTATTGTCATTGTTTTTAGAAAATAAAATATGTTTAATGATAATGTACCCTTTTGCTGTCTCAATGCTAAACATATGGAAATTTTATAAAAAAAAATCGTCAGCCTTTCCCATTGAACTCATATATTCGAAAATTCGTTGCTTAATAGATACAGGATTATTTAATTGTGCACTTTTATTATATATTTTTACTGTTTTGATATTGTAGCACTTTGAATATTTCGTAATAAACAGGCCTACAGAAGAGGTCATTAACCTTGATCTAAATAATTACATTTTTATCAAAATAATTAACAGGATGAAATATTTATATATAATTCACAATTCAGATTGTAAAATAAACTTTCCTGACATTTCCGAATGTTTAATATCTAATGATCAACATACTGGATAACAGAAATAACAAAACCTGTTTAAAGGACAAATTATTTGAAAAAAGGATTTGAAAAAACCGGATCTTTTCAAGCGATATAAAATGGGTAATGTTCAAAGGAATCTACGGTGACCTGTAGTTTTTTACATCTTTTCCGTTCATTCCGATGGTCTTAGATTGGTAGTTGTCTCATTGACAATCATACCGCATCTCCTTTTTGTGTTTTTAATATGAAAAAACACGTATTTAAACAAAAAGTTACAAGGTATGAGTTTTGTTTTTTTATGTTAATGTTGATGTTGATGCCCTTTCAGGATTGTCTTGGTGACAAAAACTTTTTATATATCTGACAGACAGCATGCATTTAAAATTGTTAATTGAAAATGGAATGTTCAAATTTCCAATGAAGATATTGTTGTTACTGAAAGTAAACACAAACATGCACAATGCTGTAGTGATATAATACTAGTAAGTTATTCTTAAAGAATTGTACCTGAGTAAGCTGACTTGCACTTCTATTTATTCGCAGCTGAATCATTTTGCTTTTATTGTTAGCTGCCGTTGTACCTTTCTGCCAACGTAACTCTAAAATTACCTATAAAAACGATATATCCTGTATTCAAACGCCATCCTATATTTTAATTATGTACAATTGCATGTTTACTATGCCTGTTTGTCTCTTGTATTTGTCAACAAATAACAGGTAATAGTACTGATACGATGTTCAAAACATGTATGACATAAATCCATTCTAAATTCACAAACCAAAAAGAGAAAAGAAGGAAAGAACTACAAACACGCGAGTCGGGGTGCGTCGACATGGTAAGCATGTATTAATGTCCATGCAAATCCAGACTCAGTTGAAAAGTCATCATAGCGAACAGAACACATTCAGTAAATTTAATGATTTTACGAAGATTCTGGTAAAAAAACGTTTCTCTCTTAAGTTGAGACAGAGACACATTGTATCGGTCAACCAATTCCTGATGATAACCATCAAATTAGTGAATTGTCGATTTAAATCGTTCTTCCTCATAATCCTGCTGCAAGAGTTTTGAGTCATGTTGACCTACTCTAATGAAGCCCGAATAAAGTGATTGTGCACTTTTTTTATCTTCCCGTTGCAGTATTACACGCACAAAATATAGTCTGTGTATTTGACTTCTTGTTTTAGATTTCATTTTATAGCCATTTTAATCAATCAATTTGGTTTTATTGTGTGTGTTTTTAATCAATCAATTTGGTTTTATTGTGTGTGTGTTTGTGTGTTTACTCTCTTCTTTTTTTGTTTAGTTTTGTATAGGTTTTTTGCGTTTTTTTTCAATCTGTACAAATACTAAACGTCCCAAATTACTTTCAGGAGTTTGTTCGATTTCTCAAATGAATCTCCAATAATGTTAAATCAATGACAAAGGTCATATACCAGGAATGACGTAAACATCAACATCAATTTAACTTAGTACATCGTTTTTAGTACTAGTTTTATTTACTTTTTTCCGATGGCTATCAGCTTTTCCTTGGAGCTCGACTTTAATTCCGAAAGATGATCGCATATGGAACTTACTCTATCGGATCTTGTCTCATTTGATGACAGCATATATCCTTCGTCGATAAAAGCAACATTACACGTATATTCTTCCGGAAGTGGTACTTTAGGCCTGGTAATATTAATGTTAACAACTGAAAGTAAAATTAGGCATTTTCAGTAAGTCGAGATTATTTACAAAATTACTACTTTTTATACTAGTTTACATTTTTGGTTAACAGATGTTTACGGTGCATTCTGTTCCGTATTTTACACATTAGACACATTAAGTTATTTCGCTTTTATCATATATTTTCCTTATAGAGTATAGATTTGTCTTATCCGATAGTTAAGTTATTGTGTTCAGAGGTGACAATAAAGCAATGAACACTCTGGAAATAGACCAAATAATACTTGAGTGACTGCACGAAAACATCTGAGTAGTATAATGGGATTCCCCATAAATTTTCTGGAGGATCGAACACGACTAAATAACTTTCAGATTGGTTGAGATAAAAATATTCGTTTCGTTACAAAATGCTTTGTGATTGTTTTTATTCCTATTTGTTAATGTACGATCAAAGTTTTGCTTGTTTCAAATTATGTACAATGTATTTGTATTTCACACCTATTTATTTCTAAATAATAGTTTATGCAAGCAAACCATGATTGCCTATTGTCTTTCCTACAATTTTAGGCAATGGTTTAGTATTGTAAGTATTATGTTATATACAACTAGATAACATTTTTACTGTATTGACAAATGTTCTTTGGTAAAGAACAGGTACACTGAAATATCCCTAGAATAGCAAGTTGATGTAACTCAAAAGAGTAATAATTTGTCCCAGTCATTAAAAAAAAAAACATTCAACAATTATAAAAAAATATTTTGCTTTTATCTTCATAAAACTCATCAGGCTTATAATTTGGTGTTTTGAATAATACATTTGATAAACAGTAAATTTACAGCAAACAGTCTCCACTAGACACAAAATAACGTAGAAGTTAACTACTATCGGTCATCCCTTCAATAATGAGCAAAGCTCATACCACATAGTAAGCTATGAAAGGTCCCAAAAGAACAAATGTAAATCAATTATAAAAGAAAACTAACTACATGATTTATGAACATATCAAAAACGAAAACAAAATACGATAAACAGCAACAAACGATAACCACGTGCACTGAATATCAGGCTCCTAACTTGATACAGACACAAATATAATGTGGCGGGGTTAAACATGTTTGCTGGTGCCAAACCCTCTCCCTAAACTGGGTCAATGGGGTAACAATTCCACGTAAAAACAAAATAAGTCCGGGGTAGAATTTTTTTAGTGATTTGAATAACTTTTACTGAGACTTTCTAAATTCAACTGCTCTTACCAAATTATTGTAAATGCGACCACGTGGTTTGAAACAAACTTATATATACCAATGACTTGATAACAAAATGTAAGATGCATAATCACGGAGTAAAGGGACTTCACGAGATGAAGAAATTAGATGTAAAAAAATTGCCGCAGCTTGATGCCAGGAAGAAAACACTGCACATTTTTGTAAGTGTTTATACGATTTTCTTAAAAAAAATGTATTTTGCAGGGGTAGTAAAGGTAAGAAAAATTATATATCTAGGATCCAAAAACAAGCAAAGTTTCGTTTACAAAACTGTCTCGATTTCCTTATATCAGATATGCTTATATTCACCACACAGGCAAAATTCAGTTTTTAAAGCTGGAGGTTTTATTTAATATTTTGTTCATGAAGATATGAGTATTTGAAAAAATATATAAGGTAAATTCATCAAGGGCGGAAGTTCATTAAACCTAACAAAAACAAACGCTCGATTATATTAACCAACCGAACAAATTGTTAAAGGTAAAATAACAAAAATACCAAGAAAAAGTTCCTGAACAAATGGCAAATTCAAAAGCTCAAACACATCAAACGTATAAAAAACGACTGTCATATTCCTTATGTAGAAAAAAGTGGATTAAACAAGTTGTAGTTAGGTATTTAGTTAGTACTTTATCTATAATATTCAAACGTTAATAAATCAATAAATATTTAAGAAACAAAGGTTCTAACTCCCTCAGAAAATTAATTTAGGTATAATTTAAGGTCCCTTTTGGTCATAAAGCTCTTCAAGTCTTTATGTCTTATACATCCATGGGTTTCAAAATATTTGTGTATGAGCGTCCCTGATGAAGGTAAATCCAGAAAGGCGATTCGGACGCTAAAAATTAGAAATAAAAGTGTGATTTTCATGTGATAGTAGTAAACGGTGCCGTCTCTTTTGCACTAAATAGCTATGATAGCATCCGTTGTCCAAAACGTATCATATATATCCAAATAGTATCGACCTAAATATAAAAGATGGTCTTGTGTAGTCAATTGTATTGCCATTTCGTTTGTGACCATTTCGGTATGCTCTGGGACCTGTATAACTTACGATTTCAATACTGCTGAGTGCACTCCTATACCGTTTACATTAACCTTCTCTTTTTTAATTATTAACATTGAAATGATTTATACACTTACTTAATCTACAAACTGTTTCGTTTTGTACCCGGAATCCAGTAGGTGGTACAGCGTGACAAATGCCCAGAGGGTCTCCGAATACTTGTACAGAAAACTTGGCACATTCAAAATCATCTTTATCTATCACGATGAAATCAATAATCTGTAAAAGTAAAATTGATTAAATGATTGAAACTATAATGATAATATACTACGAAAATAAAATGACCACTGGATTGACCGTTCTATTCATTATTTAGTTAATTGCTTCAAACTTGCAACGTTTCATTTTTAGTAGTAAGTTGCCTTAGATTTAGTTGTTAAAAGTGAGAAAATCCGTTTGATGTATCAACTGAAATTCATGAAATAGAGGCAAAAGAGACCAAAGGGATATTCAAACTCATATCCATTACAAACTGACAACGACATGACACACAAACGAAAAACGACGAAAAGACAAACAAAATTCTACAGAACACAACATAGAAAACTAAAGATGAGCAACACGAACCCCACAAAACCCTAAGGTGATCCTGAAGGGTAAGCAGATCCTGCTTCAAATATGGCAAAGAGGACGGGATTGTGGTAACGATAATTAGAATATATCCGTAGTCATCTGTGACACAGGTATTCTATAACAATAAACCAACTGCTGACAGCAACCGTAAAACTTTTGAAGGGATGACTTCAACTTTACCATTTGGAACCTTTGGTTTAATATGTTCCTTGCAAGCAGCAACAGGCTATTAAGGAAATCATGATATCAAACGCAAACTCTGAAATATCGTTTCAACTGGGAGATATGACTCCCTATGAAGGGGCTACTGGAACGTTGCCACATAGAAATGGGAATTTAATATCATCTCTTTTGTAGCAAAATGTTGTGCTCAACCGACCCTCATTGTCAATTTCTAGATGTATTTCAGAATGCATGCATGAGGCAGACTTTACTGCATCTGTAATATCCTTTATTTCGAGTTCTATGGTATAGATGTGTTCAATAAAGTCTCCAAACTTTACATTATTTGGTGAGAGAATTGAGCAGCATTCTACATAACGGAGCGTGAATTTAGAGTTTAATACTAACTTCTTTTCGTTTTTCCTAAGAAGCTTTTGTATGAATTCTGCCTCATATGAATAAAGACAAGCAGAGGAGCACAGTTGGTTCCCATGGGAATGCCGATTATTTTTTTTAAAAAGACTTCTCCCAAAAGTTACAAATATGTTTTCAATCAAGAAATAAAGCATCACGATAATGTCCGTTTCAGTTATTTTTGTTTGTTTTAATCACATTGACTCTTTTCAAAGTATGATTTATCCCTCCCTAAAACAAGATATTTGGTTTTTTTTTTAATATAAAAATTTTGTTTTCAAATCTCTAGTTATGAATGGGGGATACTTGTGTAAAGGCTAGCAAGTCAAATGTTTGTATACTAGTGCAAGAGGAAAGAGACTTAGATTGTATGTACCCTAGCATATCTTTTGAAGTATTTTAGCATCCATATCAGATTAACACCGACCCTTGAGCATTTAGTTTCACAATAACTCCAAAGTCCTGCTTTGAATGCCGATAAAATTAATGTTCATAGCGTGGAAGTAGGTTTTGTTGCGCACTTGTAGGACCCAGCAGCATAGCGTCTGTAAGGCCCATTACGTTATTTAGTTATCCAATACAACGAAAGAAGATTCATTTCTTCATTTTTGGTCGAAATTTCAAAGGAACGTAGAACAGACATATGATTATTCAGGATCTGATCTCTAGTAAATGTCGTATTAGTATATGATGAGTTTTCTAGTGAATTGTTAAAACCTAGTTTCTGTATCAAGCGATTTATTTGCGCACAAAAAAAACTGCAACGTTTGTGGTTTCATCTGCACGGACAACATCATATTTGGCATACGGTAGAACAGGTGCTTTGAAACATTTGGGTCTTTCGGTAACATGAATATTCATAGGCATAGACCTATTAAGTTTTTAAATTTTAATTTGTAACAGCGACCTCATTCGGAAATATTATCTGCGTATCCTTTTTCGCGTAAGGCCTATTCATAAAAATGGTATTTGACGTTTAATATATAAAAAAAAATGCCTTGCACATCTAAAAGTGCATATAACCCTGTACAATAAAAAGATAATGACGAAGGATTCAAATGTCAAGTTTATTGTAAACTTCTTTAAAATTTGATGGGGTGCCTTTTTATTGTTTATGAAATACACCTACGTCAATACACCGGAAGTTGCATCATATTTCACAGCACGCATATCAATGTTAATGCTGTTGATCAAATGTAAACTTAATCAATTATGAAAATTTTTAACTATCTTCATCTATCATTTTCGTTAAAAATCAATATCATTATGAAATGCATGATAATTTTACTGTCTTCACACCATGAGCAAATGTTTTCCCGCATAATTTTTAATCGTTACATCCGGATTGCTATTATATCATATGTTGACACATAATAATAATCGTAAATTATAGGAAATTCAATAATGCGATATTAAATGTACTTTTTCAACTGGGATGATATCACGTTGGTTGATGTAAACTTGACGGTTTTATGACAATTTCATTAATCAGACATTTACTAGGTTTAATATACCCGTTAACATTTCTAGATGACAGGGAAAAAACCTGAGCGCCTCTTTATTAAACTGTATGTCAACTGTTCTTGAATACTGAAGCAATCATCATCTTTCCTAATTTGATGAATGAATTGTCCTTGTTTTTCGAGTTTTTATGAAAAAAACAAATTGTTTACTTCGTGCTTTAGAATATGCGTTTGTGATAATTGTTCCTCTTAAGACAGGTAAACAAAAATATCAATTTCACATTTTGTCATGGCGGGGCCCTTAAAAGCTCGAATATAAAATACGGTATGGGTTTTGCTCATTGCTGATGGCCGTACGTTGACCTATAGTTGCTTACGTCCACGTCATTTGGACTAAGGGTGTTACATGTAGTTGTCTCATTGTCAATCATGCAACATATCTCTATTTTGATTATAAATTATTATGGAAAATAGAGACGAAAGACACCAAAGGGATATATTCAAACTCATAAGCTGAGAACAAACTTCAATGCTATGGCAAAAATCGAAATTATGAAATGAATCTGAAATAATAAGCATTGTGCAAATAAATGCTCAAATCAGAGACCTTTAATGTCAGAACAGATCAGCAACGTAATTATATGGACGTTTTATCTTGTCAAAAATCACACGGCTCTCTCAATAAGTTACAAACTACTTATGCACGTTCTGACATATCAATTTTGCTTTCATGAATATATTTCGGAATATAGTTAAAAAAGTTTTGATAAAATAAGGATTTTATTAACAATAGAAGTAAAAAGCTAAGTAAACATCAAAATATTCAAAAATCAACAAAGTCACACAGAAAGGAGTGGTGATTAGACTTTTTGTACTTATGTATTGTGTTTGATAGAACAATAATGATGTCATAAAAAAATGAAAACGATTTTTCTTGAAAGTGTTTGACAAGTATTTTTTTTTTTGTAATTTTTGAGATATTAAAGATTTAACATTGCATTTTTATTCACGTTTTCAATGAATTTTCGATGCCCGAATGATTTCCTTGCTTAAGTGAATATAATTTGTTTAGAACAAAGGATAGAAAAAATACGATCTATAACATTGTTTCATAAGCGGTTAAAACATAATAAACATATCTAATAACGGTGATGAATTTTGATAAGTTAGACATTGTTATTTTGTAATTCACTTTATCGTTAAAATTAAATTTACCTGCAATTACTTATACGTTACTTCTTTGTGAATCAAATATAAACTCTTAATAATATAGATAAATTTTGTAAAAAATAAGAATAGTTCTGCAATGCGAGTAAAAATAAGAATCGTTCTGCAATGAGAGTAAAAAATAAGAACAGTTCTGCAATGAGAGTAAATATCATTATAAATTTGATAAGATGATACTCATTTGATAATATCATTTTTTATTTTAATTACCTGAAGTCGGTTTTACAAAAAAAACTTACAACTAAGATTGATCATAAGTTATGAACAAATCAGTATACTTACGATCAATCTTAGTCATATTTTTTTTTTTTTTTTGTGAAACCTACTCCTGGTAAAAGTCCAACATAGACAGATTGTACTTTTGCCGTTCGCTCCCGCGATAAGTGTGTTCAGGTGTTCTTTCAATCTTTTGCTTTACACTGCATTTCAAAAGATCCTTTTTTTATTTCAATATCATACAGTTTAATTGCACTCTAAATCAATTTTTATCGTCCTAAGTTGATTGATGGGTTTTGTAGTCGACACGAAATAAAGCAGTATAGAAGACTTGTTAAGCCATTTCACAATATCCGTTGAATCTTGGCGTAGATGGGAGGGATGAAAAGTGCAACTACATGCAATACACTTATTTGTAATTATATATTGAAGTTTCAATGGTATTCTTAAACTTAATGTACTTAAATAACCTTTAAAAGAAATATACCTTTTTGTCGTTTGTGACAAGTATTGACTTGATTTGTGATCCGTCTTGAAAAAGTGGCGGACTGTCATTCAGATCTTGAACTATGACATTCAAGTTGGCAGTGTAATTCCTACTTAGCTTTTCTTGTGTCAACTGGCATATGACCTTTAATGTCCAGAAAATTTTAGATTCATAGTCCAGTGGTGTCAAAATAGAAAATTCTGAGGTTGTTGAATTAATCCCAAAAAATGTTGAACTCTGTTGATCTGCTGAAATAAAAGAAAGATATAGCATTACAAATGACATATACTGAAGATTAAGAACACTTGTACTGTATAATAGAGAAAGTATTAATACATCTTAGATACAACAACAACAAAAAATCACACGAAGTTACAAAATTTATCTATATTATTAAGAGTTTATATTTGATTCACAAAGAAGTCATGTATAAGTAATTGTAGGTAAATTTAATTTTAACGACAAAGTGAATTACAAAATAACAATGTCTTACTCATCAAAATTCATCACCGTTATTAGATATGCTTATTATGTTTTAACGAGAGTTGCCGCTTATGAAACAATGTTATAGATCGTATTTTTTTCTATCCTTTGTTCTAAACAAATTGTCTTCATTTCAAACTTTAAAGTGAAATAACATGCAATCTTCAACAATAGACAAAATAGTATTCCTTAGCCAAGCTCTAAATCTTCGAGTGTATACGAATTATGCATACATTTACGACTATCAAAGATCAGCCATCAATAAGAAAGTCGCTAACGGGAAAACATATTAAGATATACGTCATCGAACGACCTTCAACAATGAGAAAAATCTATACGTTTGACTTTGCTGTGAATGACCCCAAAATGACAGGATATAAAACTTTTAATCTAGGAAACTGCATGATTTATGCTACATCCATTAACGAAAAATCAAAATATTAGACTGATAGCCCTCCACGAGCACTACAGGTTGTTCGTAGATACATTTATACCACATAACACAATACATAGATACGTACATCTACATACATGGTAATCATCTGCTGCTATATATGCCACAGTCGATTCGCTATGACTATATTAAGGTGTATGTTTGTGTGTGTGTATGTGTGTGTACACAAGTATATACAAAAAAGTCCGGCATTTGTAAAACGCGCACATTACAGATTATGACTGAACATATTAACCTTGATTGAGTTTCTAAAACAATCATTTTCTCGTCGAAGTAATCATTATGAATATATGATCTCGGGAAGCGAATCAACTGTAATATGTCAACACCAACCACAAGGGACACACTTTCACGAGATTACGAAAAGGAAAGTTAATGTCGTCATCTGTCATAAAGATGAGTCCTTAATAACCTGACAAGAATAAACTAATGAAGTAGAGAAGGCATCACATCAAACCCTATTTTAAACATACTTTATGAGATACCTCGAGATATTCGGTATACAATATGCATGTAAATATATGAATACATTATTATAATGATGTTGAAACAAATTAAAATGTTTCCCTGCGTGAATAAACATTGCGGTTTGTATATTGTTGCTTGTCTTTAGGTCGTTTTTCGTTTCTTGCCATGGCGGTGTCAGTTTTTTTTTCGACTTAAAGAGTTTGAATGTCCCTGTGGTATCTTAAAGCACTAAAATTGATTGAATAGGGTTTTTATTTCAAAATAGCTGATGCTTCCTAAATATAAATAGACGGAGAGGTCGGACATACAATCGTCTATTTAACATGTCAACATACAGACCTCTAGAGGATAACATGCAGTCATCTAGAGGACAACATGCAGACATCTAGAGGTCAACATGCAGATATCTAGAGGTCAACATGCAGACATCTAAAGATCAACATGCAGACATCTAGAGGTCAACATGCAGACATCTAGAGGACAACATGCAGACATCTAGAGGACAACATGCAGACATCTAGAGGTCAACATGCAGATATCTAGAGGTCAACATGCAGATATCTAGAGGTCAACATGCAGACATCTAAAGATCAACATGCAGACATCTAGAGGTCAACATGCAGACATCTAGAGGTCAACATGCAGACATCAAGAGATCAATATGCAGCCATCTAGAGGTCAACATGCAGACATCTAGAGGTCAACATGCAGACATCTAAAGATCAACATGCAGACATCTAGAGGTCAACATGCAGACATCTAGAGATCAACATACACTATGCAGTCGTCCGTTATAGTCAGCGACTAATTTCACAAAAGCTCTTACGATGAAAAATACTCGTAAGTAGTTAACATATCAGTAAAACTCACGATCGGTTTTAGTTGAAAGATTATTTGTAAAAAGAGCCACAGTTCATCACAACAATATCGGACGCTACGATTGAACAATAACAGTATAGCCATAACGTTTATGCGCCAAAATCATTAGTGAATTTTCGCGGAATTTTATTTTATTTCAAATTCATAGATATTCTTCAAGTTCTAATGTATTATTACGAGTTGCCGTCGTCAATTAGGATTTGAAAACTGCATTTGCGATCATCAAATCGCCAATTTAGGACGGCAACTCTTCAACTACAGTACTGTTATTCCTTGAAAAAACAGTATAATTTTAGCTTAAAATGTTCACTGACAACACATTATTCATACTTAAACTAAGACTATATAATCGGACAGAAGGTAATCTATATCTGGAACACAGAAGTTATTTCAAATTTCGTTATTAGTATCTATGCAAGTAGTAGAAGAGTGACAATATAGAAAAGGGCGTTTAGTGGTCAAGATTCATGGACCGGCATACGTGCAAACGGAAAATAATATTTTTGCAAAGTGAATAACATCAACGGAACCAAATGCGCATTTATTAAGGCGTTTTGGGATTTATTCATAAACCACTATTGTGTACCTTTTCATTGTTGACACATATATCTTCGAATATACTTTTTTTGTGTACCTTTTTATTGGTAACAAAAATATCTCCGAAAATTCTTTCAATCGCATCTTTTAAGTTTTTCATGATAAGACAGTTTTGATAGATATCTTTTAAAATAATTTTAATTTCCTATTTTGACTATACTATTACCTTCGTATTATTTTGTGTGTAAAGTACACAAAAAATAACAAACTGAACTTTAAAAATGTTAAAAGTATTAGGTGCTCGAATAACAATTGTGTCTATGCAAAGTAATTTCTTTTATTGTAGATAGGTCAAGTAGTTCTTGACATTTTAGTATTCGAATCGGTGTTTTTACAACCTTATTCTATCTGTTTCTAAAGAGAATAAGGATTGCAATTTGAAATTAAATTGAAATTGTAACCCGTTTGTTCTGATAATTCAGAAGAGATAGCCTTTATCATACCTAAATATCAAACAGAACTCGTTTCTTTCTTTGCGAACGCTTAAACATGTATGTAACACCAGAAGAACATGATCTGCTTATTAAACCAAAAACAGAACATGTAATTATACCAGCACCCCTTCTCCATCCCTCGGATTAAATGGCGAACTTTTCACCAAAGTTTCCTTTGCCAGTGATTTGTATGGTTTTAAATAATAGGAGTTGTCTGGTTTACATCAGGGAGACAGTAACCCAACAAAACAAACAAACAAGACCTGTGTAAGTCAACAATAGACAAAGGTCTATGCAATTTTTCAATCTCTTCATCGACTCAAATTTCGAATAAAATCTCCAAGATTTTCAGAACTCTTTAATCAATATCTCATTCAGTAAATGCCGAAAAGAAACTTAAAATATAACAACGCGGTTGCTGCCAGAGGGGTAGGCAAACGATCAAGCAAGAAGGAGGGGTAAATAAGTTTTTCTAAATGTCAATATGCATAATCTACTACGTTTTTCCCTCCTTCTCCTAACTTCTAACTTTTAACTACTTCCGAGGCCCCTGAGATCACCCCATTTTTTGGCGGGACTCGTGTTGCTCAGTCTTTAGCTTCTTTGTTGTGCTTTGTAGACTTATTTGTCTCTGTATAAACTTGGTAGTTTTTCGTGGTTTTCTTGCCATATGTTGTTGTCAAAAGATATAAGAAGATGTGGTATGAGTGCCAATGAGACAACTCTCCATCCAAGTCAAAATTTATAAAAGTAAACCATTATAGGTCAAAGTACGGTCTTCAACACAGAGCCTTGGCTCACACCGAACAGCAAGCTATAAAGGGCCCCAAAAATTACTAGTGTAAAACCATTCAAACGGGAAAACCAACGGTCTAATCTATATAAAAAACGAGAAACGAGAAACACTTATGAACCACATCAACAAACGACAACTACTAAACATCAGATTCCTGACTTAGTCTGTTTTCGATTTATGTTTGACTATTCCTTTCATTGGTATCTTCCACCTCTCTCTTAAATTTGTCGATTTCGTAATCTACACTTATCTTGCAGTAAAAAAGATAACACGTATCATTGATACTGACATTTATTTTATCTTGTTACAGTTAAACACTGCCATTGTTTGGCATGACATTGATTTTACGAACAGGATCAGAATCTACAGAAATGTTATTAGACGTAACCTAAAAAGCAATACTGTACCAATGAATCTAGTTTAGTTCATACATTTCTAATATTGTAAAACAATAAGCTTTGAAGAAAAAAAAACAGTCAATTGACAAGCATTAAGGTCAATGAAGAAAAAAAAACCTAGTCAATTGACAAGACTAAGGTCAATAGTCTATCTGCATATACTGTATATGAATGAATTTTTTAATCAACAAAACAAATTTAGTTAAGTAATCTATCAGAAAGGACATCTAAAATTAGGTTACTAACTAGCAGTGTGGTCACTTTTAGAACTTCATAACCATCCTTAATTTAACAAACAACCGACACAAATCTTATTTAACGGTAACAGACAGAATATAAACAAGACCTTATCCGTTTTCTAATAATATTCAGTAAATAATCTAATTTTAGTTTCTCATCATTTTGTACATATAAGATTTCGTTGAGCGAGATTTGATGATTTGCATTTAAACCCTTTTATTTCATATAATGTAAAAAAAATATGATGACAATTTCATTGTATAAGACACATTTATATGGAATAATCATAAGCACTAGGTCTGTTCAAATCTGAAAGTAAGAAAAGACAAATTAATATTTAAAGACATCGATCGAAACCACAAAAAAAGACTGCACAAAATAACCGAAATCGTCTTATGCCAACTATTTCATCAAGAACAACTAATATCCTTACCATATTAAAAAATAACAAGAAAAAAACCAAACAGATCCATTAAACACTACACAGAAATCTAAAGTTTGAGCAACACGAACCCAACCAAAAACCGTGGATGAACCTAGATGCTCTAAAATGTCAACATCCATTGAATTTGCCTATTTAATGAAGATGTTTCCCTCAATAGCGTGTTGTAAACGAACCCTAAAATATTGCTTAATTGATAAATCATTGGTACATGTAAATTGTATAACCCTTGTACGAGACCGAATATGTAGTTTGAAATGACCACAGATTATTTTTGACATAGGATAGACAGTACTGTTAGCAATAGAACACCACATACTACACAGTGTGCTATAGTGACCTAATATTATATGTACGGGGTCAGTAAATTCCATATGGGGCAAGAGCGAGTGAAGCTGACCCCGTATATATCTATCGTATTAGGCCTCTAGCATACTGTGTAACGAATGTATCTTAATGACTATCTTAACATAGGGAATTTAGACGTAGCTTTAAACTTTGATATCACAAATGTAACACAACATTAAACAGAATTTTCAACTATTTACAGTGAGTAAGTAATCGTCTCTAAGACATAAATTTGTATAAAAGCATGGAAAAAATATAATTATGCATGCATGTTTACAATGTTGTATGTTAACTTGAGAACAACACCGTTTGTTTTTTTAAAAGGAAACAGAGAAATATATATATATATATATATGTGTCTCTGAAGGAACGTTACTCTACTACTAACCGTGTATTTAAAATAAACACCGCCCACTGACCTAATGTTAGATATAGATATAAGAAGATGTGGTATGAGTGCCAATGAGACAACTCTCCATCCAAGTCACAATTTGTAAACGTGTTCGCTTTTAACCAATGACATTGTAAGATGCACAGAGACAATTTAACACAAAAACTAAATCAAATACAACTGGAACCTTCTTTTAAAAAGTCGCAGTGAAATCTTAAGGTTAACCAGTTCCGATTTTACTATTGTAATCCGTCATGTTGCCTATGGCATGTTAATGCTGGGTGACGACAAATGGAACATATCCATGGCTATCCGTGACACAGATATCATACAGCAATCCCATAATCAAATCAAATATTCGTTGATTATTTATCAATCTTGAATGTATAGTAAAAACTGGATAGTTTTTTTTTCAAAATTAAAATATTAATGTTATCAATTTTCATCACAAGTCAGATCCGCATTAAATAACATTTAATTTTTTCTTAAGAGTATGCATCCTACTGATAACTTCTTTTGTCACTTGAAGGTGTCGGTTTCTATACATAACTGATTCGATTTTAATTACCAGGAAATCTCTTCAAAGCCATTAACCATCAATAAAGGTTTGACAAACTCTATTCATAAATGCTCTGGCACTTTATCTCTTTATCTTGAATTATAGAAGTGCCTTGATTATGTTAATCAAAGTACTGAAGTACTGAACATCGGATGACCGCAGGTTCTTGTGTATGGTCAAAAGCACATGTCACAGAAACAGATCACATCTCTATACCTGAAACTGAGGTTAATTTACAGAGATTTTTTTTTCTGATACAAGTTCCTGCTTGGATGATGAATAAATGACAGGAAATTCAACCTCACCGTAATAACTATTATATTGTAGTGATACAAATCAGTATACCTTAGACTATTATACTAATATAATAATAGTTCCAGAGAATACACTGGTTTGTTGTTATATATTATATTAATATTACGGTTGCATGTATATATAATTTTCATCTATTTGTATATCATTCTATTCTACTATTATTATAGTGCAGTGCAAGTGCATGGTGGACACTCTTCTGTAAAAAAAATCAAAGCCTTAAAGGCTGTAAAAGCAATTGCTGCCATGTTAATGCTTTGTGGACTTTTATTTTTCATCCATATATATAAGAATTAAACCTGACAGGACAGGAGTGTTGACTAGTGAGAAGCAAGACGGTTTTAACTTTATGTCAATAAAAGACTTTAGCAGGAAATCATTTTAAATATGTTTTATATTTCACAAGGAGACAACAAGTTTACAAGGCTAAAGTTGGGGTTAATTATACATGTGCTGAAACATATAACTAAAAAAAAAATCAATATGGATTGTCCCCTGGTAGTGTTTGTAACTGGGCAATAATTTCCTTTATTGATTTAATTTTAACAATTTTCATAATTAATTTAAATTAACCATTCAGTTAAAACATTTCAACTTTCCAGACGCAAATGTTGAAAAACGGGCAAGAAATAAAATATCTTACAAGACATAAATATGTAAAAAATAAAAATATATTTCAGCTTACTAAAAATATTTTCATAATGTTACTTTGACATCATTTCTTAAAACTAAGTCCCAAACATAATTGCTCAGTTGATATGTGTCTTCCTCATGCGATACGAGATAACTATAATTCTGATGCAATCCCGAAAAGGGGGGTCATCACAAACAAACATGACATTAAATTGTCATTATACGAACTAGAACAAACAGCTCTATGTTGCTTTGATATTTATCAATTTTCAGGAAACATGTGAAATAAATTTCAGGTCCATTTCATTATAGTGCCTAACAAGATTGTGTGACTACATAAATTTGGGATTTATTATTATTATAATATTCTAATGAAACTGAAAATTGTATTTTTTTGTTAGGATAAACAACAATTTTACCTGGCGTAGCCGTGCATAAAATGTTTTTCTGCGAAAAATGGCGTATTTAATGGAATAGAACGTTAATACAGTAAACTTTCTCTTTTTTCTCCGCAATAGGCTATCAAAAATAATTTATCTAATGTGTATGTGGAAAATTATGTGAAAAGATAAAAAAGTGGCAATTGTTACCTTTCATACCTATTCATATGCCGCTATTATTGTTGTTGTTACCAATTATGTAAATCAATTGTATCTGATTTTATGCCCTTTATGGGCCCTGTAATTTGGAAAATACAAAAAAAAAATCTATTCATGGATAAAACGTAATATGGACTGGTCCAGTGTCCAGTTTGCAGGTCATTTAATTTACTTTACACATTCATGCACGCTCTGATTTAATCGATATACTCGTACGAAAAAGCATGAACAGTTTGAAGGTAATCTAGTAATAACTTAATCCAATCAAATTGCATAAGATTCAATAACAATGTCCAGTCCACATCATAATGAGTAATAGGGGTAAACTTGGTAGGGAGAAAATGACAGATATTTCAAGTTAATATTTATGCAATAACGAATTAAAATTTGTCAACCAAAAGTTTTGCTACAATTTCAAAAACATGTCGTTCTGTATGGGTATAGTTTTCGGATCTTTCATTAGCGTATTTAAGGCTATAAAAAGTTTGGGCTTCAAAAGTTCACACAATTATTGACTTTATACAGAAAATTCGTCCTTGTAAAACATTTAATAGTTCACAAATGATACGCGATTTTAAAGTAAAATTATTTCTTAAAACACTGCAAAAAATTTCATTCATATTGATAAAGTGGTATCGTCATAAAGTGCGTTGAAATGAACAGTGGTATAGCAAACATCGAATTTCCTCACAAAATGTTATCACACACTATAGTAAGGGGAGTCAGTTAAGTTTGTTTACTTTTAGATGACAGGTAATCATTTGACATTACGTATACAACCTGTGTGACCTGTGTAGTGATTTTGATTTTACGATAAATTCATGAATGACTGAACGATAATTTTATGAATGAACATGAGAACTTGACCTCTTTCTTAAACACCAATTAAACATATAAAACCGTATTTAAAAGGAGATAATTCAGTCAAATTTTCAGTACTAAACCAACAACTGAAATGATTCCATTTTTTGATGAAACATCGTACGAACGGAAAACGGAATCGCAGGTATAAAAATGCACTTTTTTCCCTTGTAATGACCGCGGATCTATAATTTTTATAGATCGGTTGAAATCCCAAAACTAATTTGCATAATGGAAATTTAGGCGATAGCAATACATCGGAATGACCTGAAGGTCATCCTCTGTAAAAAGCTAATTTCGCATCGCAGTACTTAAACTATCGTAAATATAAAAAATGCAGCGCCTAAATATACAGATTTTCTCGTTTGAAATGTTTTACATTTGTCATTTTGGGGGTCTTTTAGAGTTGACCATGCGGTATGGGTTTTGCTCATTGTTGAAGACCGTTCGGTGACCTATAGTTGTTAACATCTATGTAATTTGGTCTCTGGTGGAGAGCTGTCTCATAGGCAATTATACCAGATCTTTTTATTTTTATATGTACACTTGAAGGTTTTATTGTTTTATGAAAGATTAACACAATTACATTATAAAGGCATTCCAAATAAGTGTTCAAAAGATCGAAAAACAATAACAAAATTGTTTTAATAATTGCTACTTGCATCAAACCTCAACCTGCCTCAAAATATATGTTCAGAACTTAAAAAAACACTGTAGGTACACAATACAACATTTGATAGTGAATAATGCTTTTTTCTGTGAGCAATATCGAATAACTCAAAAATTTTAAACCAAATACACGGACTTCTTAATGAACATTCATGAGACATTTGCCACTGGAGGGCGTTAAACAAACAACAATCACTCAATCGTCACGTGTCCAAAATGTAAGACACAACTTTTTTAAAGTAAGATACAATTTTCTTTTGGAATGGCAATATTGTATTCTTATCAACTTGTTCTCTAGATATAATTGAGCGAGTTTCTGTCGTTCTTATTTGATAAACATCATGTTCAATTTCATATAATCATCGACAATAAAACTTGTTGCTTACTTTTTGGACACGTGATGTTTGATTGATTGTAGTTTGTTTAACGCCCTGCAGTGGCCAATGTCTCATGAATATCCAAGACGACGACAAATAAATAGCGGGAATATGGACCTCCGATGGAAAATGAGGGTACGTTGAATAGAGGTAGAAATTGTGCCTCGGTCCCCTCGTTGATATGTTGGACGGTTCTTTAACGTGCAGAGAGTTCGACACTCTCCTATCACGATGCATAGGATTTATATGTGTAGCCGTTCTTCACAACGGACGTTGAAGTGTGTTTATAGATCAGACGTGTTCATCTAATCAGAATTATCATGACATTTCAAATTCATGTTAAAATGTTGTCGAACAGTAATCTAGCTGTTTACGTTTAGAATTATTTAAAAATGTATCTGTAATGTGACTTGTTACGCACACTGCTTACACTGCTAAGCCATTTAAAATGCAAATGACAAATGCAGAATTGGAATATAGGCGTAAAGACAATTTCGTCCTACAGTTTTACTTCCACTGTAAACACTCATGTAAATGAATTAAATTAGTAAATCAATTAACAAAATGGACTTTGTACTTTTAAAATGCTACATAAAGTAGAATGAAATTACAATAACATATTGTAAATAGTAAAACATGGGTTAATTTCACGCTTTATTGATAAATTGCAAATGTGTAAAAAAGGTACATACAGAAAGGTTCAACAGAACTGCAATACACGAAGATAATATATTTTTGCTTCATTAAAAGGAATAGGTAAATATAGATTCAAATGTCACGGTATTAAACATGAAAAATTTCCTGATAACGAAATTACTTAATGCACCATATGAGCATTTCGAAAATGTATTTCTCATCGGTGTTGCTCTAATTCACACATTGTAAATCACTAAGTTTGAAAGAGTAAAATACCAAAAACACGGCGTTTAAAGAAGACAAAGTTTAAATCAAGCTAAGGAACACCTGTGCAACGGTATTATAACGTTTAATGATTTTTTTCTTGTTTACAGACTGAAAATCTCATAATATCGACATCAAAGTAAACTTAAGCCAGTACATGAGCCAAACCTACACATGCGACATGTGTAGGAAAAAAAGAACGACCGTCTAATAACAGTACAACCCCTCCTGTTTGAGAGAGATGAAGTAGAAACTCTAGATCTCCAAAAAAGGCTGTTGCTCATATGTATTTTAACCAAAACATATGTGTTGAATGGTCATTTTAGGTCGAATATATATCAACATGTTTATGACATCACATTGACATCGCATGTGACCCTTCTGCACTAAAGATTATATTAACCTGTTCATGCATCAATAAAATTAATACAATTTAGAACGCTGTGAGTAGTTAGGAATAAAAACACTAAGTACTAACCCCATTGGTTTCTACGTTAAATTCTGCAATTTCAAACATTCATGGCTACTTTGTCTTAAGTTCAATTAAAGTGGCAGTCAATGCATGTCAAAACTATACCCTAGCCAGGAGCCTGTTGTTCAGTTGTTGTTGTTTGTTGGTGTGGTTCATAGGTGTTTCTCATTTCTCGTTTTTTATAACTTTTAAATATAATACGTGTCCTCAACCAATCCAATGAACCATGCAGAGGCTTAATTGATCCGTATTGGTACATATGAATGTTTGATCAATTGAATCTCTTCATAGATTCAAATGATTATAATCACATGTCTGGTCTATTATTATTTGATACACCTGGTGTTTCGGTTTAGGCTTTTAGCCAAGGCATTCCTCATCAGGTACCCCTAACCCGTATTTTTTAAGTCTAGTTTTAATGATTGTATACATTAGATACTGAATAATATTACTGGGGCACGACACCTGGCGTATTCCTAGATTTTCAAAGTATGGTTTACGTTATTAGCTTTGTTTCATTCATTAAATTATCTGAGTTTTGATGATGTAAGCATCATGTCCTTCAAGCTATTTTGCTTCTTGTAGGCTATAATGGGTGGTCTCTGAAAAAGCTGTTTAGCAGTTTCGTCTTTTTCAATAATGTGCCAGTGCTTACGTATTGTTTTGCCTAATTGTTTAACCATGGGATTGTATTTAGTTATAAAGCATAGGGGAATATTTTCCCGTGATTTATTTCTATATGTTAATGTGTTAGCTCTTCTTATATCGAGTGCATTAAATATCAAGGGATCTATTTCTTGTTTTTTGTATCCTCTTTTTAAGAGTTTACTTTTGAAGAGCGAAATTTGAGAATCTAAGTCCTCTTTATTATTTGAAGATCTGATAAAGCGAATTGTTTCACCAATTATAAAACCATTAAATACAGATAATGGATGAGCTGGTGATCTGTCTAAGAATTTGAAATTATCAGTTGGGTTTCGATATAGTTTAAAGTCCAGGATATTTTGTTCAAGGAATCTTTTTCCCTTGAAAACTGAAATATCTAAAAATTGTATGCTAGTTTTTGATATGGCATGTGTAAATTTTATAAGAGGATGTTTGCTATTGGCGATTTCGAAGAGTTCAAGGAGATTTGTTTCCGAGCCTTCAAATAAGATGAAGCCATCATCCCTATAAAGTGATAAGTGTGCGATTGCATTTGCATGTCTAAATCTGTTGAAAATATCGGTAATTATTTCAAACATTCGTAGATCTGCTAGACTAGGAGACATTGGTGCTCCTAGTGGTACACCAATTGTTTGTCGATATATTTTGCTGTTAAATTCAAATTCATTATTTTCTAGTGATATTTTCAGAAGTTCCAGAAAATCAACTTTTGGCGGTAATTTCGTAGTGACAGGATTCAATTTTTGGCCAAGCTCTATTTACTGCTTCTATTATTTCAGTGTGATAAAGGTTATAGTGTTCATGCTACTTATGTCAAAAGTAGCAAGTAAAGATTCATCTGGAACTTTAATTTTTTCTATTTTGAATTGTTTTACACAAGTAATTTTGGGGCCCTTTGTAGCTTGCTGTTCGGAATGAGCAAAGGCTCCGTGTTGAAGGCCGTACTTTGACCTATAATTGTTAACTTTTTATACATTGTGACTTGGATGGAGAGTTGTCTCATTGGCACTCATACCACATGCTCTTTTTCATATTGTACTGAAAAATTAAACATATCTTTAATTGCATATTAGAGCGCAATGGTTCCCGGAAGTTAGGTAGTACAAAAACAGGTACTTCTGATCTGAATAATAGGGCAATTGTGCCCTTCTGTTATAATTCAATATATTTTTTTTATTTTTAAAAGAAACTTTCAACAAGGGTTCTACAGTGATCTCAAGTTCTTAAGCTTTCATTTAATACCAAAATTACCCAACTACTTTATTCATTGACAAAGTTACAGCTTTGCGTAGGAACTATTTTGTTTAACAAAGGCAACAGTAGTATACCGATGTTCAAAAGTCATAAATCGATTGAGAGAAAACAAATCCGGGTTACAAACTAAAACCGAGGCAAACACATCAACTATAAGAGGAAAACAACGAAATAACAGAACACAGAAGTGCAACAAAAAACAAACAACAATGTAAAATATCTACTACTTGTTTATATGTTCTTTCTGACCGAGACCGAATTAGTGTTTTTTTACCTTTATCATACCTTCTCCTGTAAAGAAACGCCCATTTAATGAAACGAAAATAGTGTTCCATTCATTGATACAATGTACCTTATTTATTTAATCTAAAGCACTTTTTTTGCAAGTTACACATTGCACATTAGCAAATTTTCTTCAATTTTCAGAAACTTTGCACTAGAAAAACAAGCTTCTGAAAAACTCATAACCTGCAGTTTTTCTTTTACACTAGACCATTGTCAAACAATGGATCCCCTAGAGCTTATGTTTCGTAGTTTATAAGTTAATAACTATGTCGAATCTATATAAAGCTTTCGTATATTCAAGCTTTTTAATGTTATTCTTTTAAATGAAAAACCACTGTTTTACACATTTATTTAGTAATCAACATGAAAAGTTTATGATATTTATTACATGAATTTCTATTAAATGGTGGACTCAACATCGAATGATCACACTGCAAAAGTATCTCCTTACTAGATTTTTAGCATTAAAAACTAAATTGTAAAAATGTTATGAAATGTTTATTGTATTAACATAATAAGAGAAGGTCCATTAGGTCACACAGTGACAATAAAATCATAGAACAGATTGGCCATAGACAGATTGATTGGACTAAGTACAGCTAATAATTTAAATCATACTTTTAATATACACGTACTTAAGATTATATCATTTCTGTAGACCCTAGACTTTGTGGTTTCTTATAGATTATAAACAAACTCAACAAAAAATGGAATCCACTTATTGTCTCCTTATCTTTGTCAGTAGAGAAACGCCAAACATATCCAACAAATATACGCATTTTAGGCCATGATTTGTAACCGTATTAGCAGGCAAGTAAATGTCTTTGCCTTTATAATACCTAGCTGAGTTTGCCTGCACCGGTATACCCTTTGCGATCCACGAACCGCAGTTCATAGTGGTGACTTAAGGGCATACGCTACAGTTTTGATCCTACGGTGACTTTTTTACAAAAAAAGTGCATACAAGCTATTTTTCACTTAGTCAATTCAAATATGTAAAAAAAAAAATATTACTATACTATATGTGCTAAATTTAGAAATAAATGGGTCCGAAATATTAGACATTTACTGAAATTTCGGTTTCTTGGACATTTCTTTCCTTTGGACAGACATACTTATCTTTTTTGTGTCAAAAGATAAATACATGCGAATTTTGGTAAAAAGATATAAAATATCTTCTTTTCAAAAGTATGCTCTTAATTAGTTTAACAATTCTTTTTAAAAATAATTTTTATTACATTTTCATGATTTTAGAAAAAAAAACGGAATTTTTGCTGCATATTTATCTAATTTAAAAAAAAAATAATCGGTGATTTTTTCATAAAAAATGGAACAAATAATCTTCATACAGTATCAAGTCAAATGTCATTTTTCAAAGAAGGGTCCATGAACTCGTTTTCAAGCTAATGATTAAAATCACTCGAAAAATGCATCTTTTCCCGATATATGGTAGTTTGACGTCGCGAAAAATAACATTTAACGTTAGCTAAACAATATACCAGCTATTAGATGTTTTATCGTATGGAATATCGTAATAGCCTTTTGCGTATAAAATTCATTTTAGTCTAGTTCTGTTAATCAACCCATCTAGTGGTTATAATTATTAAGAATTTATTGACACATAACATCTGAAATGAATGTGAATTAGTTGATTAAGTTGCAGTTATGAATTATTCAAATAAAACAAACCGCAATTCTAAATTATAGTGATAACAGACAGCGATAATTACATCAACAAGGTCGAGTTTATTTATTATTAGTTTCTTCACGTAACAATTTGAGGAACAAAGCGAAGAACTGAATTGTTCAAAAGTTGTTGTTCTCCGAATGACACCATTAATTAAGCATTTCCTTTTCGCACTGTTATAATGAGTGCAAAATGGTTGAACAATTTCATATGGAAATTGAAATGTATTGCATATAAAGGTTTATTTAATTAGAAACAACAGTGATTCACAGATCTCATAACTCAATTAAAAAGATATAAATGAAGGTAAAAACCCAAACTGAGAGAACCGCATAATCTCCAAAAGGAGCAAGACTCGTCGGTCAACAAGGTAAGATTCACCTGCTATGAATGCATCGTCCGCTGTGTGAATAGACAACTTTCGAGTTCGATGCATTTCCGTCAAAAACTCTGGTTTTAGTGAACATCATTCGTGCGTTTGGAGGCATCGTCACTTCCGTTCCAATGTTGAGCAAGTGGTTGGAAAACTATAATGCTATATTGCACGAACTATTCGGCAAATTAAATTCTCATAATTGACAATCAGCACTACTGTCATTAGGGAATTGTGATTAAGTACTTACAAAACAAACAGTATTTCTAGTTTATCCTGCACAATGACGATCACTAAGACGCTTGATGAACGTTAATAGTGCAGGGATACAGGCGATCCCCTCTATCTGGTAAATGACGTCATAAAGGCGCGCATAATTGACGAGTTTTTTCCGGTGAAGGATGAACTCGAAAGTGGTCTATTCACACAGGGCGTCCGTGGCCGTGCGGTCGAAGTAGTTCATCTACAATATCTTCAGCAATTACTAGCCTGTCAACGTTGCAGTTGTGAGTTCGAAACCCCGCACATTGCAGGTGCGTTCGACACGGATCTTAATTGATTAAGAGATTGCCAGTTTTCTTGCCGAAGGTATGTGCTTCTCACCAGGTACTCCGGCTTCCTCCATAAATAAAAACTGGCAGTCACGATAGAGCTTAGACTGCTAAAAGTGGCGTTAAACACTAACAATTAATCAATCAATCATCGATTCCACACAATATCAAAATGTTGCAATTAAGAATAGAACACTATCGGTAAAATCACAGATCAGGCCACTATTCTGGTAACTAAAGATCATCATAACTTACTAATTAAAACAAAGTGAGATTAGGTGCGTCGACGAGAAAAAACATAAGACCGATTAAGTGGACAGGTTGGATCTATGACAAAATTAAAATCACTAATGAGATGAGAAACTGCGATGTTCTTTATAATCTTGCTGGAGTTGCTATTGTTAATCATTGTATAGATTTGTTTGTGAAATCGTTATTTGTTTTAGAGGGAAAACATATTTTATTTATTTTCCATCCTATGCTTTTTATCCTTTATTAAATATATTTTATATATATATACTCTTGCTCAAGAAAATCATACTACAAATTAAAAAAAAAAGTTAATATGCAACAACTGCGCTTTATCTCCTAACAACACTATACAATCGCAGCTTAAGTTTAAATATAATTTGTTCTTCAATTGTGAAATCTCTGCCCTCAGATATATTTTGCAACAAATCGAATGTTATCAATTTAAAGAGGATTATTTGTCTCCAACTGCTTATCAAATTGTTTTCCAATCTTTCATTTTTTAAAGTCTCTATTATAGCGTCAGATTTTTAATATGTATTTCCAGTGTATAAAGGTATTATGACAAAAAATCACTGTATCATAATATAAGAGATTACGAGGTGCTATGCACTTATGAGGGTCTGGATTGGGCTCCTTCATTTCTGTATTCTTTAATTTTTTAAGCAAACTTTCTCTTTTTTAATTTTTTTTCTTATTATTCTCTATTCATTATATGTAAGTACCGAATCAATCCCTCTTCTTTTTCAGGAGGATATTTTTCTCTTTTTTCTATATATTTTGACCCTTTATTCTGTTTTTTGGCACTTTCCATCTATTCTGTAAATCCCATCCAAACCTTCACTTATATAGGGAGTGAACATAAAAATAAACCTCCACAAATAGAAAAAAAATGACGATGATCTGATTATTTTGTTTACAGTTATGAACAGTTTGAAACAGATTTCCTGAATAAATGTTCTAACAAAATATTGTACACCGATTTATATTCAATAAAATATAATTACAGTTCCAGGAAGTACGTCTATATTTTGTATAATGCCCTCACTAATAAATTGTGCTAACTTTTGTAGTGTTTCCCTTAACACTTCATTGTATCTCGAAATGGTTATCTAAATAACATGAAAAAAAGAACTAATAATGGAATAACATGATACCAGTTTAAGAAGTAAAAGTACGACAATTAGATACAAATACAGAAAATAATGATCCAATACTTTGTATGTCTAGTGAACGATAAATAAAATGAAAGACTACTGGTGGATATGTCCGAGTTTAGGGGAAATGCACTCGGGTACATGTAAAGATTTGAAATGTATATTTAGAAACAGCCGACAAAACAGTAGCCATATATTTATTGTCGCAAACAGACCACAAACATGATCAGAAACATAAAGATTTTTATTATAATCAAAACATACAAGTTCTTTCTAAATATACAATCTTCCGCTAAAAGAAGTCACTGTAACGTATATAAAGAACATACTTAGGGAAAGATGGTTATTGTTTCCTTGATAACATTATTCCAACCCACATAGATTCAACTTGGTATGAATAAATGTTTTACCGCCCCAAAATACTTATGCAGTGTCGAGCATAATTTGTACAAAGGCTCCACTGGTCATTCAGATTAGTTCTATTCAGTTCAATGTGTTTTATTTTTCAAAAATCAAATTCATGTCAAGCTAAAACGTATTAGACAAAATCAAAATCTCTACAAACACTTTCCAATACAAGATTGATTGAACAATACAATAACATTATGTATAATTGTATCGACCATTCATTTGGTCAGTGGAGGAAATTTCCCTTTAAGAACATTTCACGGTTGTTTTTATTCAAAGTTTATATCATTTCATTTTCATTTGCAATTATGTAATAGTCAAAAGATAAATTCAAACATCAAGTGAACTTACTGCAAGAGAGTTTATATACTAATATATGTAGGTGTTGACATACCCACAAAACATCTGCAGCCCTGTATTCAGACGTAGACTTTATCTCTTGAAATGGCTTTTTAAAAATAAATTATTTATTTTCTGTGACTGGAGAGAAAACCAATCTTGTTCTTCTTCATATAATGTCAATCTTTATGCGCGTACCTTTATTAACACATATTTCAATTCTAGCATCGTTGGCTTTCCGACTGTTTCAATTTGAGAGCCGCTGATGAGTCTTGTGTAAACGAAAAGCTCGTCCAGCGTACAAAATTATCAGCCTGATATCTTTAATGAGTTTTTTTTTTTATTGTGTAGACTCAATTATATCTGATTCTTCTTTTGTGAAATGATCCCTTATAAAGTATAAATATCCTGTATTTGATTTGTCAATCTAGCTGGCGCTGCACATTTATGCCCAGGCACGTAAGTTCTGACATGTTTTGCAAAGATGTATATAAAACCATAAATGATGGTTTGACACTAATAAAACATTTTCTAGAAAAATACATGCTATTCTGATAAATGACGGTAAATGGGTTCGAGGCCATATTGTGTATTTACATTTAGTACTGTACATATAGGTCTAATAATATCAGGCGATCTGAAATAGATCACTCTTAAGATAAAAATCCACGCTCGGTTTCCTGAGCAGGAACTTAAGGCACTGCTCCAAAGAATGCAAGAAAACAGTATATTTATCTTTGTCTTTGTAATATGGTGCAACAGTATGGTGCTCTTACAACACTGTAACAGTTATATCAACAAACTGGAATGATTCAACGACATGCGAATATATATCAAGAGAGGATGAATGCCTGAGCCAAATAACTAATATTTTGTACAAGGTGGTTCCAGCTCTCGATCCAGACTTTAATATTTGATGTATGGGTTCAACTTTCAGCTCTCTCACGAACCGTAATAAAAATAACGCCATCCTACCCTTCATTGTCTTAAAGCCAGTTGAGGTGTCTTCGCCGTATCCACACATACCAAAACCCCTAAAACGGACTATAAAACAAATTCATGAAACCGCTAAAGTAAATCCTGAAATTGTAGCCTGCTGTAAGACTGCTATTATAACCAGTGCTGAAGTTTAGGTGAATTGTTTGAAAATAAATAAAACCATTTTATTGGTTTGATATTTTAATTAGGCATTGGATAGTTGTGAACTATGTTGATATTGTAAAACATAGTGTTCCAGTGACTGATCTCACAATGAGAAAATGTTCACATGAACTTGGAAATAAATTAAGTTTACAGCGTCTGACCTATATGAGCTCTTAACCATGATATAATTCTATTACACAATACTCCTAGATGACGATGCATGCAAATAAATTAAAATGCATAATTTCCACACTAAATTATTCATAAAATCCAGTATACTTCTTCCCAAAATATTAATTACCTAGTTTGGTCAATAAACGGGAATAAAAAATACTAAGTCGAGAGTTGTAATCGTTGATAAATCAATTTAGTAAATTATAGATTCGACCGTAGTTTCTTGTGTTTGAAATGTAGTTCTTATATTATATTGATCAGATTGGCATCTAAGGTCTCTGGATTTGAACATTTTTGTTCTGGACTCTCAGGAGAAAAGATTTGATTTGGTTGGATGGGTAACATATAAAGATATTAAGATACGGCCTAAATCTTTTGAACTCTGTTGTGTTTTCCTTGTGAAGGAATTCAAATATAAAGTTTATTGTGTCATCTATATTCTAAGCTTCGATTTATCTAAATCTCTTTTATTATGTTATAAAAATTCTTCCAGTTTTTGCATGATTAACAATCTGCAAGAAGTATGTTATGGCTCTTTGTAAACTAACATGCAATGGTAGTTCTTAAGAAAGAATAGTTGTATTCATTAGATACATAGATCAGATTTAAAAGGTCGTTGCTTACGGTAAAAGCAAATTAAAGCATCTTTGGAAAGCTTGTTCTGATAAAGATAACTGACTAAACTTTCTCTCGATAATTTCAGCCTATTAAACATTAGTCCAGCCCTGGCCTCAGTGACTTATTTTCATTTTTTTTTATCACTGAGTCCAGCTCGCCCTCCATTACCTTCAATGGTGCAAGCTCCCGGGTAGATTACCCGGGGACGATTGGGACAATGCCAGAGCGCTGAAATACGAAAAATGTATAACAAATGGCAAAACTTGATAAAATAAACAAGTTACATACCTTAAATGCTTTTACACTATATGGAAACTCATCTTAACAGGATGAAATCCCTTGCAGTCGGAGCTATGGGAATCTTGTTTACATCAGTAACGCTATATTACGGAACGTGACGTTTCTACGCTATAACGTAGACGAAACGAATTTTATGTATCGATAAAGATTTTCAACGTGTAAACCCGTTAAATCAACGATTTTGCACCTCATACTTTTTAAACGCGGACTTTACAGGCACTGAATGCTGCTGGTAATTATGACACTTATATTATGTGTACCTTCTGTTGTTTAGTTGAGGTTTATTGATTGTGTTTTTCCCTTCCAAGCTACAACAAGTAGTTATGATGTTATTCAGTAACCGCAGAGGTTTAATTTTCCAAGTACATTGTTTTCTATCAATTTTCTATGGCAACATACAATTACGGTTAACATTAAGCCAACTGAATCACACGCTCATTATTTTTTATTTTTTATAAAATTCCGACCCCGATTTAGATGAATAAATGTTCTTCCTGTGAATACCAAGCAATAGTTAAAAAAATCAATTGAAATTCTCTACCGAGAATGATTTTAATAGTCCGTACTTTTCTAATGGTATTATTCATTTATTTAATTTGACCAAGGGATATATAAATATTTATTCATCCCATACAAATTATTTCTAAACTGATCAATGTTTCCAGATATCCATGTCACAGATGCAACAGCACCGTGAATTTACGAAATGATTCACTGAGGTGACTTCAAGAATTGCAAAGTTGGCAAGAGTAGCTCGTCGTACACATGATGTGCTCTTAACCATATCCACAACATCTGATGTTATATTTTTATGCAGAGATCTTGCATATGCATAACAGACAGCCACGCCGTCTTTTCCATTACGTGCACAACGACCTACGTCTTGCCAATAACTCAAAATAGATTTTGGTGCACCCCAGTGAACCACATTACGAATGTCAGGTATATCGATACCCATACCGAAAACAACGGTTGCTATAACACATCTGATTTTGCTATCAGTCTTTTTAAACTCCTCTGGAATATATTTCTTTCTATCCCCTGGAATTGCAGAGTGAAACAGTAACAATAAATTCACATTCAAAAAGCTTTTGAACGAGCAGTTCATATATAAGTTATCGCAAAGAAATGGACAGAGCCGCCTATCCGCCGTACAACCCCAAATCAATATTCGGAATTTTTCCGTTGAAATTCGGGTTGAAAAAATAAAGGGTGATGATTAATTGATGAAGAAATTTCTTACTGTCCCGTCATTTACTGAAAATTTACGAAGACATGGACTATGATTATTGATATTAGTTTTTTAGTCCTAAAAGAGATGGCCAATCATGATAACTTTCCTTTAAAGGTGTGAATGGTTTTTTACCCGCAAAATTAAGGCAGGATATGGTTTGGAATTGAACTGTAAATTTCACTGGAGGAAGAGGGTCCAATTTGGAAATGGACCTCTTAAACGAGTTTTTAAACAAAGATTTTATAAATTCATTACACATGACGGACAAAACGATTGACAGACACGGACGTACTCAAACTTATTAATCATTTAAAAAAAGAAGATCTATTTAATTATCATGGGGGACGAACTTATAAATCATTTCAGAAATTTACTCTAAAATTATGTAATTTAATTGGATCCATGTTAACAAAATTTGAAAGATTGTCAAAAAAATAGATAGAAGGAAGAGTATTTTGTAAATCAAATTATTTCGATTTTAATAAGAATATTACAAGAACACAAAAAAAACGAAAAATCGTCGACGAAAGGAACCATGATATGTCGAAAAGTTTAAACTGATTTTGTTTCTGTCCCTGAAGGAAACAAACACAATCAGTAAACCTCAACTAAACAACAGAAGGTATTCATAATTTAAGTGTCATAATTTACCAGCAGCATTCAGTGCCTGTAAAGTCCGCGTTTAAAAAGTATGAGGAGCAAAATCGTTGAATTAACAAGTTTAAACGTTGAAAATCTTTATCGACACATAAAATTCGTTTCGTCTACGTTATAGCATAGAAACGTCACGTTCCGTAATATGGCGTTACTGATGTAAACAAGATTCCCATAGCTCCGACTGCAAGGGATTTACTCCTGTTAAGATGAGTTTCCATATAGTGTAAAAGCATTTATGGTATGTAACTTGTTTATTTTATCAAGTTTTACCATTTGTTATACATTTTTCGTATTTCAGCGCTCTGGCATTGTCCCAATCGTCCCCGGGTAATCTACCCGGGAGCTTGCACCATTGAAGGTAATGGAGGGCGAGCTGGACTCAGTGACAACAACAAAACAAAAAATGAAAACAAGTCTCTGAGGCCAGGGCTGGACTTATTAAACATTAGATATCATATAGTGCAAAAGAGAGGCGAAAGATACCAAAGGGATATTCAAACTCATAAGTCGAAAATAAACTGACAACGCCATTGCAAAAAAAGAAAAAAAGACCAACAGACAAACAGACAAACAATAGTACACAAATCACAACATAGAAAACTAAGACTGAGTAACATGAACCCCCCCCCCAAAAAAAAAAACAGGGGGTGATCTCAGGTGTTCTGGAAGGTTGAGCAGATCCTGCTCCACGTGTGGCATCCGTCGTGTTGCTAATGTTAGTACAAACAGGTAATAAGTCTAATTCGGTAGGTCACATTCGGGGAAAAGGGGACAGGATTGTAGTTAATCATTTGGAACATATGGAGAAAGGGAAAAAGATGTTAATGTTGTCAGTATTGTGTAATTGTAAATATTTTGAAATCTAACGTAAATTGTTGCAAATGAAATAAACAGTTCAAAGATTTAGATTTCGTGCGACCAGAACTGGTTTTATCTTCCTTAGTAACAAGCATACGTAAACATTTAAATACATGTACCAGGGATTCGTAAATACGCTGCAACGTTTAAACCTATATGGTCAAAATGGGAAAAATAGTAGCCAAGGTCATCTAAGGTCAATTTTGTGTGAGGGAGTTTGGACTTTAGTTTCTTAATAACTTCTTAATTTGTGAACAGGGAAAATTTAAAATATATTAAGTATAATCTATTAATCATGTCACTGATTACTGAGCTGATGAAAACCTCGGAGACTAACAGTCCACTAGCAGCGGTATCGACCCAGTGCTAGTAAATGAAATAAAAACGTTATAACCAAATCGAGGTGACGTAAAGTGGTAGTCTTAATCTACATGTATTTGGAAAACTTACACATAAAGTATTACTTTAAATAAATCCATTATATCTTGTAAACGCCATACTATTAATGAATATATAAAACTACAATTCAATGTATTCAAACTTTTACTTATATAAAGAATGAGAAGATATGACAAGATTTCCAAATGAGACGCCACTAGAGAACAAATAAAGTAGAAGGTAGCAACTATAAGATCACCGCACAGCCTTCACCAATGCTTACATAACCGATTATAGTAGTTTTTTTATAAGATATGTTTGATGAACGAACTATCATTACAGATACGGCTATTTTCAAGTTCGAATTAGCTGCGCATTTCAACCACTTCTTTGTTAATTGATTCCTTTGTCATTGACTATGATCCGGTTGCGCTCACATAAATGTAAATATCCGAGATATCTTACAAAAAAATCAGGTACTGGGAATGTAAAATTATAATCTGACATAATCATAAGCAATAGATATGGTTTCAGTAGCCTAAAATCTTCAAAAACAAAGCATGTTCAAAACACAAAGATAGAATTTAAGTACGGCTATTTATCGAATTTCTATCGGGTTTCAAATATTACGTAATTTACAGACTTTTTTTAATTTTCTGTTTAATAATGAACATGTTTGCATGCCGGAACTCTAGTGTCGGAAATCCGTAAATCAATCCATATGCAGGTACCTCATAATTTAGGATCGTAAAGTGTACAAGTTGTCATATTAGGACTTACACACGTATATTTTAAAATATATTCCTATTTTCATTCATTGGTTGTAACCTTTCACATTAACGTAAATCAGATACATAAATGTATTGCATTTTGATCGTACCCTTTTAATAGTGGTTGTATCACAGTACTTGTTCCTAGTCGAATTGTACCCCGGGGACAGAAAGTCCACAAGCAACTGTACCGACCCAATGGAGGCAATTTTAACGACCTATTGATTGATTGACTTGTGGTGTTTAAACCACTTTCAGTACTGTTTGCTATATATCGTGGCGTCCAGCTTTTATTGATGGAGGAAGAGGGAGAGACCACTGAGCTTTGGCAGGAAATTAGGCAGTCCTAGTCAATTAAGATTGTGCCGTGTGCGGTTTCAAACTCACAACCTCAGTGTTGACAGGCTAGTTATACAGTATATGAAATAATTAGACAAATTGGCCACCGAGGCCCATTGTAAAGAATGAAAACGATTACCAACTATTCCAAATCACAAATTCATACATTGAATTTGCATCATCGGTTTTCTCTTGACCAATCGGAACATTCTTATTATCCTGGCCCAATAAATATTAAAGACTAGAATTTACATTAAATGGCCTCATCATCTCGTGAAAAATGATAATACGGCTCTCATTAATTTTGAAATTCCAATTTCACATACTGACATACACGTTTGCGAGGACAACCAGATCATACCGTTTATTTCACGATTTGTCTGATTTTCAGTAAGTTTACAAATATGGGTTAAAATATTTGAAAAAAACGAGCCGTTCAATTAGTTTTGTCAATGACAAGTCTTTATGTAGACTAAACACACCTCTGGCCAATTAGCTTGTTAGCCAGCTGGTATCTTTTATGAGTTTTGTAAGTTCTTAAATGTCCCTGATTTTTTCATAAAAAAAGTGTAGTTACAAGTAATACAATGATTAACGCAAAACAAATATGTAACCAGAAAATGTATCTTCAATCTGAATATCATTACCACAGAATTAAAGATAAACCAATACACTCTAATGCCTTTAACTGATAACATTAAAAGATTAACTGACCAAATACTAATAGAATTAATCCAATTTTGCCCGACAATGTAACTTGCTCCCATCATATTTACCATGTTTTTATAGGCTGATTTATCCCAAAGCCGAGAATATGGTTCCACTATAGCTTGTCATATGTAAAAACAAATTAATGATAAAAAATAAAAAATCATTTAATTAATTAATTATTTCCATAAAGTTCCATTAATATATAAAATGATCAATTGACTTTGCAAAATCGAAATAAGGGATGAACAATTATTAAGATAAAATTTGATACTAAAATACATAAGATTAATTTATTCATACTTGGAAAATACGATAAATAAATTACCATATTTTCAAAAGTTTTACAGAATAAATATTCCAGTTACTATGCGGGGAAATGCCGTAAAGGATTTTGACTTTTGTATAGCTTGCAACTGGATTGAGTTAAGAGTTTAAAGTTTATGCGGGCACAGTAAATGTAATAGAGAAACATATTTGTTTACTTGTATTAGTGTTTCCATATACCCTTTTGATTCAGGGGTATGTTATGAACTTATAGATTTGTCCCGTATTATATATCATGGCACATGCACAAAACTGGCAAGTTCCAGTGAAAACAATGCGATCCTCTCTCCACGTTACTTTATGTGGATCGATATAGCACCGCGATATTCAAATTAGCCGATTCCAAACCCATCTTTCCCGCATATTTATACCAAAAAAGTTACATAATTATGTATCACAGCACATATCCCATGTACTTATTCATCAGACTCTTGTTAGTGTAAGAGTCTTTTGCGAAATGAACAACCAGACCATCTAACGTCTATCAAAGTTGTAAGTATTGTAAGAAAAAGAAGTAGATGTAACATTTCCTTCAAAAAGACTTTAGTCCCTCTTTTAATATAACTTGATAGTGGCGTGGCGTTATCGGTTTTCGCTATACAAAAACTGCTTAAGAAATGTTTATTCAGAAGTCGAAGAATCAATATAGCTGGCAAAGTCCCCATAGCACAAGCTCTAAATTTCTTTTTATCTATATATGTTGTTAATGAATTCAACAAAACGACCAAATGTATAATGCTCATTCAGCAACAACAAATTCTCAAAGGAGAAATGATAAAAAATAAATTTAAACTTGACTGTTTACGTTTTTAGCGAAATTACCACGAAATATTGGGCGAACTTCTGTTTCTTTATAATTATCCTTATCATTAAAAGATTTAACAATACAAAGTGGGAAATATAAAACTTTTCTAGCAAAAGAAGGAACGACATCTCAATTGCTCAGAGACAAAGAAAGTAGAGAAAAATAACAAAGGAGCAACATGGACCCATACGAAACTGGTTTATCGCAGGATTTCCGGAAAAGTCAACAGTTCTATAGGTTGCACTTTGTAAATACAGCTGTTTCACAAACCACGGCTCTTTTGGGGAGATATATAATATTCGTAGATATTTTGTTTTGTTTACCTATGGTTCCCGGATATGATCTCTATGTTTCATCTCGTAGAGACATAACTTGGGAATGTTACCAGTATAAATACACACGGATAGCAGCTAAATTGAATTTTGCGGCAGACCCAAAGTGAAGGGCGGGGTAGTACAGAATTTTAGTTTAAACTCTTTGAAGTTCGAGGCATATAAATGTTAAAAATATGCCGCAGAGACCTATGTTTTGACCTTTGAAAAAAAATAGCAGTGCATATAAACTTTCCATTCTAAGATATATTTTTTTACGAAACTTTATAGTAAAAGTGGCATTGTTTTAGCCGTATAAGGAGTTCCTATGGTAAATTGCATTGTCTATTTTCACAGAAGTGATACCTGTAATAACTTGTGATACGACGTCAATAAAGAAAGAGTGGGATTGTGACAAAGGGATTTAATTAGTGAGTATTTGTGATACATATATTGTGTAACTGTTATTTAAGTTCAGGTGAATCTTCTGTCGAAGAAACACTTTCAGCTAACCTTGTTTTTAACGACCCTCAATGCTACATAAAATGGAAAGTTCACTATGGGAAATTTTAATAAGTTTGACTTGATGTAAAAGACTTTTTTCGGCAGTGCAATTTAGTTCATGTTTTTATCAATTGATAGATTAATGATACTTAAGTTACGTCTTATTTGGGGCTTAATACCACTACTGCTTACAAAAGAATTTCGAAAATCGTAAACTTCATAATAGGTAGAAAACATGGCAATACTATCAAGCTCAATCAAAACATAATTATCACGTCTCGTTTGTCATAACCTTGTGAGAAGACTGCCAATAGTACATTTACTGATAGTCCATACAGAGCTACAACTATTTAAATTATTTCCAGATTATTTCACGAAATCCAAGTATTTCTAAATTCATTTATAATGTAATTAGTATGTTCCAGTATAAAATTTTCCTCATATATTTCATACTTTAGATCATAAATGTGTGACACGTGCCCTTATGACACATTTATGTTTAATAAATAGCTGCGAGACTCAGAAATATCCTATTTGTGATAGCGAAACTATCTTCTACAAATTTTGGAAATTCATAAGAAATGAAAATCATATAGTCCCTAGATATTAATTGTAACTATTGACTTGCATTTCATCTTTTATATTAAGTAATATTTTATTGCTATTTCCTGTATCATAGTCTCCATTCTATATTAAATGATCGTTCATTACGTTTAAGCAATAAATGCTACATAACAACTATAATATTTCATAAGCTGTTTACTTACTTTTAACAAAAAAGTACTCTCTGGTGAATCTGTTATTAATTCCTGAATATACAGATAATTTTCCCAATACAGACTTCAAAACGTTTTCTGTAATCGTAAAATTTATAAGAGTTCCGTCAAAGCACAAAAGGTTCTTTTTATCTGTTGGCACTGAAGAAGGGTCACAGTTTGTAATAACATCAGCCAGAGCAGTTGCTTCCCTTTTGTGTCCATTTTCTGTGCATGTTGCTTTAATTATTAAATCATTTATTCCTAAAGCAAATAAAAGGTCATTTTTACCAATTCAAGACACAAATATTCTAAATTATACATCTTTAACAGTCTATCAGTATATATTAATTGGGTTAACACTATAAGATCTTTATTCTTTAGTCGTCGTACAGTATTTTGTTTTTTAAACCAAATTGCTAACTTTGAATGAGATTCGTTTATACATTTTAACATATCACTCACTTGGGTGAAAAACTTTTTAACAACTTAAGGTGGTACCCAACACCTTGAGTAATATTAATTTGGCTCGTTTAATTTTCATAAAATGTTTACTTTGACCCTTTGACAAAAATATAAAAATTTCAAAAAATTTGAACCAACCACTTTATCAGAAAAATTTCATTGGTTATATAGCAGTTTGACAAACACTAATTTTGATCATTGAGAAGCTTAATATTTCCTTAACAATACAACTTAATTAAAACGTTTAGCTGATTTTTACAGAGTTATCTCCCTGTAGTGTTAGGTACCACCTTAATATGCCTGTTATCTCAAAATACCAGAAACCAAACAAAACAACAGGACGTATGACTTGTGTATGGAATGGATTAACTTAGTACGATTTGTTTTCTACCTAAATAAAGTAAGTTTTTAAGAAGTGCGACATAGTATTATATTACATGATTTATACCATAAAGATCTGCGAAAAAAGTTCCTAACCTTTACATAGGTGAAAATTAAAATAACAAAAATATCGAACTCCAAGGAGAATTCAAAACGGAAAGTCCCTTATCAAATGGCAAAATAAAAATCTCAAAAACATCGAAACGAAAGGAAAACAACTGTCATATTCCTGACTTGGTACAGGCATTTCTTTATGTAGTTCCTTATCACTTATTGTATCGTTACTGGACATTGTCTGAAAACTGTATCCTACACTAATGCATGCAAGAGAAATACTGTTTCTTGTAGCAAGAAGAAAATATATCATCTATTCTGTATCGGAACAACCGAAGTAAGACGCCTGAATGTATCTAATAAAGGACATCAATATCAAAGCTATATAAATAGTCAATTATTTTTTCGTTCGGTACTTTTTTCTTCAACATAGATATACATGTTTTTCTTTTTAAATCTTATATTTAACTAGCGTTAAGCGACACTAGCAAAAGGTGGATGTAAAGTCCAAATCCGCAATTAGTTATACTATTATTGCTATTGATGTTTGTTCTTGTATATGTCTTTTACCTTTTGCTTCCTTAATATATATCTTTAAGTTAGAATATTGTATCAAATTGACAATCTTCATCTTTTTTATAGGAATGCATGAACATAATTACCTTGTTTGGCATGAAATGCAGTCACCAAACCATTTGAATCTATGGTGAAAGCATTACGGGAAACAGTATATTTCAGAGATCCTGGAACACACAGAGAACTGTCTACTAGAACCTGATTTGAAACGGTAGGACACAACTTGTATCTGTATTGCTTAAAGTACAAACACTGAGCACCTGCAAATAAACAAGAATCGATACAAATTTGTAACATTCATCTGTCTGAATTAGGAAGTATTACATTAGTTTCCTGCACTGAATAGCTGGAGTGCAGATATTATAGTTCTGTTAAAGGAATCAGGTCTGTAAAGTCGTAAATTATGATTTGTATTTTGTGATTAAATAATATGAAACAAATTTGACCCATGTGCAATTTTACAATATGACTGACATTCCATATTGTACATACGACTGAAAAAATATTTAAGAAATGACTGTAACATATAAAATGTTAACACGATACTTAACTCGACATATTAAGATCAATTTATAGAGCACTTATTTTCGAGCGATCTTAATAATCCAGACAATTAAAGAACAAATAATTTGATCTTTAGGGCAAAGTCCTTTAATCATGTATGCAATCAAAGCTTATATAATGACTCTTGATAGCACATATAAAACCATCAAAGGCATCCGAAGCATCATCTGATGAAATATTTATTGTCCTAAACACATTAAAAGATCAATGAATGTTCATCATTAATGATGAAGATAGAACTTCTTCTTTCCGATATCGAGGGAAAAGCATGCTTAAATAACAGTGATTAGTATTTTTTAGAGTTTGAGGTTTCATTTCGAAGGATTTTAAAAATTCTAGAGGATCTTTGAGTAGTTGTAAAACGTACAATTTATATAAAAAAGAAAGTTGATATAACAAAAAAAACTCATTAAAGTTGAATGATCGAGTAAAATCAATAAAATTTAAAAAGTTCAGATAGTTCTTTAAGTGTAAGAGAAATAAACGACAGAAACATTATCCATGGTGTTTTTTTTACTTATTTAATTTTTTGTAAAGTAAATAATAATCTGTAATTATATTTTTGGATTATGAAGTGGAATTTTTAATAGAATTATCAAGTATAACAGTCCAGTTTTTTGACAAGTTATCCATAATCTCAACAACGGAGTCACATAAATAGTGTACAAATCAGTATGACATTCATTACATTCTTACACAGTTATTAAAAAACGTTGTACGTTTCACTCGTGCATGTTAACACAATACAGACTTTATTAACAGGGATCTGGGCATTACACTTAAACTGCTCTAACACAGTTACGAGGCAGAATAACTGAAATCGACTCTGCATTTTTATGCACCCGTCCTAAGTCAGGAGCATGTTGTTCAGTGGTTGTCGTTTGTTGGTGTGGTTCATAAGTGTTTCTCGTTTCTCATTTTTTATATAGATTAGACCGTTGGTTTTCATGTTTGAATTGGTTTACACTTGTCTTTTTGGGGCCCTTTATAGCTTGCTGTTCGGTACGAGACAAGGCTCCGTGTTGAAGGCCTTACTTTGACCTATAATTGTTTACTTTTTACACATTGTGACTTAGATGGAGAGTTGTCTCATTGGCACTCATACCACATCTTCTGATTTATATCTACATACGTGTTATGGTCACCATCACGAATTGATTAACAGATACTATATGTCTCTGTCTTAACTCACTAGAGACATGTTTTTGCAATCTTTGATCTTAAGATACAAAAATAGTCGTATAAATTGCAATTTTACAGATTGTATCCTATTTTTAATTGTGACATTTTGGCTGTGGCTAAAGGTGGACTATGCATGCATAAATGTAACAAGAGACGCTTACCCTGTCAACGCACATGGGCTCGCTTCTTTTGGGGTTCATGTGTTTACCTCTGTTTGTGTTAGTTACCATGATTTATCTTCCTAATAATTTTATGAGATTTAACATTGGTAAACTACTGTTGCCTTAGTTTAATTGTACTTCATTGAGTTTAAAAACGTAATGATACAAAACAAAATTGAATTAATGTATGTTTTCGGTAAACAAAAAAAAAATGAACACAAAGGGATTAAAATCCATACATTTATTATTATACAAAACATGTGTGAAGTCCATTGGAATCGTTTAATCTTAGTACTACAGAGTTAGCCATTTTAAAAGTAGGTAACTAGGTCAATAGAATATTTAATGGAAGCATAAAACATTTGATTCATTATTAAAGTGTCTATATTAAAATTGAGAATGGAAATGGGGAATGTGTCAAAGAGACAACAAACCGACCATAGAGCAGACAACAGCCGAAGGCCACCAATGGGTCTTCAATGCAGCGAGAAACTCCCGCACCCGGAGGCGTTCTTCAGCTGGCCCCATAACAAATATGTAAACTAGTTCAGTGATAATGGACGTCATACTAAACTCCAAATTATACACAAGAAAATAAAATTAAAAATGATACAAGACTAACAAAGGCCAGAGGCTCCTGACTTGGGACAGGCGCAAAAATGCGGCGGGGTTAAACATGTTTTTTGAGATCTCAACCCTCCCCCTATACCTCTAGCCCATGTAGAAAAAAAACGTACAACAGTAGGCACAGTAAAACTCAGTTCAAGAGAAGTCCGAGTCCGATGTCAGAATGGGAAACAAAAGAAAATAAACAAAATGACAATAATACATAAATAACAACAGACTACTAGCAGTTACTGACATGCCAGCTCCAGAACTCAATTAAACTGATTGAAAGATTATGTCTTCATCATATGAATATCAGGCACAAACACTCCTGTTAGGGGTTTAGTATTATACTATCATAAAATATAGGCGAAGAACATAACCCGTGTCATGCCAACAACTGGTTTTAGAATAAATATGTTTAATTCCGATGCAAAGACCCTATAAGTGAATAAATATTAAAGCCAAAATATGCATCTTTAATGAACTGGCAACAGTATCGTAACTATATCCCTTCTTAATAAGTCTGTTTAAAGGTTTTGTAAGCTTTTGAGGTGAATACTGACATTTTTGTGCTTTGTAAAGAATATTACCATAAAAGATTGGATGTGAAATACCCGAACGTATAATATGTCTGCATGTTGAGTTATATTTACGAATGATGTCCTTATCCCGATGATAAAATTTAGTAAATGTTTTGACTAGTTTATGATATCGAAAACCCTGGTGTAATAATTTTTCAGTAATACATAAATTTCTCTCGCTAAAATCTAATACGTTGTTACATACACGAGCGAATCGTACAAGTTGAGATATATAAACACCATAAGATGGTGACAAGGGAACGTCACCATCTAAAAAACGCATATATTAATCTACCATAACAATGAGTAATAAATAAATGCATAGACAGATTTATTGCGTCTTTACAACATGCTGCAGCAGTAGGTCCATCAAGTAAGAAAAAAAGTAGGTTACTTACAATTTAATGAATTATGGGAATGTTACCGTACGAACTGAAATCGATTTCTGGTTCATACTTGTATATTACTTAACCATGCGTTTATTCTACTAGATAAACAAACTATCGCAGTCAGTGCTTCTGAGCCGATTTAAATTAGTAGGTAATAAAAGTCAAGTAAATGAAAATAATACTTAATGAATTGTATTCGTCCGAAACTCTTTTCTGATATACCTTCGTCAGGAACGCTTAAACTTCGTACTATATTTGGCCTGTTTAACTTTTTTTATTTGCGCGTCACTGATGAGTCTTCTGTAGACAAAACGCGCGTCTGATGTACGAAATTTGAATCCTGGTATCTATGATGAGTTTATTTAACCCAAAAAAATTGAAAGTCAAGGATGACTGTATAAATATACTAATACATGTCACTACTAATTCTTCACTTGAATTGAGGTCTGTATTATAAACCAGTCAAATATTAACTGATTGTTTGTCCTAATGGCAAATTAAAAAAAAAATTTGTTTTAGCAATAGTTCTTATAAAAATGAGAGGTGTTCCAAACTAAATGCAAAGGTGGTGTACTTAGTTTACTAAATCTAAGATGAAGTCAATCGAGCCAAATTGTTTCACCCCAGCAACATTGTGTTCAGTAAGTTATCGTTTTTTTAGTTTTCAATATATTCAAAATTATCTAAAGAGGCTTGTTTAACAGATTTAGTGTTTAACTTGTAAGGTCAAATACTGCTACGGTCAAACTATTTTTATATTTGTAGATTTCACGGCACATTCGTCGAAATTAAATACAGCATTAGGGTCAATAGGCACTGTACGACAAACTCTAAATTTTCCTTGAAATTCATTCACTGATTTTATAGCGAGACATGAAAATAAGAAAGGTGTATAAACCAGCAGACTTGTTGTGGTCTTAATATATGTAACATTTCTGCATGTTGCAATTCGATTGTCGGGCAATTTACGTTATTTTTTGTTAGATTTCTTGGCCAGATATATTTTATAATTAATTTTGCTGATATTACCCTGCAGCTGAGCTATTCAATGCACACATGTACAATGTAGCATGATGATGGCCATCTAGAAAACAATTCCGCTAAGACCGACGGTATGGAATGTATTTGATTTTCAGTATCAAACGCCAAATGAAAAGTGAATTTAACATTTTTTCTATGTTGAACAATGTATAACTCTAATAGGGGTCAACCAAACAAACTCACTGTAGTCTTGAGATGAAAAACAGCAAATACTATTCCTTTGCTGCTTTTCATGTGCGTGTAGTGATTTTGTGTCATGAATTGCTTCCTTTCCATTGTACGCGGGACTACATTTTGTAGTCTTCAGAATAATTAACAATCAAATATATTTCTCGCTGTGTTGAAGACCCATTGGTGGCTTCGCTGTGTTTTTTACTCTTTGGTCAGGTTGTTGTCTCTTTGACACAATTCCATTCTCTATTTTATATCATTACAAAAATCAAAACTTTGGAGTACATTAATGAAATTCTAAGTCATACAATGAAAGATTTTCATGGAGATATGTTCAGCTCTTTTTTTCTAGCATATTTACATATTATTTTTTCAACATCTGTAAAGTTTGCCTGTATTATCTAATTAAAAGAGAAATTTCAAAGATAAATTAGACGCCATCGAAATATACATATCAAAAACTCTAGTTTCCATTAGGATAACATTTCACAAAGAATATACGCGCACCCGTTATAGATGTTTAATGACTATTATAATACCTATAATTGTATAAATAGGAAACTAAAACTGTGATTCAAATAATCATATTCTTTAAACGAAATTATCATGTAAGTGATGTATTTAATGTTATATCTTACTCTTTTGTAACTGAGATGATGAATTATTTACTAAAATCTCGGAGGACTGGAGAGTTTATTTGAGAGAAATTGAGACAAAATATCCAATATCTTTCCTTAGAAAAAAAACGTTCAAGGAAAATGAACAGCATCAGAGGTTTATAATTGTATATGTAATTCAGTAATGCAATACTTGTCACAATAATTGTATGATATAGTTATTATTCTAAATCTAATTGTTTAATAATCATAATTATTTTCCTCAAACTACTGTCAGCAGTGATAACACAACAAAGATACTTAAAAACACAAAACAATAACAGCTAAAAGACTGACAAAAGAAGCCCAACGTATAACTTATACCCCACATGTGGACTTGTTCGTCTTATTGTTTTTTTAGTTTTGAATATCCCCTAAGTATGTTCCGCCTCTGTTTTATAATAATTTATTTTTAAAAAAGTTGAATCGATTACATAAAATTTGTATAGTACAACCTACTCTGATACTCGGTTATGAAGACTATTTACTTTCTTGGCCTGTCTATGAAAATTAACAAATTACAGTACCAAATGTAAACAGTAGGAAAATCACAATGCATAGATGCTGACTGACACATGCTTTTCATAACAAAAATCCGGAGGAATATGAAAAGAGCTCCCGTGTTACGTGTTTTGAAGTTAAGTTATCTTTTCATTACAGAATACTTTGCTAATTGGCGGCGGATATACATGTACTCTTGAAGAAATTTTCGAAAAAAAATTTCATGAAGTATGCCGTGGTACTGAAAGTAAATCAGTAGTCATTGGGGCCCAAGAAAGCAAGTGACGATTACATTTTGTATGAAGCACGGAAGCGTTTCATAAAAATATGATCATCACTTGCTTTCATTTCGTAGGAATTTTTAAAATTACACCACTCAATTTTGTATATTTACAGATCTCCGAAATAAAAATATATATATATGTTATAACATTTTGTATCTGAAATTTAAAACAGAAAACTTCGGCAGAAATTGTCTAGTGAGACGAACACACTGTCTGTATCATTCAAAGTGAATTTCAGCCTTCATTTTTGTCTATATACATCTTTTAAAAAAAATATATAATGTAAATTACTTTTTCAAAGGATAAAATTTTGCGATTTATTATAATAATATAACCGTTTGCACGGAGTACACGAGCTATGTGTAAAAATATTGTATATTTTTTTTTTTCATCTTGGGTTGCTTTTTTACACATAGGTTGTTTTCATTCATATTGGAAACATGTAATGAAATCAAATGATTTATCTTTCAGCCAATAAAGTAGGGCATTTTTATGAATTTATATCTACTGTAAATATCAAATGCTCAATCCTTCTTAACCGTTCACAGTTTGTTTTGCAAAAATCTCAATAATAATTATCCCTCAACTAGTGCACCATTTAAGTTATAACACTGAAATACATGTTGACATCTCAGACGCTAGTTCATTTGGAATTTCAATGTGATAAATATTTGCTTTTGTCTCCATAAGGGATCAGATGGACTTGTTTTATTGGGTGTCTTTTTCTATTCGGAATTAGATTGACATATTTCGTGTGATGTCTCTATTCTGCTCAGATGTTCTTGACAATCATGCAATACTGTAATTGAAATTTATCGGAAATAATATGCTGTAAGTTGTTGTACAACGGCATATAGAAAGTGACAAGGGTAAATTAACAGATAATTCAGTGCCGATCTAGACCAATTCATAAAACAAGCTTATTGATCCTTTGAGGATGCATGAGTATAACCATTGATTCCATTGTGTCTAGTTCAGCCACCTACAGAGGGAATTCCGCTTAAGATATAAGACAAAATGGGTGACAAATCACAGTTATAAGTATGTCAGACAAGTTACAGTACATATCCCACAATCGCTTGCAAAATCATCATGGTGTCTATTCTTTAGACAACTAGACAACACCTCAGAGAACTTAATTACCCGAAGCTATGGCGTAAGAGTAGGCTGAAAAGGGCGGGATATAGTCTTGCTCCGCCCCCATATTTTGGAAGAGGGCCAATTGTTCCCTAGCTCCAAGGCTCCTATGTTCCTGGCATGCAGATTTCTATTTATTAAGATATTCAGGTGTGGGTAAGTGTAAAAGAGTATCTCATAAGTGAGTGCACCTTTGAAGGTTTCTGAATATGAATTTTTGGTAATGTTTGAGAAGCTCAAGTACAAAAATCACAATTTTTTATTAGGTTTTAGTCTGCCACATAACAAAATGATAGTAATGTTCTTGCATAAAAATTGTTTAATTTGTGTGAAGCTTCGCTGGATTTATCAGTCATTATGTTGGCGTTTCAAGTTTTTTTCATTCCACCTATATACATTTGTACTTGTAATATGTCTAAAATTTGATTGTAAGTTTAAATGGAAGCTTTCAGATATATTATGACACTGTTAAAATACAATTATAAGCTAATTCAGACATGTCTGTAAACTAGGGAGAATGGTACCTTTTGTAATTGCAATGAAACACTGATCATTTACAAATAAATCATTGTTTAACCAAGTCCCCAATCGATCTTTGTTTTTAACTAACATATCAAAAATCACATATTAAACCATAAAATCAACAGGCATTAGTTTTAACGCAATATCCAAGAAGATTCTTGCACTTGACAATGCAACAGAGGCAATAATTCAATTTATCCATTTCTCCGATTTAAATTGATTCTAATTACGCCTTAATCAGTTCAAATGTGTCGACTTTGCAAGATCATACATCACACAAAATGTATGTTCGTAGGAAATAAAGGAATGCGTGACATTAAGGTTTGTTCCTGTTTCTGGACTAGTAATTTTCATGAATGCGAGGCATATTACTAACAGCATATATTAAATAATCTCATCGTAGATACCAGGCTAAAAAGTGTGTACGCCAGACGTGCGTTTAATTGGTTTGAAGTTTTGCTAAATTTTAGACTAGGACATGTCTGAAATTTGATTTCAAGTTTGAATGGAAGCTTTCAAAAATAGTATGCCTCATTTAAATACAAATATAAGCTAATATATCTGCATGCAAACTAGGGAGAAACAGTATATACGACATTTTCTGTTATGTACAGTACTTTTAAACAGAAATCTAATGAGAAGCCAAATGTTTTTCTGGTCTTATTTTACAGTAGTATAACATCTGTTTCGTACGGGTCCTACTTGAGCGCGTTTTAGCTCACCGGGTCCCGAAGGGCCCCATGTGAGCTTATGCCATCACTTGGCGTCCGTCGTCGTCCGTCGTCTGTCGTCGTCGTCTGTTGTCGTCGTCGTCGTCTGTTGTCGTCTGTCGTCGTCTGTCGTCGTAAACTTTTTTCAAAAATCTTCTCCTCTGAAACTACTAGGCCAAATACCTTCAAACTTAAACTAAATGTTCCTTAGGGTATCTAGTTTATAAATTGTATCCGAAGTTTTGATCCATCGACAAACATGGCCGCCATGGCGAAAAAAAAGAACATAGGGGTCAAATGCAGTTTTTGGCTTATATCTCAAAAACTAAAGCTTTTAGAGCAAATCTGACATGAGGTAAAATTGTTCAATTGGTCAAGATCTATCAGCTCTGAAAATTTCAGACGAATCGAACAACCCATTGTTGGGTTGCTGCCACCAAATTGGTAGTTTTAACAAAATTTTGCAGTTTTTTGTTATTATTTTTAATATTATTATAGATATATATAAACTGTAAGCAGCAGTAATGTTCAGCAAAGTAAGATCTACAAAAAAGTTAATATGACCATAATTGTCAATTGACCCCTTAAGGAGTTATTGCCCTTTAACGACAATTTTACTCAATTTGTTCATCAAGTTTGCTAACATTTAAAAATCTTCTCCTCTAAAACTACTGGGCTAATTTACCTTCAAACTTTAACTAAATGTTCCTTAGGGTATCTTGTTTTATGAATTGTATCCGAAGTTTGTATCCATCGACAAACATGGCCGCCATGGCTAAAAATAGAACATAAGGGTCAAATGCATTTTTTGGCTTATATCTCAAAAACTAAATCTTTTAGAGCAAATGTGACGGGATAAAATTGTTTAATTGGTCAAGATCTATCGGCCCTAAAAATTTTCAGACGAATCGAACAACCCATTGTTGGGTTGCTGCCACCAAATTGGTAGTTTTAACAAAATTTTGCAGTTTTTTGTTATTATTTTTAATATTATTATAGATATATATAAACAGTAAGCAGCAGTAATGTTCAGCAAAGTAAGATCTACAAAAAAGTTAATACGACCATAATTGTCAATTGACCCCTTAAGGAGTTATTGCCCTTTAACGACAATTTTACTCAATTTGTTCATCAAGTTTGCTAACATTTAAAAATCTTCTCCTCTGAAACTACTGGGCTAATTTACCTTCAAACTTTAACTAAATGTTCCTTAGGGTATCTTGTTTATAAATTGTATCCGAAGTTTGTATCCATCGACAAACATGGCCGCCATGGCTAAAAATAGAACATAAGGGTCAAATGCATTTTTTGGCTTATATCTCAAAAACTACATCTTTTAGAGCAAATGTGACGGGATAAAATTGTTTAATTGGTCAAGATCTATCGGCCCTAAAAATTTTCAGACGAATCGAACAACCCATTGTTGGGTTGCTGCCACCAAATTGGTAGTTTTAACAAAATTTTGCAGTTTTTTGTTATTATTTTTAATATTATAATAGATATATATAAACTGTAAGCAGCAGTAATGTTCAGCAAAGTAAGATCTACAAAAAAGTTAATATGACCATAATTGTCAATTGACCCCTTAAGGAGTTATTGCCCTTTAACGACAATTTTACTCAATTTGTTCATCAAGTTTGCTTACATTTAAAAATCTTCTCCTCTGAAACTACTGGACTAATTTACCTTCAGACTTTAACTAAATGTTCCTTAGTGTATCTTGTTTATAAATTGTATCCGAAGTTTGTATCCATTGACAAACATGGCCGCCATGGCTAAAAATAGAACATAAGGGTCAAATGCATTTTTTGGCTTATATCTCAAAAACTAAATCTTTTAGAGCAAATGTGACGGGATAAAATTGTTTAATTGGTCAAGATCTATCGGCCCTAAAAATTTTCAGACGAATCGAACAACCCATTGTTGGGTTGCTGCCACCAAATTGGTAGTTTTAACAAAATTTTGCAGTTTTTTGTTATTATTTTTAATATTATTATAGATATATATAAACTGTAAGCAGCAGTAATGTTCAGCAAAGTAAGATCTACAAAAAAGTTAATATGACCATAATTGTCAATTGACCCCTTAAGGAGTTATTGCCCTTTAACGACAATTTTACTCAATTTGTTCATCAAGTTTGCTAACATTTAAAAATCTTCTCCTCTGAAACTACTGGGCTAATTTACCTTCAAACTTTAACTAAATGTTCCTTAGGGTATCTTGTTTATAAATTGTATCCGAAGTTTGTATCCATCGACAAACATGGCCGCCATGGCTAAAAATAGAACATAAGGGTCAAATGCATTTTTTTGGCTTATATCTCAAAAACTAAATCTTTTAGAGCAAATGTGACGGGATAAAATTGTTTAATTGGTCAAGATCTATCGGCCCTAAAAATTTTCAGACGAATCGAACAACCCATTGTTGGGTTACTGCCACCGAATTGGTAGTTTTAACAAAATTTTGCAGTTTTTTGTTATTATTTTGAATATTATTATAGATATATATAAACTGTAAGCAGCAATAATGTTCAGCAAAGTAAGATCTACAAAAAAGTTAATATGACCATAATTGTCAATTGATCCCTTAAGGAGTTATTGCCCTTTAAAGACAATTTTACACAATTTGTTCATCAAGTTTGCTGACATTTAAAAATCTTCTCCTCTGAAATACAGGTGAGCGATTCAGGCTCTTGAGAGCCTCTTGTTTATGTAATACTACGCTGGTTATTGGATATCAAATGTACTTTTAAGAGGGTACCCAATACTTACCTCGTTGGCTCGTTTAATTTTCATAAAATTTTGATTAAATATTTACTTTGACCTGTTGACAAAAATATACAAATTTCAAGAAATTTGAACCACACAATTTTCAGAAATAATTTCAATGGATATATAGCAGTTCGACAAACACTTGATTTCTTATTACTAATTGTATGTGATTAAAACTTTCAGCTGATTTTTAAAGAGTTAACTCCCTTAGGTGTTCTGTAACCCATTAATGCTTATATGGAACGTTTATCATAATATATCTGTTTTTCTAAATATAAAAAATATATTATATATATGATAGTGAAATAACTTTTTCATTATCCCTTCAAAATTTTTAATGTAAAATATGAAAAAGTATGTTTTCATAAAAAAAAATACTAGATAAGATCATCGCAATTAATGCTGATCAAAATCTTTATAGCATTTCAAGATGACAATTGTCCGGTCCGAAATTGAAACTTAAAATCATTATTGCACTACATGGTGATGATTTCCCGTTCCGTAATTGAAACTAATAGCTGCTATAGTTCAACTCAATGTATTCTGATGCTGTAAGAATAGACCAAAATAAAGAAATAGAAGCTAGAAAACAATAAGATCTTTTTGATGTACTAATCACACTGTTCCTTAAGAATTGTAATTCAAATTAGTATGTCACGAATAAAGGTCTATTCGGCTATAATAAGCTTTTTCAATTTTCAATTTTCTTTTTTTTTTCTCACTTTTACAAAATGAACATGTCAATGTTGCGTGATTGATGAAGACATACTTTATTGATTCTAGTGGTAGATGAGAAGAAAAGAAAAAGCATATGTAATTCTTTCAACCACTCTTTAGAAGCAAAGCAGTTGTAATTTATTCAGCAATAATTTAACAGGATTTAACCTAATATATTCATATAATTACATATTTTGCTTTAATTTTTTTTATACTGCAACTGCTTTCTGAAACTACAAGAAAATTTGAAGGCCAAGGGCTAATATGTAAGACAATATTCATAATCAGGAATACTGATATACAATGTACATGTATGTAATCTGAGAAAGACTAATGTGTAAAAATACGAATGGAAGTTTTTTGAAATTTTTTTTTATTTTCGTATTCAAGGGCAAAAAAAATGGCCATTAGGCATACAGTCTTCTTACAAATAATATGTCTTATTCAGTTCTGTTTTGCTTCTCAATATTAACAACATATTGTATTGATACGTGCATATATATATATTAGACATGTTAGTGTAAACAATAGTTTTATCAGGAAATTTAATACATCATATACAACATGAATTCACATTGTGGCAAATAGGATTCAGAAACAAGCAACAAGTGCTTATATTAATCTAGACATGTTCAGTGATCAAAAGTAATACTATTACAAAGATTAAAAAAAATAAATAAAAAAAATATAAAATATTAAAGTTGATTATAATGTTTTAGAAATAAGTGCACATGCACTATATACGATTAAAAAAAAACGGAAGAGAAAAAGATTAAACCGTTATCGATTTCTCAATTTCTTGAAAGCCATACAAGTTTTACTTTAGAGCGAATCATGTGGTTCTTAACTATATGCACTAACAAAAACAACATTTTCTTCATGTTTTCAGAGAGTTATTAGAAATGGTTATGTGTAGATTAGTTATAAGATAAATTTGGTGGTCTTATAGTAAAAACCAATTTTCTAGGTTGTCGCATGTAGCGCAAGAGCTGCTTACCTTTCCAGAGCACCTTGGCTTCACCCCGGTTATTTGGTGGGTTTCGTGTTGCTCGATCTTTAGTGTTCTATGTTTTGTGTAATGTTGTTTGTCTGTTGGTCGTTTTTTGTTTATTGCCAGTGCATTGTCATTCTGTCTTAGACTTATGAGTTTAAATATCCCTTTGTTCTTTTTCACCTCTATTTTGGTCTATTTTTGTAGGAAACTTTATAATCAACATCCTGCACGTCTTTAAATAACTTCTTACAGGTTCAGCGTTAAACCTTACCTAGGTGAATCCAGAGTGACGAAAGAAACATATTTTTTTCAGAGTTGATATGACTTTTTAGTTTACCGCTCCTCCTGTCTCAGCTAGAATTGAAATAACACTGTACGTACAAAAACCTCTGTAAAATTTTATTATGTTCAGACGAAAAAAATAAACAATACCGCGTTATTAATTCAAAATGTGTTCCTTACTAAGGTCAAATGACTACTGAAGCAAATGGATTTATACAGCAAATATTCCAAAAATGCATGTCATAAATGTCCAGGAATGTGAAATGAAGTAAAAGTACAACCTGTCATATTGTTAAACATAAATTCCTTTCAATGCTGTTAAATACTTTGATTTAGTATGAAATGAACTACAGGAATGTCAATCAATAACTCACATCAATATTCATTATCCTCTACATTTTTTATGAACACAATTTATGTCTGCTGAATCAACAACTTATAGAATGGGAACTGCAAAAATACTTTTTCTCCAATTACCCTAGGTTAAACTCTTCTTTGATCATTGGCCAAAGATGAAATAGATTAGCAAACAATCATCTGTTTATTTCATGCGCCTCTTTTCATTTAAAACAACATAAAAAGCGGTAACAGAAAGGAACAAAAGGGACTTCAGTCGCTTAAATTTATGTCATTTAGACTTATAGGTTGATTGTTGTCACATTAGCAATTATAGAAAAGTATTAAAAAAAATATCGAATTCAAAAATCAAAAAGGGGAAGTCCATAGAAATGACAAAATCAAACGTTATATCAACCAACGGAACGAGTGAAAAACGACCGTCATATTCCTGACTTGGTACAGGCATTTTCCGAAGAAAATGGTGCGTTAAACCTAGTTTTGTATCAGATGATAAAATGTTAAGAGTGGCTATTTTTGATACTTGTTAATTAGAATTTCTGTATTATATCTGCTTATTTTATCAATATATTTTTTCGAGAAGTTAAACTATAATTTAAAGAATTTATAAAGCGATTGTGGAGTTTATTTTAACTCTTTTTTAGTATCGAGCAAAAGAAAAAGTACACAAAATTCAAAGACAAATGGACGGATGAAGAGAGATGGTGACCGTTAAGCATCAATAAAAAACTAAACTACAATAATTTTCAATCATTATACTTCATTCATCGCAACTTAAACGAATTCAAGCTCTTGGACACATTAAATAAAGTGCGAACAGTAACATGGACTCATCGTGCGATACCTGTATTAGTAGTGAAGGTCTGTAAACACTCCAAAATCAGCATGAGATTCTATACATCCAATATCGCTGTTTTGACATTATTGATTTTATGTTGATGGGGCAGCTTAGATTAAACACTAATCAATCAATCAATTAATCAATCAATCGAAACTGTTGCTGATTGTAACATTTTCTATCCGGTTTTATTATGTTTAGCTGACCTCGCTATACTATTTTTATATTTACTTAAGACTTAACAATAGATCTGTTCCAAAAGTTCAACGTCCGCCCTAGTAAATTACATTGCACAATCTCGCCGTCCTCCTACATGTAAATATCTTTATATATAGAAGGAAATCCATATGTCTGGCTACTTTCAAACAGAATATATATTTAACGTCCAATGGCAAATATTACATATAACAAAGACCCTACAATAGATCTTACAGATTCCGCACATTTGTCGATGCATAATGTAACATATATTTCCTATAATAATCTTTAACAAAATGCATCATTTTGTTTAATCTTGCACTTTTACAGATGTAGGAAATCCAATTTCTATTACATTTTAGTAATCTAACTTTTTACAATTAAAGAAACAGCTGCAGTTCGTTGAACGTACGGACATTAAGTAGTTAAGTTAAACACTCAAGTTTATTTCATGTCAAGGAAAGAATTTTTCATTGAAAATAAGACGTCTGAATGATGCTTTCTACATATTACGAAATTTAATTTGATTTTATTGTGTTTTTAGTAGACATTTGGAAAAAATTGACTCTAATGGGTAATATTTCTTGTCAGATGTTCACATCTTCGTCTTAGATGGCTAGTGCCTGAAATAATGAAATGCCACGAAGACTTGACGTGTATATGCACCTTCCAAATCACAAAATTAATCTAATTGTGAACTTACTAGAATGGCATGTACTATAAAATACTAGAATGACATGTCCTATAAATACTAAACTGACATGTCCTATAAAATACTAGAATGATTTGGCCTATAAAATACTAGAATGGCATGTCCTATAAAATATAAAATACTGCAATGATTTGGCCTATAAAATACTACAATGATATGTCCTATAAAATATTACAATGATTTGGCCTAGAACATACTAGAATGACATGTCCTATAAAATACTACAATGACATGGCCTATGAAATACTAGAATTACATATCTTATAATATCAGAAACAGCAGTCATCGCGCCCGGAACTATTTTTTTCCCTTCTTGATGTTTTTATACGTCCGTTATAGGCTGTGGTGGTTTAATTATAAACGGTAGCCGTTATCCGCTTTAAGATACTGGATCTTTACATATATATTGCGCAATTTAGTGTGCTCGAATCGATTAAAAGTTATTGGACTTTAGCTGCCTTTTTTGCGGCATAATACTAGCTTCTGATTTAAAGCCTATTAAATTTTAAAATATCCCTTTTTTTAAATGCATAGTTATGTGTAATCTTGCTCTCCTGGAGCTGTTTATTGTTTTTGTTTGTTTTGATCGGTTCGTTTTTTTTTTTTTTGTTTTTTTTTTTTATTATTCTTGTCTAAACTTGTATATGATTATCAGCATAATATGTAATATTAGAAGAACTGTAATAGATATTGGAATTAATGTATTTCGGAAGAAACCGGATGGCCAGGATGATAAAGTGCGTTAGCACGAAGACATGTTCTCTGTTCCTCTTCTTTGCAGAACTCTGGGATACACATTTCATATTGTACCATCTAGTAGATCCTTGATAGTTTCTGTTCTATTCGTTTGCAACTGTTATATTCTCGACACGATTTAGAGCTTGAAATATTATTTTGACACCCGTCTACAGTTAGATATAAAAATATGACGATGTGGTATGATTGCCAATGATCGAGGCAACTATCCACCAGAAACCAAATGACGTAGAAGTAAGCCCCCTAGATGTCCTTTCAATGATGCGTAGTTGTGTTGCTGTATTATTGGCGCATACACCATATCTTCTTTTTTTCATGTTAAGAATCTTAAATATGCATTTAGAGGTACATTGTACGTATGGATTCAAATGTAGATGCATTAATAAATCTATTTTCATGTACATCCTAATTTTGCAGATAAATAAATTTGTGATTTTAAATTTAATGAAATTTTATGTGGCAAGTAATGGCTTTTACTACAGATTTTCAATACTATTCATTATTCAGAACTAAATGTACTTCAATCTCGTATAAATATACAAATATGCATACTGGAAAATGTCACTTGCTTAGTATGGCAAGTATTCCGAATTCAAATTGAGACATCAAATTCATGAAAGAATTTATTCAATGGACCATGGAGTACACAACAATCAACTCATTCGATATACTTCGTGCACTGCTTGAAGCTGATTTCATCAATTATCAACATCGTTTTGATCAAAACAAAAAATCAGCTGATTTATAATTATGATTGAAATGTCTCCGCCTTTTCTGCTGGAAATTCATAAGAACGTACCTATAAATATTTCTGAAACAGATTCTGACCATCAACAATTATACAGGATGGTCATGGATTATATGTACAATGGGTGTTTTTAATAAGGTTGCATATATACGGGCATATTTTTGCATATAGCTGTAATATAATCCTCTTTCTGTTATACTATATTTCTTTCTGCTCTTCCTACTGATGTCCTTGACATTTGAGTCGAATACTATTTGAGTAGGCCTGAACTTTTCTAAGTCTTACAAATTATCGAAGTGATAGGAGTTCGAATAAGATCTTCCGAACTTTATGCCTCGTTCACACGTTCACACGTACATTTAATTCGAATTGAATTCGAATCGAATGCGAATCGAATTCGCTAATCGCGTTCACACACTCTTCTTTTTTAATTCGAATTGACTCGAATTGGCTAAATCGCATTATCCAAATTGCATTAGAAATGCGTTTTTGTTAATACAAATTAAAAGTTAACGTCGTTCGGACAGTAAAGCTAATTTGACGCGCATTGCAATTCGAATTAGAATTTACGTTTGGACGTAAAACGTTTCGAATGCGAATTAAACTAATTCGAATTAGTTAATGCGAATCGAATTCGAATTACGTGTGAACGCAGCATAATTTCATAAACTTGGGAGGTAAGTGCCGCAAAACATATATAATCATAATATCAAATCTAGAAGAAATCTTGTAGTTACCTGTACCAAGTCAGATTTTTTTTTTAACAAAATTACTTAAGTTAGATTTAAAAAGGGAAAAGTCCATAAAACCTGATAAAATCAAACGCTAGATTATATTAACCATCGGTAGAAAACAACCGTCATATTCATAAATTGGTACGGGCATTTTTCGAGTGAGGGGAAAATGGTGCGTTAAACCTGGTTTTATGCCATCCTTAACCTCCCACTAATATGACAGTTTTTATAGTTCTGTCATCATCTGGTCATATTGATAACATAATTGCGTGAGCAACCCAAACAAACATAATTGGTTGACGTTACAATAATCGGGAATTATCAAGTTATTTCGGTTGTTTTAGTAGTCTGTGGTACGTGGTGATTCCTGATTTTGTCGGTTTTACAGATGAATTTAAAAATAAATATCTTGCAAAAGAGGGACGAAAGATATATGTACCAGAGGGACAGTCAAACTCATAGATCGAAAACAAACTGACAACGCCATAGCCAAAAATAAAAAGACAAACAAACAAATAATAGTACAGATGACACAACATAGAAAACTTTTGCACTTTTCAAAGAATTGACAATGGATATCTGTCTGTATACTAAAGGTTTATGAGATACGATATTCGATTTACAACTAATAACAAACTTCCTGTTTGCATGCTTCATTTCCTTAACATTAATCGTTTATATATTATTCATTGAGTAGTGTACATACTCGAACTATTCCTCAAAATTTTCTATGAAACCATTTCAGGTAAACATTAAACAAATTCTAAATGTAAATAAAAGCTGTTTACTTTAGTTTGTAAAACTAAAGGTGTTAATGCTTATTTATATGTATATACAAATAATAAAGTAAATATCAATTATGATCTAATTTGAAAATCTATTTAATTATATATGTATAAGATATAACAGTTAAAAAGCCAATTGATAACAGGTCACTTTCGGATCATCAAAATTCGAAAATACCGTTAAATGAAGATATCAATAACCATAACTAATTGACATGTTCTTCAGTCATGGCGCTTTTGGTCCTACAATTTATTGATTTTAAAGCACAATAGATATCGTTAATAATCTTTACATAGTAGCTGTGAGCCAAACCTTACTGAACGAACAAGACATGGCCACTGTGTAAGAGGTTTTGGATTGGGGTCCTTCATGTCTGTGTTTTGTGTCATTTTTCTCTATTCTTTATACATATCTTTTGCTCATTATTCTCTGTTTTTATTTTCTTCTATTTTTTGCCCATTATTCTTTATTCGTTATATTTTAGAACCCCGTTATGCTCTTTTCTTTCTATTTTTCGCCCATTATTCTTTATTTTTTGTATTTTAGTACCCCATTATACTCTATTTTTTATTGTTATGGCCAATTTTCTGTATTCTTTATTTGAATTGCCCATTTTTCTGTAGATTTGGTCCATTATTCTTTGTCCTGTACACCCCATCCAGATCCTCGTATACAGTTTAATCGATGGGATTCAAATATCATTTTGGATAAGGCTGCTACTCATGAAATTTAAATATTGTTAAAAACCGTGTTCAAATGATATATTTTAGTGAAAATAAATCAACGCCACAGATGAAAAGCGTATCTGAAGTCTTGTGGGTTGATGGGTTTTATAAATCATTGCCCACGTCGGGTGGGTAGTTATTCTTAGCTATAGCTGGAGATATGAACACAATAAAATAAAGAGGAAGCATATCGATTAGGAATCGTATTTCAGGTGTTTTATTTTTTTGTATGACATAAAAGAAGAAATATTATCAGGTCTTATTTGATAGTCATGTAATAATAACCAAGTTCTGCTATATGTCAGACGAATATAAATTTTGCTAAGGGCAAACACCAGGGTTCTCCTGGTACATGAGGATCTGGGTGGGAGGTTTTTCATTTCTGTATTCTTTGAATTTTTTAGGCCATTTTTCTCTAATCTTTATACTTTTTGTCCATTATTCTCTTTTCTTTACACCTCAGAATTCTCTATTTTTATTTTTCCATTTTTCTTTATTCTTTACATTTTTTGCCCATTATTCTCTATTCTGCAAACCCCTATCCACACACACTCGTACATGCCTGAAACTTTTCATATATCTAAACTCACGGCTTCATGTTAATCAAATATAAATTTTACCGAGTGCAACGTTATAGTTTGTAGAAATGCTATTAATATTGTATCATTTATGGTATTCAATGTTTATCTGGAAAATAAATATTCCCGTATATCCACATTTTTCCAGATAAATATCAAATGTTTTTTTTTTATATCTAAAACAATTCAGAAATATATTGTCTAACAACTCAATTATATAAACATTGCTATCTAAAGCAGAAAAGCCATTGACTGACTTCATCCACAGACAGGCAACAGCGTATTGTAATACTGTAAAAAGGCGGTTAAACAATACGGGCGCTTGATTAAGCCAAACACTAGAATTACTTGTTGCAAAATAAACTACTGCAAATCATACGGATGGGATGAAATAATAGAATGAATGTGTTTAGACGTGAACCCAGTTGTTGGTACAAAACTTTGATAGTACAATCATACTGTTCAGAAATAATTTCAATTATTCCAAGTTTTAACCTCGGTATCCTTATTACAGTGTGACTATAAAACATGTCAACAATAAAAAAAAATTTCAAATCAGACCACAGTTTTCAAGATATCGACATAATCAGCCTCACACTGGAGTCGACTTTTCTTAGTATTCATTCATAATAATGCATTTTGCGTCTATATCTCTTATCTGGTCAAATAAAAGTTAAATTGACAGGTGGTGATCAAAACAATTAGCAGACTGATACAGCAACTTTAGTCACGAAAAAATGCTTGAAAATTTTGGGTTTCTTATTATTTGTGGGAAACCAATGTTCCTCGAAGTCGTGGGTCATAGCAAACCACGTATTAAAGAATTCAACGACAAATAAACACAACATTTGAGTTTTAGTTTTGAAAACAGAACAGCTTATTTTTCAGAACAGCTTATTTTTTTTTTTTGCTGATCGATGATTTACTTTACGTTTCTATTCGTGTTCGATGTCGCTTTGCCTTGGAAAGTTGGATGAAAACCGTTGTTGAATAATGAAAAAAAAACAATTTTGATTTTGTTTCGAAAAATGTGTAAGTCTGTAATTAAGTACGTTGTTCCGTTTTTGTTGAGCAACTTTTGTACGTTGTTTTTATGTTCGACAAACATAGCAACGAAACACGCATTTTTGCAAGTAAATTAAAAAAAATATTCAAGCATCAAATTAAATTAATTGATATAAACAAACTTTTAAAGATTATCTCGTAATACCATCAGTACCATAAAGTGTTCACGTCATGCTATTCTGTCTTAACAAAGACATTTTGATACGTTATGCATAATATGTGCAATTAAAAACAGATCTAGATAGGAACTATCATTAATGGTTACATGCAATATTTAAAACAAAAAACAGCGTCATGTAGCATAACAGGGACGACATCTCATTGTATTGATTGCAATTAAAACACCCTTTTCCTTCAGATACTTCTTTTTCTGAGAAAAAAAAGTCTAGTCATGAAAAATAGGAAACACTAGAAAAAATTTAACTGATGGCCAATACTTTCTGCCCTCAGAATCTATCAATTCATTATCTTGTCATTTTAAACGAAGGCAGTTAATTCATGTCCATCAAAACAGAGCAAATAAATACGTTTCAGACAGACCGGGAAAGACCTCAACAACTTTTGAAGGCCATAAGAATCATAATTTATTCAATTTTATCACATTCCGTTACTATTTTTATCAAAATTTAAACTAGGGATTTGTCAACGTCTAGCGGAAAGATTAAAACATAGATTTTATAATAAAGTACAACAGTCTGAAGTTCTGGTAACCTTATATGGACCAAATCAACCATTTCTAATGTTACGACGGTTTTTACTTTATACATTTTAAAAGATTGCGCTTCAGTCATGCGGGCATGGATGATATGAAAGATAAGAGTATGATTCTGATTTGAATTAATTCGTACGATAAGTATTCTAAATTACAACCTTCATCAGGCACGCTTGAAACCGAAAGATTGTGAATCCATGTGTTAAAACGTTCGGATGAATCTAACCCAAGAAAACACGAAAAGAAATATCAAAACCAATGTAAGATTTGACTGAAAAAGTTACAATCGTACATAATCTATCGGCATCGATACCTTTCAAATCAAAATATGATCATGTTTGTGGAAGCCACATCTGAAAGATCATGAAGGTCATCAGAACACCATCCCTCAATTTTTAGCAACCGATCATTTTTAAAGTACGCAGATATTTCATTTATAATGTATAATAACTAAAATGTTTTTTGATAAAGTTCCAATTGCCATTTCGTTTTATGCAAAGTTCACACGTAAGAGGATCCATTTCCCCGTAAAAATATTTCATACCAGGGCCATTTTCAAAGAGTCTTTTAATCTTTACAATATAAATATAAATGCCTAAAGATTGCACACTTTTGAGTTTGTAACCAAAAATGATTGAAAGAAATTGTCAATCAAAACCAATTTTTTACCAAAAATAAAGCTATATCGATAATTGTTCTTCACAGATATATAATACTTTTGGTTACTGATGACCTTTGATGACGAACTTTCCTTAACATGTGAAGAGGGTCTCTATGCGCAAAAATCTGTTCCATAATCTTCACCTTTTAAAGTCTGACATGAGAACGAACTCGCCTCGAGCAAACTTTAACGTTTGAAAGGTACAATAAAAAATCTATATAATGCAAAATGATGGCGTTAGATAAATAAGTGATTTATCTATTTTCATATATGCCAAAAAAGCCTATTTTTCTCTATTTTTTATTTTTTTGGCAATTTATTCAGACTGGTATTTTTTGCCCATTATTCTCTTTTCTGTAAAACCCATCCACACCCTCATAATAGAGTCTCAGTGGTGCTTTCTATTCAAATGTTTGAAAATGCATTTAATTTGCATTGACTCTCATTTAACTGCACATAATCTACTTGAAATAGACAAACATGCTAATGTATGGATACAGTTCCCTTTTGTGCATCGTCTATGTCTGTTCTGCAGTAATATACGTCAAATAGAAGGCATGTTTGTGTATTTGAATTTCATGCATTTTTAAGAGTAAATTGACAATTACATTTTGTATTGCTTTATGTAACGATTATTGTATTGGAACCGACCTCGTTTGTTTAAAAACAAGTTTCATTCATTGTCAATTTTCTTACTTTGAAAAAATAAAATAAGATTAAAGTACATAATATAGTTCGAAAAATGGAACCAGAAAAAGAACAAGTATCCTTAAAAAGATCTAAGAAGCAATACACAAGAACAATGTCTAGTCTTGGAAATGTCACAGCATTTAACGAGTTCTCTAATAGCAATTAGTAAAACGCTGATCTGGGAATTTTGGTTCGACATATTTCAATCTAAAAATAATTCTTGCGATTCCATTTCAGCTCTAAATGAATAATAGATTTTTAAGAATTTTAAAATTACATCTACATGTTCAAATCTCAATAATATAGTTTTACTTCTGTTCCCCCTTTTAACTTCAATATCCCAAGGAACACAAATGCTTTTTTTAAAATGCATGATCTTTTAAGAATTTTTGTTTTGTTTTGTTGGGTTGCTTTCTAATTGGTCACGGCGTGTATACCAAACATCACCATTTATTGATCTCCATGTTCTCAAACATACAAACCCCACATGGAGACCTTTCACACGCCGTTGCTTTCTTTTTTTGTTTTTGTGTGTGATCTTAGAGAGCATATGGTATTATATTATTAAATTCTCGCTACCATTAAATATGAAATATGTTAGGTATTTACTTAATTCTTGTATGACGAGTAAATATCAATAATTTAATAAAGCATACAATATTCAATTAAATAAAATGACAATACTCCGTTAAACTAACACTGCTTAATGCTTAATCGATGAAATATCTTCCCGTAAGGTCATAAAAATGAATAATATGCCATTGTTTGTTGACTGTATTGAGCTTTTCATCTTTTCTTTTTCCACTTAATGATTTCTTTCATTAAAACCGTAGAAAATTGCGGTATAAGTGTCATAAAACATATAAAAGATTTTGTTAAATACCTGTTGAGAAAAAATATAATATTACCTTTTTCGATAAAATTGAACATGAACAAACCACAAAGAATAAACCCCATTTGTTATAAATTTGAATAGGTTATCTCAACCTAACAAAATGGACCTTTTTGAAAATTTGATATTATTTATTATGCTTTTTAAATATCAAACATATGATTGTACTTCCTGCTCAACTGTATCTATACGAGTGAAAATTGTTGTAAAGACAAATATGATTTACTTTTAATCTATTCATGCATGTGGTCTAAAATTTGATCAACTGTAAGCAATAGTATTTGAATTACCTTAAAAATTGTCAGAATATTGTTGCTCAACAAAACTGAAAAGGGGTTATGAAGTATAAAAGAATATTTGGGTAATTGAGAGTACCATTTTTTGTACTATTAAAAGGACTTTAGTTTATATGTTACACTTAAATGCTGTAATAAAACTGGACGGAGTGGAATATTTCAGCAGACCCAATCTAACTCGAATAATTCAATCAGTCCCCGTATTTGACTTTCCTACTTGCGAGGTTAATGTCGCGCATGCGGAATATAACGAATGGATTATTCGGGTTAGACCCAGTCATGTTTCAAGTCCAAATATCAAATTAGAAACGATTAAATTCCTATAATAATTGCATCATTATATAGTGATAATTATAGTCACGTTTAATCAAACAGAATCATTGTTTCAAGTTAACTTCAAGTCTTCTTGTAATAAAGAAGACGCACTTTTAGTGTCTAGTTGAATAATTGTGCTTGTCCGGTCTTGTCTACTACCAGGAAAGAAGTTAAGATTGTTGATAATTTCATTTAAGAAATGTGTGAAGTAAAATCGTATATCTATAAAACAGTATAGGCTGAATACAACTTTTTCTTTTTCTTTTTCTTTTAGTCAGCATGATGTGTCTACCGTTCTCTGATTAATTGTTTTTAGGCCTTTTCTTACTTTTTATTTTACCAATTATATGTAATTGTTTAGAAAAAAATAAAGATTTTAACCTATGTTGAGTTTATCTTTGTAAAAGCGATCTCATGAAATTTCGATGATTGTTCTAGTCAGCCTGAAATCGCAGATAGTTTTTCACGATATACATATATCTTTAGTATAAAATCGTCCAAAATTATTTGCACCTCACTCCGCTCGACAGTATATATTGAATTTTTATATACGGTAATTGCACCCCCATTCAAATATCCGGTATCAGCCCCTCAGTGTGAGTGGATTTGTTTAAAAATGTACTAAGGTACAGAGTATGAATTTGGGCCTATTTGATCTTAAATTTGAGATATTACAAAAAAATTGTAATTTTGCGTAGAGTAAAACACTGTGGACTGGAGCACAAATGCGCGCTATTCTTAGGCATCCAAAAAACATTTGAAAGTTGATCGAAATCAAGACATTTTCATCAAAAGATTTAGAAATTGGTTTTTAATGAATTCATAACTCAATTTAATTGTAAATTGGTGAATTCTTAAATACGTGTTCTTTAAATTCTCATTCATGCTCATTTTAAACTAAAGCTTTAATGAAACTATAGGCCTTCCCAGGACCCTTATTTCACACTGTCCTTCACACAATACTATCTTGAGGTGGCTTCCAAATACTAAGATCTACATCTCGGTTAATATATATTTGTTTATATATAGTAATTGGTGTTACGCATGCTGCAAATTTTTGTATTTGCATGGATATGATTGATAGATTTTTTGTTCACGACGTTGATATATGCTAAATATACTCCGAAGTACATCTATATTAGAGTATAAATAGGTTTGGTTTCTATATAAAGTTGATTAAACCTGCAGAAACAAATTTTTAAAGTTTATCAGATAACGTAATGTCTTATTTTTTCTTTCAAAATGGCTTTGGAAGCATTTAATCAAAATCAGAGTATTCTTGTTTGAAGTAACACCCACAACTCCGATTTAAGGTTATCATAAAACAATATTATGAATAACAATTTGAAAATAGCTATAAATATAGATTGATTTCACTTGATATGGCTTAGCCCACCTGTTGCCCTTAAAGAGGATAAAAACACCTTTTATTTTACTGTGTTAGAATATAACAAACAAAATAATAACTATTGATCGTTTATATTCGACTTCTTAGAACTTACGAAAATATTTATGTTATTTGGTTTGTCCAACTGTTGCTACAAATACTACATGAACGCATATATTATTAGTCGTTGTGTTGAATGGAAACTTTTTGGAAAATTTGACCGAGATAACGAATTTTACAATAACTCTGAAATTATCATTAACTAATCATATTAATGAAAGATTTAAAACATTTACAAAGTAATTCAGATATTTAGATTGTTTAATAAAAAAGTTATGATGAGACTTGCAGGTAAAAGTGCTATAGCAAGACATTTTGGATAAGACTTTGACAATCAAACTAATGTTTTTATATCAAAACAACCCTCAAAGCCTTTGATGTTATTGCAGATCTTGGAATTAAAAAAAGAGGGGGAAAAGGGGGGTGGGGCGTTTTTATTGATTAAACTTTTATTAGAAACGCACAAAACCTAAACATTTGAAAGCAAGAGATGTATCAATACGTAGAAACATTAGGAGTTGTACGATCAAAGGGCACATAAAAAATTTAACCTTATTAACTGAAACAGTAACTCTTTCGGGTAATCAACAGGTGACGTTTTGTAAAGTTAAGTTATCAATAGTAAATATAGTATGGGGTTATTTTTTTCAGTGTAAGAGGAAATGTAATCATCCCCGCTTATTTATAAGCTCTGGTGATGTACAAACGGCCTCATATTAACCGTTTTTTATATAATAAAAAAATTTAAAAGGTAAGCTTTAACCATAAATATCATTGTTAATAACCCACTTCAATATTTTAATTTTTGGATTTGAAGTTTGCTTCCTATCGGTCTCATGTTTACGTCTTTTTTTTTTCTTTTTTTGAGTTATGCCTGTTTCATATACTAGAAATTTTCCGTGCGAAAAGTAAAAATGAATCCTTTGAACATGCCATAGTGTATAACTTTAAATTAATATAACAGTATAATAATAAGAAGATGTGGTATGATAGCCAACGAGACAACTCTCCACCAGAGACCAAACGAGAAAACTAACGGCCGGATTTATGTACAAAACAATAAACGAAAAAACAGACATGACATACAGCAACAAACGATAACCACTGAATACAGGCTCCTGACTTGGGATAGGCAAATACAGAATTAACATTTTTCAGTTATGAAAACCCGGTCTAGTATCATAGATATTTTAACAAAATTTAAGAAAAAAAGCGTGAGAGGCTTTTAGCATCATTGTCATTCATTGAAAAATGTAAGAAGCAAATTTGATAGGAAAACTCTAGAATTGAGTATCAAATTTGCTTCTTACATTTTTCAATATATCTAAAAACAGTTGGCTACTCTTTTTTCAGTATTAAAGAGTAGCCAACTGTTTTCAGATATATTGAGTATTTGGTATTATATGAGGTCTGGATGGGTTGACAGACTAGAGAATATAGACTAAAAAATGAAAGAATAGAGAAATATAGGCAAAAAAAAAAAAAAATAGAGAATAATGGGGTGCTGAAATATAAAGAATAGAGAATAAAAAATACAAAAATAAATAAATAAATGAATAAAGAATAGAGAAAAAATATCTAAAAATTTAAAGAATACAGAAACGAAGGACCATCTTTTCCAGACCCTTATATATGTCGGCTTATGTCTAGAAATCAATCTACTTGCCACAACCTGCCATTATCTCTTCGCCACATGGAAAATCATATTTTAATATATCTTGGTCTGATGCATTTAACTTTTTCGAATGATTGTTTTTATCATGGAAAATGCAGGTGTAAATTTAATTAAATCAATACGTTTGCAGAAAATAGAAACAAAATATCGATGCAGTAAAGGATGCTGACTTGACAGTTTTAAAATATATGTGCTCGTCAAAGAAAGATTAGTTCTGAAATTACAAATGTCTGAAGGAACGTCATGTTGTCTTGTAGAAATAAATAGAAATCCAGTCTGTGTAATTTGTCTACTGTTTTCTTCGGCAGAACAATTAATATTATATGTATTGACCGTCTGTATCGTGTGTCTTGACCGTCTCTATATGGAAAGGAATGCAAAAGCACAATACAAATCGTTAAGGCAGTGCGCAAAAGGGACGTTTATTTTTGTATTCTTTAACATATTGTTTTTTTTCTAAGCAATACTAGAGTTAAAAGTAAAATGATAGGCTTGTATGATTCACTTGGTATTTGATATAACTCGAAAAAGTAAAGAAAAAGAGGAAAACAAATCTGGTTGAAAAATTGGGGAAGAAGGAGAACGAGTTTTGTTTTTGTCGTCCCTAACCGCTAGCATCTAAGAATTTTATTTACGTACAGAGACGGTGCGAGATGTATAAATACGCAGCCACGTCTAGTCAGAATGGAGATGTAAAATCCTATGTGTGAGATATATCTCGTTGTAGCTTACCCAGTTTCAAAGAAAAACACGGACTCATATTAAACATGTTTAATGATTAATATTAAGTCAATTTATTCTATTTTTTGTAGTACATATTGAATGGAGACTTATGAATATTGATCATCTCCAACTTGACATCCAAATTTTATATAAAATATCACGTTTAGAAGTGCAAACATTTCGAGCCGAATTGATAGCGGATTGTCGGTAGCAGATATAATCATTAGAGTCATAAATAAAACCTATATATAGTAGGTCAATATTGTCATTTTCTGAACTTTCGATAATTATCATGCTTCATCAACCCTCTGTTTTTGCGTGAGTGTGAAGTTTGAGAGCAGAGACATGATAGAGAGTGGGTGTTTTAGTATGTTTTTTTACTGACCTGTTAAATATAAAATGTTTTATTGAAGTTATATTTACCATTGTTTGGACTCGGATGATTATCTATCAATTTATTGTATACAGTTGCTTTAACAGAAATTTTCTTGTATTATCCATTTTTGGAGAAGGAGTACACGTATCAAATGCATATGTATAGTGAAGTACATGTAGTTGATAGAACTAATGCGCAAAAAGTCCTAATGGGGAGATCGAGATGCCTTACGTTCGGATTCTTAATGTTTTTGATGGTATCGTAGATGCATTGATACTGGTATATAAACCAATGGATGCTAGCTGTGAGACCTGGTCAGTTTCCCATATTTTAGTCATTACTTCAAAGATTTATTTGAAAAAACAGTTTAGTCTAAAACTGCAACGACTTATATTCAATTTATAAGTAATTTGTTTTTTGTCCTGAGAATGCCTAAAATATCTGCTATTGATTTTAAGCAAGCAAAATCAATCAATCAATCAATCAAGATTTACTATTCAATGTGACTGTAGTAAAATGGTCACAATTGATTTAAAGTTTGTTCTAATGTTGTGTTTTTACACCACAGTACCATATAAGGGAAGTTTGCGCTGTCAAAAAATGTCTGACCCCACCACATTCTTCCTGTGTCTGTCCTAACCTAGTAGCCAGTGGTTGTTGTTGCTTACTTTCTGTCCTAGATTTTCAATGATATCGGAATCAATCAGGGTATTTTATAGACATTTCTCTTTTGAATTTACTTTACGGTATGTATTTTGATAGAAGTTGAAGGTCAATCGTTGGTCTGTGGTTGTTAAAATACTTGACCTTTGGTCTTTGCCGATAGTTGTCAAACTGACATGCAATCATACAACATTTCCTTATTTTTTATAATGCATGTTTTAAGAACAATCTCTCTTAGGCAATTTTCCTATTATATTTCGAATCATGTAGCATCTTCCCACATCGGTTTACTAACAATAAAGCCTCATTTATCCTAACGAGTCACACTTTATTGGTATTCATTATATATGGTTTGGCACAAAAGTCACAGGGGGGCATTGTTACTTGAGTATTGACAGATATTGCGTGAGGCAGAACATATCTATTCGTTTTAATATCAGAGTGATAAAAACACTATCCGATAAAATTCAAATTACATAAAGGTCATGTAGAACGTTTATTGTTTTGTTAACTGATAATATCTGATTATGTAAAATAGTAAGACATATCGCATAAAACGGAGTTTAGTACAATGTTCTATTCAATGCGTGCTACGGAGAATTTTCAGTTTATTAAAATAACTTAATACATAATTCTGCCGATGTGCAATCGCAGCAGTCGCTCTTTTCTTCAAAAACAACAACAACAAAAAACTTAAAAGTAAACTTGATCGTTAGTTGTAGTAGAGATGACCAGGATATTGACGAACGAACTTATCTCGACGAACGAACGTAACGGGAGCGGTAATTGTATGTTTACAAATGTACTTAAAACGTAAAAGATGTTATCATGTTTAAGGTGTATTTGGATGCAATCACGTTAATAGATAGAAACAAATAAAATATACCGATTTAAAAAAAAAGGTTTTCATAATATAAATGAAAGACGTTTACAAGTTTCCAAAAGTGTTACATATCATACGATACAATGTGATTGTTTGCTATTGTTAAAAGCACGATGAAATGTACATCACACATAGAATTATTCGAGTGCAACGACAACTTTTGCAATGTTAAAACAAATACGAATGCAAAATTTTGATGATTTGATATAATTTACAAAGTTATTGTTGTCCGACCGTATGTTTGCTCTGTGTTTTTATTGGGTATTCAAGTTTCAGGAAAAAATCTATCAGATTATAATAAAAAAAAAGGAAACCTATAGCGTTTTGTACCAATTAAAACAAAAAATATTTCTGTTGCAAACAATTTTTTTATCATACCTGTCATCCTCTAACGATGGAAAAACTTTTTTAGTGTAAAAAAACTAGTCATAAGAGAAAATAAAGTATTTTTTAAGGGAAATAACTAGACTAAAGGCATTAGTGATCCATTAATGACGCATACGAAGACATTAAATTTATTTTTAAAGCCTTACAACTATTAAGATGAAGAAAAAATATATGTCAAAATGACGACAGGCGCTTGTGGGGTAGAATCCCTTTTTAAGTGTTTAATTTCTATTAATTATTCTTGATTAAAACATTAAATTTTCTATGATTATACCACTTATCTATCTCTGCTGCGTATGTCTCGCCTAGTTTCGAGTGAATTTACCACCTCTGTTACAACCCCTTATTTTACCATCCATACTTAAAACAACATTTTAGTATGGATATCAAACCATGTCAGAGGAGATGCAATGAGTAAGTGCATAGTGGATAGGATGCAATGAGTAAGTCCATAGTTGATAGGATGCAATGCGTAAGTCCATAGTGGATAGGATTAAAATTTATGAAGTCCAAACACCTGTTCCTTCGGGAAAATTTATGTACCGTAAAATACTTCGTCTGATATATATATATGGTTTGTTTGATAAACATTCAAAATTTTGCGTAGATTGTTGAAGTACGTTTCACTGAGTTGAGTATTTAAACTATCATTGATTTGAAAAAAATAATCAGAAAGCAAGTAATATGATTGATAAGAATATCATTTAGATGATGGTACGTCAACCTTTGTTTATTTTGGAATTCAGATGCCTTTCAGTTTTGCTCAAATCATGGGTATTCTGTCCTTCCCAAGGGACTAGTCATTTGCATCCTGAAGGAGGGAGGAGGACATTAAAAGGGCCTCGAAAATTTTGGGTTTGGGAAAGGGTGGTATTTAATATTTCAATACTTCAAAAGCATCGAAAAAAATTTACAATATTTTAGCTGTTCTGTATTTCAAACATGAACAAATTATAGCTAATTTGATAAAATACTTTACATCAGTATCTGACTATTAAACAGAAATGACTAACACTTGATTCATATGTCATATCGATAACTATTGTGTCATAATTTTTGGCTTCAAACTTCATTTCAATGTTTAATGTTATATTCATGTGAGTCTTGACCATCGTCTGTTTGTTTTTTGGACATGGAGAATGACAATAATAGGGAATAATGGTTTGATTTCTTTCAGGTTTTTGTTTAAGGTTTTTCTCGACATTCTTCTTAATATTATACCCCTTTCCATATCATAAAAGCACTGATAATATCAATAGTTGTTTCGTTACATGGTTTATCGCAAAACTTATGATTGAGCATATATTTCGATGGTTCAAGATGATATCTTGGCGTCAAGTGTTGCATTTTTAATACGTCTTAACGTTAATAATTTCCTTTATGACCTGGAGGTATGGAGTCAGGCGACCCACAACCAACGCTTCCCCTTACAATAAAGAAAATAATTTATTTTAGCAGGAAAGACATACATTTGTTTCGCCTCGCTCCACTCGGCTCAATTGTTCAGAAAAACACCTTAAAGTCTAAACATGTTCTTCCAGGAATGTATTTTTATCTGAAGTTTAGTTATTAACTCTTTTAATAAAGAATATGAACAATGTGCTGAAATTGAAAGATAAAAAATAAAAGTAATTCAGATGTTTTCTTCCCCACCCCAAAAGAAAGAAAAAGACCATTCCCCAATAACAAACCTTAGATTATTTTTAACTTTTGAAATGTGGAAACGATTTCGTTTAGTTATATACGTATTTATCATCAATCATATTAATATAGTAAACTTCAATATCTATCCTATCACCTTTTCCTTACCCCTCCCCCCCCCCAAAAAAAAAATCATTAAAACCCCTTTTGAAACCTCAATTGTCAAAGCAGAGGCTTGGATATTGAGTGCACCATTTGCTATTGTAGAAAACATTGAATTGTTAATGAGAGGAGTTGGATACAGATACAGGTAATATCTTATTTAAACTTCATGCAGACGATGCAAATTACTAAACTTCTGTCGTTCAACCAGGGTTTTTATGATAGATTTATACATTACTATGTATAAAACAACAGCTCCCGGTTCGTACGATTCGTCAAGTTACGCTTTCGTAAGTTCGTTCGTCAATATCCTGGTCATCTCTAATACTTAATTGGTAGTGATCGTATAGTACTTTTATTCGTAAGATTTGAGTTTAAAAATGTCAAATAGATAAATATAAGAAGATGTGGTATGAGTGCCAATGAGACAACTCTCCATCCAAGTCACAATTTGTAAAAGTAAACCATTATAGGTCAAAGTACGGCCTTCAGCACGGAGCCTTGGCTCACACCGAACAGCAAGATATAAAGGGCCCCAAAAAAGACTAGTGTAAAACCATTCAAACAGGAAAACCAACGGTCTAATCTGTATAAAAAAAACGAGAAACGAGAAACACTTATGAACCACATCAACAAACGACAACCACTGATCAACAGGTTCCTGACTTAGGACAGGTGCAAACAGTCTTTTATTGGTAATACAGTACTATAGGATGTTTATAAAACAACGTACAAGAAAACCTTTGATTTTTCTCTGAATTGATAAATTCAGAAATTCAACTTCTGCCTTCGGAAATAATTTTCCCTGACGCTGATTATTTTTGTTAACACCAAGATCTATGTTAAGCTGAAGTTTTAAGTTCCAGAAGTTAAAACATAAGAATATTGAGCTGAAATATATATTAGATAATCTTGAGTAGTAAACTGTAAATATATATTAATACATACTGAAGATAAGCTTAAGTTGAAATTCAACATCGTTAGGGGGACCATGAATTTTGTATGAACATTATTTTATTTTAGGTTTATAACCTACATTATTATATTCTACTACAGTAACTACTTACAAAATTTTCAACAAACATAATCCTTATTTCCCACGGGAAACTGTGCGTAGGCAAAAGAACTGTTTATGAATGTGCACGTAGTAAAGTAACCCTGTTTTCCTTTGGGAAACTGTGCGTACTAACGCGTTATAACAATTTGTTTTTAAATTTGGGACTTTTGCACTTGGAAAAAAAAACCTAGATGTCGTCTGGTGACTAATACAATATTAGATTGCCGTTCTGATTTAGACATGATAGCAAATATTCTACAATAAAAAGTCTCCAAAACACTAAACATGCAATACTTCATAGCTATTTCAGTATGATAAAACAGTTATAGCCTTCATCAAAAGGTATCATAGACGTCGAGAAAATAACCTTTTCTGTATTAAATAATTTTAGATATTAACTTTTGAGGAAGGTCATAATTGTATATAAACAGACGATAAAAAAATGCTCTGTGGTTATAAGACGACAAAAGAGCTCAAAATTAACCAAAACAAAAACAAAAAAGAATGCGTCAACTACATTGTACAAATGTAGGTCGATATTCGCGATCGGTTTCTTCTTTTTATGGTGTATGCCGATTCCCCCTCGTATAGAGTGGTTTAAAGCACACATTTAATTTTAAGTTGTATGTTACAGGATTGATTTCAGCAAGTTCTATTATATTTTAAAAAAATATATTCGTTGTCTGCCATTCGCAGACATTTAATTACATCACAGTAATAAAGAAAACAATTGTTAACAAGTTTGTAAGGAACTCAACCTGATGCATGCACTGAAATCGGCATTTTGGTTTATATTACTGCCTTTTGGTTGGTTCCTCTACATGATAATTTCTTTTTAGTCTCCTACACTTTCTTTCTCCTGGTAGAAACCAGTATTTGCATAATTTGAATGATGAATTTTGACTGCAAATTTCAGTTTAAGATTATGAATATGTACTAACATCATTTGAACTCCCATGCGCAGGCACAGTTGACTTAAGACGTTCTTCGCTTTTTTGTCTAGGCACGTTTTGTTTTGATACTCACAGACACTTTATACATTTGGCTTCTAAACGCATTTGTCTTAAGCGCACCTGATTAAGATTATTTCAGAAATACGTGCCAATTTTGATGCCCAAAATGCACTTAAAAATGTCTTTAAAATGATGCTCGATGCAATTGTAATGTTGTTCAGACGGTGCTGAGGATTTTCGAAAAGCAAAAACATTTAACAATGATGAAGAACTATACAACTGAAAAAGACTGCAATACTAGATGTTTTATATGTTTTATGCAGTGAAAGAAAACACTATATAGCATGTTAGTTTATTTCATCCTTTTGTTATTTATGGAAGTCAATTATATTTCTGCTTGATCTGCAACGAATTTATAGTTTCCTCATTCTTTTGATGTCTGGCTTTGCATATATTTTATTGGATGACTGTAAAATATTCTACAGAAATATTTTCGTGTTCGTTTCCGTCATTGACTTTTATGAAATGTCAAGGGAATTTTTTCCATTTGCTTGTATTGTTAATGACAAATTTGTCTTCAGATTATAACCGACTGTATGTTTTTCTAAAAGTTTTGTCAACTTTCATCATCTTGTTATTAGGATGAAGCTAAATATAGTTTTCATAAGAGGGAAATTATATCATATCGTTAAGAAACAAAAGCTTCAGCTGTCTTTTACTATATTAAGTGAATAGTGATAAATATACAAAATCACGCTATGTAAGGGAATATCTGTTATAATTGTCTTCCATTCTTAGATTTCTATATAAAACACATCCATTTTGTTATTATATTTTTCCATGTTTTCTTTTGACATGGTAAACTAATTGTGTTCTTCTGTTTATTAAGCATGGTAAAATATTCCAAGCTCTCGAGATTTAATTGACCTATTCCCACTACAAATGAACACAATCTGAGAATCGAATCTCTAAGAATGAAATTCTGAATGGCTTAATTTTGATTTATTCATTCATGCTGAGACATACGCTGATTCCTCAGTATTGTCTGTTACATTTGTCACATCTGCCTTAATGTCACAAAAACAAAAAACAAAAACAAATGAATAATAAATAAAATAAGATGTGGTATGATTGCCAATGAGAAAAATCTCCACCAGAGACCAAATAAGGTAGAAGAAAAGCAACTATATGTCACCGGACGGACTATAATAATGAGCAAAACCCATACCCCACAGCAAGGCTCCGAAGTGACAAATGTAAAACAATTCAAACGAGAAAATTAACGGGCTGACTTTTGTACAAAACAATAAACGAAAAACAAATATGATATACAGCTAAAAACGACAACCACTGAATAAATTTAAAACGCCCCTGAATTGGAAAGTTGTGTAACAGTACAACATACGAACAAACTATGAAAATCAGTCGAAAAGGGCTAAACTCATCAGAACGATACAAAGCACAAAAACAACTAACAAAACCACTAAAGATTAACTCTGTTCTCAGACTGTCCTGTGTATAAGAGCATATGCTTTATTGGGGCGGTTACGAGCTTAACATTTTATAAAGACATCTGTATATGGTTGGAGACCGTATGATAAACCCTAAATGCTCATTATTATTTTGTATCGGTGAGTTTTGTCTCTTTGACATTAACGCAGCACAAGTCTATCCTTTTATTGGTATGTTAATTCTGCATTACAAAATAAGGAGATGAGGTATGATTGCCAATGCAATGAGAAAACTATTCATCAGAGTCCAATAAAGTGGATGTAAGCAATTATAATAGGCAACCGTACGGTCTTCAACAATGAGCAAAGCCATGCCGTATAGTCAGCTATAAAAAGTCATGACATGACAAAATAAAAAAAAAATTCTCTCAATTCTAATTACTATATTTGATTGTAAATGGAAGCGCGCAATGTGACGTAATAATCGTTAAGGACATGTTGATATCTTCTGCATAAATTGAGTTTGTAAGTAACAATTCTTTCAATCTTTACGACTTTTAAATATCACTTTAGTTCTTTTGTGCAATTTCAGATTTTCGATTTTATTCTATAATTTTAAATACATTTTGTCGTTCCTGAGTACACTTGATATAAACAGAGGCTTCCGTTGAAAGCGGTAATTGGAGATGAACTAACTTTACTCGTTAAAATACCTTAAGTTTTTTTTTATCTATACGATCATTGCAAAAAATTGCAAGCTACTCTTGATTTATCGATAATTTAACAGATTTGTCTTCAATTTACATGCTTAAGGTTGGACGCTATCCTGGGCACTCTGGTTTTTTCCAACAGAAAGATTAACCGTCATATTCAACGAATGTCAAGAAAATGATATCAAGCCCCAACAAATGAAAAAAATATATAATAAAACTTACAATAACCTTATGTTTTCTTAGAGCGTATAAATATTACCGTCATATTTTACGAATGTAAAGGAAATGACATTAAGCCCAAATAAATGAACAAATAAATAATAAAACGTATAATAACTTTATTTTTTTCTCAGTATGTATAAGTACTACCTTGGGACTTAATACTATTTGTTACAGCTGATTGAAGAATGGTATGCAGAAGTCAGTTTTAACCCACTGTCTTATTATTGATCAACATCATGTAATTGTGGATAACTCTTATATTCGTTTTTTAATAGTTTCAGACACTCTTAAGGTCAAGTGTTATTTATCAAACGTAGTTCTTAATGAAGTTTACGAATCTATTCGTTATTGCCTTATTAAAAATGGAAAATTATTCCAAAACCTTAGACTTCCATACTAAAAGCAATTCGCTGGTACCGTTGCTAACATTAAAACTGAATTCATTACGTCAGGGAATGTTTTCTGATTGACTCTGTTATTAAAAATAGTGACATTAAGATTTGTGAAAATATGTTAGGAAAGCTAAAAATCTTTTTTTTTCTACAATTTTAGGATACTCTGTTTGGATTTCTGTTTCGTTGAACGGTTTATTAACTTATTACTTAGTCATTTAAAATATTTTTATGTTCTTTCTAAGTTGAAAAGGAAGAAACTATATTAATGAGTATGCCGTTTGAACAGAGTGGCACAGCAGTGTGCTTAACTAAATAAACACATTGTGATATACCAAGCTGAATTCATTAGGTCAATGTTTCAAGTCAATTCCACCTTTTAAGGTAAAACGTTGTAATAACTTGTACCACTTATTTCTACGATGCGTAAACATATTTCATGAAATTGTAGCAAAATATATGAATATTATCTTATTAAATAAATGTAGGTTGCCAAAGTATTAAAAAATAGGGGAAACGTTATTTGAACAACAACCTACATAACTGAAAGATAGAGGACTCGGTGGCCGAGTGGTCTGTGTAGTGCATCTACTTTATCAGTAGCCTGTCAACACTGAGGTTGTGAGTTCGAACCCTGCACGTGGCAGGGGCGTCCGACTCTAAACTTAATAGACAATGATTGCCTGTTTTCCTGCCGAAGGTCGATCGTTCCCTCCGTGATCTCAGGCTTCCTCCACCAATAAAACTGACTTCCACGAAATAGTCAATAGTGCTGAAAGTGGCGTTAAACACCAAAAATCAATCAATTAATAATTGAAAGTAGTCCATAATGCAAAGTTTAGCTAACATTTGATGAACAACTTTTAAATTTAGATAACTGAAATGATTGGTTGGTATTTGGATCGGCAGCATGTTTTGCTTTTGTGTTGTTTTTTTTCTCTCTTTCAATTACTATTTCGCATGTGTAGGTCAATATCATCCAAATGGTAGATTTTACATTTGTAGGGCTGTTATCTTTATTAATCGTGCAATCGACCTTTCTTCTATACAAATACAGGGTGGCAGATAACATGAAGCGATAAACGTGAATTATACGTTTACAGTCTCCTGGTACCCTGCTCTCTGATGTGAGCGAACGGTTATGTTCAAATTACTGTTTACATCACAGTTCAATTTGGGGTCATCATTGCGGGTTCACGTTGAACTCGTGCCGATTTCCTTCAAAAACAAATTCAACGATCGGGATTGGAAAAAAAAATATAAGTTTAAGCTCAATGTTAAATTGCAGGATAAAAATAATATTCGTACAGAGTAGAAAAATATAAAAGCTTTTCTCCTGTATCTCAGCCAGTACAAATACATGTTATATTTTCCTACACTGTACGAATATTGTATATATGCTAGTTAACGCATCAAGATACCATGTCTACAAAAGACTCATCAGTGACGCTCGAGTAAATAAAAAGTTAAGAATACTTTTCTTGTCGTGAAAGACTGTAAATTGATCGTTATGTAACTTTTAATCTCAGTTCGAAGATGTCCACATTTTCCACTTTGGACTAAAAAGTAATAACACATCTGTGTGTTTGTTGGTGAACAACGGTACGCCACGTCTAGCTACCATGGCTTTATCATGGCGGCCAGGTCTGTATTGTTGGAGAAAGCACAGGAGTACCTGGAAAGATCCGCCGACCTTTGACAGAAAAACTGGTAATCGCTGTCTATAATAATCGTAATCGAACACATCTCGCAACTCACAACCTCAGAGTTGACAGGCTGGCGATCACTGAGTATAAACAACTTATTAGACCATTCGGCCACTGAGGCCCTATAACTTATCTTAAAATAATCAAAATGTGTGGTGATACAAGATAGTATTCACACTGGGAGTTAAATGTCAGTATATTCGCGAACTTGTGTGAGGCGTATGACAAAGCTACTATTTTTAAACTACATGTGTTATTACATGAATTTAATACGAGTACCTAAAAATAAAGCTAATATCAAGTTTGCATTGCGTGTTCAATTGTATAGTTAATATTTCCAATATCCTCAAACCAATTTATGTATTCAGAATTCCACATGCGAATCCTTTCAGGTGTGATGACTTGAATGTAATTAATGAAATTCAGTGAATCATAGGACGTTTCAGTGCAGTATCGTACATTAAAGAAATAAAAACATAAACAATTCATTGATTTTGTCTACAATTTTTGAAATTAAGAAATAGCAAAGACTTACCTTGAAATAGGACTAGTAAACACAATAAATAGAATCTCATAATGTATCCTTATCCAAGTGAAAAAATCATTTCTTAGAGTTAAAGTTATAAATTTACAATTTATTTTCCAGTTTATAAAGTATTATTACATTTTCCTTGTTTCATATCGTAACACCTGTGAATACGACAGAAGTCAACAATAAAATATTTTTCCAATTGAAAACCAATTCCTGGAGTTTTACTTCATTATTGATATTTGTTAAAATCCTCGTGTGGTCGGATCAGTATATAAAGCCTGTAGCAAATGAAAGCAAATATTTCAATATGTTCATATAATAACGCTAACCGGACCCCAAATACCGTTAAGTGTAAATTACCAATAATTCAATAAAGATCTCGTTGTTGGTTAGTCAAAAGCGTATTTAAACGTTTCTTTTAAATTTACATGCACTTGATTATATTTTTCTCCACACCTACGATCCGACTTAATTATTGGATTATCGGCCTATCAGTTTCAGCAATAATGACAAGCACTATATTGTTCATATTTGAAATTAACATTCAGTCAATATTTTAACTGATTGAAATCCAATCACGGTTACGGTCTGCTGCGTCATGTATCTTTCAGGAGTGCGTGGAGCGGGTATCCTGTCGTTATTACAACAAAACTCCATTTTATGACTTTATGTTCAGATTATGCTTCAGTTACAGCCGTAAGAATGTACTCTGAATAATATTGAACATTTTTAACAGCACTGCAGCTGGATAGATTCCTTGCAAAGCAAAGATGAAAGAACGATAAGTTAATCAGTTCTTCACAAATAAATGAACCATAGAACAGTGGTGGGTGTCACAATAATTATTTTCTGAATAGAATGAAATCACATTTCTAGGTACATGCGATATTTGTTTTCAATTTCCTTATCGATGTTAATATCAGGATAAAAAAATAAAACGTCCCGTAATTCACACGTTTAAGGGCAACATTTTCTTTTTATTCAGGGGAAACTATCATTTCAAATCAATGGTAAAGGTAAATTAATTACCTGAAATTGACAACTTCGATGCACTTGTCAATAAAATTTGATAAAGGTATCGATCGTTGCTATTTTCTGTTTTAAATGACACGATTATGAGAAAGAGGATTGCTACTACTTTTTATGGAAATATCATTAGTATTAATATATTCAACAGCTTGCAAAACTTCTGTTGTGGTTGAGACAATTCCACAAAATCGTGACACATTTTAATGTGATTTTCTTCGTGGTATTTATTGGCTATGAAATAAGTGAAATCAGAGAAAAGAATATTAGAAAAAAACATTTTTGTGTAGCGCTTCCTCTGAACTGGACATCACAATATTTTGGCAAGTCATTGCTAAGGTTATTACTTATGATTACAATAAATTCAAATTGAGAGATAGGTTTATTCGCTTGAAGATGATTTATTGAATTAAGTAAAATTTTTCACTGAGAATGCGTGTAAAATTGGTAAAAGATATCCTCCTTCATCCAGCACCGATTCATATAAAAATAAGAAGATAGGGTATGATTGCCAATGAGACAACTCTTCAGGAGAGACCAAATGACACAGAAATTAACAACTATTGGTCACCGTACGGCCCTCAACAATGAGTAAAACCCATACCGCATAGTCAGCTACAATGTATAAAAGGCCCCGAAATGACAAATGTAAAACAATTCAAATGAGAATATATGTACATTGTACTTGAGTTTTAAATCGAAAATTATTGTCTTGTCGGATAAAATTCCCGTTTTGTCAAGGTAAAAAATCATACCTCTTTAATCTTTACTTTTTTTCTTGTTTAAGGAAGTGACAAGTCATATATTGTATAGCATGTATTTAAAAAGAAAATAATAGTCAGCATTATTCGTCAATAACCACTACTATCTTCTCTTTATAAAACAAAGTTTTATTTTAATGCTCTTCAACTCGTACTTTATTTGGCCTTTTAAAATTGATTCGAGCGTCACTGGTGAGTCTTTTGTAGACGAAACGCGCGTCTGGCGTATAATATTTAAATGTTAATCCTGATATTAATAATGAGTTTATTTGATTACAATGTTGGTAGTTTCTTTTTTTTTTTTGAAATAAAGGACCAACAGATATATAGTCAGGTCCGATTCATAAATACTACGGTAACCAGCTTAAAATATAAAAAAAAATATGTAGCTCATTCGCAGCACGTACGTCGTAACTTGTATATCTTCCAGTTGATAAAAAAAACCCCAACAACTTACAACCAAAAGACATGCAACAACAACCTTTGCCAATATAGTCGATATGTAGTAAAAGTAAGACCCACAATGAAAAACATGCACAGCGCACTAACCAGGATGACTATTAACTTGAAAAAAGAAGTAAAAGACGGCTCAAAGTTTAATAAAAGCGTCATAATGTTTTTTTCCATCTTTAAACCAATTTCTTATTTTGTTTGTTATGCTCTCGCCGCAGCGGAGGGGATATTAAGTGTTACCCTTGACCATTTGTACGTCCGTCCTTACGGCTGTACGTCCGTACGTACGTCCCAAAATTGGTGTCTGTTTTCTAACTTTAGTTTGCTTGACCAAAATGTTATGAAACTTATACATAATGCTTATTACAACACAACTCAGATCAAGTTCGAATTTGGGTGGCGTCACTTTTACCGTTCTTGAGTTTTGGTCCCTTTATAACATTATTTGCAAACGGGGGCATCATCTGTGTCCCATGGACACTTTCTCTATTTATCTTTATTAATATAGATTTATCCAATAATTCTGGAGTTTTTGCACTTAAAAATGTATAACTGAGGGAGATTCCGAACAAATAAAATTTTAATACTCTAATTATAGCTTGCAAATTATATACCAGCATATAATAGTTTAATACTGGTTTTCCTTAAAATAATGGTATTATAGGACTTTAGTTTTTACGTTCATTATCAAATGGGTCAATCAAATATGTCTAAGCAATTTTTTATCTAGTTAATATAACAGTTTACTAAGAGTTATATAACTAACCCTTTATTGCTGTTGGATTCTCTTTATGGATAAGTTTGCCTCTGTCGTGAAGATAGTTAACTCTTCTTATAGCTAATCAATATGTAAAAAATGTGACAATAGCTATTTTCTAGGTAAGGAATGAAAAACAAAGTAATATCTATTCTACAAAGTAAGTCTTCAATATGAAGGTGCAAATTGTGAAATATTTAATCTGGATTGGTTCTGTAGTATAAAACAGATCACCTGTCAATATAAAATTTGTAAAACACTTCATTTTGCTGATTTTGTTGATCAATGAAAATAAAATTATATTAATTTCGTGCGTCTGAAACACTTTTCTGGATTTGCTTCCACTAGGAACACGTAAAACGAAGTATTTGAAAGTTGGGAAACCAAAACCAAAACAAGTTAACAGCTTAATGACCGAAAGAGACCTTAAGAATAGATAAAGTCATCCAAGGTCAAATTTGCCCGAGGGAGTTGGAACCTTAGTTTCTTGATAATTTCTTTATTAATCAAAGAAGAATTATAGAAAAGTTTGTAAACAATCATGACGTTAAGTATGAGGGAAAATCCAAAACATATATTATCAACAAGGCTTATAATCTTGAACAATTCTGGTGTCTTTGCACTTAAATGTAGAACTTATGGGAGAATCCGAACAAATAACATTTTAATGTACTAATTTTATCTTGCAAATTATATATTTTGATACTGGTTTTCCTCACAAGAATGGTATTATTTGACGTTAGATTTTACGTTCATTATGAAATGAGGTCATAAAATGTGTCTAAGTCACTTTTTATCTAGTTTATATGACAGTTTACTTAGAGTTAACAAACCCTTTATTGCTGTTGGATTCTCTTTATGAATAGTTTGTTTCGGTCGTGAAGATAATTAACTCTTATAGTTAAGCAATTATATGTAAAAAAATGTGACAATCCATATTTTCAAGGTAAGGAATGAAAAACAAAGTGATATCTATTCTACAAAGTAAGTCTTCAATATGAAGGTGCAAATAGTGAAATATTTAATCTTGATTGGTTCTGTAGTATAAAACAGATCACCTGTCGATATAAAATTTGTAAAACACTTCATTTTGCTGATTTTGTTGATCAATGAAAATACACTTTTATTAATTTCGTGCGTCTGAAACACTTTTCTGGATTTGCCTTCACTAGGAACACGTAAAACGAAGCATTTGAAAGTTTAGAAAACAAAACCCAAACAAGCGAACAACTTAATGACCGAAAGAGACCTCTATCTTGCAAATTATATATTTTAATACTGGTTTTCCTCAAAAGAATTATTTTATTTGACTTTAGTTTTACGTTCATTATGAAAAGGGGTCATAAAATGTGTCTAAGCAATTTGTTATCTAGTTTATATGACAATTTATTAAGAGTTAACTAACCCTTTAATGCTGTTGGATTCTCTTTATTAATAGTTTATTTCTGTCGTGAAGATAATGTATTCTTTTTTGTAGTTAAGCAATATTAAAAAAATGTGACAATCCATATTTTCAAGGTAAGGTCTGACAACGATGTGTGAACAAAACAAACAGACATAATAGGTAAAAATGTCAAAAATAGGGGTACAGCAGTCAACATTGTGTTATAATCTTAATCACTACAAAAACAAGCAAATATGTCAACAAAGACAAACAAAAAGGCATATAGACAAAGCACATTAGCAAAAACGAAAGACAAGAATACAAAAATTTACCATAGCTCAACAACACAATGACGGGATGTACAAGTACCGAGCCACGTCAAATGAATCACTACAAAAACAAGCAAATATGTCAACAAAGACAAACAAAAAGGCATATAGACAAAGCACATTAGCAAAAACGAAAGACAAGAATACAAAAAAAAAAAATTATCATAGCACAACAACACAATGACGGGATGTACAAGTACCGAGCCACGTCAAATGGATACTGCCAAAATAGGATGAACAGTAAAAGTAATAAATTACAAAGACAAATAAAAGAATACTATAACACGTTATTCAGATGATAAACAACGTCAGTACCTAGAATCTATACTTCAAGACCATCGTGTATTATTTGTGAAGTTGAAACGGAATATTTATCAACAAGGTCTTGGTATCTTCCGATGAACATTTTTAGAAAAAGGACGAGACGTTCTTTGACATACCCTTGGTTCATCAACTTTCTGCTCAGACACTGGTGACGTTTTACAAAGTCCGAGTAGCAGCTGCAAGCTCTTGAATACCGAATGAGTTGGGAAATGTAGCATTTGAAAGTTGAGAATATAGAAAACCAAAACACGTGAAGAGCATAAGGACCGAAAAAGACCTAAAAAAAATAGACAAAGTCATCCAAGGTCAAATTTTCCTGAGGGAGTATGAACCTTAGTTTCTTAATAATTTCTTTAATTTAAGTTGTTAAGTATGAGGTAAAATCCAAAACATATATTATTAACAAGGCTTATAATCTTTAACTTTAAACAACCTGAAAAAAAAATGAGAAACAAAGTATACAATTTCCAGAATCAAATCTTGAATTTTAGGTTTCTTTTTTATAAATGAATAAACGGTGATGTGTGATATGAACCAATGAGACAATCACCTTACGACGCAGATGACCAACATATATATACATTAAGGTGAACATTAATTTTCTAATCAATTTTTTCCTTTTAGTAAGGGATATCTGGGCAAATAGTAACTCTCAATTTGTGCCTAATTTAGGACCAAATGTTGGCCTAATTGCCCCCAGTCTTTTATGCCAAAGTTGGGTCATCTATTTATATATTTTCCATAAGTCCAATGAATGTAGTCTATTAATCTCGACTACTTGAAATGCAACACGATGAGCTACGTATACATGTACATGTAAATGGCACATGTTATTTCAAAAGAGAGGCGGAAGATAGCAAAAGGATTTTCAAACTTGCAACATTCCAGCAGCGCCTGCATATGGAGTCTGTTTCTCCAAATTGATACAATATTCCAGGGCTTGTATTTTTTATCATGATTGCCTTGATAGAGGGTTGCTGCTCACAAGGAAGCTATTAAACCAAGAGTTCCGAGTGGGGAAGATGAAATCATCACTTCGTAAATTTTACGGACGCCATCATGAATTGGTTGACCGCTATGGAATATCCGTTTCACAGATGATAGCGGGTATGTTCTAAATGCAGGAACTACAACCCCGTCCCCTTTTCGCCGAATGTGACCTACCGAATTAGACATATTACCGGGTTTGTACTAACATGAGCAACATGACGGGTTCCACATGTGGAGCAGGATTTGCTTTCCCTTCAGGAGCACCTGAGATCACCCCCAGTTCTTGGTGGGGTTTGTGTTGCTTAGTCTGTAGTTTTTTATGTTGTGTTATGTGTACTATTGTTTATCTGTTTGTCCTTTTCTATTTAGCCATGGCGTTGTCAGTTTATTTTCGACTGATGAGTTTGAATGTCTCTTTGGTGTCTTTCGCCTCTCTCTCACATTTCGATTAAAAAAGTTGACAACGCCAAGACAAAACACAAACGACAGTATACAAAACCAACATAAAAAACTAAACATTAAGCAACACTTCCCCGTAAAAAATGGAGATTATCTCAGGTGCTTTGGAAGAGTAAGTGGATCTGCTCTACCATGTCTACATGTGTCAAACCATCGATAATTGTCAGTTATTATTATGTCTTTTTTTTCAGGACATGGACCTCACATCTTGGACGCTACTGCTTGGAGGTCATTGTTATATTTCAGTTTGTGTTATCTCGAAGGAAGATCAACACATGGGGAACTTTTCATGTTCATTTGCTGGCAGTCAATTGAGGCTCGCAGTGTCAAACTATAGATTATGGAGGTACCTACCGGAAATAACTATCTACATGTAGCTGAGCAGCGTATCTAGCTAACTCTGTTTTGATTTCCTTATGAATTATAATACGTCCTATTTGTATAATATGTGACATTCAATCTCTTTAAAATGAAATTAGCACTGTATAATAATAAACACAATTGTTTAAGGGAACGACCATTTAACTTCAAGGAGGGGGAAGGGGGGTATGTTTTTTTCCTAAAAAAATATTCTGATCCCCAATTTCCCAATTTGATGAAACAAAATATTGTGGTCAAGCAGATGACATAAAAAAATATTCTGAATCCAGATTTTCCCCATACCTTATAGTGTTAAATTTAGAAAAAAATAATTTCATTAGCGTCGAAAAACTTTTAAAAAAAATTCTGACTCGGACAAATAACCATAACCCTCCCCCTCTCTGAAGTTAAATGGTTGCACCCTAAATATTATCTTAAAATAAACAAAGTTGATAGCCGAAGATTTATAAATACTCGAGGAGTAATAGAACTAATAGGGACATTTTAAAAGTGTTGCCAATGAAAATCAATTTACCATGACGTTAAACTTGATACTTTTTTTCTTCGATAGAAAGCCGTCGTGTCGAGAAAGAAATATGAACGCCTATGGAACGCCACAGCTGTCTTATGTGGAACTCTTATATTACGTTATGTTGTTTTATTATTACTTGATGATATGTTGTCTTTACATAATGATGTTTTGATATAACTCAATATGGCATAGTCATTACTTAATGATATTTCGATATTTCACGATATGGTTTCGTATTGACTTGATATAGTTTTATCATAACTTGATATGGTTTTGTCATTAATCAATGTGGCTTTGTCATTAGTCGATGTGGTTTCACCATTATTTAATGTGGTTGTTCATTTGGCAATGCGGTTTTAACATTACTTGATGTGTATGTGACTTAACGTAATGTAGTTGTTTCATTACATGATGTGGTTTTGTTGTTTCGTAATGATGATTTGCCAATTCTTTATACGGTTTTAACATTACGTAATGATGTTTTAAAATTTGACGATTTGACACTACATGATGTGTTTGTTTCAGTATTTGATGTGGTTATCATATTACGTGGTGGAGGTAAAACCACGTGACCATTTCGGAAAAACTAGTTCTATTTTTAGATCATAGATTTCTATGTTTTATGTGCCTCGGATGAGTGTGGCCATCCATCGAGTTAGAGTTTAAATTAAAGTTTCGAATTAAACTTAGAGTTTAAATTAAAGTTTCGAATTAAACTTAGAGTTTAGATTAAAGTTTCGAATTAAACTTTGAGTTAAGTCTTCGATTTAAGTTATAATTCAAGCCATTATTAGAATAAAAGTTCTAGTAGCATTGAGTTTCGGGATCAATTTCAAGATTGAGTCAAAGGTAGCGTTCGAGTTGCAATAATGAATTCGACTTCAACTTTGAATTTGAGGACCTTTTGGGGTAGAGTTTGAGTTAGAGTCGAATATGAGTTTCGTTTAGAGTAAGATTTCGAGTTGAAATTGGAGTTATCTAATATGAGTTCGTCACGGTATTTAAATTTTTCTATCGAAGATCAAGGGCTTATGCTCGGGCTTCCGAAAAGAGGGCTGAGGGGTATTTGTACAAAACATAAACATTGTTACAGTATACAAAACACAACATAAAAATTGAAATAAAGTTGGATGTGTAATGATTGCCAATGAGATTACTATCTACTAAAGTTTAAATGTCACACTAATGGATGTAAACAATCATAGGCAACCGTACTGCCTTCAACGCACCGTATAGTAAAAAAAGGTTACAAAGGCCACCACGTGAAAATGTGAAACAATTCAAATTTATAACAAAACAATCTACGAAAAACAAATTTGACACACATTAAACAATGACAACCATTGAACCACAGGTTCTTCAAGTGTCTTGGGCAGGCACATACAGAAAGTGCACGTGGCGGAGTTTGACATGTATGTGAGCGCTAAACCCTAACCTAAACTTGGACTGTAATGTAACAGCACAACATAAGAAAATGTAAAAAAATGTTCCAATAGGCTTAAATCAATAGATCGGTATTACTGGGTAATATAAATCCATTGGCGATGATCTCGCGTGCTCCAGAAGGTTAAGCAGATTCTGCTCAACATGTGGTAGCCGTCGTGTTATTCGTGAAAGTATAAACCCAGTTATCTGGTTTTATTTGGTAGTTCCCGTTCGAGGAAAAGATGACGGGTTGTGGTACGAAAACTGGAACATATCCATCGTCACTTCTGAAACAGATATTCCAAAAAGTTTGTTGTTTCAATTAGTGCGATATATATCAGAGTGTGCAATTTATATTCGTATATGTTCAAATAATTATACACGCTAAAAAAATAAAAGAATTCATATTTTATAGAATTGATGTTTGTCGCTTATTCCGATCCCCCCATTTCCCTGTAACTTAAGTGCGAGTTGATTTAAAGTGTCTCATTGCCTACAATAAAGTACAAGTCTTTTGATTTTTGTGTTGAACCTGGGACATTAATGTAGCGGCAGTGAGACACAACAAACCTATATTTCGTTGTGGTTAATTGCGTCGGCGTCTTCGTCATTTAGATTGTCAGGTTTCTCGTTTAAATTGTTTTTACATTTTTCATTTCGGGACCTTTAATAGCATACTATGTGGTATGGGTTTTGCTCATTGTTGAAGACTATATAGTCAAATATAGTTGATTAAAACTTCTACGTCATGTGGTAAATATTTGGTTGAGAGTTGTCTCATTGGCAATCATACCACATTTTCTTATTTCTATATAGGTTTTTTTGCATTAAATATTACCGAATTAGACTGTTTGGTATGATAAATTTGAAAAACTCAATTGATTAGTATAAAACTTGTATAGGAGTTATTCGTCAAGATCAAGATAAAGCATCTACAGAAAAACATTTCTTTTTTTAATTTTGTATTTACCGATAAATGTACAAATACGCTTTTACACTGACAGCAGCAATATCAGGCGAGACGAGAATTCCGTGGAATCTCTCACAAACTATTATATATACTGCTTCCATTTGAGAACTAAGAAAGAAAAAAAAACGGCAGTATACATGTACTATAAAAGAAAATTTCAGAAATATCTAAAAATTTCTGAAATTTTCTTTTATACGACATGTATATAATGGTATTGACAAACTTTTGCCACGTGCGACAGTTTTTGAATTGTCAATATTAAATACAAATTCTTATATTCGTCATTTTTATACATGAGATTGTTTTACAAGAAATTCATGATAAATACTATCTATAAGGAAACTGTAGAATAACAGCTTTTTCACAATTCTGCAACTTTATGTTATATGCATTTTTTAAATATAAGTTTAAATTTTCATATATACATCCATAAAAGCTATCTAGATTTACGAGATTTGAACATCGGTAAACTACTGTCGCCTTAATTTACTATACAGATAAGTTGGATGTTTTTTTCTGTTGTTGTCACTTTCAGAAATTTGCCATCTCTCCCCCACTTTTCAGTCTTCTTATATACCACTGTATCTTTTATTAAAACAGAATCTTGCTTGCTTGCTTTATGAAATATACTGAGGCACAGCTGGCATTACTTAAGTGCCAGTCTTTGTAAGAATCTGGCAGTTACAAAAAAATCAAAACATGGTCATCCTGAGTTAGAAATGGTAGGTATTTCGTTTCTGCGTGTCTGGCAATTCGAGAAATATCTAAAAAAAAAATGGTTAGAAGGATAGCAAATTACGGAGTGTTCTCCCCAAAATTGTTATTTTCTTGTGCATTTCAACCAAATTATATTTTAAATTACCAGAATAGGGAAAGGAAACGAATGTTATATTCGTGCACCATTATACATTCTGAACTTTGATTAATGTAAAATTCAGTTGGTTTTTTTTTTTTTGTATGCGTGTTTTCACCACTGCCTGATTCTTAGGCAGATTGGCACTTAAGTGAAGGTTGGACTGATTTCTTAACATATATCACAAGGAGTTCAATTACAGTAACTGTATGCATTCTTTGAATGGTTATATTTAGTTTTACTGTGTTTATGTCGTCCATCATAAATATAGAGCTAAGTGTTTATTCTGGCTACAGTTGTGTTGTTCATTTAGTAATTCCACTGAACGAGATTAAACGTTGGGAAATTTGAGTGGTGTTCAAACAATTTAATTTATAACAACCGTATTTCTTTGTGCCTGTCTTTGTCATTGATTTTAATGTGTCGTTGACCCGCTGTCTAAATGATTTATACAATCAATCTTCTTTTATTGATGTGCTTTTGGTCAATACAGGTAAGAAAATACTTTTGTCAGGAAAGACAAATCAGCCGAACCACTTTCCAAAATGAAATTGAATTCCTACAAGTCTAACACAATGTTTATATAAAACGAAAACACTTTTGCGGTCATCAAAAAGTCAATCGTCCTTTAATATACTCGATTACGTCTGTTCAATAGATTAAACTGCTGAACAGTAAACAGCAATTCCTGAGAAATATAGTACACTGTTGTTATTTATGTTTTATTCTCATATTTAATCGTTTTCAAGTGTTCATATCACTACAAATGTCAATTCCCAAGGGTACATGTAGCATTCACCAAACTGGTTCTTAGGTATTAATATGATTTAAATGATAAAAAAGTCATATCAGATTGATAATTATTTGGGTGTTTTTTAACTACGAAATTGCATCTTACCTTTTATGTCTGTTTGTGGAATTTTATGCGACTGTCATACAAGTGAGAGGTTTAGCTAGCTATAAAACCAGGTTTAATCCATCTTTTTCTACATAAGGAAATGCCTGTACCAAGTCAGGAATATGACAGTTGTTTTCCATTCGTTTGATGTGTTTGAGCTTTTAATTTTGCCATTTGCGTAGGGACTTTCCGTTTCGAATTTTCCTTAGAGTTCGGTGTTTGATGTTGATTTACTTTTTACGTATGCGATGTTGACCATAATCCATTTTGACTGTTCTACTTATGCCATCAAAGATTTCGAAAGTCATTAATAAAATCAAAATACATCTAAAAATTCAGCATTCAGTCTTCAACGACAGCAAGTGTCCATTTAAAAACAAATTATAAATCACCCGAGCTTAAAAATGTTGTGACTTAGAACAAAAGAGATTACCAAGAAAAGAGAGGCGAATGATACCAAAGGGACTGATAACGCCAAGGCTAAAATAAAAGACGAACAGAAAAACAGCAGTACACAAAACAACATAGAAAAACCAAAAACTGAGCAACACGAACCCCACAAAAACTAGGGGTGGTCTAAGAAGCTCCGGAAAGGTAACCAAAGATCTCCAATCAATAAAAAAAACTCTACATGCAACCGAATAAGATATCACAAAACAGAATAACAGACCAGATACCTAACTTGACAGGCAAGTAAACATACGGCGAGGTGAAACTAATTTGCTTGGATCTAAACCGTCTAATTTAATCTCTATCAATGGAAACAAAAGTTACATGAAGTATCAAATAATTAAAATCAGTATAGGAAGTTTACAATAACGGTAGAATACACAACAAAATTTAAGTACATACAAAACAATTGATAATATTGTAACACAGAATGCTTGTAGTAGCGGAAAGCTGCTGATATGAAATTCTTTCGTTGTATACACTCTATTGATTGCTGTAGAAATCTACTCTGAAGCACAACAGTCAAGTCTTAAGTGGTCATAAGTGAAGGACGGTTTATGTGTATACAGGTGTAATACCACCATTGATTTTCCCCTATTAGTCTTTGTTAAATTTGTACTTTTCAAAAAATTGTGCAGAATTTATCTTTGTTTCAAATAAAGAAATACTTGGCATGAATATAGTTTTATCCTGTCCAGTACTACAGACAAAATTTCACATAAAAATTTCATTGCATATAAGAAAATAACCATCACTGGAAGTTAACCAATCAAATTTTCACCCCTTTTTTCCCTGTATACAAGCTTTAGTAACCATGTAACTTCAAGTTTCAAAAATATTCTATAGAAACACAAAAAACAAATAATGGTGCTTTGAAACACCCAAGATAAATGTTTATGACTCAGAAATTTTTTACTGCAATTAAATTGTTCACTTCAAGGGGAAATTTTTTTCGACCCTTTTTTGTATGCAACCGGATGTGACGTACTATGATTTGGTGGTATTACACCCACATATATCACGTTGAGTTTACTTTCAGTTACTGAGAGAACTCTTTGCTATGGAATTAACTAGTGATGTGTTAATCCACCATTTTCTACATAAGGAAATTCCTGTACCAAGTCAGGAATATGACAGTTCTTTTCCATTCGTTTGATGAGTTGGAGCTTTTGATTTTGCCATTTCATAAGGGACTCTCCGTTTTGAATTTTCCTAGGAGTTCGGAATTTTTGTTGTTTTTCTTTTAATGTATACTTGTGATTTGGTCTTGTACACCGGTATTATAGAGATAAATGTTTTTTTTATCGATTAAGCTTTATTGTTTATTTTTGTGATTCCACTGAAATTACTAAGTGTGGTGGTTGAGTGATAAATTAATAAATATATACCAACAACATGAAACTGTCTCATGTCACTGATGTTTTGTGTCTTTGACTTATCAACTATTACTAATAATCTTCTTTTTGTGGTGGGATTTTGTTAGGGATGATATTCAATATATTAAAAATCACAAAAGACATGTTTGGAGTTTAGTTTTTACAAAAAAAAATCAACTAAACCATTTTCTAGAAAGAAATTGAATTCCTTGAAGTCTAGAACCATGTTTATGTAAAAAGAAAACACTTTTGTGTAGTCAAAACGTCAATCGTCTTTTAATACACTAGATTACATTTTCCAAATGCAATAAAACGGATAATCAGTAACCAGATACTTCAGCGGAATATAGTACACTTGATATAAATGTTTTATTTTCTAATCAAATCGTTTTAAGGTGTTTATTTAACTACTACTATCAATTCCCTTGGGTATATATAGCATTCCCCCAACAGCTTGTACTTAGATAGTTGAATGATTGAAATAAAACATGTTTTATTTGAACTTTGGTGGATAGTTGTCTCATTGGCAATCACACCTCTGCTTATTTTTATATTTATAGTTATTTGTTGAATTAAGAAGTTGCATCTTATAATGACAAATTTGAACATAATAAAGTCTGGCTTTGCTACGAAGGTTATCCTATGTTTTGATAGTAAAATAAAAAAAAAATTGCTTACACTCTTAACAAAACCAACATGTTTCGATCAAAATGACTGCTCAAGTCTGAAATTTGTTTTCTTCTAGTAATCCCAATTTTTTTCCAGAAACACATGTCCTACGCACTGAAATCGGTATGATAGTTTATACACACATGTAAACTACTTTTTATTTTATTTTTTTATTTAATAAACTGATTACTAGGATTGAAAGAAGAATAATCATATATCAATACCTAGTAGATGAATAAATCCACGTCAAAAAGACAAAAGATGGACAGAAGGGAAAAAAAACATGAACCCTCATAAATGTTTTGCTAAACTCAGGTGCTCCAAAAGGGTGAGCAGTGTCTGCTTCACTAGTGTCGTGTGGCTAATGGCGACTATATTTCCGTTGATAAGACGCTTTCTGTGATGTCATAAACGAGGAAACTCACTAGCTTCAGCAATTCATAGAAGAAGTATTGTAAAATTTATGTAAAAAGAATAACACGTTTCGTATCCTTTAAAAGTAGGCAAAAGTGTTAGGGTCATCAGAGTCTGGAGAAGTCTGAATAACCGCATACCATAACATAACGCCACCATATAACGAAAAAGAAAAATTTAAGCTACAGTTGATATAAAAAACTGTCCCGTTAATTATGAACTAAAAAATGCGATGGTTTCTTTTATACCATTAATCTATCTCCCAGTTGATACATAAGGGCAACAGTAGTATACCGGTGTTCAAAAGTAATAAATCGATTAAGAGGAAACAAATCCGGGTTACAAACTAAAACCGAGGGAAACACATCAACTATAAGTGGAAAAAAAGGAACAACAGGAACACTGAAGTGCATGCAACAAAAACAAACGCCAACATACATAAAAAACGAACTATTTGGTAACAACTGCCATATTCCTGACCTAATACAGGACATTTTCAGAAAAAATAGTGGGTTGAACCTGGTTTAATGGCTAGCCAAACCTCCCGCTTAATGACAATGATAAAAAATATCGCTAAAATGACAACACTACGTGACCGAAATATAGCACAAACACATAATATAGTAGTCGACACAACATGCAAACCGCAGAACAACAACAAACATATTCCATCAACGACAGACACCACAGGAAATCACAAACAGTGACGCGCTTACGTTATTAACATGCAATTTCGAACTTTATACAATTATTTTCATAATACTCGTCCAAACAATTTTCATGACCATGATGTTATGGAAAGGCAATTTTATAATTATTTGGACTACAAAAATACGATAAGAGATAACAGATTATCCAACCTTAACCATAACAGAAACATCAAAATGAATACATGAATGTTGGATGAACATAATACCGAGACACGTCGTGTAGCAATGCAAATTCACACTCGGTATAACAATCATATTCGGGAATATGACAATGATGGTATTGAAGGGCAATTTTATAATTATTTCGAAAACAAACGATAAGATATAACACATTATTCAACCGAAACTATAACAGAAACATCAAAAATATAATTACATGAATGTTGGATGTACAAAATACCGAGACACGTCGTATAGCAATACAAATTCACACTCGGTATAACAATCATATTCGGGAAAAGGTCACGTTCGGTACTAAGTAGACAGACGACATAGATGTTAAACCACAATCTAAGACGTGGTAAAAATGTCATTAGGTAGTTTAGACACAGACACATCGTAAAGATCAACTAATTCGTGATGGTGTCCATAAAATTTACGGAGTGTCATTTTTAATCTTTCCTCCTCATAACTCTGTTGGAGCAGTTTCTGCGTAAGGAGCACACTCCTGTATATGAAGTCAGTATAGTGTGAACATGCACGAACATAACGTATCAATTGAGATATGTAAACACCATACGACGGAGCAGAGGGTATGTTACTGCTGAGAAATGGGAAATTGATAATTGGGAAGTTGAAATCGTCCCGTTTGTCATAGATTTTAGTGTGAAGTCGTCCATCTGTGTCATTATAGAGGAAAAGATCAAGGTATAAATCAGTCCTTATTGTATAGTAGTATCCTTAATTTCAAGTTCACTGGGATATATGAGATGCGAGTACTGACTGAAATATGGGTTATTCAGTGATCATCAATATATCTGAAAGTAAAATTAAATAATTTTGCAAGGTACTTTTTCTTTTTATCTTTTAGAAGGTTCTGAAGTATTTCTGCTTTATACGAGTACAAAAACAAGTTGGCCAGTACGGGTGCACAATTAGTACCCATTGGAATACCGACTGTTCAGATATTCAAGGGCTTGTATTTCCTATTAAGATAGAGGGTTGCTGCACACAAGGAGTCTATAAAAACCAAGAGTTCAAAGTGGTTTAGTTGAAATCATCCCTTCGTGAATTGTCCTGGGCGCCATCACGAGTATGTTGACCGTTATGGAATATCTGCTTCACATATGACGACTTAAATGTTCCAATCGTCATAACCACAATCCCCTTCTCTTTTCTCAGAATATGACCTACTGAATACGACTGATCACCGAGTTTGTTTTTACATGAGCAAAACGACGGGTACCACATGTAGAGAAGGATCTACTTACCCTTCCAGAGTACCGGAGATCACTCACGATTTTTGGTGGGGTTCGTGTTGATCAGTCGTCAGTTGTGTGCTGTGTTTTGTGTACTGTTGTTTGTTTTTTTGGCCTTTTCCTTTTCTTGTCATGGCGCTGTCGGTTTATTTTCGACTTATGAGTTTGAATGTCCCTCTAGTAACTTTCGCCTCTCTTTTAATCTAAGTGATAAACATTTAACATATTCCATTTGTAATAAGCGGGAACGCTTTCATGAGTTATGCTCGTAAATTTTATAAGTGCATTTTAGCCGTGACGTGATTTTTTTTTTCATTTATAATTTTACACGCCATTTGTATATTTACATAGATGAATAATTAAAACGATTCATCAATGAATTTTACCTTTTACCTTTACCACTTATAAATTTGGTGCGTTCGAAGCGCTTTTTCATCTTTTACCAGGAACGCTTAAACACAAATTTAAAATCCAAGTATGTACGAATAATACATACTTGAGTACTTATACGTAATTTGGTCTCTGGTGGAGAGTTGTGTCATTGGCAATCATACCACATTCTTATTTTTATATTGAGGATATAACTGTCCTAATTAACCAAAATATTTACGTTAGATCAACTTTGCTGGTATGAGTTATATTCAAAGTTTATCAACGGAGAATTTGAGAAAAGTGGATGCTTATTCTAAATCATGTTGGTACTGAAACACTGACTAGTACCCAAGAAGCAAATATATCTGATTATTTCTTAATAAATACGTCGATGGTCTTGTAATACTTTAGGAAGTCCGATTAAATCTTATTTTTCCTGAGAAAATTGTACGTTTACATTTCAGAGAAACATGTTGTTGTTCGTGATTCAAGGCTAATAAAACTGATAACCAAAATTACCAAGATTACTTTTAGATAATCAATTTTATATTTTTAAAATATTATGTTCATATTACCTAAAGGTTTAAGATTTGTTATTTATCAACCAGCAGCACACCAGAACAATTTAACCAAAAGTGCACATCTGTTCGGCAACATATTACCTTCGTCATTATCAATGCATATACCATAATAATAGAATTTGTAAATGAATTAAAGAAAGAATGTTTAGGAGCAGACTTTATCAGAAAAATCAGTAAACGTAAAAGCAAATAAACGTGTGTTGGATTTTTACTACATGTATATGTAAATATGCAATACCCACTTTTTGTTATTTAAAAACACCAGTTAATGTGAGAAAGGAAAGAAACTTGATTATCAAAGTAAAATATATCCTTTTATTTATTTTTTAAGTTTAAAATGCTTTTGATTTTTGGTTGTTTACTATGTAAATAAAGTAGTATACCGCTGTTCAATAGTCATAAACCGATTAAGCGAAAACAAATCCGGGTCACAAACCAAAACCGAGGGAAACACATCAGCTATAAGAGGAAAACAACTGAACAACAGCAACTTTGCTCAGGATGTTGTATTGTCTTCGTGAAAAGTTTTCTCTATGTAAACTTATTATATTTTTTTACAACCTTTGTTTATTTACTATGATACTCCGCGTTTGATTTAAGTAAATAAACAAACAAATCGAATGAATGAATGAATGAATAAATTGACGTTTTGATTATTAGTTTTTCCTTTTCACAGGCTGTAAAAATTTGTTTTCTAACTAAGCAATTTGTTTTCCCAGACGATCAAACCCTAACTTATTTAAAGGATATTTCAAGACCCAATTCCAAGATGTGAATTCTGCTGAATTATCTTCTCATCCATTTGTTTATGTATTTTGGCCTAAATGATGAACGATGGATACAGATGATTTAGAAAAAAAAAGATTAATTTAAAACTTGCTTTCTAGACGAAATAGTTCTATAAATTGATCAACACAATTTTAGTGTTGTCTGATTCTTAATACCTAGACAATCTCCTAGTTTTACTGTTCTAGAATGTAGTCAATGTTTTATAATACTGTTTGTTTGTGTACTTACTGCTTGCATTTCTGATAGATTGTAAATGTATTCGATTATATATAGGCTGTTAACCAGGACCCATTAACGTATACGTTATTATCACGGCTATTTGGATCAAGTAAAACATGTCCTTATATTTCGAACTTCAGATTTGTTTTCGCTACTTGCTACAATGTCACCTTTGTATTATCATGATTTCCTTGATAGAGGGTTGCTGCTCACAAGGAAACTATTATACCAAGAGTTTCAAGTGGTGAAGTTAAAATCACCCCTTCGTAAATTTTACGGACGTCATCATGAGTTGTTTAACCGTTATGGAATATCCGTTTCACAGATGATAGCGTTTGTGTTCCAAATGTCGTGACGACAATCCCTTTCCCCGAATGTGACCTACCGAATTAGAATAATTACCGGGTTTGTATTAACATGAGCAACACGACGGGTGCCACATGTGGAGCAGGATTTGCTTACCCGTCTGGAACACCTGAGATCATCCCCAGTTTTTTGGTGGGTTCGTGTTGCTCAGTCTTTAGTTTTCTATCTTTTGTTTTGTGTACTGTTGTTTGTCTGTTTGTCTTTTTCTTTTTTAGCCATGGCGTTGTCAGTTCGTTTTTGACTTATGAGTTTCAATGTCCCTTTGGTATCTTTCGCCTCTCTTTTGTATCTTCGGACCTTTTTATTAACAAATGTTCCCTGAAAATTCACTATACGAACTTTAAAACATGAAGACATTGTAACGAACCCAGTTCTCAATTCATCTATAAGTCAAGAGTCTATAAAAATGGAAAGAATAACAAACAGGTATGATACAGATTAAACAAACTTGATTGTTTTTAAAATCTAGTTTTATAATGCACAGAGTTTAGGTTTTTATTAAAAGGGTGTGTTGGGGTGTGTGGGGTAGTTACGACAACAACAAGAATTTAAATGGAATTATGAATTTTTAATTAGTTGTATGGAATTGTTTTTAAAATGTGTAAACTGGAAAATAATTATGTTGCATGAATGTTTATTGACAATATTTAATAATTGGTATATCTTCACGTTTTTTGGGTGGTCATGTTATGTCTTGCTTACCATAAAAGTCACCTTACTGTGGATTCATTATTATTCGTTGGATACCAATTTTCGTGGGTTTCGTTGTTACAGGTGAACCACGAATTTAAATGTTCAACGAAATACAAATTTCTATCAGGTTGTATGCACTTTTGCAAAATCACGAAATCACGTATCAATGAAAAGGAAAGTTTTCCACAATAATTGGTACCCACGAAACTAAATGAATCCACAGTATATGTTACAGTTCAGTACAGTGGCAAAATGTTAAAATTAGTATGGTAAACTAGCATTTTTTGGTAATTGAAACATGCGATATTTTTGCTTATTCTGATACCTCCGTCGGCTAATAATTTTAGAAGTGTTGGTTTTAAAAATTAACCTTCCGCCATCGCTATAGTTACTATTGTCAATAATAATACTGTTCTATAATTAATCAGTACCAGTGGCATTGAATGTTTTCTTTTCAATTACCCCCTGGCTTCTCGGCTTCTGGAATTTCAGCCCTGTAATTAGCTGATTTCCTCTGGTAATGACTACCAAAAAATATTTCAGAAAAAAATTGTTAACAGCATGATAAACCTATAGGTTCTGATAAGAATTTCTATTTTGTCCTTTTATTTCTGTATTTTGTCCATTTATTTCTTTATTGTAACATTCTGGATTCTCGTGGTAGTTGAAACATGCAAATCGGGAGAGTAGTACCCACTTTTGCTTTGTTTGCTGTTTACTGGATTACTTGACGTGTTTTGATCATCATGAATATATTACTTACTCTTATTTAGGAAAATAGGAAAATCATATAGCATACTGAACACATAGCGATCAGCAATTTTGAATGTTTACAAGTTCATTGATAATTTTCATGTTGGAAAAAACTATCTTGTTGTTAGATTTCTGAACTCATAATTCCATCAAATTCAAAGTAGAGGCATTTTGAAAAAAAATAAAAACCATATGGCTACTAGAGATTTTATCGTATAAACTGTTGTCATTAAAACTAGGGGCTTTGCTAGCTTGAGCTTAATCCAAAGTGTTTTTTTTTTTTGTAAACTTTTTTGATATATCAAATATCAAACATAGAACAAAAAGAGTTTAATTTAAATTTTGAAAAACTAAAAAAACCGTCATAGCTCAATTTTGAGAAACTAAAAGGAGCGAGATAAATTTTAGTATATAAACCTGTGGACAATTATGTTATTTTATCTTATAGGAAATTAATCCTTCAAAAATCAATATGTCGCTTGGGTATCGTTTCTGTGTTTTGTATCTATTTATTTATACAGACATTATCAGTCTAAAATATAAGGGGGTTACAGCTGAAATAATTGATGTTATCGTACATTGAGCTGTTAATTTTCCTATGTTGTGAAAGTAAAAAAATTGAAAGAAAACCTGAACGGAAAATCCCATGATCGACAAATTGTATACTATATACGGTATGTACTATATATATCTACGACAAAAACTATTTTTATTGTCAAATTACTATCTACTACACATCTTTTGTTGGCGTCTTTGTTAGATTAATTTGTATGTTTGTATGAATTTTTTATTTAGTCAGTTGTGCTGTATGTCTGTGATGCAAGTTTACACAGTTTTGGCTGCTGGACCCTAATTATTGTCTCATTAACCTATAATGTCTGTTTGGGTTCCTCAACCAATATGGCAATATAACGGAACTATATAAAGAAAAGCTGTAATTCAAGTGGGAGGTTCAGCTAGCTATAAAACCAGGTTTAACCCACCATTTTCTTCGAAATTGCCTGTACCAAGACAGGAATATGGCAGTTGTTTTGCACTTGTGCCGTTGATTGATAGCGTTTAATTTGGCAGTTTTTATTGACTTCGCCTTTATGAATTTGCCTTTGAGTTCGGTATTTTTGTTATACTTGTATTTGGATAAAAGCTCCGGAAAACCTCAATTCCAAGATTATTATGTTCATATTTAAGTCATCTAATGTGATCTGTAATAATATACCAAGTTATTATCTTACTGATATGATAACATGAATGATGTACGTTCCTAATAGTCTTGATTCATATTTTTTCCTGTATGTTTTTTTACATTAAGTACATTAGCGATAACAGATGGCGATAGTAATCATTACCTGCCACTTGATATCAGCAGCTATATATATGACATGTAACCATAAAGCTGTAATGACTGTGTACTTTTACATATCCATATTGATCGATACTTTTATGAAAGGAAATAAATATAGATAATAAGAGGTATGATTGTACTCAATTTTTTTAGCGACAAGATTCAATTAGCAAAAACCCTAATCAGTTTCAGCAAAATTTAAACATGTCCAGTACATATATCAAAGCGAAAATAGTTTGCTGAAAAAATGTTAAATGATTTTTGTAATTGGAAACATGTTAAAATTCAAGGATTTTATTTTCTAGGACAAAATGTTTTGTCTTGCTGTTTAAATAACTGAAGTCTTTGATACATTCTTTTATATTTTGATTTTTCCGGTGTGATATATTTTATGTAATTGACGTCAATATAACGGAAAAGGAGATACAATTAGGAATAATATTACAATTTAAGACATATTTCATCGTTGTTTTCCTATTAGTCAGCAAGGTGTCGGCCCATGAGATAAAGATTTGTCTAGATAAGGTTCAGGATGTGACAAATAATAACGTCTTATAGAATCAAAAATACTTATATAAAATCCATTCTTTATGTTAATAAAACTAAAGTCATGGACACATTGTTTAAGAATGTACTTAGGTCAGGTTTAGGAATTCTTGTCAGATGTTCAGATTCCTTGGTTTTTTTTCCTACGATACAGGGTAAAATATTTTGCCCCATAACACCCATTTTCTTTTCATATAAGACTTCAATAGCTCATAAAAGGTCATTTACCAAAATTAAAGCAAATTTTAGATTTCTTTTCTCTCGATTGGAGACCCAAATAATACCAATGTAAATATAAGGTAAAAGTCCGAGTAAGCTTTTTTCACGTCATTTTTTTTTTTAATTAAATATCTCGAAAAGGAGCCTCATAACCTATCATTTTTTTAAGCTTATTTTGTTCCTTAACCAATGCTCTTCTGACTTGTAGCATCAATTTTAAATTCTAGATTTTTTAATTTCACCCTTACATCCTTAATATTTTATTTTGTCCGATGTAAGATATCTTATGTAATTGACGTTAAGATATCGAAAAAGGAGATACAATTAGGAAACATATCAAAATTAAAGACATATTTTATCATTGGTGTCCTTTCAGTCAACAAGGTGTCTAGCCATTAATTAAAGATTGTCTAAATAAGGTTCGGGATGTAGCAAATGATAAAGTCTATATAATCCAAAATACTTATATAAAAATCCATTCTTTATGTTTGCTATTCTGATGCATGACTTTCTATTTTTTTAAATTGATCAGTTTTTAAAAAAATGTATAACCGGCTTATTATTGTGTACGCCAGACTCACGGTTGATCACAAATGACTCATCAGTGACGCCCAAATCAAAAACGTTAAAAAGCCAAAAAAAAAAGTACGAAGTTAATGGTATAGTATAAGAAATAATTGTTTGTGAAGTTGTAAAGATATTGAATGTTTATAACAGATACAAATAAATTCCCAAAGGATATATAAATACATAGTCAAGAGATATTTGAATACATCCGAAGGGATTAATAAGTACATAGCCAATGGATATATCAATGCGTATTAAATGGAATACATTTAATTAATAAATTGATACAGTTAATGGATATTTAGTTACTACCGTTGTGTCGAATGTGATACAATATTTCTCCACTCGAGACAGGTAAATTTTAAAATTTAAATGTCTCGAGAGGAGAAATATTTTCCTGCACGAGATTTGATGGTGGAATATGTCTCTCTAATAATTTTTAGACGATATGGAGACTAATTTAATCCTCCTTTTTCAATGATCCTTAATGTGACGTTATCTTACACGGTCGCGTTTTTACGTCACAATAGGAAATTTATAGAAAAGCAAAAAGTTGACGTCATAATTGAATTTTTACCAGTGAAGAATTGAGATCAAACGAATCATACTTGATTGAATGAAAATAATCAACATGTAAGGAAAAAGAATAATACGGCTAAGAATTGGAGTAATATGAATAAATAGTCATGGAATATATGAAAAAAAAAAACTAATTCAAGGCTCATATAAATGCATAATAAATGGATATATAAATATATAGGTCAAGGGATATATAAATACATAGTCGAGGGATATATAAATACTAATTCAAGGGATATATAAATACATAGTCAAGGGATTATAAATTCCCATTCAAGGGATATATATAGTCATGCATGATTGTCCCATTTTATTTAAACTTAACTTTCGGTTATATTCTGGAGACACAAGGGATATGTAGGGTATACGTACAATGAGACATCAACCTAATGACAAAAACAATCAAAAGATATCTAGAGGGCAAAATACAGTGTTCAGCAATAGACAACATGCCAAGCTCAAAAATCATTTAAAATCTAAAAAAGTTATGATTAATGAAACATTAAAAATCAGAGATCATCAGCACCAAATTATCCACACATAAGAAAATAAGATATGACATAAGATAATCACTGACGAGATGCCTGAATTAGGAAAGGTGTTTTATGTGTGGAGGGATTAAATTAGATTGTTGATGTCAATCAGTGGACTATCCAAACGTACGTACATTAAAGAACATATATAAAATCATCACAGGAAAAGCACTTTACTCCAAAATAACGGAATACATTTATGTAACAGTAATTATACGATGATTGAATTTCATAAATCGATTAAGAAAACAAAACAAGGTTACAAAATGAACTGTGGAAATCGCATGCACTCCAAAAAGAGCGATATCGGGTGCGTCGACAGGATATGCGTCTCCTCCTATGAGTGCACAATCAGCAAACCATGCGAATCCGCACTCAATCAAATATCACAATCTGGAATAGGACACAATCAGTAAAATAACTGTTAGTAGATATAAGAAGATGTGGTATGAGTGTCAATGAGACAACTCTCCATCCAAGTCAAAATTTATAAAAGTAAACCATTATAGGTCACAGTACGGTCTTCAACACGGAGCCTTGGCTCACACCGAACAGTAAGCTATAAAGGGCCCCAAAAAATTACTAGTGTAAAACCATTCAAACGGGAAAACCAACGGTCTGATCTATATAAAAAACGAGAAACGAGAAACACTTATGAACCACATCAACAAACGACAACTACTGAACATCAGATTCCTGACTTAGGACAGGTGCAAACAAATGCAGCGGGTTTAAACGTTTTAATGGTACCAAACCTTCACCCTTTTTCTGAAACAATAGTGTAACATCACAACATAGAAAGACACACTGTAAAATATCAACTGAAATAGACACGTTAATTCTTGTATCTAAATATCTAAGACTGCAAATAATATAACCGAGACACAAAACAATCCATAGTTATATTGAATCCTACCAGTTAATAAGAGCAAACTCATGATACTTAACCTGCTAAACGTTGCATGTCGTTCTACACTTAATATCGGTTGATTTTCTTCAAAGACAATTTCATACAAGAACATATTGAACAGTACAGAAAGGCATGGTCTTGTGAAATGTTCAACGCAAACAATGTATAAAAACAACAGAAAAAAAAACACTAATCAGTTTTTCATTAAACTATAAATAAGCGACTTGATATCATCCTTAAAATACCAAATTCAGTGATTAAACAAGAACAGTATTAAGTATTATCCATATCAATTACTCAGTTTAGCTAAAACGCAAGATTTGAAGAACAATTATTTAACGTGTTAGTTCTAATAACAGTATTACCGTAGAACGGTATATGCAAAAACTCGTTTTTTTATTTTATTAAATTTTCGCAGTTAATCATTCTACCATAGTAAATCTCTATATTAGCGACAAAATTTGTTAAAGTTTGCAACAATATATGATATATATATTTGCTATACAACTTATATGTACTGAAAAGTCATAAAAATACTATATGCATTGGAATCCGAGACGTCGCTCAAAACACGCGCATATCCAACTACCTGATATATTTACAATATATAAGAAGGAGCAAGCAGAATATCACCACTATGGAATTGTAAATTATCAATAGAAAAGGAAAGGTCGTCCCGTTTTTTATTATTTTGATATGTATACTAGCATGAGAAATTATAATCATAAGGTTAAAAAATGTACTACGTTCACAATTTATGTTTGATTTAGTAAGAAAGAGTACAGTAGAATGAATCCATTTAACTGTATGAATTTCAAGTTTACTTAAGAAAAAGTGTACATTTAGTGCAATAAAGTAGAATAAATGGAAATACAGAAAATGCTTCAATAGTTTTATTATATTCCAGCGAATTAATCACTTTAACATTGTTTGAAGCACAGATCGATCATATGTTGTTTTTTTTTTTAAATCACGTCGAATAAAGCTAAAGGAAAATAGCCATATCTGATTTAACTTCATTATTAAAAAATAAGAAAGTTTAAAAGTTTCAACATAAAGAAATTGCGAAATCATATGTGGTATCACTAGTACCAATGAAAATTTATTATTTTTATCAAAAATATTCATTGAATTTTGTTTTTGACTATTTTTTTTGTTGATATTTGATATTATGGTAGATCTTTAAGGCGCAAAACGTGGTACATATCATGACGTACTAGGATATTGATACTAAGTTAATGAGATCGAAAGTCAATAATAAAGCAACATTAAATTTCGTACATTATGAGCACAGGCTTCAATGCATCTTCGTTTCACATAGCAACTAATTTAATAAAAGTTAATAAAACATTTCGTTATCATAAGTTGCTTAGAACTTTAATCTAATTTTACCATCGATATAAACAAATCATTAGAAACTCGATTAACTTATAAATGCATTAGATTCGACTGTTTAATTTGTAAGCATATGAAATGCTCCTATCGAATGTATGGTGTCTCCATGACCTTGTGGTAATTGATTCAACTTTTCCAGCTAATTGTGAAGACCCAGAAGTACTTTTACAATAAACAGAAATATAAAAGTGTCATTTCTGTATTAATTTTCCTGACATTACTTGATGTTCCAGAATTTCATTGGATGTGACTTCATGATTAACAGCTGTCAATATCTTTTTCAATTTTTCACTGGAAATTAATAATAAGAACCGAACACCGAAACAGTAGAAATGTCGCCTAAAGGTCAAGTATAAGGAGTTGTTCTGACTGAGCCACTTTTATAATGCTTGGGCCCGATTATTAGAAACCTTCAAGGTACAAGAATGCCTTTGAGTTACAATTTATGACTAAAATCAGCAAAGACCCATCGAAACAACATCTGATACAAAAATTTAACAATACTTTTAGATATTTGGATGATATATTGGCTCTCAATAATGACGACTTCAGTATGAATACTAAAGAAATTTATCCTGTTGAACTTACTTTAAATAAGGCTAATACTAACAATGACCACTGTCCTTTCCTCGATCTTGATATCTATATCATTAACGGGAAGCTTAATACAAAAATTTATGATAAAAGAGATGATTTTTCATTTCCTATCGTTAATTATCCATTTTTAGATGGTGACGTTCCCTTGTCACCATCTTATGGTGTTTATATATCTCAACTTGTACGATTCGCTCGTGTATGTAACAACGTATTAGATTTTAGCGAGAGAAATTTATGTATTACTGAAAAATTATTACACCAGGGTTTTCGATATCATAAACTAGTCAAAACATTTGCTAAAATTTTATCATCGGTATAAGGACATCATTTGTAAATATAACTCTACATGCAGACATCTTATACGTTCGGTTATTTCACATCCAATCTTTTATGGTAATATTCTTTACAAAGCACAAAATGTCAGTATTCACCTCAAAAGCTAACAAAACCTTTAAACAGACTTATTAAGAAGGGATATAGTTACGATACTGTAGTCAGGTCACTAAAGATTGCATATTTTAGCTTTAATATTGATTCACTTATAGGGTCTTTGTATCGGAATTAAACATATTTATTCTAAAACCAGTTGTTGGCATGACACGGGTTATGTTCTTCTCATATATTTCATGATGGTATAATACTAAACCCCTAACAGGAGGGAATGTGCCTGATATTCATATGATGAAGACATAATCTTTCAATCAGTTTAATTGAGGTCTGGAGCTGTCATGTCAGTAACTGCTAGTAGTCTGTTGTTATTTATGTATTATTGTCATTTTGTTTATTTTCTTTTGTTTCCTATTCTGACATCGGACTCGGACTTCTCTTAAACTGAGTTTTATTGTGCGTACTGTTGTGCGTTTGTTTTTCTACATTGGCTAGATGTATAGGGGGAGGGTTGAGATCTCAAAAATCATGTTTAACCCCGCCGCATTTTTGCGCCTGTCCCAAGTCAGGAGCCTCTGGCCTTTGTTAGTCTTGTTTCATTTTTAATTTTAGTTTCTTGTGTATAATTTGGAGTTTAGTATGACGTCCATTATCACTGAACTAATATACATATTTGTTTAGGGGCAAGCTGAAGGACGCCTCCGGGTGCGGGAGTTTCTCGCTGCATTGAAGACCCATTGGTGGCCTTCGGTTGTTGTCTCCTCTATAGTCGGGTTGTTGTCTCTTTGACACATTCCCCATTTCCATTCTCAATTTTAATTTGTCAAATATGCCTTTGTCAAATGTAGCAAAGTTTTGGAAGTGCAAATAAAATAGTACATTGTGATCTTCATACGACGTTAGGGCCTTTTTTCTATGTGTAGTATCGATATAGTGTTTCTGATGATGATGATGATGATGATGATGATGATGATGATGATGATGATGATGATGATGATGATGAGGAGGAGGAGGAGGAGGAGGAGGAGGAGGAGGAGGAGGAGGAGGACGACGACGACGACGACAACGACGATAAGGAGAAGGAGTAGGAGCAAAGAAGTCAAACGTTACACGTAGAATTCAAATTCGTCATTACCAAAAAATAGTCGCTTTTACGAGTTGGAACTTATTTATTCTACTTTACCTTGTCTATTTCGACTATTTTTTTTTTATCAAAATTGTTATACAGTTCATCAAAATTCTTTGCCAATTTCATAAATTATATCCTGCCAATTTATCTAACAAATTTCTGATGTGACCCGTGAAGGTGTACATATCTGTATTGTTTCTGTATTTTGTAGTTCTCCTCTTATATTTGATGTGTTTCCCTCAGTTTTAGTTTGTAACCCGGATTTGTTTTTTTTCAATCGATTTATGAATTTCGAACAGCGGTATACTACTGTTGCCTTTATTTTGCAGATTGGCGGGCAGTTAAGAACCATACTGATAATGTTTTTACTTGTTTAGTTTATAATTTGTTGATTGACCCCGCAAATGTGGTTTTCAACAAACACAATCGACATCTAATAACGAATTTGGCTTAAACGGTGCTAGTAGTCTTGAACCAGCAGTGATATGTTAGCGTTTGATCCGTCCTGCCTCGCTGTAACTTTAATGTGTCAAAGATTTTGAGTCATGAATGATTACACCATATCCTTGGATGTTAAAAGCATTTTACTGTTTCTTATTTAATGTTATTCTTAATGTTGTACTGAAGAAATTTTGTTTTTAAAACAACATATATTCAGCTTTTGCTATTAATGTTTGAGTCCGATGTCAATTTTTACCATTCCTGATTGTTTCAGTTTTATATTTTCCCACTGCGATGTATCTCTATTTATTTGATTAGTTACAAAAGCCATATAACAACTCAAATATCAGGATGAGTCTTTTCGTTTTCATGCTGTTTTACAATATGATTTAATCTAAGGATGTCAATGTAATGACAGTCTTTATCACAAAATATTTGTTAAGCAACCAAGTTATTCTAATGATTCAATAAATACTGCAAATGAAACAATTTCAGAAAGAAAAACACCTTTGTGTTTTCTTCATTGAACTCAAATTTGATCCCTTTGTTTCTACTTTTATATTATTTATCCAGCTTAAATATCACTGGTCAGTTTTGTGGCATTTATTTGCCAAATACATACATGTAGTCATAAAACATATGATTATCCACATTGTTATCTCAGTTAAGCTGATATCGCCTACACTTTTTCTTGGTGAAATTGGAATCATTTTCATAAAGATGCAGTTGATAGTTTCAAAATAGCTGGGACGCAGATGACCGCTGATATGTTTCGTTTGTCAAATCCCCTATCTCATGTTGTTTCTTCATCAGTTGTTACCTTTTTTTACTTACCACAATCAACACGACAGGTGCTAGTTTTCTGGTAATAAATGCTTACCCTTTCAAAGCACCAGGAGTTTTACACTCAAAATATCAGCAACGCTTCATGGTTTAAGTGGGGATTGCTCATGTTTGTTTTGACCTGTAGTGTGTCTTTCCAAATGTTTTCTATCCGCCATTATGTTGTATATCCTTCTCTAACATTTAATTTTTATTTGTTTTCTTTGTATCTTGTGGTGTAGTAACTCAAATCAGTCTGAGTTCAGGTTACGGTGACGTATCTTCACTAGTAATAGTAAATGATTATAGCATTTTAAGGTGTGTCACAAGCTGGATTTACCTCCATCATGATAGTGAAATCGAGCTTGTATAAATATCTAAATGCGTGAGAAGGTATATGATAAAAAATGATATGAAAAGAATATCCAAATCCATCTAAGGTTAACTTTGCCTATTGGAACTTTAGTTTCTTAATAATTTAAGTAAACATCAACGGGGAATTGATTAGATATATGTTTGAAATCATGTCAGTACCGAGAAACTGACTACTTACTGAGTCCATGATAGCATCAAGGACTAAATTATTGGTATGGCACTTTAACATATATATTTTATCACATTACAAGTTTTTCGAAAGTGTTGCTATTTTGATGTAGTATGATAATTTCGTAGTGTTATTCAAGTTGAAAAATGTTCAAGCACATAGTAAATGTAACGTAATTTTTTTCCACTCTCTTTTATGTTGACCTTTACAATCAATCATAATTCAATTGGACGAAAAATAGTATAAATCGTGTCAACATCAAAGTTCTAAAAAAGAAAGGCCAACCAATTTAAAACGTTAATGCTGTTATAGTACTATCAACTTGAGGGTGTTTTCGAGTGCAAGGCAATTCATTGAAAACTTACATTAAACTTATATTTGAAGGTTCAAAACTTTCGACTTTTTTAAAACTATGTAAGAAATTATTTTGAAGCTTTCTGTGTATTTCAAGCATACAAGATGTTTTCATTTGTACTAAAACAAATATGTTCTTTCATGAATTTCTGATATCAACTCGATTTAACCTATGTATTCGGTAAAGTGACTAAGCAAAACACGAAAAACCTGAAATGAATTTCCAGAGGTCAACACTCAGTCCTTAATTAGGAGCGCTTACATTCACACAGTAGACAAGGTCTTAATAGACCAGGATAAATGTTGCCTATTAATACAAATATATTCACAACAATCACCACGAACCTGTTTCATGTGTTGGAGACACAAACAGTCTTAATCTCAATACAGTTGTAAATTCATCAAAATATTTCAATAATTCATTAAATAGAAAAAAATAAAACGCATCCAGAAAGAAAATCACATTTGTGCCGTCTTCGATTAACTCATATTTGTTCACTAAGTTGCGACCTTTATACATACATTTAATCATAAAATATATGGTCATCCACAGTGTTATCTCAGTTAAGCTGATATGTCCTATACTGTTTCGTGGTGAAGTTGAAATTTATCACTTTTGTGAAATCTGGTCGACAGTTTCGAAATATGTTGGACACAGATGACTGCTTATATATATATATATATATATATATATATATATATATATATATATACATATATGTTCCTTTAATCAAATTCCCAGCCCCGCTTTCTTTCTTTTCCCCTTATTGTTTACCTTTCACCTTAAGTTTTTTTTACATACCAGGAGCGAAACGACAGGTTTTAGTAACCTGTTAATAAAATAAGTACTAATAAATGATTATTGCATTTTAAACTGCGTCAGAAACGTTTTTCTGGATTTCACATTTATCAGGAACGCTCAAATTTAGGATTTTGAAAACCAAGTTTATATAAACATTTAAATAAAATTGAGAATGGACATGGGGAATGTGTCAAAGAGACAACAACCCAACAAATAGCAGAAAACAGCTGTATATGATCAAAATGAAATAAAAAGAAAAGCCAAATCCATCTTTAGTGAACGTTTCGTAATAATGTTTAAATAAATCAACGGAAATTTAAGAAATGCATGTCATAAATCATGCCAGTACCGATGCATTGACTTCTGATGGAGTTTATGAATACCAAGGACTTAACTATTGGTATTGCACTCTAAAATATATTTTTTAGAACATTACAAGTATTTGGAAAGTGTTACTATTTTGATGTATTTTTTAGTGTTATTTAAGTTGAAGAATCTTCAAGCACATAGTTTTTTTTTATTTTGACCTTTACTATTAATCATATCTCAATTTGGTAGAAAAATAGTATAAATTATGTCAATATCAAAGTTTAAGATAGAAAGGCAAAACAATTTAAAAACGTTGATGCTGTTATAGTTCTATAAGCTTCAAGGTGTTTTAAAGTGCAAGTCAATTCATTGAAAAAGGTTTTTTCATTTATTTCTTCAAGTTCAAAACTTTTGACTTTTTTTTATAAATGTATACAGGAACTTAATTTTAAAGTTTTCTGCGTATTCTCAGCAATAAAAATGATATTTTAGTTTTTTATTTGTATTACAACAAATATGTTCTGTCTCATACTTACGATATCAACACGATTTAATAGATATTTTCGTTAAAAAATATAAACAACACTTTATTAATTGTATGCATCAAAAATCGAATTTCTGAAAGCCAAGGATGTTTAAGAATAGAAACAGTTGAAGGGCTATATGACCATAAAAGACCTACTAATAGACAAATCCATATAACGTCAACTTAAAATGACAAAATAAAACATGTAAAACCAGAAATGAGTTACTAGAGGTCAACGCCCAATCCTTAATGAATTAGGAGAAGTCATATTCACAGTATACAAGGTCAAAACAGACTGGGGTTTACATTGTTTATAAATACAAAAATATCTATTGTCTGGTATTTAAAGTTTTTCTAGTTTAGATTCTAATATGACGTTCTTCTTTCGCTTTGGAAACAAGGCCATGTTCTTATTCCAACAGAACATGGGCTGCACGTGATTGATGTCACAACTGAAATGCATCGTCAGATGTATTTTAAACAACGCTGGAGATCAATATGTTTTGGTGTTGCTCGCTAGGAAGTTAAATAAAATCATTTCAAAAGTACGTTTACATGTATCTGTTCATTTTTCTTATCGTGAAATCGTTGATTTTCTATAACTTTTTGTCTTCATCAAATCAAAATGGCTGCTTTTCGAACGTGTTTTATGTGTCCTTAAGCACTAGATCAGTCCACTTCGAAGAACAAAAATTCAAAATTCTATTAGAATCGAAATAATTCTATTATGCCATGTTCTAAGCTCATTTCAACATGGGTGGGCATCATATTTGTCAATATTTTATACCGAGCGTTAGCTGTGTTAAAATGAGCATAGATCAAAGTATCACTTTCATTTTAATGTTGCAAAAGTTAAGCGTATAGTGTATTTATAAGTTGACTCGATTTTATACGCTTGTGTTCGTAACCACACTAAATAAAAAAGTATCTGCTATTACAAAAATACAACGTTTCATTTTTTTCTCATTCATCTAACGATTATGTTCCTCAAATTAAAAGTTTTGAAATTTATTCTTATTTTGTGGTGTGACAACCTTTTTTTCAAATGTTGTTTTTCATTTAAGGAATGACTGCAATATTTTTTTCTGTCTATGATGAAATAACATAAAAAATGTGATGCACACTTAATAACCCGCGTAGCGGATTATTTGAAAGTGTGCACCACATTTTTTAGGTTATTTCGAATAGACAGAAAAAAATATTACAGTCATTCCTTATAATTTAATTCAAAATTCCAATTTTAAGGAGTAAATCATGGAAAAAACGTTGATAACATCACGATCACGTGACAAAATTATGTCCATGAGCTGATAGACAAAAAAACTTTCAGGTAATCAAAAGACGTGTTAATCCAAAATTAAATTATTCAAAGATATCGCAATCTGATTGAAATACACAAAGCGTGGAAACAGGATCTGTTTCTTAATCAAATTGAGCTGATCTAAGATCTCTGCTTTTGCAATATTGTATAAATATTTAAATAAGTAACAGCAATAAGTATTATTAGGGCCCCGCCGAATGGCGGACGCCCTATAGTGATTAATCTGTCCGTCCGTCCGTCCGTCCGTCCGTCCTTAACAAATTGTGTCCGCTCTTTATCTAGAGAACCGTTCTGATTTCAAAGTTTATACTTGACATGTATATTAACCAACATCAGAGGGTGTGTCATAATGTATGTACAACTTCCTAGGTCAAAGGTCAAGGTCAAAAACTTCGGTTTTAGTTGACAACCCCATGTCCTATGGATAAGCTCTATATCTAGAGAACCGTTAGGATTTCAAAGTTTATACTTGACATTTATATTAACCAACATCAGAGGGTGTGTCATAATGTATGTACAACTTCCTAGGTCAAAGGTCAAGGTCAAAAACTTGTTTTAGGTGACAACCCCATGTCCTATGGTAAAGATCGTGTCCGCTCTATATCTTGAGAACCGTTATGATTTCAAGGTTTATACTTGATATGTATATAAACCAACACCAGAGGGTGTGTCATAATGTATGTACAACTTCCTAGGTCAAAGGTCAAGGTCAAAAATTTTGCTTTTAGTTGACAATCCTGTGTCCTATGGTAAAGATCGTCCGCTCTATATCTTGAGAACCGTTATGATTTCAAAGTTTATACTTGATATGTATATAAACCAACACCAGAGGGTGTGTCATAATTTATGTACAACTTCTTAGGTCAAAGGTCAAGGTCAAAAACTTTGGTTTCAGTTGACAACCCCATGTCCAATGATAAAGATACAAATTTTTTACCACACATTATTCACAGCGGGGCCCACAGAGATGGCTCCCATCTCAATGATATCTAGTTTAACGCTGTTAATATCGAAGAAATTCTTTGTTTGTGATAAAAACATTAATAATTGGCATATACATTATATAGTGAAATGATAGAAAAATCCAAGTGCGACTGTCGAAAAATGGTAAATTAAACAATTTTTGTATTTTTTTATTTTTTTATATAATCAAATTTTGGACTTTTGAAATGAATATGCAAAGGATCTATCAAAATTAAAAGTTAAGTCAAGCTTAAACGTAAAGCAAAGATTCAAAATTATCATATACTTGTTCCTTTTGTAGCACTACAATGCACATCAACATTTATGAAATGAAAATAACACTATTAATTTCATGCTCTGAAAACAGAACGCCTAAACCTTTGATCGCAATGGATGTATACGACCAAAACACGTGAAAAGTTAACAAAAATGGACCAAAAAGATAACCAAATTTCATGAAAAGTTTGCTATAAAACATGTCAGTACAGAAGCGCTAATTGCTGAGATGAATATATCATCGGGGACTAGCATTGCTCCAGCAGGGGCACCGACCCAGTGCTTGTAAATGAAAACAAAACACTTTATTAATTTCGTGCTTTCTTAGTGCTTTTCAGGATTTACCTTCATCAGGAAGTGTTAAACCTAAACATTTGAAAGCCAAGGATGTATTACACAATTTCCATGAAGAGCGTTGATGAATCGATGTGTTTCTAAAAGCCGTGTAGGGGAAAAATAAGCCTAGAAAGCAACGGAAGATGGCAATAGTCATGTGACAAAAAAGAATCAAACTGTCTGAGAATATCGTTTTTTTTTTTGGTTTTTTTTTGGGGGGGGGGGGGGGGGGTGAAGGCAATCGTGTTCTCTTCCACAGTTATACCATTTATCATTTTTCACTGTCTGACTCATTTATCCAATTTTATTGTATTTGCGATTACATTATTGTAAAAACAGTTTTGCTGGTGATTCTGCTATTTGCCTTCTTCAGATATTCTGTTATCCCTATCAACTAACTATAAATCTTATTATCTATAATATCTTTTTAACTTAAAAATTGTATAGAATGTTCCTATATACACATCAATGGCTATTTGTATGAGTGAGGCTGGAGAAACTATTTGACAACTAAATACTGATCATTTGACTTTCCTAAACTTTTGTTTTGGGTGCATCTGACCAATGTTATTCCAAAAAGCACTATTCTTGTGCACTTACAAACATATATTTAAAGTACAGGTTTTAATTTTCCTATTATTTATTTGTCGCCATTATACAATCTTATGCCTACGCAAAGGAAACGTTAAAAACAAGTTTGTTATTAAATAAACATATAATTACGATTCTGCTAAAGGTGATTTTTTTAATAATTTCTTTGAAATCAAATGATATCTTATGTCACCACCTATCTGACTGCGTCTAGAATGTTTAATGATGGTTTTACAAATGATTCACTAGAGAGAAATGAGCAATAATAAGGTTTGTTATGTCTTACCGTATATAACCGTTTACGTACGACTTTATTCTTGTATAGAGGTGCATTTCAGTTAAACCTCAACCTTTATGATGTTGCATTATTTGTGATAGTCATTGATTTAGGACAAATGATCGAGTATAATTTTCGATGTAGAATTAAGTTCAGCCTTTGGATACTTTTTTCTCTGCTGTTACACTTTGCTTTGTAACAGTCAGTGTTTCTTACACAAAGAAATGTTTTCTGTTTGATTTATAACATCCATTAAAATTCGGACTTTTTTTTACACATTTTTCAAATTTTATCCATCGAAATTGATATAACTCTGAAATATTCTTGACACCGTCAATAGACAAATTGTTAAATAAACGTGCTTTTATTTCGAGAACAGTGTTACATACGATCATAAATGTACTTGAAGAATTTCTCAGAAGACATAATAGAGATAAATGAAGTCATTAAGATTAGCAGTTACAGTTTTCTCTACACAAACATATACAAAATCACGTTACTGTAATGTAGTTTGTGACGTTTCTTTGTTAAAATTATGCTATATTTTAAGTGAGGTAATCTCTTTAATAAAAGCTGGTGTAGTTTATTAGTTTAATATATATCATTTATTCAAAAATAAACGGATGGGTGTCTTTCTTTACACCACGACTATTGCTTTTGCTTAGAATAGCTCGTATAATCCTAGTGTGGACAATTATTGCACTGGTTTTATTTGCTAACATCAAAATTTATTGTCTTGTTTTTCTTAAAGAACTTGACCTCGAAATAACGAATATTTCTAGGCATACTTCTGGTTCACACATGTAACCTTAGTGTTCACCTTGACATAGTTAGTAAGATTAAGTTGACTCAATAACTTTACGACAAAAATATGATTTAATTTTTCCCGTTGTAAACCTTTCCATTATATGTCCTGCTGAAACTGAACATGGAGTATTTATCACTAAATTGTTTGGATTTTCTTCAACCGATAAGGAAGATATCGGAAAAATGAAACTAAATAATAAACTTGAAGTTATTGATAACACATTTTACAAACAATATCAGGATCGTAGGGTAACCGTTAAAAATGTATTGGACACAGATTACCACGGATTTGCTCAGTTTTAAGAGCAGATCCTGTTCTCTGATTTCTTGTCTCGGTCATGACTTTCCAACAGCAACGACTTATTTTCTGCTATTTATTTGAACTGTACTACACAACTGGTGTAACTAGCTATATATATATATAGTTGATCAGATAATGTTTACCCTTTAGGAACTTTACATTTCACACCCAATATATGGTTGGGGTTCGTGTTCTTCAGTCGTTAGTTTGTGTAATATGTAGTGGCTTGTTGTTTGTCTTTTTTAGACATGGTTTTGTCTTTCATTCCTCAATAATGATTTTAATGGACATTTTTTCATCGTGTGATGTTTTTGTTAGAAGGAACTATAGATTCATTTTCAGGAGAATCAATAACAAACCTCTCTGTTTTTTTCTGCTGATATAATTTTTTGAAGACATTAAAAACTATAAACGACAAATTGGTCAGTCAAATGCACTTGTGTTCTCTTCAAAATAAACTCATTATAGATATCAGGATTGAAATTTTGTATTTGCGCCAGACGCGTGTTACGTCTACAAAAGACTCATCAGTGACGCTCGAATAAAAAAAAGTTAAAACTGCCAAATAAAGTACGAAATTGAAGAGCATTGAGGACCAAAAATTCCTAAAAGTTTTGCCAAATACAGCTAAGGTAATCTATTCCTGAGGTAGAAAAGCCTTAGTATTTCAAAGTTTTGTAAACCTTTAATTTATAATTATGACCATATCAAAGATAATTCATGTCAACTCAGAAGTGCTGACTACTGAGCTGGTGATACCCTCGGGAATTAAAACTCCACAAGCAGTGGCATCGACCCAGTGGTTGTAAATAAACTCATCATAGATATCAGGATTGAAATTTTGTATTTGCGCCAGACGCGCGTTTCGTCTACAAAAGACTCATCAGTGAAGCTCGAATAAAAAAAAAAAAGTTAAAACTGCCAAATAAAGTACGAAATTGAAGAGCATTGAGGACCAAAAATTCCTAAAAGGTTTGCCAAATACAGCTAAGGTAATCTTTTCCTGAGGTAGAAAAGCCTTAGTATTTCAAAATTTTGTAAACCTTTAATTTATTTATTATAATGACCATATCAAAGATAATTCATGTCAACTCAGAAGTGCTGACTACTGAGCTGGTGATACCCTCGGGAATTAAAACTCCACAAGCAGTAGCATCGACCCAGTGGTTGTAAATAAACTCATCATAGATATCAGGATTGAAATTTTGTATTTGCGCCAGACGCGCGTTTCGTCTACAAAAGACTCATCAGTGAAGCTCGAATAAAAAAAAGTTAAAACTGCCAAATAAAGTACGAAGTTGAAGAGCATTGAGGACCAAAAATTCCAAATACAGCTAAAGTAATCTATTCCTGAGGTAGAAAAGCCTTAGTATTTCAAAAATTCAAAGTTTTGTAAAAAGTTAATTTATAATTATGACCATATCAAAACGAGATTCGTAAAAGTCAGTCCGTAGTGAAAATTATTATATTTACGACTTTAAGCTCAACATAACCATGATAACACTGGAGAATATTGAAGCAGTCGAAATGGGTACTATCAACAGTATCACAACCATTGACAGACAAAATACCTGTAATGATAGTGTAGAATGATAATGTATATTGTAGCAGAGTGAATTTATATTAAGCATAAGACTCGGTGATTGTAACACAAAAGATTCCATAAATACAAATGACCAAACTATAGTTTTCAAATTTGTTTTTATAATTTTATCTTTTAAACTGCTTTGACACGTCAAACATGTTTAACCCCGCAGCATTTTTTGCGCCTGTCCTAAGGCAGGAGCCTCTGGCCTTTGTTAGTCTTGTAAGTTTTTTTAATTTTAGTTCATTTATATGTTTCGGCGTTTAGTGTTACGTTCATTTTTACTGAACTAGTACACATTTTTGTTTAGGGGCCAGCTGAAGCCCGCCTTCGGGTGCGGGATTTTCTCGCTGTGTTGAAGACCCATTGGTGGTCTGGGGCTGTTTTCTGCTTTTTGGTCGGGTTGTTGTCTCTTGGACACATTCCCCATTTCAAATCTTAATTTTATTGACGATAGCAAAATAATCCACTTGACATTAACCTTTAACTTTATATACATTTTCTGTAAATCAGCGTACAGTAAGGGTCCGTTCTTATCTCTACTAAGAACTATCAGAATAATCTGTTGACATTGACATAGTTAGTAATATTTAGTTAACTCAATAACTTTACTTAAAAGAGAGGACCTTATGTTTCCCATTTTGAACTTGTTTTATGTAGTCGTACTCCAGCAGGCTGCAACTGCATATAGAGTCTATATCACTAAATTGTCGGTATTTTCGTTAGCCGACAAACAAATGATACTTGAATAAACTTGGAGATTCAATGTTTACGAATGCTACCAACATCCTACGGAACACATAATTAATTGCATTCGGCACAGGTTAACACGGAAATGTCCTGTTTTCAGTGACAATTATCCCGTTCTCAATTTTTCGTCTCGGTCATGATAGATCACCAAAACGACCTATCATCTCCTATCTATTTGTTTTGTGTTACACGACTGGTGCAATTAGTTGAGCAGAAAATGTTAACCCTTTAGAGAAACTTTAGATTTTACATCCGGTATTTGGTTGGGATTTGCGTTCTTCAATGTAATGTAATGTTTTGTGGCTTGTTGTTTGTCTTGACGAATATATTTTTAGCCATGGTGATGTCTACTTCCCTGAATTTGTTTCAGGAGAATCAATTGCAGATATTTCTGTTTTTTCTCTGCTGACATCAGTATTTTGAAGACATTAAAAAACGATGAACGACAAATTATTCAGTCAGGCGCAACTGTGTTCTCTTAATAATGAAATTTGTAGAAGTCAGCGAAAATGAACAATATACGACTTGAAGCTCAATATAACACTGATCGATGAAGTCCAGCTGGAGACTAGCCATAAACAGCATCACAACCACTGAAGGCAAATTATCTGAAATGATAGTTTATAAGTATAACTTACATTGAAGTAAAGCGAATTTATGTAAGGGATGTAAGCTACTTTTGTTTTTGCTTTTTTGTCAGATATTCGGAATCCGCCAGTTCTATCCATATACATGTATTCCATTAAAAATTTGGTTTGCTAACCCCTATTATTCTTTAAATAATTTTAGTACATGTAGTTTTAAAAGTCATTTTTTTAAATCTTATAAAATCTTTGTTATTAATCTATTGTTTTTGAAAGAAAAGAGGTGCCAATAATAAATATGAGAAAAATCTAGAGAGAATCATTTCTCGCCAATTTTTGACTGCTTATATTTAAAAAACAAGGACACGGACCTTTAATTTTTTCCGCATTTCAAATTCCATTATTTATATACTATCAATTCATAACAGTCTTTTGAATAGTTTGTTATTATGAAACAAAGTAGCAAACATCCTTAAGCACTAGATCAGTTGATTGTTACACAACAAATACTATCATTACAAATTAACAAACAATAGTTTTCAAATTTGTTTTTGTAATTCCATCTCTTAAATTGCATTGACACTTCAATTTCAGTTTGACGATAACAAATTAATCCGCTTGACATTAACCTTTAACTCTACATATATTTTCTGTGTATCTCTATATTGTCACTGTACAGTGAGGATCCGTTCTAATCTCTCTTCAGAATTGTCAGACTAATATGCCATAGAACTGTTCTAAACTGTCACAGAAAAGCTCTACCGTAGAACGGTTCTACAGTGAAACTGTCCGAATCATTTCTAGGATAGCACTGTCCCTGAAACACTGTTCTAACTAAAAGTAGAACTACCAGGATCAGTTTTTAGGAAAAATTGTCAAGTTGTAGGTTCAGTTCTAGTTGACGAGGATGTCGGGAGCAGTTAGCTAGATTTTTCCTGTAAACCATATTTGGTTCTGTTATTTCTTCATGTTAACGATTAACTTTAATGAAAAATATTGTTTTTAGTGTACGATCATTCTAAAGTAGAAGAGAGAAATTATGAAGTTTTATTTTTTCGTATTTATTATCAAAATAATGTATTCTCTTCGGAGAAACAATTATACATTTCGGAATTTATTTTACAGGTAAAAGAATTTGATCACAGAGTGACCATATATCATTTTCTCGGAGAGTGTTTTCAGTATACTTGGGTTGACCACATGTATGACATTATACAGTCTTATGTAGTGATATATATGTGGTTTCGTTTCATTATATAGATATAGGAAGATATGGTATGAGTGCCAATGAGACAACTCTCCATCCAAGTTACAATTTATAAAAGTAAACCATTATAGGTCAAGGTACGGCCTTCAACACTGAGCATTGGCTCACACCGAACAGCAATTATGTACATTTTGGCATACACTAATAACAACGATTCATAAAGATAAAGCAAAAAAAAATAACAATAATACTAGATAATCATGAAACGTACCTACGCTATCCCATATTATTTTATTTGAATCAATAAAGTTTATACTAGTATTTGAATCAATAAAGTTTATACTAGTATTTGAATACATAAAATAAAAGAAAGATTGATTGAATTTTTTTTTTTTTTTTTTTGTATTTAACGTCTATCTCAGCACTATTGGATATTTTGTGGACAAAATTTTTATTGGCGGAGGAATCCAGAATGCAGAGAAGGTACAACTGACCTTCGACAGGAAAACTGACAATTCTTGCCAATTTAGATAAGAGTCGAACAAATATGCCATATGCGGGGTTTGAACTCACTACCTCAGTGTTGACATGCTATTGATGCAGTACATAAACTACTTAGATCAGTTGTCCACCGAAGCACACTAAAGAAAAGAATAGATGAATAAACGAAAAGAAAGAATGAAATAAATGAAAAGTATATAAAATAATTATATAAATGGATAGAGATGTCAAAAAATCAAGTTCCTGGTTAGAACTGTCACCAACTGTTCTCAGGTAGTACTGCCTCTGTTAGAAAATAAAGACGCCAATAGAACTGTTCTTAATATTGTTTCTAATATACTTCTTCCGATAGTTCCTGAACTGATTCCAACGGTAGATCTGTTGCATGGTACAATTTCAATCCTTTTAATCAGTAGAGTACTTTAATTCATTTTTGTATTATTATAACTGAAGAAACACAGGTTATACGCATAATGTTAAACTATGACAAATGATTTCGCAAAAACGTTTTCTATCTTTTGGTGCGTCATTGACGGAAAAAAGGGTCCAAACTTTAAGATTTATAGTGTATTTTGCCTCTATGAGACATTTTAGATTAAAATGCCGATTCGTTGTGTCATTAAAACTAAGAAACTGATAATATTCATAATAAAAAGGCAGTGTTTAATACAGAAACATGAGAAATAAGGGAGCAATAAGGCTTTGAAAAATTAAAGAAGTGTCAGTTTAAAAATATCATGTCATTTATATACTACTCCAAAATCTACAAAACCTTTTATTTTTCTACGCTTTACACTACTGTTCCCTATGCCTAAAATCCTTGACTTTTTGATCGACAACATATTAATAAAAGTGGCGGATTGATGTTTCAGCAGACATTCGGTATTCCAATGGGTACTAATTATGCACCACTATTGGCCGAATTTTTATGCCCATATCAAGCAGAATTCATACAGAACCTTCTTAAAGACAAAAATGAAACATTATCTTGGAAAGTTCTTTAATTTCACTTTCAGATATATTGATGATGATCTGTCACTCAACATACATTTCAATGAATGCTTACATCTCACAGTGAACTTGAGATTAAGGATACAACTGAAAGTAGAAGGTCTGCTTCATATCTTATCAACTTCCCATTTTTCAGCAGTTACATACCCTCTGCTCCATGGTTTAGCGTTTGCATATCTCAGTTAACAAGTTACGCTTTTACATTTTCACACAATACGGACTTCATCAACAGGGACGTGCTCCTTACAAATAAACTGTTCCAATAGAGTTATGCGAAAAAACGACTGAAATGACATTACATAAATGAGTTGGTTGCCCGATACGATGTGTTGGGAGTCTCAACTCATTAGCGAAATGTTTCGCGGTAATATTTCAATAAATACCAATATAGTAATCTAATACGTACTATAACTGATTCTGTCCTACTCCTGAGTGTGAATTCGTATGGTGGACGATGGATGCATAGCAGGAAACGTTTACCCTCTCGACGTTCAAGCGATTCTCTCGGTTTTTGTTTGTAACTTTGATTTGGCTCATCCTAATGTTTTTTACGCGATTGAATATCGATAAACTACTATCGCCTTAATTTGTTATGATGATTGTGAGGAAAGAGTAATAAAATTTGTTTTAAATGATTCCAATAGTATTGCCACATTTTCTGATTGTTCATTTTGTACCTTCTTATCTTTTTATAGTAATTTGGGTGTAGCTCAGTTCTTATCTATTATTAACACAAATTATCATCCATAAATCGAAATGCTAATGTTAATTGCTTAAACATCTAAACAGGGTGATTATTTTTCACTAGTATTTGCCCTAATGGTACATTTAAGGATAATAAAATAAAATGCATCTGTTTTCAATGATAAAAAAACGACAAACTACTGAGGAAAGTATACGGCTTATGCTACATCTAAAGTTTAGAGAAACTTTATGCTCCTATTAACGGGCATGTTATATGGTATATGCAAATTTATTAGTCATGCAACAACATTTGGAGTTTGTTTTTTCTCATCAGATCAGGAAAAAGGAAAATCTAGTGTCAAGGTACATATTTACTATTTATCTGCCATCTGGAAATAAAAAATGTACTATATTCCAGTACACGTTCACTCGTTATCTATTGCTTTGTTGTATACACGGAATGTGTTCAACACTTGTTGATTGGGTTTAGACATAGATTTTATTTGGGAATGTTGCTTAAATTATACCACCAGCAAAATACTCGGTAGAAAAAAAATGTTCAGATTTTTTAAGACGTATGCATTATCAATGGAGACACTCAACAAAAATCAGATAATTTGTTTATTTGGATGTTGACATACGTACTTGATTAGTTCTCGGACCGATAAATAAATTTAACAGACTGAATTAATTTGAAGCAAAGCATTTTAACCAGATTGAATTTATTTTTGAATAATTTAACAGAACTTGTAAATTTTCTTATTGTTTTCCTGTTTAGACATTTTAGATAATGTGTTGACAATCTACGAAACAAATAGCATTGCTGTTAACAAAATTGATTAACAATAAAAGGAAAAGTGCATTTTATTTTCCATTTACATTATGCATTTGAATTCGTGTTGCAATATAGCTTCTCGTTTGTCTCCAGTTCAATGATCTTAAAATTCTTCCTTTACAAGCTTTTGTCAGCTTTTTGGAACTGTCGCTTGTTTAAATCTTAAACCATGTTCTAATGTCCTAAAGGATGAATAGATTTGTTTACCTCAGTATCAGACGACTTTTCTCTTCACGTTTGATTACCGATAACGTGTATGCAATAGCGTTATTAACTGTCACCATTTTACGAAATGACATAGATTTCAATACATTTAACGTAATGATATAGATTACAATACATTTTACGTAACGACATAGATTATAATTACTTCATGTAATGAATTAAAGTAACATGTAATAATACATTTTACACAATGAAATATATTGTAGACAACAAAACATTTTACGTAATGACAAAGATTACAATTCTTTGATGTTATGAAATAGATACACGCAACAATACATTTTACGTAAGCCTTTGGACTGGGATACGAATATTTTTTACGTTCTGAGTTAAGATTACATTACAAATGAAACAAGACCAAATTAATATTCAAAAACTATTATAATCTGATCTAAATTTTCACTGGATTTGTGCGTGTCATGACTGACTGAAATAATGGGTGCCATGATCGTGTTGCTTGAACAGCTATGAAACCATCTCAAGCATCATGAGTTCAGACCTTGTTTAAGGTAAGGTTTGCGTACACAGGGAGATAACTCAAATTCAAATAATTAAAAAATGGAGGGACCCGCCATTTTGAATTGCTTTGATCAACCAATGTTCGATTACTACACTATTACCGTAAATAAAACAACACCTACCTTAAAATCGCCGTTTTGATGTGATTTGATCAACATTTGAATCGTAGAAGTAACGTTATGACCTTCAGTTTGTTAGTTTTCATTTATATGACGTAACGTTTAGCCATAACGTCTTTGTGCAAAAACCATTCATGAAGTTTCGCGGAATTTTATTTTATTTTATAAATGTACATTTTTATGCCCCCACCATAGCAAAGCGGGCATTGAGTTTTATTCTTGTCTGTTTGTACGTCCATCCGAATGTACGTATCATAGTGTACATCCGTTTTCACAAAATTGGTTTCCGTTCTCTAACTTTTGTTTGCCTCAACCAACTGATATGAAACTTATGCACAATGCTTATTATCACAAAAACACAGAATAAGTTTGAATTTTGATGTCGTCACTTTTACAGTTCTAGATTTATGAGGGGTCAGACAGGGGGTACCTTTTTCCTTTTTCCCATGTCCCTTCTCTTGTCTCCCGCCGTAAAACCTTAAAAACTAATGTATGGGAAGCTCCTTTCACAAGATAGAAGTGTGGTTTATTCTTTTTTTTATGGATGCATTAAAAATGTGTCTTTCAGACACAACTATAGTATTGTGTCGTTCTTAAAATGCCTGAACTATTTGCCACCGGACATTTTACAACCTCTTATCAAACAAACTTCTATGCATATCAGTCAACTTTGAAGCAATTTATCTAAAAGCAAGGATGGTAACATGTGCTCAAAATGAAGCTCGGGGTATTTTTATGAGGTCGATTTCTGAATTTTTCGTCTCTGTTCTAAACCTCTAGTTTGCTTCAACCAAATGTTATAAAATTTATACGTAATGCTTTATAATGTTTTATGTTTATGCAAGAGGGGGCATCATCAGTGTCCCATGGACACATTCCCTATTTATTTCAAGCTCTAACGTATTATTTCTTTTTGTAACGCATTAAAATCGGAATAACATTACTGTGGTTGAAGAGTAGCCACAATCAATTTTGATTTGACGGTCGCAAATTTCGTTTTACTGTCTCCGCTACGCATCGACAGTAAAACTGCATTTGCGAACATCAAATCGCAAATTGACGGTGGGGACTCCTCAACTCCTGTGAACTTCATTGAATTGATTTTAATTTAATGAAAGTATGTGGAAGATTTTCATATTACAGGTCTACATAACTTCATTTCTTATTTTATATATGAACAATACATATACGGCTGGTCATTTGTATTCCCGGGCCATATTCTGTTTCGTCTATTATCATGTATAGGAGCATGTAGTTTTTTTGTTTGGTCAAAGACTCCAAATCTGAACATCATGTGTAACAATTGGACAAATCAGATTTAAATGAATGGAATAAACACGGCTGCTGTAAATGACTTTACTAGTCAAAACTGATGTTTTTTCATCCAATTTCTGCATACAAACAATTTACCAAACATGGGGCAATAAAGCAATTTTCATTACTTTTAGTGGCAATTAGAATGCTATCCTAATATTCAAAATATTACAGTTTGAAGCACTGAAAGAAAATAAGTGTTTCCTTCAAAATCAGAGTCTTGTACATGTATTAATACAAAAGTATGACCAAAGTTTAACATCTCCCCTTCGACTGATAGTTATGGGCATAAAAGTCAATGGTAGACATCAAAAGTTCAATGTAGGATAAAAAAACTTAGTTCACATAGTTTTTTATCCCCCCCCCCCCCTCCCACCCAAGCTCCAAACTATTTGTTACAAGACAAAATGATTCTTGGTAAAAAGATGCTATTAAAGATGACATTTTTCTTTGCAGATCAACAAAAAAATTATTTTTGTGTTTTAAAGAAATGACAAGATGAACACATAACGCCCATTTCCGTAAAAACAAATTTGGGGACATACCAATTTTATTAGCTCATTATAATGCAAATAGTTAAATCCTTAAGTTCACAGTTTTTACAAAAACGGTGGACCCGGAAAGGGGATATTTTTGGCTTTTTGTTGCCATGGCAACGGAATTTTTTTAACCCAAAAATTAAAAAATCTTGTATTTAGGAACTTTTTTAAGAACTTTTGAATTAAAATTTACCATTAATGAATGGACCACAATTATTTATACATGTGTTATTCAGTTTTATTTTTTTATAGTCACTTGCATATATTATTATTTCAGAAGAATTTAAATACCATTTTCCCTAAAAAACGTCAAAAATCACAATTTTGAGCTTTTCACTTGAAAAAACGGGACGGGCGATTCTCGATTTTTTTTTCTTTAATGATTGGGCACTCCTCCGTGAACAAATTGATGTATCATATTGGTATAATATTACTAAGAAAAAAATCCAGATATCATGCAAACCTTACCATAAATGAAATTTGTCTGCCTCAATTGATAATTTTTTTGTGTTCTGTTTTGTGGACTGTCGTTAGTCTTGTTGTCGTTTTCAATTTCTAATAGCCATGATGTTGTCTATCATTCTTTTACTTGTGTCATAATTTTTATAGTTCTTTTGTATCTTTTCTATTATAAGATGAATGTCATAATTGAAATATAAAAAAAAGTATCATAAAATATTGCATTTGATTATCGTTTACAGTATGCCTGTGCATACGTTATGATATATGTCTGTCTTTTTGTCATCACTTCCTTCTTAAAGCAGTCATTGTATTGGTTTTAAATTCACACAAAAACCAGCTTATCATGTGAATTTTTTTTTATCTTTTTAGAAATCTGAATTATATCTTCCTGATTAAGAAGTTAAAAAAGTTTTTTTAAGTGTCAAAGCTAATGTCCTTCATACATTTTAACAGAACATACTTTTTGTAAATTCAAGAGTGCCATCTCCTTTGATTCTTTCAGCACCTGCGGTTGGCATATCTTATTATTTTATGATATTTGTTATCAATTACTTTCTTTAATAATTTTTACAGCAAGATTTAGATATTCATTATAAATCTACAATGCGAATGTTTCTTTTTTTCTTTCATACTTTTATATGGAATGATATTTATTATGATATAACAAAATACAAATACAACAACTATGATGAATTTAAAAGTAAAAACCAATAGTAGGAAGCACTTGTGTGTGTCTGTTTTTTTTTTTTTATTATCGAACTGAAATTGATTCACATGTTTTTTACTTGACCCGAAGTGATTGACAGCTTGACAAATTCTATAAACAACTAGCCAATGTTGAAGATCGTGTGTTGAATTCTAGATGTGTTTTGGTTATTTTTGCGTTGATGGTTGCTGGCTTGTTGACCTTATCCCTCCATTTATTTATAGTTTTATGTTGATGTAACTTAATTTAAATTTATGAAATGTCCTACTTTGAAAACGTCATTTTAGAGGTTGGTCGATAAGATTGCCGATTACTATCTGACACTTTTGCTTTCGTGCCATTATAGTGTTTTAAATGTCATCTTTTACACCATATCTCATAGTAGCACTCCTCAGAAAGAAGCTTATATATCTGTTATATGAATAAAATTCGAACAAGTTAAACATGCATGTCATGAATGCTCATGACAAGAGAAGAATGTTTATTATTGACTCAATAGCTTAGTTCCGTTAATCGTTTTGATTATTTTTTTGTAGACAGATGCCTGTACATGATCGTAGAAAACGCCATATTGCAAGACACTATTGACGTGGTTTGTAATCCATATTTGCTGGCACTTTGTTTACTCGATCTGACATTTTGTTTGTTTTTGAATGATTTAATATCATAGTTCATAATTGTCTCCAGTGTTTCATGATTTACGATCTAAAAAAAGAAAGGCGTGACGTAAGATATGATGTATTTGTGTTATAACTACAAACTTAATTGATCCTGGCCAATGATTGCCTTTTATATTGACATACATCTATCACAGAGGTGCTAGATCTAGAATAGTTAATCTGCACTCTTTACATAAATGTGCATTCATTTTCATTTAAGGAAGTTCGCTACTCTGTATTAAAATAACAAGCTTTTTAAAAGACTGTCATAAATTGAAAGTATAGAAACAAAGGAATTAAAAAAGCAGAAAAAAATTAAGGGTCCGTGTGCTTGTTTTCGAGATATAAGCCATTGAAAATTTGGCGGGAAATGATTCTCTCTAGACTTTTCATACACTTAACATTGGCACCATCTTTCTTTCAAAAACAATTAAAAAATAACAAGGATTTTATAAGATTTTCAAATATGGCTTGCTTAAACTATATGTAATAAAATTTTGAAAAGAAAAGTAGGGGTTAGTGGACAAAAATTTTAAATGGCAAAACATGGATAAAACCAGAGGAGTACGAACATCTGGCAAAAATTCAAAAACAATAGGAGCGAACATCCTTAAAGGGACAAATTCATGTAAACAAAACTCATCAAAGATACAAGGCTTTTGTACGCCAGACGCGCGTTTCGTCTACAAAAGACTCATCAATGACGCTGGAATCAAAAAAGTTTAAAAGACCAAATAAAGTACGTAGTTGAAGAGCAGTGAGGATAGAAAATCCTTAGCCTTTTGAAACATTATGAGTTTTGTAAACAGTTATGACTTTACATACATTGTTTGAAAAGCCGTTAGCATTGACCATGCACAATCGAACGAGAAAGTTGCATAGAAAATTGTATACAGCAATGTCATACACAAGACAGGAAAACACAATATTATACAATGCCCAGATCAAACTGTAGAGAATTATAATATAAAATAACAATAGAAACAATCATCCTTGCTTCAAACCCTGAATTAACGTCATAAATAGTACAGGAAGACACGATTCGATACCATGTCCAAAACTAACTGTACAGAATTGTAATGCAGAATACGAATCGAAACAATTAATCATGCGGCAAACGTTATAAAGGGTAATTTTTTATTAGTTGTTATTGGCTTTGAACTAGCTGTCAGTAACTGCAAGTACTCTCAGATCTTTACTAAGTGTCTTTTTTGTGGTTGTTAGATGTTTTTCTTATTTGTATCGATCTGATTAGTTAAGCCCTTTTCAACTGATTTTAATAGTTTGTTCTTATTTTGTACTGTTACACTACTGTCCAAGGTTAGGGGCGGGATTAAACTAGTTAAACTAGTTTAATCCCACCACATTCTGTATGTGTCTGTCCCAAATAAGGAGCTTGTAATTCAGTGGTTGTTGTTTGTTGCTGTATATCATATTTGTTTTTCGTATATTGTTTTCTACATACATCCGACCGTTAGTTAGTCTGAATTGTTTTACATATGTCATTTCGGGGCCTTTTATAGCTGACTATGCGATATAGGTTTTGCTCACTGTTGAAGGCCATACGGTGACCTATAGTTGTAAACTTATATATCATTTGGACTCCCGTGGAGAGTTGTCTCATTGGCAATCATGCCACATCTTCCTATTTCTATATTCAATTGGTTTGTATCCCTACAAAAACTACATCAACAGTATAACTATAGTTATTCTTATCAATAAGGCTATTAAGCCAACAAAGAAAGAAGGACAAATCATAAGTGTGTTAGTTTTATATATGATATTACCGTAAAAATGTGTAAAATACCACTTTTATCAAAATACGTCAAAAACAAATCTCTATATTGGATATGAAGTTTAATAACAGTTTTTATGAATTTATGATATTTCTTTCCCTGTTTTAAACATGTTTTACATATGTCATTTCGGGGCCTTTTATAGCTGACTATGCGATATAGGTTTTGCTCACTGTTGAAGGCCATACAGTGACCTAAATGAAAATACTGCATTTATTGAAATCCAAGATAGCACTGCAAACATGCTAAAAAAAACAAGGTGCAAAATGTACATTGCATAAGAAGGAGCTACAAGAACATCACTATCTGGTAATGGAAGTCAACAATAGGAAAGGGAAATATATTAGAAATATAGAAACAAATCAATAGTAATTTATATTTTCGTATACGTTGTTGAAGTATAAGACAAATTTTGTTTCTGTTCTGCAAGTGCTATCGCTGTAAGAATCCCACATCGGAACCGACCGCGTGACATTTCATAATGTCATTTAGTATCTGAAAAAGATAACTGAAATTGCTTTGAAACATTTGTAAATACTGGTAATTTAATACTAAGCTGTTGGAATATCATACTGGACAAGATGTCAAATAGTGTGTATTGCTTTATTTATTGCTGAGAAAGCGGTGTACGGACAAATTACACTGCCTACAGTCACGTTCCAAAAGCATTAATCAATGTTGATTGCTCCATTAACTAAGAATAAATTCTCAAATTCTTTTTGTAAATTTTCTTAATTTCACAAGTACCGGTTAATGCATCTCCCACTCATCTTTAGACATTAACTAAGTCAATTTAAAGTATGGTTTAATATGATGATTGAAGAAATATCACTCTAAACAAACTACTGATAATTTCATGATTCAAGGCAAGGAAAGACAAACATAGGAGTAAAATGAAATTAAACCACACGTAAATAGGAAGGGCCAACAAAGGAGTTAATTTCAATTAAATTGAACCACATATAAAAAGAATGAGATAAGGTTCTTCGGCAACTCCTGTAAAGATTGCATCTGCAGACATGCGGCTTTAAAATCGCGTTCAGTAACACTTTAAAGTATGGTTTGATATGTTGATTGAAGAAATATCGCTCTAAACAAACTACAGATAATTTCATGATTCAAGGCCAGGAAAGGCAAGCATAGGAGTAAATTCCAATTGAACCACATATAAAAAGAATGAGATAAGGTTCTGCGGCAACTCCTGTAAAGATTTCATCTGCAGACATGCGGTTTTAAAATCGCGTTCAGTAACACTTTGAAGTATGGTTCAATATGCTGATTGAAGAAATATCGCTCTAAACAAACTACTGGTAATTTCAGGATTCAAGGCGAGGAAATGCAAGCATATGAGTAAAATCAAATTGAATCACACGTAAATAGGAAAGGCCAACAAAGGGGTAAATCCCAATTGAACTACATATAAAATGTATTTATATAAGGTTACTCGGGAACACGTGTATTTGTTTACTTTTAACACGTGTGTTAAATCAAAACATGTTTATGTTTAATTTGATTGGACCATCAGTAAGTTATTACCGGTTTAAGTTATATCAATCATGATAACTTCATGCTAGAATTTTAGCGCTAAAATTATAATAAGATATCTAGAATTGTCATTCGAGGTTCGCCTATCCGACAGAAAGGTTCGTTTTTTCTTAAATCGCCACTTGGTAAAATGTCCGAATCTTCTCCACGTCTGGAATTGAATGAAGACATACTACTCGAAGGAGATAATAGTTTACCGCCACCTAATATTCATAAAGCAGCTGATAAGTCGTCTGATTTGGTAGATACTGTAGAGCTTTTTAAGACAATTTTAGACAGCAAGTTAGGTGAGTTGAAATCTGAACTCATACAAGAACAAGATTGCCTTAAGAGAAAAATTAAGGAGGACGTCACTCTAAAATTTAAGGGGGAAGGAAACAGAATTCAGTACACCTTTAACGAGGAATTATTAGACACTGTTAATAAACTTTCAAAATTCATCCCTAACTCCAATACTCAAGCCTATAGATTAGTTCTTGACATAACTGATAAGATCAAAAGCCGTAATAAGAAAATACGCATAGCTGATGCTTCCCCTGCTGGTTGGGGAACCGTTAGGGAATACGAATCCAATGCCGTGGCTTCAGATTCTGAAGATGAGAGAAAGATACGACAAGCTGAGACCAGAGCTATCCGTACCTCCAAGGAGAAGTCAAAATCTCGCCAGCAACCTTACCCAAAAAATCCGCCTCGTCAACAACCTGCGGAATCTTATGGTAACCCTGCTTACGCTCAGCATTATCAACGTAATCAGCAACAGCCCTTTCGTGGGAGCTTCGCAAGGCGTGAGCCTTGCTCAATCGACACGTGCCACTACTGCAAGCAACAAGGCCACTGGAGAAAAAACTGTCCTCTTCTCGCCAGTCTCAGGTCATCTAACAGCAACTCCACAACCTACCAGAAGTAGTAAAGTAGGGCCTGAACGTCACTCTCCAGTCATTGTGAATGATAAGTATTTAGACACTATTAATGACCAATTTTCTACATGTTTTGTTGATAACGATTATATAGAATCTTTTTTAGATCAAGTTCAATATTTTGAAAATTGTCAGTCATATGATAAATTTAAAGGGGTGAAAGGTAGATTAGCTTGTCATGTAAAGTATTGGGAAAATATAGGTGCTTGTCCTTTTGTGCTTGATACAATAAAAAATGGTTATGTTATTCCATTTATAGATACACCTTTTAAAATGTACCACAGAAATAATAGATCAGCACGGCAGAATACTGAATTTGTCACAAAGTCAATTGAAGATTTAGTTCAAATAGGTTGCGTAATTAAAGTGCCTTTTCAACCATATGTGGTAAATCCATTGAGTGTTGCTACTCAAAAGTCCGGTAAGAAACGACTTATTTTAGATATGAGTCAATTGAATAAACACATAAAGCGCGAAAAAATAAAATTTGAGGATTGGAAGTTAGCTATACAATATTTTGACAAAGATATGTATCTGTTTAAGTTTGATTTAAAATCTGGTTATTTTCACTTAGACATATGCTCACAGCAACAGACTTTCTTAGGTTTTCAGTGGGAAGGTCAATTTTATTGCTATACTGTTTTAGCTTTCGGAATTACTACCGGTCCGTACATTTTTACTAAATGTTTGAGGCCACTAGTAAAATTTTGGCGTGGAAACGGTATAAAAGTTGTTTTGTATTTAGATGATGGATTTGGCATGAGTCCAGATGAAAATACATGTAATGAGCAATCGTCCTTCGTAAAAAGGTCTTTGATTGATGCTGGTTTCCTTATTAACGAGGAGAAGTCTGTTTTTAAACCTGTTACCGAGTTAGAATGGTTGGGAATAGTTTGGAACTCGAAAGAATACAAATTATCTATTACTCAACGTCGAGTTGACGATTTGATTTTCTCATTGAATGTAATTTTGGCTAAATTTCCCTATGTTACAGCTAGATCTTTAGCTCAGGTTGTAGGTAGAATTATTTCTATGACTCCCGTAATCGGAAATGTGGCTAGAATTATGTCAAAGTTCTGTTACATGGAAATTGAAAGTAGAATTGGGTGGGATATTCCCATTACAGGGTACAAACCCGTCGAGGTTTTATCAGAGTTAAAGTTCTGGTTAGAAAATGTCACCATGATTAACTATCGTAATTTATGTCATTACAGTAAATCTTCTGTTGTCATATACTCAGATGCTAGTAATATTGCCGCTGGTGCATACACCGTTGAATTAGAAAATAAGATTTTCCATAAGATGTGGACATGTAGTGAAACGGTACAAAGCTCCACATGGAGAGAGCTGAAAGCTATAGAGTTGGCCCTTTTTTCTTTTAAGAATAGTTTCACAGGAAAAACTATAAAGTGGTTTACTGACAATCAAAATTGTGTCAAAATTGTTAATTCGGGAAGTATGAAAGAAAATCTTCATGTTATAGCAAAATCTATTTTTTCATTTTGCATTCAAAAAGGAATATCAATTGACATTCAATGGATTCCCAGAAAAGAAAATGAAAAGGCTGATTATATCAGCAAAATGGTTGATTTCGAGGACTGGGGAGTCACACATATATTTTTCAATTTTTTAAATGATATGTGGGGTCCTTATTCGATTGACAGGTTTGCAAGTGTCGAAAATAGAAAAGTTATGAGATTTAACTCCTTATTTTGGCAACCTGATTCTGAAGCAGTTGATGCATTTTCTCAAGTTTGGACCAATGAAAATAATTGGCTAGTTCCACCAATTAATCTTGTGATACGATCGATTAAACACATTATAGCTTGTAAAGCTCGAGGCACGTTAGTTGTGCCTAAGTGGATTTCTGCTGCATTCTGGCCTTTGATATTCGATAAACATCTGATTTATCAAGATTACGTAAAAGATGTTATTGTGTTTTAAAAATACTGATGGTATTTATAAGCAAGGTTCGAATAAGAATACGATATTCGGAATTGAACCGTTTGGTTCGCCAGTTTTGGCTGTTTTGCTAGATGCATCTTAGACATGGCCCTAATATATATAGATATATTTTAGCAGGCATGGTCTGTTTGTGACATGGCCCTAATATATATATAGATATATTGTAGCAGTCATGGTCTGTTTGTGACATGGCCCTAGTATATGTATATTGTAGCAGGCATGGGTGTTTATGTTGACATGGCCCTAGTATCGGTAATGATATTGTAGCAGGCTTGGTTTTTTATTTGACATGGCCCTAGTATCTATAATGATATTTTAGCAGGCATGGTAATTTGTTTTACAGTTTATGGCCCTAGTATCTATAAAGATATTGTAGCTGGCGTTGAAATATTTGAATATATATTATATTTTACTGTGTATAGAAATCTGAAATATGCTAATAATTCGTCCTCTGTATATGTATATAAAATGTTATTGCAATTTTACGTTTTTCAGATATTTTTTCAGTAGGACATTGGTCAGACTTTAATTCACAAGTTGCCTCTAATAATGATCTCAGCAGTTTGTTCAAACAGTTACCAGAATTCCTTCTTTCGTCCAAGGCTGCGAGTACTCAGAAGAAATATAGATATGCCTTCAATTCATGGTGTAAGTGGACTAGTCAATATTCTTTTTCACCATTGCCAGCATCTCATTTACATATTTCTTTATATTTAATTCATTTGTCTGAAACTGCAAAATCGGTTTCAAAATTAAATGATGCTTTTTACGCCATAAAATGGGCACATAAATTAGCTGGCGTTGCTGATCCCAGTGAAAATAATCTAGTTGCATCTGTTCTTGAAGGGGCTCATAGAAAAATAGGTCATTCAGTTGTCAAAAAAGAACCTATCACACCGCATATTTTGAAAAATATTGTATGTAAATATGCTAATAATACTTGTAATTTAAAAGATGTAAGAATAGCATGTATGTGTTTATTAGCCTATGCTGGCTTTTTAAGATTCTCCGAGTTAGCTAACTTGAGAAGGTCTGATATACAGTTTTCCCCTACTTACCTTACACTTCATTTAGTCAAGAGTAAAACTGATGTATATAGGGAAGGGAAAGATGTTGTCATTTCAAAAACAGGGAATATTACATGCCCGGTAGATGTACTTCAGCGTTATCTAAAGTTAGCTAACATTCCTGAAGAATCGAATGATTTTATTTTTAGATCTATTTGTTATTGTAAATCTTTGAATATATACAAACTTAGAAAGAGTAGTCATATTTCTTACACCAGAGCCAGAGAGTTATTGTTATCTGCACTTGACAGTTTAGGTCTTGATAAAAAACAGTTTGGCTTACATAGTTTGAGGTCAGGAGGAGCTACTGCCGCGGCAGAAGCTGGAATAGATGACCGGTTGTTTAAGAAACACGGGAGATGGAAAAGTGATAAAGCCAAAGATGGTTATGTTAAAGAGAGTATACTCAACAGATTGTCAGTATCTAAGAATTTAGGATTGTAATTTATATTGTTTGTCCCCCCTTTTTCTTCATGTCCCTTTCTTTATCAATCGAAGCTTTCTGTGCTGTCGGGGCGAGCTGATAACCAAAAACTGTGTTGAGTTTTTACTTTGTAAATGCTTTATGTTCGTTTGAAGTATTGAATAAGAACATAAATGTATTTATATAAGGTTACTCGGGAACACGTGTATTTGTTTACTTTTAACACGTGTGTTAAATCAAAACATGTTTATGTTTAATTTGATTGGACCATCAGTAAGTTATTACCGGTTTAAGTTATATCAATCATGATAACTTCATGCTAGAATTTTAGCGCTAAAATTATAATAAGATATCTAGAATTGTCATTCGAGGTTCGCCTATCCGACAGAAAGGTTCGTTTTCCCACCCACCCACCCCTTTTATTAAGACTTCATAGGAATGTGAATCAGTATGTTATGTAGAAAATAGTTGATAAAATACATGTATGTAAATCGAAATGATTTTTTCTTCAACTTATAGAACATTTTTCTATTGTAGATTGTGTTTATATGTGATGGCAGCGGTCGATGACAGCAAATTGGACATTTGTTTATTGTTTATAATAAAAATAAGCTTTCTGTGCTGTCGGGGCGAGCTGATAACCAAAAACTGTGTTGAGTTTTTACTTTGTAAATGCTTTATGTTCGTTTGAAGTATTGAATAAGAACATAAATAATGAGATAAGGTTCTTCGGCAACTCCTGTAAAGATTTCAAAATGGTTTAAAATCGCAGTCAATGACATTTCAGAACCGGTAATAAAAGCATGCAGGTGAACTTTAATGAATAATTAAGATATATGTATGAATAAATATCTCTTGTGTATACCTTTTTTTATTATAATGATTGAGATTAATGGCGATATAGATCTGGAAAACAAACGTTCACGTATCTGCCCCAAGTCATGAACCTTGGCTATGGTTGAAACTTTGAGCATTTGAATTGTTATACGATACTGTGTACTTCGTGTCGTTTTAGAGGGTTTCATTAGCCGAGTATACGTCAACACTTTTAGGATTAATATTGATATGGTCATTTCATGTTTGTGTATATACTATTCATGAAATGTTAAATCATTCGAAACAGTCTTTTTTTTACCCCAAGGCATGGTGTTCCCCAGTAACATTTGGCACAACCATGTAGAATTATTGATTTATATGCACTTCAATTTTGTAATTGATTCAAACAGTTTGATGCGAGAGGCTTTTGACGGTTCTATTTACTAGTAGTAGATTTTGTGATTCTGTATATAAAACATCTAGATATTAGTCAACAAATTTCTTACGATGGCGCTAGATCGTTATGAAAAACAAAACGATACTGTACATAATAGAAAAATAATATACTAGTATACTCCTTAAAAACTGTACAAAACAACATCAATATTAAAAAAGTAAACAATAAAATTAAGCTAAGTCAATAAATATTTCGGATAACAGATATCCTTCTTCAGTATGATGTAAAATGAACCTAATCAATTTATTCTGATTTTACTAAAATCAATCTTGAAAGTAATACAAATGAAAAACCGGACCCCGCATGTATAATTCTAAAAAGGAGAGGGTTGAAATCTGTAAAAAAAAATAGTATTCACTCAGCCACACTTTCATGTGGCTGTCCAAAGTCAAAACCCTTAAATATAAACGCTTATCAAAACATTTAAGCAACAGTTTATTTACCCATTATCAAATAGGAATTCCTAAACAAGAAATGTGATATAATTTCATTTTACAAAGTTTATATCCTAGATCATTGTCAGCTTAGCGAGATATTTAACGACGAATAAAATGTAGAAATATAATCTCAGATATATAAGTAAAGCGTCATCGACCCAACACCCAGAAAGTGACTATAAGGTTATATGCAACGAAAACAAAAATATCCTGCTCTCTCTTTGCTTCAGTTTGGAAAAATTGCATTAAATATATTTCAATTAAATATAGCTGTTATTCAAAAATGATCAAAGTATCCATGCATCAAAATATAATCAAGTACTCCAACAATTGTGGTTCATCTACATAAGATTCACCAGTGACACTCGAATCAAAACATTTGAAAGACAAAATCAATTATGAAGTTCACAACTTTTTTTCTGTTTCATTTATCTATGTATAAATAAGACCAGATACTTTTGATTGTAGCTGTTTATAGAATTACTAAGATTCTCTTTTATGATATGAAGTAAAATGACAAAAAAAAATGTTTCTAGATATTTTCATAAAATGATTGTAGCTTATTATATTAAACGGTCTTCCGGCAAGAACAAAAAAGCTAAGCCTTGAACATAATTTTCTTTGATTACAAAAGCAAATAAAAAAAATACCCTTTACTTCAAAAGAAATAATTTAACTTGAAAATCTGGCCCAATGTTTCTTTTTCAGTTTTGTGTCCCAAGAAGGGAATAACGACAAAGGTCGCGAGACCAAAATTGGGAAGTAAAATCAAATGTATATGAAGTGTTCGTATATCTTGTTGAAACATGCTCTTATTACTGAATCGTTGTCAAATATCACATTTTTGACGTATGACAGTGTTTAGTGACAAGAAAATATGTAAAAGTATCGGAAATGTTTTTTACTTTATGCGACAGTTAATCACACAGTTTTGTAGATCTGAATTATGCAGATATGGAACACAAGTATTTTTTATTTTGCTTATTCAAAGCACTTATTTTATGAAAAAAAAACAATTAGGTTATGTTTGCTTGTTTAATATTCGAAAGATAAAAAGCAATAAATATCCTTTTTGTTTTACTACTTATCGAAATATTACCATTCATGAAATTGAAAAAAATAATACTATCTACTAATAAAAATTAGGTGAGAAAATCTAAAATGAAAATTAGTGTTCTATTTTTAATTTTATGAATTGTTGGCGCTTTAAACCCAAGCAGCACAGAAAGGTTAGATCGATATGAGGATCATGATGTTGATGACACTTATGTGCTTGCAATGGCTCTGCGATGTATATACACGTACAGTTGTGATAATAACTGTCTTACAAGAGGTGTGAACATTTGTAGAGATTTCCCCCGAAATAGGACTTTTATTTGTCAATAAACCTTCAAGTATATTAAATTAATTTTGTTACAGATCTTATCATCAGTATTTAGAGTAAAATTGTTTTAAAAATAACGTCGAAGACAAAATCCTTGTATAAAATATTTCAGGCAATAGACTTTGAGCTTTGTATTTTGGACAAGCGTTCAAGCTAAACATAACAGTATAAATCAACATTCCTTTCTTATTTTGTGGTTATAATGGCAATGTTTTTAAACAACTATGTTGTTTTACGGTCACTGTGAAGTATTCAATACGCAAAATCACGCATCGATGACATAAACATTAGACAAATTGTCCATACAGGAGTGTAACGTTTGTTTTTTATGGTCAGTATATTTCATAAAATAACGTTGTTTTCAATCAGCTGGTTCTCGACTGACTTTTACACATACAAGCGGAACTGACAATGCCATGGCACAAATAGAAAATCGATACAAAGACAAACAAAAGTATATTTAACAGAACGCAGAAAGCTAAAGCATGAGCAACACGAACCCCACCAAAATCGGTGGGTGATCTCAGGTGTTCCGGAAGGGTAAGCAGCTCCTGCTCCACAGTGGCACCGGTCGTGTTGCTCATGTTAGTACAAACCCTGTGATAAGTTAAACTTATTGAAAACAAAAATGTTTAAGATTCCGCAAAGTTTTATTTTAAAGGTGCAATTAAAATTTTCTGTTGATATATAAAAGCTACATATTTCAATTAGCTGTCATACTAATACTTTAAGATAACTCATGTATTTTGCTAATAGATTTTGAATTGAAACCGATAATTCAACAATAGTTTATTTTCGTGCTAGTTTAAGGAAGACGACATTCTAAAGATTACATCAGTTGAGTCTACTTCAATTCACGGATATTTTACGCACCCAATTTGAAAGATTGAGAATTATTCTTTTTCTGTGTCGTCCGAAAACAAATTCGATGTATCAGACTGAGTATACATAGAACCCTATTCAACTTTGTTACCACGGTGTAAATAAACAATGAAATTCGTGCACAATGACCGATTTCTGTATTTCCCGAGATTCTCTACTACAAACACAGGTGCTTGTTCATTATACTCAATTTAGAGGAACATGTAAATCAATTAAAGAAAGACTAATGTTGGGCAGAAATCTGGTCGGCTGCTTTTCCATTAAAACTGCTTCAAACAAGACAAATAAACATTGTCTAAATTGTTTGTCCAGCTGAAAAGTGGAGAGTAGTGGATACATTTAATCAAGACTAAAGAATTTAAATATCATTGTCGGGCGACTGTCCTCTTATATAGCTTCCCACACCAACAAATATCTGTTTTAATTTTTAAATATTCATTTTCTATACTCATTATAATACTTGTACATGCTAGGTAAAAGAAATTAATCTGGTTCAATGTTTCTTTTTCAGTTTGTGTGTAAGGAAGGAAATGACGACTAAGTTCTTGCGAGGCCAGATTTGGGACGTATGATCAAATATGTATCAAGTGTTCGTATATCTTGTTGAAACATGCTCTAATTAATAAATCGCTTTCCAAAGTACCACATGTTTGTGACATGTTACAGTGCTATTTAGAAGAAAATGTAAAAAAAATATCGGAAAATGCTTTTCACACTGTTAGATTAAACACAATTAGTCACACTGATTTGGTAGATCTGGATTTTGCAGATATTGAACACAAATTCTTCAAAGCACATATTCATTTGAAAATAAAAAAAGGTGTATTTCCTCCTTAAATTCTATATGCGGAGGATAAAACCATATTATCTTTGTTAAAAATGATAAAAGTTGTGTTTGTTCTCTTATATGCGGAGGATAAAACCATATTATCTTTGTTTTACTACTTATCAAAAACAAACAGTAATACAATTAATTAAATGTTATTATCAATCAAGTAAGACTTAGGTTAGAACATCTTAATCGAAAATTAGTCTTCTATTTGTAATATAATGAGTTGTTGGCGTTTTACGCCCGAAAAGTTATATCAAGACGAGGATCATGACGTTGATGACACCTGTCTAAAATGTCAAAAGCAAAATTCTTGTTAAAAATATTTCAGACAATTCCTTTCTTATTTTGGAGTTATAATGACGAAGTTATTAACGGTAACGGTGAAGTATTCAAGACGATCCATATCACGCATCGAAGACATAAAACTTAAGAATTATCGCCCTTCTGGGAGTATTACGTATGTTTTTTTATGGTCAGAATACTTCATGCCATGACATAAATTAAATATTCGACATTGTAATCAGTAAACAGGTTATTGGATGACTCCTACACTTACAAGCAGTTTTTGTCATAAAGTGCATGAATTAATTTGTTTTGCCTTTCAGGTATTAGATTATCTTTGTTTGCTTATTGAAGCGGAAAACATCTTATTGACGTTTGGAGTCTTTAAATGGTAATGTCGAATCGAAGTTTCTAAGAAAACATGTAAGATTTCCGCTGCTATTTTGCTAAATTGGTGAAATTTTGGTACTCGGTGCAGTTTGGGAACTGTTCCGTTTGACAAATAAAGATAGAAAAATATATTGATGTGACTGTATGGTAAGTATTTATATACTGATAAAGCCGATAATAGGAATAATGGAAACAAATACATGAAATTGGAAAAAAAATATTATAAAAATATACGAAACATATACAAAAGACGGGAAATTAGATTTGACAAGTTAACACAAGGTTCTTATCGAGATAAAAACCATTGAAGATTGTAACAACTAGTAGTTTGGAAGAAATTCCAGTTAACTATGTTACGTAAATTTGGCGTTTATATCGTGGCAATGTTTCTAATAATGTATCATGTCAAATCCTGTGCATATTGTTTTGCAATTCAACACTTTCAAACCGTCGTATATATTGAAAATATAACGACTTTTTTCTGAGTAATTTTTAATAATCAAGGGGGAAATACTTAATGACTATTGAAATCAATAGTTCAAACAACAAAAGTATTAAAGATTCGCATCGTTTTATTCTAATTGTGGAATTAAAAGGTTAAAATTTCTGTTGATATTTAACCAATATCTCCCTTAGTTAGCTGTTATACTTATACTAAATAATACTTAATTGTTTATTAGCATATTTTAGTTGAAACAGATAATTCAGCACCAGTTTGTTTTGTGCTTATCTAAAGACAACGACATTCTAAAGATTAAGTCATTTGAGTCTAATCTATTCACGAACATTTTACGCGTACACACATTGAGCGGTTTATGTACTATATCGTCTTATAAAACTTCAATGTATCAGACTGATTGTAAACATTATACCCAAATCAACTTTGTTTACATTGTGTAAATTTTTGAAGAAAAAAAGGAATTCGGACACAATGATCTGTTTCTGTATTTCCCTAGACTATCTTCTAAATATACCCGAGCTTGTTCAGTATACTCAGTCTTAGGGAACATGTACAACAATTAAAGAGAGACTAATGTTTGGGAGAAATCTTGTTGTTTGCTATTCTATTGAAACTGCTTCATATAAGATATTTAAACATGTCTGACTTATAATGTCATTACAGTATATTAATACTTGTACGCACTTTAGTCTAATTTGTTTTTCAACTGATCGAGATAAAACAAAATTTAAAGCTCAAGTGTGAAAAGTGTTTTAACCTAGTACGCATGCTCAGATTAAGGAACCTCGTTATTGGTTGTCTTTGTTTATATCATTACAAGACTTGTACACACAGCAAGTACAAACGTATTAATTCCTCGGTATTAAAACTGAATTCGATTGCTTAAATTTGCTGAGTCAGATTATCGCCGGTCTTATATATGTAAAAAATGAAAACAGCACTTTATAAATTTCATGCGTCCGAAGCGCCTTTCTGGATTGACCATCATTAGGTACGCTCAAAGTCGAATTTGGGAACCAATGATATAAGCTGTGAATTTGAAATCTATTTTTGCAATGTTACGTGTTGATGGCACAAATAATGGACTTAGGCTTTTAGTAGTATTGTATTTTAGTAGTTTGGTTGTATTAGTAGACATTTGGTCCTATCCCTGCATTTCTTCAATCATATTACAGGGTCAGATTTTATAAACAAATTAAACAATGTGTTAACATAGCTGAATTATGATAGTAAATATTTAATCGCTCTGCCAGATTTATTTTATTGATATAACTCCATGGGGTTGTTCTTCAATTCATCTTCAGTTTACAAAGAATTCCGCTCAAAGCGGTGCTAGGGTAATTTGTTGTTATTGGTATAGAGAGAAAACTATCCAACAATAAAAGACATAAAGTGCTCCATACAATAAAAATAACATTTTATAAATTTGGAGCGTTCCAGACATTTTTCTACAATTACGTTCACCAGGAAACCAAAAGTTATTAAAACCAGGGATTTATAAATACTTGAGGAGCTTTAATGGTCCAAAAAGGACATACAAAGGATAATCAAAACCCTCTGAATTCAACTTTGCCTGCGAACCGAAGTTTGTAAATAACTTCTAAATTCATCAACGGAAAATTTATGACATGTATATTATAATAAACATGCAGTCTCCATCAATAGATATTTCTCTATAATTTATGTCCAGCTCATAAGCCCCATGAGTACAGTTGCGGATAAATTCAATCAATACTAGAGGCTTTAATCCCATTGTTGGGCGAATGTCTTCTTGACTAGCTTTCCTCACCGACGAATATCTGTTCTTATCTTTCAATATTCGTTTTCAATACTCATTATAATACTGTTTCTAGCTAGGCAAAACAAAATGTATGAAAATGTATTTAACTAGGAATTATTTGACTTCATTTTAAACAGAACAATTACTAAATTCGTCTTACGATCTAAATTGATGAACATCTATGGACAAAAAAATGCTTGAACAAATATCTTATTGTCTGAAACATTATCACTCAATATGTTTGTTGTTTAGTTGGCCAAGACCTTAATTTGAATATCTAGGGACTCACCAACTACTAGTATTTTACAATAAAATGTAGATTATTTCTACATACTATTCCACATTTTAGGACACATAAGTTATTAAAGATAATTCAGACGAAACATAAACATTGATATGGACTTTGCTGTCCAAAAGATGAATTTTGTATTTTATGTTCAGAGTTGATACGCAAAGTAGATAATGTTCAAATATCAGAGGCTATTTTCAAAAATAATCTTAGGATCAAATTGGCCGTCAGTTTTACTAAAATGCTCATCTGACTGTCCAAAGTCAGAAACAGTATCTCATATAAATGGACAATAGGCCTACCAAAACATTTAAGCAAGTGTATGTTAACGATATCAATTAGAAATCCCTCAATAAGGAATTCGAAATCCTTATATATTTATATATTTACTTGCAATTTATATATCCCAGATGTTTGTCAGTTTTTAGAGAAATGTACAAAATGTAACGACAAAAAAAAATGATCAGAAATAAACTCAGCTTCTCAACACCCAAATATTCCCGAAAAGGTTACATACAACGAAAACAAAAATCTTCTGTTTCTCATTGTGTTAGTTCGAAAGTACTCCCTTGAATATACTTCAGCTAAATGTAGTTCTTAAAAAAGTTATTACAATGAACATGCTTATAATAAAGTACGCCAGCAGTCTATTTAAGACTCACCAGTGGTACTCAAATCAAAACACTTTGAAGGCTAAATCAATCACGAAGTGAACTATTTATTATCTGCTTTACTGATGAATGTATTAAAAAAATAGATACTTTTGATTGCAGTTATTTATACAATTTTTGAAATTTTCTTTTATGAAATGAAGTAAAATGACTTTATAAAATCTCATTTCTAGATATTTCCATAAAATAGTTGTAGCTAAATATTTTAAACGGTCTTCCGGCAAAAAAATAAAGACTTAGCCTTGAACATAATTTTCTTTTTACAAAAGCAGGTCCAATGTTTCTTTTTTGTGTATAAAATGGAGGGAATAACAACTACGTTCGCGCAAAGTATAGTCAAATATATATCAAGTTTAGTACTCGTATGTCTGGTTAGAACTTGCTGTTTTTTCTAAATTGTGTTCAAAAGTACCACATTTGGTTGCATGGAACAGTGTTTTTGTGACACAAAAATGTGTAAAAATATCAGACAATGTTTTGACATTTATATCAGATTAAACACAAGTTAGTCAAACAGATTTTGTAGATCTGAATTTTACAAATATTGAACACAAATGGTTTTTGTTGTTTTTTATCTGAAAGCATATATTCTTTTAAAAACAATAAAATTAGATTTGCTTTTTAGCTCACCTGGCCCGAAGGGCCAAGTAAGCTTTTCTCATCACTTTGCGTCCGTCGTCCGTCGTCGTCGTCGTCGTCCGGCGTCGTCTGTTAACTTTTACAAAAATCTTCTCCTCTGAAACTACTTGGCCAAATTAATCCAAACTTGGCCACAATCATCATTGGGGTATCTAGTTTAAAAAATGTGTCCGGTGATCCGGCCAACCAACCAAGATGGCCGCCATGGCTAAAAATAGAACATAGGGGTAAAATGTAGATTTTGGCTTATATCTCTGAAACCAAAGCATTAAGAGCAAATCTGACATGGTGTAAAATTGTTAATCAGGTCAAGATCTATCTGCCCTGAAATTTTCAGATGAATCAGACAACCCGTTGTTGGGTTGCTGCCCCTGAATTGGTTATTTTAAGGAAATTTTGCAGTTTTTGGTTATTATCTTGAATATTATTATAGATAGAAATAAACTGTAACCAGCAATAATGTTTAGCAAAGTAAGATCTACAAATAAGTCAAACATGTCCAAAATGGTCAGTTGACCCCTTAAGGAGTTATTGCCCTTTATAGTCAATTTTTAACCATTTTTCGTAAATTTTTGTATTCTTTTACAAAAATCTTCTCCTCTGAAACTACTAAGAAAAATTTAACCAAACTTGTCCACAATCATCATTAGGGTATCTAGTTTAAAAAATGTGTCCGATGACCCCGCCCGCGAACCAAGATGGCCGACATGGGTAAAAAATAGTACATAGGGTAAAATGCAGTTTTTGGCTCATATCTCTGAAACCAAAGCATTAAGAGCAAATCTGACGAGGATGAAATTGTTCATTAGGTCAAGATCTATCTGTCCTGAAATTTTCAGACCAATCAGGCAACACGTTGTTGGGTTGCTGCCCCTGAATTGGTAATTTTAAGAAAATTTTGCAGCTTTTGGTAATTATCTTGAATATTATTATAGATAGAGATAAACTGTAAACAGCAATAATGTACAGCAAAGTAAGATCTACAAATAAGTCAACATGACCAAAATTGTCAATTGACCCCTTAAGGAGTTATTGCCCCTTTATAGTCAATTTTTAAAAATTTTCATAAATTTTGTAAATTTTTGTAAATTTTTACAAAATATTTTCCACTGTAACTACTGGGCCAAGTTCATTATAGATAAAGATAATTGTAAGCAGCAAGAATATTCAGTAAAGTAAGATCTACAAACACATCACCATCACCAAAACACAATTTTGTCATGAATCCATCTGTGTCCTTTGCTTAATATGCACATAGACCAAGGTGAGCGACACAGGCTCTTTAGAGCCTCTAGTTTTATATGCGAGGGATAAAAACTACATTTTCTTAGTTTTACTACTAATTTGAATACTAACAATTATAAAATGGTTATATAGTATTATCTTGAAAGCAAAAGTCACCTGTCAAGAGTTAGGTTAGAAAAACAACAAAAAATCAGTATTTTATTATTAATGTAATGCATTGTTGACATTTTACACCCTAGCAGCACATAAAGGTTATACCGATACGAGGATCATGACGTAACTGAAACTTCTGCACAAGCAATTAGTCTGCAATGTATTTACTCCACGTAGAGTTGTGATAGTGAATGTCTTACAAGTGGGAGGTGTGACAATCACTTGTAGAGATATCTCCCAAAATATGACCTTCATTTGTCAATAAACCTTCAAATTTATAACATTAATTCTGTTACTGATCTTATCATCAGTATCTATAGCAAAAACGTTTTTTTGAGTAACGATGGAAGCAAAATTCTTGTATAAAATATTTCAGACAATAAATTTAGGCTTTTTTATTGGCAATGAGCAAGATCTTTACTTTTTTATTTTGTGGTTATAATAACAATGTTTTAAACAATCATGTGGTCTATACGGTCACTGTGAAGTAATTAAGACGCCAAATCACGCATTGAAGACATAAACACCTTCGAGCTCAAAATCCAACTTATAAAAATCAAACAATGAAGCAAACAACACGCTAATTTTCATCTGTTTGTGGTCTATACGGTCACTGTGAAGTAATCAAGACACTAAATCACTCATTGAAGACATTAAACATTAAATTATTGTCATTACGGAAGTGTAACATTTGTCTTAATAAAATCTTAAAGGAAAAGATGGGAACACATGAATATTTTGGTATACAGCCTTGTAGCACATAAAAACCCCTGAGCTCAAAATGCAATTTACAAAATATAACAATGCAACAAAAAACACGCTAATTTTCATCTTTTTGAAGTCGACCACCAATGACACCTGACTAAGGGAGTACTAAAACACATTGCAGAAACACAGGACCTAACATTAACACTCATGGCTTAGTTCGAAGTGTCTGTTTGGCAATCATATCACATCTTCTATTTTTGTATATTTAAACAAGCAAAACAAACAAAATAAATAAACACGAACAAAAACAATTCTTTTAACAAATTTCAAAATTAAACTTCTTTCAAGATGTTTTGCGTTTATACTAGTTTTTAAATACTTATTGATGTGACTGTTTGGTAAGTATTTGTCATCTTTTTTTCACGACTGACAAAAACCTCATGTAAGTTGTGTTACAACACTATATAAAGCCGACATGTAAAGTCATAACTCGACTAACGCTAGGACTTTTTCATAGCCTAGTATGCCAAATTGTCTAGGGCGCTGAACACATTGCATACGGTGTTGCTACGTGTACTATGTCACAGAGGTATGGGTTAAAATCCAACTCGTAGAAGGACAAGCAATTGCTACAGCAAATTTGCAGATCAAAATTGCTGCACTTAATATCAGCCGTTGTTTCCGGTGTTAGCCCTGTATAATCACTGGCTATGCAATAGAAAATATCAGTAGTTGAGTTGTCAAATATTTAGAATATATTGGTGTAACGGCATGGTAAGTATAATTCATCACCCTTTACGACTGATAAAAAGAGCTGATTTGCTAGCTGCAATATATTCAATCTTGCACCATACATCATATAATTTGTTACAACCCTAAATAAAGCCGACGAGTTAAGGTATCTTCCGATTACTGAAAGCTGTATTCTTGTTGGTCGAGTGACCTATGTCGCTGGACACAATGCAGGCAGAAATTTGTAGATCTAAATTGTAACATTATTGGATTGAATTCCCGACGAAGTACATGTATCTGTAATTTGTGGTGCGTGTTGGCCCTGTATAACCATAGGTTATCCGGTAGAGAGTGTCAGTTGCAGAAATGTAACATAGTTACACATATGAAGGTAAGAATATATTGATGTAACTGAATGATAAGTATTTGTCGTCCTTTGCGACTAAAAAAAAGCTGATGAAAATAATAATGAAATTAATGAAAACCCATACATAAAATCTAAACACAGATAACTTATTTTGAAAAAAAACAAATTGTATGATAGAAAGGTAGAAAATTAGATTGGACAAGTTTAATTGCACATGATTCTTATCGAAAAACAGTTCTGATTATAACTTGTTTTAAACAAAATTCCCGTTAACTATCTTACGTAATCTGTCGTTTTTATCTTTGCGTTTCTAATTATATATCATTTCAAAACCTGTCCATATTTTTTGCAATTCAACATTTTCAAAGAGTACCGTGGTATACGCTGCAAAAAATAACGGAGTTTTTTTTCTGAGAAATTTGCAGCATTCAAAGAGAAAATATTTTAAAACTTTATTGAAATCCAATTGTTCAAACAACAAGAGTGTTAAAGATTCCGCAAATTTTATTTCAATGGTGCAATTAAAAGTTACAAGTTTCTGTTGATATATTTAACAGTTAACTCCCGTAATTATCTGTTAGCCTAATACTAAAGATAGCTGCTTAATTTTTGCTAACAGACTTTAATAGTATTCGATAATTCAGCACCAGTTTATTTTGTGTTTCTTTTTAAAGAAGACAACATTCTAAAGATTAAGTCATTTGAGTCTGATTCAACTTATGTTCATTTTTTGCATCCAAAGACTGAGCAGTTCCTTTACCATGTCGTCTTATACAATTTCAGTGTATTTATAGAAATAAGAAGATGTGGCATGAGTGCCAATGAGACAACTCTCCATCCGAGTCACAATGTGTAAAAAGTAAACATTTATAGGTCAAAGTACGGCCTTCAACATGGAGCCTTGGCTCACACCGAACACCAAGCTATAAAGGGCCAAATGACTAGTGTAAAACAATTCAATAAGACTAAGTGTATATAAACCCCTTATCAGCTTTGTTATCACTGTGTAAATTAATAATGAAATTCGTACACAACGACCTGTTTCTGTATTTCCCGAGACTGTCTACTTAAAATACACATTGTATGTGCCTGTTCATTATACCCAGTCTATGAAAAAATGTAAAGCAATTAAGGAGACTAATGTTTGAAAGAAATCTAGTTTGCTGCTACTCTACCTAAACTGCTTCATACAAGGCAATTAAACACGTCCAATTTGAAATGTAATTAAAGTACATTAACACTTGTACGTACTTTAGTAGAATTTTTTTTTCAACTGATCGAGATAAAACAAAATTTAAAGCTCAGGTGTAAAAAGTGTTTTAACCAAGTACACATGCCCAGATTAACATAATTAAGGAATCTTGTTATTGGTTTTCTCTGTTTGTACCATTACAAGACTTGTACACACAGCGTAAACCGTGTCTGACCAAAAACATAAGAAGCCTGATTTTTAGATATCAAATTCATTTTCAAATGTTTATTGCCGTATAAACTTTAAACAATAAGTTAGTGACAAGTACAAAAGTATTAAAAACACGGAATAAAAACGGATCTCGAAGCGTGAAATGTGTTGCGTAAGACTACTACTGATCTTATATATGTAAGAGATGAATATGAATTCCATGTTTGCCGATGTTACGTGTTGATGGCCCCAAAGCATAGACTTGGGGTTTAGTAGTATTTTTATATTGTAGTATGGTGTTTATGGTAGACATTTGGTCCTTTCCGTGTAACGTTTATGTCAAATTTCATAGGTAATACCACCATTGTTTCCCTATTAGTCTTAGTTAAATTGGAAATTATCTTTGTTTCATATAAAGAAACACTTGGCATGAGTAAAGTTGTCTCTTGTTCAATACTACAGTGAAATCTTCACATAATTTTTCATTTCATGTAAGATAATGCTCATCACAGAAAGTAAACCAATCAAATGTTCATCGATTTTTTCTTGTTTTCAAGCTTAAATAACCATGACATCTCAAGTTTCCAAAATTATTTATAGAAATACTAAATAAAAAAAGTCAAATTTATTTTCAATACTCATTATTATACTAATACAAGCTAGGCAAAACAAAATAACGACTTTACCTGAATAAAATTTTATTTACATAGGAATTATTTGAATTTTTTAAAATAGGACATTTATTTTAATCGTCTGACGATCGAATTTGATGAACATATCTGGACAAAAATAGCTTGAACAACTATCCCATTGTCTTAAATACTGCCACTCTATATTTGTGTTGTTGGGTTGGGTAACTTAGTTAGAATCTTTAGGGAATCACTTACTACTAGTATTTTACTATAAAATGTCGATTATTTTTAAAAACAATTCAACATTTTAGCACAAAAAATTATTAACGATGATCCAGTCCAATAGAACCATTTTTTAATTTCAGAATGGTTGCGTAGAGTGCGTAATGTTCAAATACCAGATGTTTTTTTTTAAATAATCTTCAGATCAAATTGGCTGTACGTTTTACTGAAATGCTAATATGACTGTCCAAAGTCAAATACCATAGATATAAACGCACTACTGACTTACCAAAACATTTAAACAACAGTTTGTGTTAACATTATATCAAATAGGAATTCTTAAATAAGCAATGTAAAATCATGCATTTTACAATTTTTACACTTGCAACCTACATATCCAAGATATTTGTCAGCTTTTAGAGAAATGTACAAAAAGTAACGCCAAAAAATGTTTAGATATATAAACTCAGCTATGGTAATAAGAACTCCGCTTCTCAACACTCAAATATTCCCTATAAGGTTACATACAACGGGAAAAAAATCTCCTGTTCTCTTATTGTGTTGATTCGAAAGTATTGCCCTAAATATGTTTGAATTAAATGTAGTAGTTACAAAAAATGATCAAAGTGAACATGCTTATAATTAAATACGCAAGCAGTCTATACAAGACTCACCAGTGGCACTCAAATCAAAATATTTTGAAAGCTAAATCAATCACGAAGTGAACTATTTATTCTCTGCTTTACTGATGAATGTATTAAAAAGAAAGATAATTTTGAATGCAGTTATTTTACAATTATTGAAATTTTCTTTGATGATATAAAGAAAAATGACTTAAAAAAATCTTATTTCTAGATATTTCCATAAAATCATTGTAGTTAATTATTTTAAATGGTCTTTCGGCAAAATTATTAGGACTAAACCTTGAACATAATTTTCTGTTTACAAAAGCAAATGCAGAACAATACCCTTTACGGAAACAAAATAGTATGAACTTGAAAATCTCGTCAAATGCTTCTTCTGTGTGTATAAAATGGAGGGAATAACAACTACGTTCGCGAGAAGTAAAGTCATATATATATATCAAGTGTAGTGCTCGTATGTCTGGTTGGAACTTGCTTTAATTACTAAATTGCGTTCAAAAGTACCACATTTGGTGGCATGGAACAATGCATTTGTGACACAAAAAATGTGTAAAAATATCAAACAATGTTTTGGCACTTATATAAGATTAAACACAGTTAGTCAAACCGATTTTGTAGATCTGAATTTTACAAATATTGATCATGAAAATCGTTGTTGTTGTTTTTTTTATCTGAAAGCAATTATTCTTTTAAAACAATAAAATTAGAATTGCTTGTTCAATGAACGAAGGATAAAAGCTATATTTTCTTATTTTTACTACTAATTAAAATACTAACAATTATAAAATGATTATATAGTATTATCTTGAAAGCAAAAGTCACGTGTCAAGAGTAAGGTTAGAAAACTACAATAAAATCAGTATTTTATTTCTAATGTAATGGATTGTTGACATTTTACTTCCTAGCAGCACAGAAAGGTTATATTGATACGAGGATCATGACGTGGATGAAACTTAAATAAAGCTTGGGTTTTTTTAACAATGAGCAAGCGTTCAATTCAGCTAAACGTAGCAGTATAATTAAACATTCTTTTCTTATTTTGTGGTTTTAATAACAATATTTTAAACATTTTTGAAGTCGACCACCGTTGACGCCTGACTAAGGCAATACTAAAAAACATTGCAGAAAGTACTATTTCACAGAGCTATGGGTTAAAATCGTGGAAGAACAAACAATTGCTACCGCAAATTTGCAGATCTAAATTGTTGGACTTAATATCAGACGTAGTTTGCGGTGTTAGCCATGTATAATCACTGGCTATCCAATAGAAAATATCAGTAGTTGAGTTGTCACATATTTATATTGGTGTGACTGCGTGGTACGTATAATTCAAAAAATGAGCTGATTTGCTAGCTACAATATATTCAATCTACATACCACCCTTCATCATATAATGTGTTATCTCTCGACTCACGAAAGCTATATTATGTAGTCTTGTTGGTAGAGTGACCTTTGTCGCTGGACACAATGCATACGCAAAATTTGTAGATCTAAATTGTAACATTCTTGGATTAAATTTTGGACGAAGTACATGTATGTGTAATTGGTGGTGTGTGTTAGCTCTGTATAACCATAGGTTATCCGATGGAGAGTGTCAGTTGTATAATTGTAACATATCAAGACATATAACGGAAAGAAGATATTGATGTAACTAAATAGTTAGTATTCATCGTCCTTTGCTACTTAAAAAAAAGAGCTGATGAAAATAATAATGAAAGTGATGAAAGCCCGTACATAAAATCTAAAAAAAAAGCTAGCTTATTATAAAAATAAACAAATTATATGATAGAAAGATAGAAAATTAGATTGGACAAGTTTAATTGCACATGATTCTTGTCGAAAAACAGTTCTGATTATAACGAGTTTTAAACAAAATTCCTGTTAACTATCTTACGTAATTTGTCGTTTTTATCTTGGCGTTTTTTATTATATATCATTTTAAATCCTGTCCATTTTTTTTTTGCAATTCTACATTTTCAATGGGTAACGTCGTATACATTGCAAGAAAAAAACAAAGGTTTTTTTGAGATAATAGCAGCATTCAAAGGAAAAATAGTCTAAAACTTTATTGAAACCCAATTCTTCAAACAACAAGAGTGTCAAAGATTCCGCAAAGTTTTATTTTAATGGTGCAATTAAAAGTTACATATTTCTGTTGATATATGTAACAGTGAATTCCCTTAATTAGCTGTTATGCTAATACTAAAGATAGCTCCTTAATTTTTGCTACCAGATTTCAATTGAATTCGATAATTCAACACCAGTTTTTTTTTCTGCTATTTTTTTTAAAGAAGACAACATTTTAAAGAATAAGTCTGTTTTAGTTCACGGACATTTCACGCATCCCAAGATTGAGCTGTTCCTTTACCATGTTGTCTTACACAATTTCAATATATAAGACTGAGTGTATATAAACCCCTAATCAGCTTTGTTATCACTGTGCAAATAAATAATGAAATTGGTGCACAATGACCTGTTTCTGTATTTTCCGAGACTATCTACTTAACATACACATTGTATGTGCCTGTTCATTATACCAAATCTTGGGAAACATGTAAAGCAATTAAGGAGACTAGTGTATGAAAGAAATTTATTTTTCTACTACTTTATTTCAACTGCTTCATACAAGGCAATTAGAAATGAAATTAAAGTACATCAACACTTATAGTTGATGTGTTTCCATCAGTTTTGGTTTGTAACTCGGATTTGTTTTCTCTCAATCAATTTATGACTTTTGAACACCGGTATACTACTGTTGCCTTTATGTACGTACTTTTTGCCGAAATTTGTTTTTCAACTGTTCGAGACAAAACAAAATTTAAAGCTCAAGTGTAAGGAGTGTTTTAACCTAGTACGCATGCCCAGATACACTTTGAAGGCTAAATCAATTACGATGTTTAACATTTTTCCTCTGATTTACTGATGAATGTATTAAAACAAATAGATACTTTTGATTGCAGTTATTAATACAATTATTGAAATTTTGTTTTATGATATGAAGTAAAATGACTTTACAAAATCTAATTTCTAGATATTTCCATAAAATCATTGTAGCTAATTATTTTAAACGCTCTTCCGGCAAAAAAAAAAATAGTGACTTAACCTTGAACATAATTTTCTTTTTACAAAAGCAAATGCAGAACAATATCCTTTACTTAAAAAATTAGTATGAACTTGAAAGTCTGGTTCAATGTTTCTTTTTTGTGTATAAAATGGAGTGAATAACAACTACGTTCGTGCGAAGAATAGTCAAATATATACCAAGCTTAGTGCTCGTATGTCTGTTTGGAACTTGCTCTAATTACTAAATTGCGTTCAAAAGTACCACATTTTGGTGGCATGGAACAGTGTTTTTGTGACACAAAAATGTGTAAAAATATCAAACAATGTTTTGACATTTATATAAGATTAAGCACAATTAGTCAAACCAGTTTTGTAGATTTGAATTTTACAGGTACTGAACACAAATGGTTTTGTTGTTTTTTTATCTGGAAGCACATATTGTTTTAAAACAATAAAATTAGAATTGCTTGTTTAATGAGCGAAGGAAAAAACTATATTTTCTTAGTTTTACTTACAATTATAAAATGGTTATATAGTATTATCTTGAAAGCAAACGTCACCTGTCAAGAGTAAGGTTAGAAAAACTACAATGACATAAGTACTTTAATGTAATGGATTGTTGACATTTTACACCCTAGTAGCACAGAAAGGTCATATCGATACGAAGATCATGACGTGGATGAAACTTCTGTACTAGCAATTGCTCTGCGATGTATTTACTCCATGCACAATTGTGATAGTAGATGTCTTGCATGTGGGAGGTGTGACCATCACTTGTAGAGATTTTTCCCAATAAAGGACATTCATTTGTCAATAAACTTTAAAGTTTATAACATCAATTCTGTTACTGATCTTATCATCAGTATGTATAGCAAAAACGTTTGTTTTTAGATAACAATGAAAACAAAATTCTTGTATAAAATATTTCAGACAATAAAGTTTGGATCTTTTTTTTTACAATTAGCAAGCGTTCAATTCAGCAAAACATAGCAGTATTATTCAAATTTCTTTTCTTATTTTGTGGTTCTAATAACAATGTTTATAACTTTTATGTGGTCTATACGGTCGCTGTGAAGTAATCAAGACTCTAAATCACGCATTGAAGACATTAAACATTAAATTGTTGTCATTATGGGAGTGTTACATTTGTCTTCATAAAACCTTGAAAGAAAAGATGGGACCACACCAACATTTTAGTATACAGCCTTGTTGCAAATAAACACCTCCGAGTTCGAAACGCAATTTACATATAAAACAATGAAGCGAAAAATACGCTTATTTTCATCTTTTTTAAGTCGACCACCGATGACGCCTGACTAAAGAAGTACTCAAAACATTGCAGAAACACCGGACCTAGAATTATCACTGACGGCTTAGCTCCAATGTGTTTCTTTGACAATCATACCACATCTTCTTTTTTATATATTTGAACAAGCAAAATAAACAAAATAAATGAACACGAACAAAAAACAATTCTATTAAACAAATTTCAAAATTAAACTTCTTTCAAGATGTTTTGTGATTATACTATTTTATAAAAACTTATTGATGTGACTGTTTAGTAGGTATTTGTCATCTTTTTTTCACGACTGACAAAAAGAACTGATCTGCTAGGTACTGCATCTGCATACCACCATACCTCATGTAAGTTGTGTTACAACACTATATAAAGCCGACATGGAAAGTCATCACTGGACAAAGGCTAGAAAATTTTTCATAACCTAGTATGCCAAGTGGTCTAGGGCGCTGAACACATTGCATACGGTGTTGCTACGTGTACTATGTCACAGAGGCATGGGTTAAGATCCAACTCGTGGAAGGACAAACAATTCCTACCGCAAATTTGCAGATCTAAATTGTTGGACTTAATATCAGACGTAGTTTGCGTTATTAGTCCTGTATAATCACTGGCTATCCAATAGAAAATATCAGTAGTTGAGTTTTCACATATTTAGAATATATTTGTGTGACTGCATGGTAAGTATAATTCATCACCCTTTACGACTGACAAAAAAAGCTTATTTGCTAGCTGCATATATTCAATCTACATGTCACCATACATCATATAATGTGTAACAACCCTAAAAAAAAGCCGACGAGTTAAGGTATCTCTCGACTATCGAAAGCTATATTATGTAGTCTTGTTGGTCGAGTGACCTACGTCGCTAGAAACAATGCAGGCGAAAATTTGTCGATCTAAATTGTAACATTCTTGGATTAAATTTCAGACGAAGTACATGTATGTGTAATTTGTGGTGTGTGTTAACCCTGTATAACCATAGGTTATCCGATGGGGAGTGTCAGTTGTAGAAATGGAACATATTTAGACATATAACGGTAGGAAATATTGATGTACCTGAATAGTAAGTATTTATCGTCCTTTGCGACTAAAAAAAGAGCTGATGAAAATAATAATGAAAGTGATGAAAACCCAAACATAAAATCTAAAAAAAAGTTAGCTCATAAAAGCAAACAAAATATATGTTAGAAAGATATAAATTAGATTGGACAAGTTTCAAAGCACATGATTCTCATCGAAAAACAGTTATGATTATAACTTGCTTTTAACAAAATTCCCGCAAACTATCTTACGTAATTTGTCGTTTTTATCTTGGAGTTTCTAATTATATATCATTTCAAATCCTGTCCATTTTTTTTGCAATTCAACATTTTCAAAGAGTAACGTCGTATACATTGTAAGAAAATAACTGAGGGTATTTGTGAGAAAATTGCAGCATTCAAAGGAAAAATATTTAAAATTTATTGAAATCCAATTTTAAAAACAGCAAGAGTGTCAAAGATTCCACAAAGTTTTATTTCAATGGTGCAATTAAGAGTTAAAAATTTCTGTTGTAATATGTAACAGTGAACTCCCTAAATTAGCTGTTAGCCTAATACTAAAGATAGCTCCTTAATTTTTGCTAACAGATTTCAATTGAATTCGATAATTCAGCACCAGTTTATTTTTGTACTTTTTTTTAAAAGACGACATTCTAAAGATTAAGTCATTTGGGTCTAATTCAATTCAAGAAAATTTTACGCATTCCAAGATTGAGAGGTTCCTTTACCATGTCGTCTTATACAATTTCAATATATAAGACTGAGTGTATATAAACCCCTAATCAGCTTTGTTATCACTGTGTAAATAAATAATGAAATTCGTGCACAATGACCTGTTTCTGTATTTTCCGAGACTATCTATTTAAGATACACATTGTATGTGCCTGTTCATTATACCCAGTCTTGGGAAACATGTAAAGCAATTAAGGAGACTAATGTTTGGAAGAAATTTATTTGCCTGCTACTTTATTTAAACTGCTTCATACAAGGCAATTAAATACGTCCAGTTTGAAATGTAATTAAAGTACATTAACACTTGTACGTACTTTAGTCGAAATTTGTTTTTCAACTGATCGAGATAAAATAGAATTTAAAGCTCAAGTGTAAAAAGTGTTTTAACCCAGAACGCATGCCCAGATTAAGGAACCTCGTTATTTGTTGTCTCTGTTTATACCATTACAAGACTTGTACACACAGCATAAACCGTGTCTGACCAAAAACATTAGAAACCGGATTTTTTAGATATCAAAATAATTTTTAAATGTTTATTGCCATATAAACTTAAACAGTAAGTTTATGACAAGTACAAAAGTATTAAATACACGAAATAAAAACGGATCTCGACGAGTGAAATTTATTGCGTAAGACTACCACCGATATTATATATGTAAGAGGTGAATATGAAATCCATGTTTACCGATGTTACGTGTTGATGGCCCAAAGCATGGACTTGGGGTTTAGAAGGTTTTTTTTACAGTAGTATGGTGTTTATGGTAGACATTTGGTCCTTTCCGCGTAACGTTTAGGTCATATTTCATAGGTAATACTACCATTGGTCTTCCCTATTAGTCTTTGTTAAATTGGAATTTATCTTTGTTTAATATAAAGAAACATTTGACATAAGTAAAGTTGTATCCTGTTAAGTACTACAGTGAAATATTCACATAACATTTCATTTCATATCAGGTAATAATCATCACCGAAAGTAAACAAATCAAATGTTCGCCCATTTTTTCTTGTTTATAAGCTTTAGTTATCATGACATCTCAAGTTTCCAAAATATTTTATAGAAACACTAAATAAAAATAGTCATATTCATTTTCAATACTCATAATTATACTAATACAAGCTAGGTCAAAGAAAATAACGACTTTACCTGAATAAAAAATCATTTACCTAGGAATTATTTGATTTTTTTTAAACAGGACATTTACTAACGATCGAATTTGATGAACATCTATGGACAAAAATAACTTGAACAAATATCCCATTGTCTTAAATATTGCCACTCTATATTTGTGTTGTTGGGTTGGGTAACTTAATTAGGATACTTAGGGAATCACCAACTACTAGTATTTTACCATAACAATGTCGATTATTTCTATAAACAATTAAACATTTTAGAACACAGAAGTTATTAACGGTGATCCAGACGAAAGTTAAACATAAATATAGACTTTGCAGTCCAAAAGAAGCTTTTTTTTAATTTTATTTCAGAATGGTCACGTAGAGTGTGTAATGTTCAAATAACAGATGCTGTTTTTCAAAAATAATCTTCAGATCAAATTGGCTGTATGTTTTATTGAAATGCTCATATGACTGTCCGATGTCAGAAACCATAGATATAAAGGTACTACTGGCTTACCATAACATTTAAACAAGAGCTAGTGTTACCAGTATCAAATAGGAATTCATAAATAAGGAATGTAGAATCATGCAGTATACATTCTATACACTTGCAACCTACATATCCTAGATATTTGTCAGCTTTTAGAGAAATCTACAAAAAGTAACGCCAAAAAATGATCAGATATAAACTCATCTATGGTAGTAAGAATTCCGCTTCTCAACGCCCAAATATACCCTTTAAGGTTACATACAACGGGAAAAAAATCTCCTGTTCTCTCATTGTGTTGGTTAGAAAGTACTGCTCCAAATATGCTTGAATAAAATGTTTAAAAAAATTATCAAAGTGAACATGCTTATAATTAAGTACGCCAGCAGTCTATATAAGACTCACTGGTGGTACTTCGATCAAAACATTTTAAAGGTTTAATTAATCACGAAGTTAACTATTTTTTCTCTGTTTTACTGATGAATGTATTAAAAAATTAGATACTTTTGATTGCAGTTATTTGTACAATTATTGAATTTTTTTTATATAATATGAAATCAAATGACTTAAAAAAATCCTATTTCTAGATATTTCCATAAAATCATTGTAGCTAATTATTTTAACAATCTTCCGGCGAAAAATAAAAGCTTAAACTTGAACAAAATTTTCTTTAATTACAGAAGCAAATAAAGAACATGAAATACCCTTTACGTCAAAAATAGTATGATCGTGAAAATGTGGTTCAATATTTCATTTTCAGTTTTGTGTAATGAAGGGAATAACGAAGAGGTTCGCGAGACCAAATTTAGAAAGTAAAATCAAATGTATATGAAGTGTTCGTATATCTTGTTGAAACATGATCTAATTGATAAATCGTGTTCCAAAATACCACATGTTTGTGACATGTTACAGTGCGTTTTAAGAAAAAGTGTGTAAAAATATCGGAAAATGCTTTCTACAATATAAGATTAAACACAATTAGTCACGCTGATTTTGTACATCTGGATTTTGCAGATATTGAAAACAGTAAAAATACGTTTGTGGAGGATAAAACAAGATTATCTTTGATTTACTACTCATAAAAAAACAAACAGTTATAAAATTAGTTAAATGTTATTATCAATCAAGTACGACTAAGGTTAGAACAACTACAAAGAAAATCAGTCTTCTATTTTTAATGTAATGGATTGTTGTCATTTTACGCCCTAGCAGCACAGAAAGCCTAGGATCATGACGTTGATGAAACTTCTGTACTTGCAACTGCTTTGCGATGTACTTACTCCAAATACAGTTGTGAGAGATGTGATCATCTTTTGGGCTGTGTTTGGTAATGAGCAAATCACGCATAGAAAACATTAACCATAAGAATTACGAGAGTGTAACGTTTGTTTTTATGGTCAGCATATTTCATGAGTTAACGTAATATAGAAGGTTGCCATCAATTACATGTAGTTGGTTCTCGGCTGACTACTACAATACATTGAGCGTATAGTAGCGTCAAATACAAGCGAATTAGAGTTTATGTCAGCAAGTCCAAATCTTTGTTTTGCCGTTCAAATATTAGATTATCTTTTGTTGGTTAATTGAATCAGAAAATATTCTATTGACGTTTAGAGACTTTAAATGGCAATATCGAATCGTGACTATTTAATTTCTTTCAAATGAACTATTCCACAAAACCTTAAAGGAAAAGATGAGACCGCATGAACATTTCTGTATGCAGCAATGTTGAAAATAAACGTATCAAAGCTCAAAATACAATTAACAAAATAAAAAAAAGCAACAACAAAAAAACCACGCCAATTTTCAACTTGTTGAATTCACTGACTATATGGGATTTTCCCAATACATTGCAGAAAAACGGGAACTACCATTAACACTTATGGCTTGGGTCGATTGCCTTTGTTTGCAAAACTGTACTATGATGGTATTTTGAAATTTCAACATGAATTATTCCCGGTATCTTACCTTGAGAAAGCTATACATGTAGAAACATACTTGCATTTTGTTTGTTGAAATCTCAAAGATCGATAACACTGTACATACACGTTTTTTTTTATATTTGTAATGACATTTAGTTATATTCGGTCCGGTGAATGTACAAGAATCATTTTAAATTTGTCATTTCTGAGCCTTTTATAGTTTGTGATATGGATTTTGCTTATTATAAGGCCGTACGGTGACATATAGTCGCTTACTTCTGTCAACGTATATTTGTTCCGCCTAAAATAAGTTCCCCTGGGAACTTTGTTTTAACAATTTCATTACATCTGTTCCTGTTGGAACATATATCCTATACTCTTTGTTCCGTTAGCAACAATAACTGTAATATTTGTTCCAGAGGAAATAATATTACATAATAGTTTTTTTTTTCATTTGTAATTTCTATTATGAAGGAACTTCAATTTCAGGACAAATTCTACGTCGTGTGGTCTATGATGGAGAGTTGTTTCATTGGCGATCATACCACATCTTCTTGTTTTTATATTTAATTAAACAAAACAAACAAAATAAATTAATTAACAAATAAACTATTTAACAAATTCCAAAATTAAACTTCATTTAAGAATGTATTTATACTAGTATATAAAAAAACAATTAATGTGACTGTTTTTGGTAAGTATTTTTCATCCGTCGCAACTGACAAAAAGATTCCATCTACTAGGTATTCCATCTGCATACCATCATACCTCATGTAAGAAGAACAAAACAAACAAACATATAAACACGAACAAACAACACAATTCTATTTAACAAATTTAAGAATTAAACATAATTCAAGAATGTGCTAATTCTAGTATATAAACACCTATTGATGTGACTGTTAGGTAAGTATTAGTTATCCTTAACGACTGACAAAAAGATTCTATCTACTAGGTATTCCATCTGCATACCATCATACCTCATGTAAGAAGTGTTACAACACTATATAAAGCCGAGAAGTAAAGTCATCACTCGGCTAACGTATGACAATTTTGCATAGCCTAATATGCCTAGCGCTGAACACAGTGCAGGCGGTGTTGCCACTATATCACAGAAGCATGGGATAAAACCCCACTGATGTGAGGACAATTATTTGATAGTGCAAATTGTTGGACTTAATATCATACGAAGTGTGCGTAATTTGCGGTGTTAGCCCTGTTAATATTGGCTATCTGATAAAAATTGTCAGTCGTTGAGTTGTCACGTATTTCGATGTTTAATATAAAAACATATTAGTGTGACTGCATAATAAGAATAATTTATCACTCTTTACGACTATAAAAACGAGCTGCACTGCAAGGTAGAATGTATTCAATCTACATTCCACCATACATCACGTACTGTGTTATAACCCTAGAAAAAGCTAATGAGTCAAGGCATGCCTCGACTAATGAAAAGTATATATTAAATGCTTGTGGGTCGAGTGCCCTATGTCGCTAGACACAATCCAGGCGGGAAATTTGTAGATCTAAATTGTAACATTCTTGTATTAAATTTCAGACGAAGTGCATGTATGTGTAAGTTGTTGTGCGTGTTATCCCTGTATAACCATTGGTTATTAGATGGTGAATGTCAGTCTCAGAAGTGTCACATATTTAGACATATAATGATACAAATATATTGATTTAACTGAATGGTAAGTAATTATCATCGTTTACGACTAAAAACTAAAAGAGCTGATGAAAACGATGGCAGTGATGAAAAATCATACATAAAATCTGAAAAAGCTGGCTTATTATAAAAACAAACGAAATATATAACAGAAAGATTTGAAATGAGATTTGACAAGCTAGCACATTATTCTTATAATAAAAGAAAGTTATGCTTGTTACTAGTTTTAAACAAAATTACAGATAATTATCTCACTTTTAGTTACGCGTTTTTTTGTATCTTCGTAATGTTAATTTCAAAGCCTGTCCATACGGAATATTTATCAACAAGGTCTTGGTATCTTCCGATGAACTTTTTAAAAAAAAGGACGAGACGTTCTTTGACATAACCCTGGTTCATTAACTTTCTGCTGACACACTGGTGACGTTTTATAAAGTCTGAGTAGCAGCTGCAATCTCTTGAATACCGAATGAGTTAATACCGAATGAATACCTAACGAATTTGCTGTCCAAAAAAAGCATGTTTTATTTTATTTTCAGAATGGCTGTAAGTTATACTTAAATGCTTATTTGACTGTCTAAAGTCAGAAACCATAGATATAAACGCATCATAGGCTTACCAAAACATTTAAAGAAGATTTTATGTTAACATTATCAACTAGGAATTCCTAAATAAGGAATGTAAAATCATGCATTATATATACTTGCACCAGATATTCGTTATTTTTGAGAGAAATATAGCGACAAAAAATGATCAGATATAAACTCAGTTATTGTAGTAAAACGTCCGCTTTCAACACCCTGAAAGTGACTATTTGGTTATGTCAAATTAAAACGAATCCCGCTCTTTTATTGTATAAGTTCGTAAGCATTGCCTTAACTATGCTTCAACATATTCAATCAAATATAGTTGTTTCAAAAAAGTTACCATGTTTTTTTATGAATAACGCCAGCCGTGTGGTTCGTCTACATATGACTCACCAATGGTACTCTAATCAAAACAACACTTGGAAGGTCGAATCATATACGAAGTTAACGTCTAGTGTCTTTTTACTTTACCGCCGATGAATGTTCAAATGAGACAAGATACTTTTGATTGCAGTTATTTACAAAACCATTAAAAAAAAAAATTTAATGAAGTAAAGTGACAAAAAAAAATCTTATTTCTACATATTTCCATTACCTCACTGTGGAAAATAAAACAAGATTATCTTTGATTTACCACTTATAAAAACAAACAGTTATGAAATTAGTTAAATGTTATTATCAATCAAATACGACTTAGGTTAGAACAACTACAAAGAAAATCAGTCTTCTGTTTTTAATGTAATGGATAGTTGTCATGTTACGCCCTAGCAGCACGAGGATCATGACGTTGATGACACTTCTGTACTTGCAATTGCTTTGCGATGTATTTATTCCACGTACAGTTGTGATAATAACTATCTTACAAGTGGGAGGTGTGATCATCATTTGTGGATATTTCCCCCAAAAATAGGACATTCATCTGTCAATAACCCTTCAAGTTTATTACATTAATTTTGTTACTGATCTTATCATCAGTATTTAAAGCAAAATCTTTTTTAATATAACGTCGAAAGCAAAGTTCTTATACTAAATATTTCAGACAATGAACGGTAAGCTTTAGACGGCAATGAGCAAGCGTTCAATTTAGTAAAACATGGCAGTATAATTCAACATTCCTTTCTTATTTTGCGGTTATAATAACAATGTCTCAAACAACTATGTTGTCTATACGGTCACTGTGAAGTAATTATTACGGTAAATTACGCATCGAAGACATTAGACATTAGAATTATTGCCTTTACGTGAGTGTAACGTTTGTTTTTATGGTCAGCATATTTAATGAGATAACGTAGTATTGAACGTTGTCATCAATTACATGTAGCTAGTTCTCGGCTAACTAATACAATTTATTGAGCGTAAAGTAGCGTTAAAAACGAGCGGCTAACAGTTTATGTCATCAAGTGCAAAAGTGTGTTTTGCCGTTCAGATATTAGATTATCTTTTGTTCGTTTATTGCATCAGAAAATATGTTATTGGCGTTTAGAGGCTTTAAATGTCAATGTCGAATCGTAAATATCTAATTTCTTTCAAATTAACTACCTTCATAAAACCTTAAAGGAAACTATGGGACCGTATGAATATTTCTATATTCAGAATTTTTGCAAATAAACGCCTTCAAGCTCTAAATACAATTTACAAAATAAAACAACACAGCACAAAAACCACGCCATTTCAACCTTTTGAAGTGGATCACCGATGACCCCTGACCAAGAGATTTTTCCAAAACATTGAGGTCACACAGAACCTAGCATTAGCACTCATGGCGTAGCTCAAATGCGTTTGTTTGCAAAACTGTGCTTTTGTTATTTTCACATTTTAACATGGTTTATTCCCGGATTTTTACCTTGAGAAGGCTATAAATGTAGAAACAATAGCATTTTTTGTGTGTGGTAATATCAGAGATCGGTTACACTGTACATTTTCTTTCTTTTTTTTTCATTTTTGTAATGACATTTAGTTAATATGGTCTTGTCCTGGGAAGGTAGTTTGATTTGTTTTACATTTATAATTTAAGAGGCTTTTATAGCTTGTGGTATGGGTTTTTCTCATTGTTGAAAACCTTACTGTGGAATATAATTGCTTACTTCTCTCAAAGTATATCTGTTCCGGCTTATAGAAGTTCCCATGAAAACTTTGTTATAAACAATGTCATAATATATGTTCCCGTTGAAAAACATATTCTATACCCTTTATTCGGTTGTCAACAAAAACTGTAATATTTGTTCCAATGAAAGAAATGTTAAAAACATGTAATAGTTTTCCCATTTGGAAGTTCTATCATAAAGGAAATTTTATTTCAAGACAAATTCTACGTTGTTTGGTCACTGGTGGAGAGTTGTTCTTGTTTTATGATTTAAACAAACAAAACAAACAAACATATAAACACGAACAAACAACACAATTCTATTTAACAAATTTAAGAATTAAACATAGTTCAAGAATGTGCTAATTCTAGTATATAAACACCTATTGATGTGACTGTTAGGTAAGTATTAGTTATCCTTAACGACTGACAAAAAGAGCTGATCTACTAGGTATTCCGTCTGCATACCACAATACCTCATGTAAGTTTTGTTACAACACTATATAAAGCCGACAAGTAAATTCATCACTCGACTAAAGTTATGCAACTTTTCATCGCCTAGTATGCCAAGTGGTCTAGGGCCCTGAGCACAGTGCAGGCAGTATTGCCACTATGTTACAGAAGCAGTGGTTAAAATCCCACTGATGGAAGGACAAACATTACTTACATGTACCCCTTTGCAGATCTGACTTGTTGGACTTAATATCAGACGGAGTGTGTGTAACTTGTGGTGTTAGCCATGTATAATCATTGGCTATCAGAAAGAAAATGTCAGCCGTTGGGTTGTTATATATTTAGATGTTTAATGTAAAAACATAATGGTGTAACTGCATGGTAATTATAATTCATCACCCTTTACGACTAACAAAACGAGCTGATCTGTAAGGTACAATGTTTTCAATATACTTTCCGACATACATTACGTACTGTAAAACTCTAGATACTAGGACGGGTAAGGTATCACTCGACTAAAGCTATATTTTATTGTACTGTTGGTAGGATGGTCTAGGTAGCTGGACACAGTACAGGCCGGAATTTGTAGATCTACATTTTATTTTAACATTCTTAGATTAAATTTCAGACGAAGAACATGTATGTGTAATTTGCGTTGCGTGTTAGCCTTGTATATCTATTGAATATTAAATGGAGAATGTCAGTTGTAGAATGATTACATATTTAGAAATATGAAGACAAAAACATATTTTGATGTGACTGAGTGGTTAGTATTTATCAGCCATTACGACTGGAAAAAAGAGCTGATGAAAACGTTAACGACAGTGATGAAAACCCAACATATATACAATCTGAAAATTTTCGTTTGATGTGTTTGAGCTTTTGATTTTGCCATTTTACTTTCCTTTTTGAATATTCCTCGGAGTTCAGTATTTTTTTGATTTTTATATACAATCTGAAAAAATATTTATTATAAAAACAAACGAAACATAATTTATGAAACAAAAGATAGGAAATGAGATTTGATATGTTGGCAAAGTTGTTATTCAAAAAAAACCAGTTATGATTGTAATAAGTTTTGAAGAAATTCAAGTTAACTTTATGACGTAAATTTGGCGTTCTTATCTTGTAAATATTTCTAATTATGTATCGTTTAAAATTCTGTCTATATTTTTTGCAATTCAACAATTTCAAATAGTTCCGTTGTATAGGATGCAAATTATAACGAGGTTTATTCCTGATTATTTTTTAGCATTCAAAAAATATGAAAAAAAAACTTGAAATTAAATGATTCAAACAATAAAAGTGTCAAATGTTCGGTAAAGTTTTATTTGCATGGATCAAATAAAAGTAAAACATTTCTGTTGATATATAACAGTTATCACCCTTAATTAGCTGGTATACCAATAATAAAGATGACTCTTATTTTTTTGCTAACAGATTTTGATTGAAATAGATATACTTCAGCATCATTTTGTTTTTGTGTTTGTTTCAGGAAGACAACATTTATTTCTTAAGATTAAGTCATTCGAATCTTATTCAATTCACAGACATATCACGCATTTAAATAAAGATTGAGCGGTTCCTTTTCCACGCCGTCTGCAACGTATCAGACTGCGTGTATATTAACCCCTCGTCAACTTTGTCATCACTCTGTAAATAAAAAACGGAATTCGTGTACATTGACCTGTTACTGTATTTCCCGAGACTGTATATTTGCTAAACACACCTGTCACGCGGTGTGTTCATTGTACTCAGTTTTGGGGAACATGTAAAACAATTGATGAACGACTAATGGAGAAGTTTGATTGGCTGCTATTCCATTAAAACTGCTTCATACAAGGAAATTAAACTTCCCCGACTTAAAATGTCATTTAAGTATTTTGACACTTATACGTAATTTTCTGTGAATTTGTTTTTCAACTGATCATCGAGATAAAACAAGAAAGAATTTTTGTGCTCAAATAAGTGTTAAACCTAGAACCACACCCCCCCCCCCCCCCCCCCCAACCGAGGAACCTTGTAATTGGTTGTCTTGCTTTGTTTACATCATAACAAGACTGGTACAAACAGATTTTCTGTAGTACGGACCAAAACATAAGAAGCCGGAATTTGCTATATATATAATTAAAATTCCAATTTCGAATTAAAATATGTATTACCATATAAACTTCAAACAATAACTTTGTTCATTTTTAGACTTATACCTCGAATTTGACATAATTGTCAGCGAGACGATTTTAATTTTGAAATTATAAATTTTGCCCACCTTTGCAGCAATATACCAACTTAACCTGCATATGGGATATACATTTCCCAAATCATTCTATATTCAAGAGCTTGCAGCTGCTACTCAGACTTTAAAAAACGTCACCAGTGTCTGAGCAGAAAGTTGATGAGCCAAGGTTATGTCAAAGAAAACAATACTTCAAGTTCATGCGTCCGAAGCGCTTTTCTGAATTTATCTTCATCAGGTACGCTCAAAGCCGAATATTTGAAATGCAAGGATGCAAGATGTGAAACTAAAATATATATTTTGCCGATGTTACGTGTTTAAGTTCGAAAGAATGAACTTAGAGTATTAATTGTACTTTTAGTTTGGTGTTAATTGTAGAGATTTAGTCCTTTTCCTCGTATTGCTTAGATCATATATATTTCAGATTCAGAGAGAACGAACCAGCATTAAAAGACATCTAGGAAACAAAAATATACGAAAACGAGGGACTTGTAAATAGTTGAGAAGCTATCATAGTCCAAAAAAGACATAAAAGTGACAACCAAAACCTTCTAAATACAATTTTGTCTAAGGATGTTGGAACCTTAGTTTTTGAATAATTTCCAAATTCATCAACCGAAAATTTATGAAATGTAAATTATAAAAACACGGCATTGAGGCCGTACAGTGACATGCACATTGTAGTTTATTACTTCTACGTTATTTGGTATATGATGGTGAGTTGTTTCATTTGCAATCATACCACATAGTCTTATTCTGATATTCATCAATAGACCTTTGTCTATAAAGAATATTTTCTGAAAAGTCCCGAGTGTAGAGTTGTGGATAAATGTAATCAAGACTAGAGGGGGGACTGTCCTCTTGAAAAGCTTCCCTTGTAAAAAAAATATCGGTTCTAAATTCTTTAAACACTCATTTTCAATACTCTTTATAATTTAGATATAAGATATGTGAAAGAAATCAACGACTTTATCTGAATGAAAATTCCTTAGGAATAATTTTAATCGTTTTAAACAAGACAATTACTATACTCGTCTCACAATCATATTTGATGAACGTCTATGGACAGAAATGGCATGAACAAATATCCTCTTGTCTGAAATATTGCCACTTTATATTTGTGTTGTTGGGTTGTGTAAGACCTTAATGACGATCTCTAATGAATCACTTACTACTAATATTTAACTATAACATTTAAGATTCAAAAGTTATTTAAGATAATCCAGACGAAACGCAAACATAAATAAAGACTTTGCAGTCCTAAAGAAGTATTGTTTGTTTTACTTTCAGAATGGCTACGCAGAGTGCATAATGTTCGAATATCAGAGGCTATTTTTTTCAAATAGATATAAGAAGTTGTGGTATGAGAGCCAATGTGACAACTCTCCATCCAAGTCATAATTTGTAAAAGTAAACCATTATAGGTCAAAGTACGGCCTTCAACACGGAGCCTTGACTCACACCAAACAGCAAACTATAAAGTGCCCCAACAATGACTAGTGTTAAACCATTCAAACAGGATAAAACCAACGGTCTACTCTACATAAAAAACGAGAAACGAGAAACACTTATGAAACACATCAACAAACGAAAACCACTGAACAACAGGTTCCTGTCTTAGGACAGGTGCAAACAAATGCAGCGGGTTACTTACATGCTCATGTGACTGTCTAAGTTCAGAAACTATATAAATAGAGACGCATCGCAGGCGTAACAAAACGTTTAAATAATAGTTTATGTTAACATTATCAAATAGGAATTCCTATTTAGAAAAATATAGCGACAAAACAATATAAAACCAGCTATGGAAGTAAACCGTCCGCTACTCAACACACTGAAAGTGACTTTTTAACAAATGGTTTACTTTTACAATCTGTAACTTGGATGGAGAGTTGTCTCATTGGCACTCATACCACATCTTCTTATATCTATTTAGTAATATAAAATGAATACAAGCCCCGCTCTAATATTGTATTAGTTAGAAAGTACTGCCTTAAATATGCTTCAATTAAATGTATTTGTTAAAAAAAAAGGGTGATCAAAGTATCCATGCTTATAATTAGGAACGCCAGCCGTTTGGATCGTCTATAAAAGACTTACCAGTGGCACGAACTCTTCTGTTAGATCAAATCAATTACTTAAGTTAAATATTTGTCTCTGCTTTACAGATGAATGTATATAAAACAACCAGAAACTTTAAAACGCAGATATTTATACAATTATTGAGATTTTATTTTATGATATGACTTTAAATAACAATTATAAATGTTGTTTCTAGATATTTACATAAAAGAGGGGCGAAAGATACCAGAGGGACATTTAAACTCATAAATCGAAAATAAACTGACAACACCATGGCTAAAAAAGAAAAAGACAAACAGACAAACAATAGTACACAAAACACAACATAGAAAACTAAAGACTAAGCAACACAAACCCCACCAAAAACTGGCGGTGATCTCAGCTGTTCTGGAAGGGTGAGCAGATCCTGCTCCACATGTGGCACCCGTCGTGTTGCTCATGTTAGTACAAACCCGGTAAATAGTCTAATTCGGTAGGTCACATTCGTGAAATTGGAACGGGATTGTAATTACGACATAAGGAACATATCCGCTATCATCTGTGAAACGGATTTTCCATTCCATATATTACGTAACATCATTAAAGCTAATTATTTTAAAGGGTCTTCCGGCAGAAAAATAATAGCTTAACCTTGCGCATAACTTTCTTTGATTACAAAAGCAAATGAAGAGCAGTATCCTGTACATAAAAAAATAGCCTGAACTTGGAAATCTTGTCCAATGTGTCTTTTTCGGTTTTGTGTTAGTAAGGGAATGACGACCAACTATTGGAAAACAAATCAAATATAGATTAATATATCAAGTTTTCGTATATCTTGGTGGAACATACTCTAATTACTACATCGCGTTATAAAGTACCATGCACATGTATTACAACATTACTTTAGTGATCAAAAGAGGTGTGAAAATATCGGAAATGCTTTTTACTTCATAAGATTAAACACAGTTAGTCAGACGGATTTTGTAGATCTGAATTTTGCAGATATTGAATACAATAATGTTTTGTTTAAAACACATACCCTTTTATAAAAAAGAAAATAAGTTTGCATGTTTTTAATAAGCGGGCAGTGCACTACCAATCGAAATACTAACAGTTATAAAATATTAAGTAAGTTATGTTAGAAATACTACAATGACAATCATCATTCTATTTTTAACGTATTGGGTTGTTGGCGTTTTACGCCCCAGCAGCACAGAAAGGTTATATCAATACAAGGATCATGACGTTGATGAGACTTATGTACTTGCAATTTCTCAGCAATGTATTTACTCCATCCGCAGTTGTGATAATAAATGTCTTACAAGTGGGAAGTGTGACCATTACTTGTAGTGATTTCCCCTAAAATAGGACATTTATTTGTCAACAAACCTTCCACTTTATTACATTTATTTTGTTACTGATCTTATCATCAATATGTATAGTAAAACTGTTTTGAAAATAAAATCGAAGCAATAGTTTTGTATTAAAAAAAACATAAAACTTTGGGGTTTTTGTTTGCAGTGAGCGTTTAGTTTAGAAGACGTCTAGTAGTTAAACATTCCAGTATATTTCAACATTCCTTGCTTATTGTGTGATCATGAAGGCGATCACATAACACATTAGAAGTGTGGCCCTTCCGAGAGTATTACGTTTGTTTTAAGGTCCAAATATTTCATGCGATCACGTAAATTAAATTTTGGTCGTTGTCATCAATAAGCTGGTTCTCGGTTGACTCTGATTTCAGTTTATGTCATCAAGTGCATGAAATAATTTGTTTTGCTGTTCAGGTATTAAATTATCTTTTGTTTGTTTATTGAATCACATTATATGGTTAAATTTCAGACGAATTACATGTATGTGTATTTTGTGGTATTATCTTTGCATAACCATCAGTAATCCGATGGAGATTTTCAGTCAAATATTTAGACATACAGAGATAACAAAAACTATTTATGTGACTGAGAGGTTAGTATTTATCACCCCTAACAACTATAAAAGGAGCGGATAAAAATGATAATGACAGTGATTGAAATCCAACCATAAAATCTGAATAAACGATACAAATATGATATAAAGATATGAAATGAGATTTGACAAGTTAGCACAAGGTTCTTAAACGAAATTAAAGTTAACTATCTCACGTACATGTGTCGTTTTTATCTTGGCAGTGTTTCTAATAATGTATCATTTCAAATCCTGTTCATATTTTTGCCGTTTAACCTTTTAAAAGGTACCTTTGTTTATGTTGCATAAAATATTGTTTTTTTTTAGAAAAATTTTAAGCATTCAAAGGGAAAATTTTCAAAAACTTATTGAAAGCCAATAGTTCTAACAACAAGGATTAAAGATTCCGCAAAGTTTTACTTTAATGTTGCAATATAAAGTTAAAAAGTTCTGTTTGATACATAACTGCTATTTCCTTTTATTAACGGTTATAGCAATACTAAAGAAAGCTCCTAATTTTTAACTTGCAGATTTTAATTGAAACCGATTATTCAGCACCTGTTAATTTTTAGGATTGTTCAAACAAGACAACGTTCGTGTTGCTTAGTCTTTAGTTTTCTATGTTGTGTCATCTGTACTTTTATTTGTCTGTTTGTCTTTTTATTTTTGGCCAAGGCGTTGTCAGTTTGTTTTCGATCTATGGGTTTGATTGTCCCTCTGGTATCTTTCGTCCCTCTTTTCTAAAGAATAAGTCATTTGCGTGTTATTCTATTCATAGACATTTTTACACATCTAAAGATTGAGCGGTTCATTTTCGATGTCGTCTGCAATGTATCAGATTGTGTGTATATTGACCCCTAATAAACTGTGTTAACACTGTGTAAACTAACAATGGAATTCGTGCACAATGACCGATTTCTGTATTTGCCGAGATTCACTACTACACGCACCGATGCTTGTTCATTATACTCAATTCAGAGGAATATGTAAATCAATTAAAGAAAGACTAATGTTTGGGAGAAATCTGGCTGACTGCTGTTTCATTAAAACTGCCTTATAAAAGCCAATTAACTATGTCCGACTTAAAATGTCATTAAAGTACACTGACACTTGCACGTACTTTTCTCTGAATTTGTTTTTTAACTGATAGAGATAAACAAAGGAGGGTTTTAGTGCTCCAATAAGTGTTTAAGACTACGCATGTCCCCAGTCAGGAACTGCGTCATTGGTTGTCTTTCGTTTATATCAAGATTGGTACCTACAGATTTTCTGTAATACCGGAAACTTTGCCCGATAAAAATACAGCCGGGAACAGCAAAAAGATGACAGACGAGGAAGAATTAACAAGTAATATGAAAAATAGGAACTTTATGACCTTATCATATATTTCTGATAGTTTTCTCCACCTATTCACACATTTTCAAGCTGGAAAATGTGACCAATCCAACGGCACGTTCTAACACCTTGTAAAAAGGAAGTGCCCTTAATCCCTTCTTCCGAGGGCAGCTGTCCTCTTCAAAGGATTTCCTTACCAAAAAACGTGATTTAAACTTTATGTACTTAATTTTCACGACTCATTATAATCTAAATAACGATATGTCAATGAAATTAACGACTTATACTGAATGAAAATTCCCTAGAAATTATCTCAAATCGTTTTAAACAAGATAATTACTATACTCACTGACGATCAAACCTGATGACAAAAATAGCTTGACAAAAACCCTACTGTTTGAGTATGGCCACTTTATATTTGTGTTGTTGGTTTGGGTAAGACCTTAATTAAAATCTCCAGAGAATGCCTTACTACTAGTATTTTATCATTAACATGTCGATTAATTCTACAAACTATGCCACATTTAAGGACACATAAGTTATCAAAGATAATCCAGACGAGACTTAAACATTGATATAGACTTTGCAGTCCAAAAGAAGCATTTGCGTTCTATTTTCAGTATAAAAATAATAATAATAATAATTTTTTTTATTTAAAGAGGGTAAACACAGTTAGTTACAATTACTAATCTTCCCTGCGGTCCTCATATACAATACAAGTAAAAAAAATAATAACAAGAGAAAAAAAGCAAATATACAACATATTAACACATAGTCAGTTCACAATCGTAAAGTCATGATAGTTCAGTGTACATGTACCATTAGAACATATAAAACAGTTACAGAGTGCATGTAGTAAATAGATATTATATACAAATCAAAATCATACATTCTAAAAAAGTAATGGTTGCAATCATTTCAAGACTGAATATTGGGACTGCCTCAAGTATCGTTTTATAATTTGTTTACAACAAAAAGTGTTTTGCACTTTACGCATTTCATATGGTAGTTCGTTCCATAAAACTGATCCAGAATAAGCAAAAGATGTTTTAAACAGATCAGTTTTTGGCTTAGGAACTATCAAATTACCTTGAGTAACACCCCTTAAAGCATAAGGATTATTAACAGATATAAGTTGAAACTTTTGAAGTAGGTACTGTGGTGCTTCTTTCCGCATACATTTATATAGAAGTAAATATTTGTGGTATTTAATTCTATTTTCTACTGTCATCCATCCAAGTTCTTTAAGATAAGGGGGCTGATGGGTATAAAGGGTCTGCAGCAAGAATTAATCTTGCTGCCCTTTTTTTTTTAAGTTTTAATATTCTTATTATCCCTTCATTTTTACATTCTCCTCAAACAATACAGCAGTAATCGATGAGCGGCAGAATATACCCATTATAATATGCTTTCCTGGCATTAATATCTAAAAATTTCTTTAATTTAGAAAGAAGGTATATTCTTGATGAAGTGCTAGCACAAATTTGATCAATTTGATTTGTCCAGCTAAGTGTGCTGTCAATTTTAACACCTAATAATTTTTTACATGATGAATTTTGTAGTATTTCTGAATTTATTTGTAAACTTGGTTGAAAAGATTGAGTTGATAACTTCTGACTTGTTCCAGTAACCAAACATTTTGTTTTTTTAGTATTGATGAACATATTATTTCTTTTTGCACCATTCTTCAACTCTGCATAAATCTTCTTGTACATCATGATGTTAATTTAAGTATGGCTTCTCAGAGTGCGTAATGTTCGAACGCCAGCGGTATTTTTAAAAATAATCTTAAATCAAATTGGCAGTTAAAAGATAAATAACAAAAACACCGAACTCCAAGGAAAATTCAAAACGGAAAGTCCCTTATCAAATGGCAAAATCAAAAGCTCAAACACATCAAACGAATGGAAAACAACGGTCATATTCTTGACTTGGTACAGTTCAAATATGTCAACAAAGAAAACCAGAATGGCATATAGACAAAGTACATAAGCAAAAAAGAAAGACAGGAATATAAAAAAAATGACCATAGCACAATTATTCTTTGTTGAAACAGTTATTTGCTTTATAGTGATTATGATTATATTACAATATTGAGTGCTGTACCCCGATTTTTTACGTTTTTACCTAATATGTCTGTTTGTTTTGCTCACACATTGTTGTAAATATAATGGAATTCTATGCGACTGTCATAAAAGTGAGAGGTTCAGCTAGCTATAAAACCAGGTTTAAGCAATCATTTTCTACATAAAGAAATGCCTGTACCAAGTCAGGAATATGACAGTTGTTTTCCATTCGTTAGATGTGTTTGAGCTTTTGACTTTTCCATTTGATAAAGGACTTCTCTTTTGAATTTCCCATGGAGTTCGGTATTTTTGTTATTTTACCTTTTACACAATGGCAGGATGTATAAATACCTAGCCATGCCAAAGGATATTACCAAAAAACTGGACGAAACAGTACAGGTTAATAATTTACAAAGATAAATAAAAGATCACTATAACACGTAATTAAGATGATAAACAACGTCAGTACCTAGAATCTATATTTCAAGACTTAACCTTGGTTCATCAACTTTCTGCTCAGACACTGGAGACGTTTTATAAAGTCTGAGTAGCAGCTGCAAGCTCTTGAATACCGAATGAGTTGGGAAACGTATATCCCATATGAAGGTGAAGTTGGTATATTGCTACTAAGGTGAGGGAAATTGATAATTTCAAAATTAAAATAGTCTCGTTTGTCATAGATTCTGGTACTGAGATGACCACTTATGTCAAATTCGATGTATAAGTCTAAAAATAAGGCGGCTGAAGCCTTGTCTGTTGTTTCTTTAATTTCTAGTTCTGAAGGATATATTAATGAAACCCAATCTGAAAAGTTTGGACTGTTAATGGAAAGAACCTCGTCAATATATCTGAATGTGAAATTAAAAAGTAAAATCACAAAAATACTGAACTCCGAGGAAAATTCAAAAAGGAAAGTCCCCAATCAAATGGCAAAATCAAGATTTCAAACACATCAAACGAATGTAAAACAACTGTCATATTCCTGACTTAGTACAGGCATTTTCTTATGTAGAAAATGGTGGATTGAACCTGGTTTTATAGCTAGCTAAACCTCTCACTTGTATGACAGTCGCACCAAATGACCTGGCTTCTTTGATATTCTTGTTTTTGACAAGTGTTTGAAGAAACTCCGACTAATATGAAAATAAGGAGAGGTCGGCAAGGAGAGGCGCACAGTTCGTTCCCACAGGAATGCTGACAATTTGTTGAAAAAATCTACCCCCAAATTCAACAAATATGTTGCCAATAAGAAACTCCAGCATACTGATCACTTCCTCTGTGTAGCATGTATTACCTTTTTGTTCACTATTAACAAAATATGCCGTATGGTAACCCAAAGTAATAAATTTATAGCGTATGCTACCATTATTATATTGAAAAGCATTGTGGATTATTTCTTGCAGACGATTTTTCAATTTCACATGGGGAATGGTGGTATACAGGGTTGAAAAATCACACAGTTTTGATAGAATCAGTTTTAGAGAATGATCCCGATTTATTATTATCCAGAAGTTCTTTAGAGTTTTTTAGAATTCACATATTGTTAATACCACTACGCGAGTAAACAGTTTCACAGTATTTCTGAAGACCCTCTTTCACTGCTGACAGAATTTTTGTCAATCGGATGGACAATTCCTTTTGTAGAACATGCAGATGAGCCGGCAATGTACCGTTGTGTGTACGAAATTTTGTGAAGCTTAGGTATCCAATACAAACAAGGTAAGTCCTTAGATTTGCTGTACAATGTAATGTTCATTGAAGACATGAAAGACTTGTAATTCGCCACAATATCATCCTTGTCAAATATGTTTTTGTATGTGGTATTACCTGAGTGCTCATTTATTCTAATTATTTTACAAGACACTCGTAGTAGTACGATAACTTACAAAGACAATATTATTTGATGCTTTGTCCGCAGGAACAACAACATATTAATCGTTAAGAGATGATAGACATTTCACCGCTTCTTTGTCATTAACAACGGACTTTGGTCGATCATTCACACAGTTTTTCAAATGATGAACGCGACGTTTTATCAGATAACTGAATGTTTTGACCCAACCTGACAAAGTGTCCAGTTTAACTTCTCATTTAGCCCATGCTCTGGCGTAGTCCCTTATCAAATGGCAAAATCAAAAGCTCAAACACTGCAAATGAATGGAAAACAACTGTCATACTCCTGACTTGGTACAGACATTTCCTTATGTTGAAACTGGTAGATTAAACCTGGTGTTATAGCTAGCTAAACTTCTCACTTGTATGACAGTCGCATAGAATTCCATTATATTGACAACAATGTGTAAGCAACACCGAATGTATAAAAAAGACCAGATACTTTTGATTACAGTTATTTATCCAATTATTGAGATTTTCTTTTATGACATGAAGTAAAATGACAAAAAAATCTTATTTGTAGATAGTTCCATAAAATTATTGAAGCTTATTATTTTAAACGGTCTTCCGGCAAAAAGAAATAAAGCTTAATCTTGAAAATAGTTTTCTTTGGTAATATAAAAAAAGTAAACTTGAAAATCTGGTTCAATGTTTCTTTTTCAGTTTTGTGTAATGAAGGGAATAACGATTAAGTTCGCGAGTTCAAATTTGGAAAGTAAAATTAAATATATACCACGTGTTCGTATTTCTTGTTGAAACATGCTCTAATTACTAAATCGCGTTCCAAAGTACCACATTTTTGTTACATATAACAGTGCTTTTATGACTATAAAAGCGTGTAAAAATATCGGGATATGCATTTTACATTATAAGATTTAATACAGATAGTCACACAGATTTTGTATATCTAATTTTGCAGTTACTGAACACAAATATTGTTGTTTTATTTGAAGCATATTTTTTTTATTCACAATAAAATTATGTTTTCATATTTAAAAAGCAGACTACGAAAAACTGTGTTGTCTTTTTTACTATTTAAGTTATTGGAATACTGACAGTTATAAAATAGTTAAATGTTATTATCTCCCAAGCAAAAGTCACGTGTCCAGAGTTAGCAATGAAAATCAGTGTTCGATTTTAATGTAATGAATTGTTGGCGTGTTACTCCCTATCAGTACAAAAAGGTTGTATCGAGACGAGGATCATTACGTTGATGGCACTAGTGTACTTGTTATTGCTCTGCGATGTATTTACTCGACGTACAGTTGTGATAATAACTGTCTTACAAGTGAGAGGTTTGATCATCATTTGTGGAGATTTCTCCCGAAAATAGGAAATTCCTTTGTCAATAAACCTTCAAGTTTATCAAATAAATTGTCTGACTGATCTTATCATCAGTATGTATAGAAAATATTTAAAAAATAACGAAAAGCCTTTTTTTAAATATATTTCAGTTAGCAAGGTTAGAGTTCATTTCAGATAAACCTACCAGTATAATTTGCACTTCTTTTCTTATTTTTTGGGTTATAAAGGCGATGTTCTCAAAGGTCAATGTGAAGAATTCAAGACGATCCAAATCATGCATCGGAAATATAAAACATTAGAATTATCGCCCTTCCGGGAGTATATCGTATGTTTTTATAGTCAGCACACTTCTTGCGATATCGTAATATTGCACGTTATCATCAACTGGTTCTTGTCGGATTTCAGTTTATGTCATCAAGTACATGAAATAATTTGATTTGGCTATTAAGTATTAGATTATCTGTTGTTTGTTCATAGAATGAATCAGAAAACATTTTATTGACGTTTGCAGTCTTTAAATGGCAATGTCGAAACGTAACTAGCTTATTTCTATCAAATGTCTTTAAGGGGCATTTTATTAGCGACGATTTAGACAAAAAATTAAGATATGATTTGTTTGGTTTCAAATGTTAATAAAGCGGAATTTCGAAACAATATTTCGATTTTATCAGTCAGTTTGGTTCAATTTTGTCAAAATAAGCTTTTAGTCTTAGATGCATGATTTTCTTTATTAGTTGTTATTGACTTTGAACTAGCTGTCAGTAACTGCAAGTACTCTCAGATCTGTACTTACCCAGCAGGCACACAACGTTGAACCAACGTTGAAAATATGTTGAAATTTGGTTTTAGCGTTTATCAACGTAAAAACAACGTTGTATCAACTTCAATCATATCAACGTTTAAATCACGTGGTTGAATCAACGTTGATTTTTGGTTAAAAATATCAACATTAAAAAGTCAACGTTGAATCAACATTGAATTTAAGTTGATGCTTTCAACGTTTTGAAATATAACGTTGATAATAGTTTTTTTTTTTTTGTTGTGGGGATGTATAATTACCCGACAACGTCCATTGTGTTTTTGTTACTTGTTTTGCTTTCTATTTACCTGATGAGTTAAGCACTTTTCAATTGATTTTTATAGTTTGTTCATATGTTGTACTGTTACACTGCTGTCCCGGGTTATGAGGAGGGGTGGGCGCCCGCTTACATGTTAAACCCCGCCACTATCTGTATGTGCCTGTCCCAAGTTGGGAGCCTGTAATTAAGTGGTTGTCGTTTGTTGTTGTATATCCTATTTGTTTTTCGTTCATTATTTTGTACATAAATCAGGCTGTTAGTTTTCTCGTTTGAATAGCTTTACATGTGTCATTTCGGGGCCTTTTATAGCTGACTATGCGGTATGTGCTTTGCGCATTGTTGAAGGCCGTACGGTGACATATAGTTGTTAATTTATGTGTCATTTGGTCTCTTCTGGAGAGTGGTCTCAATGGGAATCATACCACATCTTCTTTTTTTATATTAAAAATATTGCTGATGTATAATAGGCCTGCTTGTCAACAATTTAACTCCATATGAATCAGTATTTATTTGAGACTTTCAATTTGAGTCAATGACCCTTAGCTGGAGATACGCATGTGCTAAGAATATTCAGTTATTAAAAGAAAAAAGGTCAACGTTGGCAAAAGTGAAACAAGGGAGCCACCGAGAAGAACAATTTCGTTGACCGATTTGATCCACAAAAAAATTATTCCAATAGAGTTAAAAACGGCGATTTACATATTTTTTTAACCTATAACAAAATCTTCAAAATGCGATTGCACGTGTCTGACGTGCATCGTCGGCATTGTTCGGATGTCATCTCAATGATTAATAAGAAGGCGTTTAGTCTTAAACACACGAAATGCTGATACTAGTACATCAAAGCGAGTTCATATATCATTTATTGTTTCTTTTTGACATTTTTATAATTTGGATATACGGCTTAGTATGTTATAAATCAAACAGATAATATGATAATTTGAGTAAATTGCTGAGCATAAATCTGATATGTTATGTCCAATTAAAACAAAAATATGGGACCACTTGAACATTTTTGCATTCGACACTGTTCCAAATTAACGCAAAACATGAAACATCGAAACACCGACCAAGCATTTACGCTCACGGGTTTGAACGGCTGCGTATGTTTTCAAAACTGTACATTATTCCCGGATTGTGACCTTGAGAAAGCTTTACATGTAGAAAAACGTACTTGCAGTTTGTTTTATTCGTTGCAATCGAAGAAATCACTTACATAGTGTGTCCATATTTTTTTTTCTCTCTATCATTTTAGTGATGACATTTAGTTGTGTTCTTGTCTGGAGAATGACTTTATTCCTATACCTTAATCAAACAAACATAAATATGCTAGATATATATACCAGAGGTGTGATGAGATGATTACAGCCATAAATGTTCTCCTTGACAACATTTATGTACGTTTCGGCAATAGTTTATCGACATATTGTAGGTATTCCTATGGGCACCAATCGTGCACCTTTAAAAGCAGACTTGTTTCGGTACTGTTATGAATCACAGTTAATGGCGAAATTCAGTAAAGACCCGTCTTAATTCCATTTAATTGATAAACTCAACAACACTTACCGTTAGCTTGATGATATTCTTTCGTTAAATAATCAAGAAATCTCTAAATATACTGCCAAAATTTAACCACAGCAACTTACTTTAAATATCAAATATTAACAGCAATAAGTGTTTTTTCCTAGATTTAGATATTTCAGTTTTATACCAGAAACTCAACACAAATATTTACGACAAAAGGGACGACTTTTTTTTCCATATTGCTAATTTTCTTTTTTTGGACGGTGATGTTCCTCTGGCACCATCTTACGGTGTTTATATATCCCAACTCTTTCGTTATGCCCGTGTCTGTAGTGAAGTTTTGGATTTCAATGAGCGTTATCTATTTATTACTGGTAAATTTTTAAGTCAGGGATTTCGCTACCACAAATTACTTAAAACCTTTACTAAATTCTTCCATAGATACAAAGATTTGGTTTGCAAGTTTGGCTGTACCTGTAAAAAACTTATTTCAGACGAAATAGCACATCCTAAATTTTACGGTGATGTTGTCTAGTATCTGAGAAAGAGACCTAAACACAAAAATTTAACTAAGTTGCTCAAGTAGAAAATGTAGGTCAAGGTGAATCCTGTTGCACTACCCAAGATCTATCCACTGGTCAAGTAGCAATGCTATACCATGTCTAGCTAGTATCTGAGATATTGACCTAAACGTAAAACTTAACCAACTCGCTCATGTGGAAAATGTAGGTTAAGGTGACTTAATTAATAGTGAATCCTATTGCACTACCCAAAATCTATCCACTAGTCAAATATCATTGCTTTAATATATCTTGTATCTTAGAAATTGACCTTAGGACAAAAAACTTAACCAAGTTACTGGCAAGTCACTCAAGTGGAAAATGTAGGTCATGGTGACCTAATTGATAGTGAATCTGTTGTAGACCTAAGATCTATCTACTGGCCATGCCTAGTAGCTTTAAAAAGGACCTGAACACTAAAACTTAACCAAGATAGGTATGAACAGACGGACGGACAAGGGTAAATCTATATACCCCTTTCACTATTATGGTTGGGGAATTTTCAACTTGAATGTGCTAAATTGCCCTATAATTCTTATCATCCTAATCAATGAAAAGTTTGTCAGGACATTTTATTTGCGCCTGGTACTTGCCGTGATAAATTCAGTGTCAAAAACAAAATGTCCTATATTCCATATATTCCCAAGCCAAACATATTAAACCTCGCCACATTCTTTATGTGCCTGTCCCAAGTCAGGTGCCTGTAGTTCAGTGGTTGTCGGTTGCCTATAATTGCTTACATTCACTTTATTTGACCTTTGGTGGATAGTCTCATTGGCATTCATACCTCATCTCCTTATTTTTATATAAAATAAATAATTACAAACACATTACAATACAATTATATTTAACTAATTTACAACTTCAACTTTGTTCGAGAATCTGTATATACAAACTAAAACTTCATTCAAAAATGTTTATATACAGGTATATAAAAACATATTTTATATGCCACCATATCTCAAGTACGGCGTTAAGGCATCAAGATGGGTGCCTTCTGTTGAACAGCATCTGCTAACCCTTCCGGAACACCTGAGATCACCCCGGTTTTTTAATGGGGTTTCTGTTGCTCACTCTCTAGTTCTCTGTTTTGTGTTTTAAAATTATAAAGAAACTAAGGTTTCAACTCCCTCAGGCAAAATTGACCTTAGACGGATTTGGCTATTTTTTAGGTATATTTTTGTCATATAGCTCTTCAACTGTTTCGGTTCTTATACATCCTCGGCTTTAAAATAATCGGATTTGAGCGTTTCCGCTTAAGGTAAATCCAGAAAAGTGCCTCGAACGCATGAAATTATTTAACGTGTTGTTTTCTATTTTTTTTACTAGACTGCTTTTGTTATTTGGTCGTTTTTTTCGATTTTTTCGACTAACGAAAGCTATATTTTATAGTATTGTTGGCAAAATTGTAGATCTATATTTACACATTCTTGAGTTTTATTTCAGACGAAGAACATATATGTGTATTTTGTGGTGTTATCCCTGCATAACCATCGGCTCACCGAGGAGAATGTCAGTTGTAGAATTGTCACAATAAAGACATATAAAGATCAAAAAAATAATTTGATGTAACTCTAACTGGTATCATCCTTTAAGACTGAAAACAAATATGATGAAAATGATGATGACGGTGATGAAAACCCAAACATAAATTTGACGTTTTTATTTGACAATGTTTCTAATTAATTGTGTATCATTTCAAATCCTGTCCATATTTTTGGCAATTCAACACTTTCAAAAAACACCTTCGTATACGTTGCAAAATATAATGAGTGTTTTCTGAGTAATATTCAGCTTTCAAAGTGAAAATATTTAAGAACTTATTCAATCCAATTATACTTGTTAAAACAGAACAGCAAAAAATATTTGGGATTCCAGCAAAGTTTTATCTTAATGGTACAATTAAAAACTTCTGCTGGTATATAACAGTTACCTTCCTGTATTATATGTTATACTAATAATAAAGATAAATTTTGCTAACATATTTTAATTGAAGCCGATTATTCGGCACCAGTTTGTTTGAGTGCTTGTTTAAAGAAAACGAAAGTCTAAAGATTACGTCATTTAAGTCTAAGTCAATTCACGGATATTTCACGTATCCAAATGAAAAATTTAAGCAGTTCCTTTCCCATGTCTTCTGAAAATAATTCAATGTTTATGGCTGAGTGCTTATTGACCCTGATCAACTTTGTTAACACTGTGTAAATAACCAATGAAATTCGTGCACAATGACCTATTTCTATATTTCTCGAGGCTATCTACTAAACGTGCATGTGCTTTTTCGTTATACCTAGTTTTTGGGAACATGTAAAACAATAAAGGAACACAATGAATAATGTTTGGAAAAAATCTGTTTGGCTGCTATTTCATTAAAACTGCCTCATAAAATGCAAATATCTATGTCCGAATTAAAATGTCATTGAAGTACGAACTTTTATCGCATTTGTTTTTCATCTGATTGAGGTTTTAGTACTCAAATAAGTGTTTAGGACTACGAATGACCCGAGTCAGGAACCTCGTCATTGGTTTCCTTTGTTTAGATAATTACAAGACTGGTACCTACAGCTTTTCCATAGTACCGGAAACCGTGCAAAACCATTAGAAGCCGGAATTTGTAAGACATCAAATTCAAATCTAAACTATAATTCAAATGCGTATTGCCAAATAAACTTTAAACAGTAAGTTTGTGAAAAGTATCAATTACACGGAACTCAGACGGATCTCTATTGGTATACTTTGTTGAGTCCGATTACCACCGGTCTTACATATTTAAATAATGAAAACAACACTTAATGAATTCCATGCGTCCGAAAGCGCATTTTTTTATTTATCTTCGTCAGGTTCGCTCAAAGCCGATCATGTGAAACTACAGGATGTGAGATGTTAATTTAAAATCCATGATTGCCGATGTTACGTGTTGATGTCCCGAATAATTAACTTTTGTTGTTTTTTTTTCTTAGTATATTTGCGGTAGTTTGGTGTTAAAGGTAGACTTTTAGTTCTTTCCCAGGTTTGCTTACGATCGTATTATCGGGTCAGGTTTTACAAACAAATAAAACAATGTATAAACAAAGCTTATAAAATAGACGTGCACTCAATCGTGAATAGGCAGGGATATTTTGTGATAAAAGCTGGCCTTAGATGGATTTGACTATTATTTTTGGGTCATTTTTGATTATATACTAGTAGCTCTTCAACTGTTTCGGTTTTATACATCATTGGCTTTCAAATGTTTGGCTTTGAGCGTTCATGATGAAGGTATATCCAGAAAAGCGCTCCGGATGCATTAAATTTAAAACGTGTTGTTTCCATTTTTAATAGAGTCAACAACCAATTAAAAAAATCTAGTGGTCAATAAAATAGAAATAATTGGAGCGCCCGAAGAGCTTTTTTGGAATAACATAAATCAGGAGACCAAAATTTTGGAAAACCAGGAATTTATGAATACTTGAGAAGCTATAGTCCAAAAGGGAAATATAATGGATAACCAAAACCGTCTAAAGTAAACTTTGTCAGAGGAAGTTGGAGCCTTATTATCTTTATAATTTCTTAGTTTATCAATGGAAAAGTTAGGAAATATATGTTTGTTTTTATATCAAACATGCAGTCTTCATCAATAGACATTAGTCTATAATATATGTTCAGCTCGAAAGTCTCGAGTGCAGTGTTGATGATAAATATAATCAGGACTAGAGTGTTAAATTCCAATTTTCAGGCGACTGTCTCTTGACTGGCTGACAAACAAATATCGGTTCTAATCTTCAATTAAATACTCATTAAATTTGAATACAAGCTAGATGAAAGAAATAACGACTTTAATTGACTAGAATTTTCTAAAATTACAATACTCGTCTGGCGATCATATTTGATGAACGTCTATGGACAAAGTTAGCTTGATCAAATATCCCATTGTCTTAAATATAGCCACTCTATATTTGTGTTGTTGGGTTGGGTAAGACCTTAATTAGAATATCTAGGGAATCACCAACTACTAGTATTTTACCATAAAATGTCGATTATTTCTACAAACTATTACACATTTTTTAGACACAATATTAATAGGAATAATCCAGATAAAATGTCGATTATTTCTACAAACTTTTACACATTTTTTAGACACAAAAATTAATAAGGATAATCCAAACGAAACGTAAACATTGATATAGACTTTGCAGTTCACAAAGAGGTATTTTCATTAAAATATTGTCATAATGGCTACTCCGAGCGCGTCACATTTAATATTTTCTGAAATGCACATGACTTACGGGTATTCTTCTCTCCTAAGATTATTTGTGAAAACTGTAGCTGCAACTATGACTTGTTAACACAATCAATATTTGTGCACTAATTTTTAATAAATTTTGGAATAGTAATTTTTAAAAAGTATATTTACACACTTAAGTATCAAACAGCTCTTTTAAAATCATTCAAAAACAGTCAGTCAATCTCTCAATCAAACAGACATGAACACAAGAACAGATCGATCTGTTATGGCGCTGTATATGATTTAACGAGACAATTCAACACTTGTGAATGAAAAACAAAATCAAATTTAAATAAAGGCAAAGGAAACGAATGCAATTACATTCAGCGTAAAGTACAAAAAACACTTAAAAACCGACATATAACATTTAAAAAAATATTCGGTTCTCATTCATTAACTGGTAGAAAGATAAGAACAATGGCTTCTAAGCATATTTTTACGGTGCCCAAAGGACCACAGAGTATAAACGACCCGGCACCAATTAATTCGAGTTAAAATACTTGGAGGTATATTTTATTGCTACCACTGCATCGGATGAGCAATATTTCCCCACTCACGACATTCAACTTTTAAAAGTTAAAGAAGAAATGCTCCTTATAATTATAAGGCACCACGGGTTGACTCGGGTACAGAAAATGACCAATGGTTCGTTTGGCTGTGCCAGCTGTGTAAAAAATAACAGTCACATATGGTTTAAATGGCGACATTATATCCGATGGTTCATATTGGGAGAGTTCCACACTCATTATACGTAAATGAACCCTTACAACATTCTACGCGGGATCCGTAGGTGACTTATTGCAAGAAAGATTTCCGTCTTTACGTAACATACCATGGCGAAGAATGGGCCAAGATAACAAAATATTGATCAATGAATTAAAGAATGGAGAATGATAAACAGAAAAAATTAGTGAAAAAAGACCAAAAAATTAAGAATACACAAATGATGACACCCCCTATCCAGACCCTCATACTGTGCTCTTCATATCGATCTGTCAAATTTACAGAACCTAAGTAATGGTCTATTAATAGACTTTGCTCTTATCCTGAATATGCATGAGCTATTTGCCAAAGCACGTTAAGGAACTGCATACGACAGTGAATCAATTAATGTATCTATTTTTTATGTGATGTGCAAAATCATCTGGTATACTCGTCCTTTTTATGGCTCATAATGTTTAATAAAAAAAATGACAAGACAGAAAGTTTGATATTCTACAATTTTATTTGAAACTGTTTGAGAAACATTTATATATATACAAAAATAAGGTAACCATCAATGGGAAAACAACATAACAGCTCAAAACCTCGGCTACATGACATTTAAGGACACCACAGGGTCTACACAGTGTCATCAATAATAGACGAACTTCAAAACCACATGTAAATGTCCTATGTACATACTCGTTGTTTGCTTTGGTTTTTTATGGAGGTTTCTTTTTGTTAGTTTGTTTGTTTTTTTGTTGTTGTTTTTTGTTGTTGTTGTTTGTTTGTGTTTTTAAGTTTGTGTTTTTTAGGGCAGGGCTTTTGGTCTTAAAGAATCCTCTCCCTCAAACATATGTTCCGTCGATACCAAAGTGCTATATAAAAATAATATCTACATGTTAAGCACAACATCACATCTGCGGAAAATTCCATTTGCCTCCTACCTATTCTTTTTAAGTTTTGCGTTTACAACAGACATTTCTCTAAATTTGTGATTTTTCAATATAAACAAAGTTCACCAAATTATAATATACACATCTACACATTATGCACAACACTTGTGCCAAATTTCATTGGCCTCCTACCTATACTTGTGGGGTTTTTTTTTACGTTTACAACGTACATTTCTCTAAATTTGTTATTTGTTATCAAACACAAAGTTCATCAAAATATAATATGCACATCTATATATTATGCACAACAACTGTGCAACATTTTATTGGCTTCCTACTTATACTTTTGGAGTTTTTGCGTTTTAAAAAATTGTTGATGGACAGACGTACAGATGGACAGTCAGAGTACAGAATGAAAACTGTAGGACACCCGCATCTTATTGGGGTCCTAATAAAACAATGTATAGACATAGCTAATAGAAAAGATGTGCATTTAATCTGTTTGTGTGAACAGACCGGGATAATTTGTAGTAAACGGTAAAGGGACAACGACCCAACACAACAAGACATCTAGTGGTCAATAAAAAATACTAACAGCTCTAAGGAGCCTGTGTCGCTCACCTAAGTCTATGTGCATCTTCAACAATGGACACACTCCAACATTGTGGACTAGAATAGAATTCATGACAAAAATCTCTTTGTTGATGATCTAGTATTGCTGATAATTTTTTTCTGTTCACAGTTTCTCTCTTATCTTCTTTAGTTTTTACCCTAAACACATAAAAGGCTAATAACTCTTAAAATGAGTCTACTAAAGATTTTGACAAAATTTAACTTATTTGTAGATCTTGTCTAGCTAATCATTTTTGCTATTTAAAGTGTCTATCTTTTATAGTTTTTAAGAAAAAGGCAAAACGTAAAATATTAGTAAAAATCGTCTTTTAAGAGCAAGAACTCCGAAAAGGAGTCGACTGATGATTTTGGCTATGTTGGCTTATTTGTAGATGTAGACTTGCTTATCATTTTTGCTTAAGGTAGATGGGTGGTCTTAATTAAAATCCATAGAAATTTTTAATTATTTGTCAAAATGTAGTTTTTTCCAAAATATAATAAAAAGTATGGGTCACAGGACTTTTTTTTCACGCTACAGGTTGTGCAAAATTGTCAGATTTTGTATAGATTATGCATGGAAAATCCAATTTTGTGTGATAAAAAGAAAACTACATCATAGAATTTTAAGATAAAATGTGAGAAGATAGCTCTTATAACATGCTTTCAGATAAGAAAAAGAAAAAGTGGGGTCACCGTACTTGTTTTCTTGTTACATATTAAAATAGATAAATTCACAACACTTTCTATTATAGAAATTACTTTATCTGAGTTATCTCCCCTTATGTTGCAAATTTGAAAAAAAATGAATCAAACAAAAATATTGTGTTTTTTAGAAAATACAGCCGTAAATATGATAAAAACACATAATTTTCTACATTAACATGAAAAGTGTTACACATGAATTATAGACTACTTTCAAAATTTGCACATTTCATTAAATATCTAGACCAATTGTTATCTGCTACTTCAAAATCCAAGATGGAGGAAGACACCCCTAAGGTGGCTATCTATCTATTATAGTTTTTTTTTAAATAAAAGACTGAACACAAAAAATGGGTAAACATCATAAATAAAGATCAATAGCGCCAATAAGGAGTGAACTGACTTATTTGTAGATCTTGTCTAGCTGATCATTTTTGCTATTTAAAGTGTCTATCTTTTATAGTTTTTAAGAAAAAGGCAAAACGAAAATATTAGTAAAATACGTCTTTTAAGAGCAAGAACTCCGAAAAGGAGTCGACTGATGATTTTGGCTATGTTGGCTTATTTATAGATGTAGACTTGCTGATCATTTTTGCTTAAGGTAGATGGGTGGTCTTAATTAAAATCCATAGAAATTTTTAATTATTTGTCAAAATGTAGTTTTTTCCAAAATATAATAAAAAGTATGGGTCACAGGACTTTTTTTTCACGCTACAGGTTGTGCAAAATTGTCAGATTTTGTATAGATTATGCATGGAAAATCCAATTTTGTGTGATAAAAGGAAAACTACATCATAGAATTTTAAGATAAAATGTGAGAAGATAGCTCTTATAACATGCTTTCAGATAAGAAAAAGAAAAAGTGGGGTCACCGTACTTGTTTTCTTGCTACATATTAAAATAGATAAATTCACAACACTTTCTATTATAAAAATTACTTTATCTGAGTTATCTCCCCTTATGTTGCAAATTTGAAAAAAAAATGAATCAAACAAAAATATTGTGTTTTTTAGAAAATACAGCCGTAAATATGATAAAAACACATAATTTTCTATATTAACATGAAAAGTGTTACACATGAATTATAGACTACTTTCAAAATTTGCACATTTCATTAAATATCTAGACCAATTGTTATCTGCTACTTCAAAATCCAAGATGGAGGAAGACACCCCTAAGGTGGCTATCTATCTATTATAGTTTTTTTTAATAAAAGACTGAACACAAAAAATGGGTAAACATCATAAATAAAGATCAATAGCGCCAATAAGGAGTGAACTGACTTATTTGTAGATCTTGTCTAGCTGATCATTTTTGCTATTTAAAGTGTCTATCTTTTATAGTTTTTAAGAAAAAGGCAAAACGTAAAATATTAGTAAAAATCGTCTTTTAAGAGCAAGAACTCCGAAAAGGAGTCGACTGATGATTTTGGCTATGTTGGCTTATTTGTAGATGTAGACTTGCTGATCATTTTTGCCTAAGGTAGATGGGTGGTCTTAATTAAAATCCATAGAAATTTTTAATTATTTGTCAAAATGTAGTTTTTTCCAAAATATAATAAAAAGTATGGGTCACAGGACTTTTTTTTCACGCTACAGGTTGTGCAAAATTGTCAGATTTTGTATAGATTATGCATGGAAAATCCAATTTTGTGTGATAAAAGGAAAACTACATCATAGAATTTTAAGATAAAATGTGAGAAGATAGCTCTTATAACATGCTTTCAGATAAGAAAAAGAAAAAGTGGGGTCACCGTACTTGTTTTCTTGCTACATATTAAAATAGATAAATTCACAACACTTTCTATTATAAAAATTACTTTATCTGAGTTATCTCCCCTTATGTTGCAAATTTGAAAAAAAATGAATCAAACAAAAATATTGTGTTTTTTAGAAAATACAGCCGTAAATATGATAAAAACACATAATTTTCTATATTAACATGAAAAGTGTTACACATGAATTATAGACTACTTTCAAAATTTGCACATTTCATTAAATATCTAGACCAATTGTTATCTGCTACTTCAAAATCCAAGATGGAGGAAGACACCCCTAAGGTGGCTATCTATCTATTATAGTTTTTTTTAAATAAAAGACTGAACACAAAAAATGGGTAAACATCATAAATAAAGATCAATAGCGCCAATAAGGAGTGAACTGACTTATTTGTAGATCTTGTCTAGCTGATCATTTTTGCTATTTAAAGTGTCTATCTTTTATAGTTTTTAAGAAAAAGGCAAAACGTAAAATATTAGTAAAAATCGTCTTTTAAGAGCAAGAACTCCGAAAAGGAGTCGACTGATGATTTTGGCTATGTTGGCTTATTTGTAGATGTAGACTTGCTGATCATTTTTGCCTAAGGTAGATGGGTGGTCTTAATTAAAATCCATAGAAATTTTTAATTATTTGTCAAAATGTAGTTTTTTCCAAAATATAATAAAAAGTATGGGTCACAGGACTTTTTTTTCACGCTACAGGTTGTGCAAAATTGTCAGATTTTGTATAGATTATGCATGGAAAATCCAATTTTGTGTGATAAAAAGAAAACTACATCATAGAATTTTAAGATAAAATGTGAGAAGATAGCTCTTATAACATGCTTTCAGATAAGAAAAAGAAAAAGTGGGGTCACCGTACTTGTTTTCTTGCTACATATCAAAATAGATAAATTCACAACACTTTCTATTATAAAAATTACTTTATCTGAGTTATCTCCCCTTATGTTGCAAATTTGAAAAAAAAATGAATCAAACAAAAATATTGTGTTTTTTAGAAAATACAGCCGTAAATATGATAAAAACACATAATTTTCATAATATTAACATGGAAAGTGTTACACATGAATTATAGACTACTTTCAAAATTTGCACATTTCATTAAATATCTAGACCAATTGTTATCTGCTACTTCAAAATCCAAGATGGAGGAAGACATCCCTAAAGTGGCTATCTATCTATTATAGTTTTTTTTAAATAAAAGGCTGAACACAAAAAATGGGTAAACATCATAAATAAAGATCAATAGCGCCTATAAGGAGTGAACTGACTTATTTGTAGATCTTGTCTAGCTGATCATTTTTGCTATTTAAAGTGTCTATCTTTTATAGTTTTTAAGAAAAAGGCAAAACGTAAAATATTAGTAAAAATCGTCTTTTAAGAGCAAGAACTCCGAAAAGGAGTCGACTGATGATTTTGGCTATGTTGGCTTATTTGTAGATGTAGACTTGCTGATCATTTTTGCCTAAGGTAGATGGGTGGTCTTAATTAAAATCCATAGAAATTTTTAATTATTTGTCAAAATGTAGTTTTTTCCAAAATATAATAAAAAGTATGGGTCACAGGACTTTTTTTTCACGCTACAGGTTGTGCAAAATTGTCAGATTTTGTATAGATTATGCATGGAAAATCCAATTTTGTGTGATAAAAAGAAAACTACATCATAGAATTTTAAGATAAAATGTGAGAAGATAGCTCTTATAACATGCTTTCAGATAAGAAAAAGAAAAAGTGGGGTCACCGTACTTGTTTTCTTGCTACATATCAAAATAGATAAATTCACAACACTTTCTATTATAAAAATTACTTTATCTGAGTTATCTCCCCTTATGTTGCAAATTTGAAAAAAAATGAATCAAACAAAAATATTGTGTTTTTTAGAAAATACAGCCGTAAATATGATAAAAACACATAATTTTCATAATATTAACATGAAAAGTGTTACACATGAATTATAAACTACTTTCAAAATTTGCACATTTCATTAAATATCTAGACCAATTGTTATCTGCTACTTCAAAATCCAAGATGGAGGAAGACACCCCTAAGGTGGCTATCTATCTATTATAGTTTTTTTTAAATAAAAGGCTGAACACAAAAAATGGGTAAACATCATAAATAAAGATCAATAGCGCCTACAAGGAGTGAACTGACTTATTTGTAGATCTTGTCTTGTTGATAATTTTTGCTTATTTAAGTTTCTTTCTTTCTATCTAGTATAGTTGTTTTTCAAATATTACGCAAAAACGCAAAAACTTGGTAAACATCGTCATTAAAGGGAAAATAATTTAAATACGAGGTCGTCAGACAATGTCAACATTGCAAACTTATTTGTAGATCTAGTCTTATTTATCATGTTTGCTTATGTATATCTATCTTTTATAAATTTTTTCAGATATTAGGCATAAACGCAAAATAATTGACAGAAATCGTCAATTAAGGGCAATTACCCCAATAATGAGATGTCTGCGATTTCTACCATGTTTATTTATTTGTAGATTGTGTACTGTTGATCAGTTTACCTATTTAAAGTTTCTCTCTGTCTGTTATAATTTTCAAGATAATAGGCAAAAATGATGAAAATAAAATCATCATTTAAGGGCAATAACTCATATATATATATAAGAAGTCGTCCGACAGTTTAGATATTAATTTAAAATAGGCTTATTTCATCATTTTGAACACTTCTGTCCCCTGTAAGATTTTCTCTATTTATAGCGGTTTACAAGATTTTAGACACAACTTGCATATTACCCCTATGTTCTATTTTATCCATGTCGGCCATGTTGGTCAGCAGGCGGGTCATCGGACATATTTATTAAATTAGATACATCTGTACCATAATGATGATTGTGGCCAAGTTTGATTAAATTTGACCCAGTAGTTTCAGAGAAGATTTTTGAAAAAGTTAATGACGACGACCACGAAGGACGACAGACTCCAAGTGATAAGAAAAGCTAACTTTGTGCCAGGTGCGCTAAAAATGACATTTTGTAGTTAGCAGTGCCCGGGGCGATTTTTTGGAATCAGATTCACTAGGAAAACAAACATTTTCATACCAGGGATCTACAAATTCTTTAGGAGCTATATACTCCAAATATCGAAAAAAAAATAACCAAAACCTTTCTTAATTCAACTTTGTCTGAGGGAGTTAGAACCTTAGGTTCTAAATAAATCAATAGCAAAATAAGAAAATGTATGTTATAAACATAAGATCTTCAGCAATAGACATTTCTCTATAACGTATGTCCAGCTCTAAAGCCCTATACCAATGGATTAGAGAAGAAGGTTTGAAGTCGGGCGACTGTCTTCAATAGCTTACCTTACCAACAAATATCTGTTCTAGTTTTTAAGTTCTCAATTCTCAATACGCATTATAATTAAATACAAGCTAGGTAAAAGAAATGAACGACTTTAACTGAATGAAAATTACAAAGGAATAATTTGAAATTGTTTTAAATAAGACGATTACTCTACTCGTCTGACGATCAAATTTGATGAGCATCTAGCTATTGACATAAATTATAGCTTGAACAAATATCCTTTTGTACGACTTATCGCCACTTAATATTTGTTTTGTTGGTTGAGAAAGAACGTAATTAGAATCTCTATGAAATCACAAAACGATAATCCAGACGAAAGTTAAACATAAATACGACTTTGTAGTAAAAAAGAAGCGTTTTTCATCTTATTTTCAGAATGGCTACTCAAAGTACATCAAGTTCAAATACCTGCCGCAACTATTTTCATAAATGATCATTATGAGATCAAATTGTTCGTATTTTTTTTTCCGAAAATTCACATCACTTACGTTTTTTTTTCTCCTAATATTATTTGTACAACTTAGACTTGCTTAAACAATCAATATTTGTGCACTCATTTTTAATAAAATTTGGAATCGCAATTTTAAAAATTATATTTACTCACTTAAGTATCAAACAGCTCTTAAAATCATTTTAATGAAGTCAATCTCTCATTCGTACAGCCATGTACACAAGAACAGATCGATCTGTTATGACGCTACATATGATTTAACGAGACAATTCAACACTTGTAAATACAAAACAAATCAAATTTAAATAAAGGCAAACGAAACGAATGCAATTATATTCAACGAAAAGTACAAAAACACTAAGAAACCGACATATTAGATTTCACATAAACTTACGCTTCTCGTTCATTATCTGATAGAAAGATAACGGCCTCAAAGCACATTTTAATGGTGTCAAAAAGGACAACAGAGTATAAAACGACCCGGCCCCAAGTAATTCGAGCTGTACATCAAGGTATTTTTTTATTACTACAGTCCATCGGGTGAGCAAGATTTCTCCACTCGCGACATTCAACTTATAAAACTTGATGTAGAAATGTTCCTAATAGTTTTAAGGCACCACGGGTTAACCTAGATATAGAAAGATCGCCAATGTAAAAAACAAAACCCGCCCCTTTACATCGACGTTTTTTCATTATGACGTTTAACGCCATAAGCCTGGAAATGTCATAGCGGGTCACATATAGATTTAATCGCGACGTTATATCCGAGGGTTTATGAGGGATCTTTTGTAATTCAATATAGTGCTTTCTTTAATGAGTTGTATTCTCATTTGAATGTGCAGAGTGAAAATGATCAAAAAGAAGGATACATATTTACAGATATTCAAAATCAGCGGAATATGACAAAGATGGTCTTCCCTGCAAACTGTTCATCAAAAAGATTTAAAAAAGCAGGTGAAAATATTACACAATTGCCCTTGATATTCCCCCTAAATCCATGTTTTTGTTGCTGCAATTTGCTTGATAATTTTGTTTGCATTGTGATGAGGTTTTTTAATAAGTTAAATATGATATTAACCCTATTTTGAACAAGACACGCTGAGCATGATTTTCGTCGTGCTAGTCAACAAGCTATGAGTACTGGTCTGTACATTATACAAGATAAATATTTGTTTTGTAATCTGAGGCTTGAAGGACACGTGGTAGGTCAGTCCTGGTCCTGTCTGTGAAATTTTCTCCCATTTTTTATTGATTTATCAAAATTATTGATAATTGTTAAAAATGTAAATCAAATACATTTCATTCATATTTATGCTGACAACAAATAAACAACCAATCAAATCGGAAGGGTCTGTTAAAAAGGTCAATCGGGATGAAGGGCGGGAAATTTGGACTCCGTGGAAAAAGAGGGCAATTTTGATAGGGGCAGAAATTTTACCTTGTAGCATTTTTTTAAAAGAATGTATTGGTAGAAATGAGCAGTTTGAACTTGAAAGTTTTTGTTGATTAATTGATTGTTTTATGCTAAACGTTCAGTGGCAAATATTTCATGCATTTTCAGGACGAGAACAAATTAACAATACAATAGGTAGGTCCTTATTTGAGGCCGTCCGTGATGAGGGTCGGGGAAATTTGGACTGCCACTGAAAATGGGGATATATTAAATAGTGACAGAAAGTTTGACTTGTAACATATTGTTTTAAAGAATGTAATGGTTCATATTTTAGAAATGCAGGGCCGTAGCGTAATGGAAGCAACTGAGGCAAATGCCTCACTTTTGAAACGACGACCAAACTTTAGAAGTGTCATTTTTTTTTTCTTCAATTATGTATTTTACATTATCAATATGCGAGTTTCGAGTTTCAAATTATCTACCGGCACACTACATACAGTGTGTCCAATCTGCAGCAGCGATTGCAGCTTTTACCATAGCGGTGACGGTAAAAAAATAAGTGTTCCGAATACAAATCAAAATAAAAAAATTGAAACAAATCTTAATGTCGTTACAAAACTGGTTGAAGACGAGAAAAGAAGATGAAACAGGTAACTCATGAGTATAAACACCCCCTATAAGTATGCTGGCTTATTACTTTCCTTGGTTTATGTTTGAATCGATAACGCTAAAATTACCAATGTTTACACTATCAACTCACTGAACAACAAATGCTAATCGATGGAGCCTCTGTCATGAGTGGACATGTATCAGGTGTACAACAGCGCATACGTGAACAATGTCCAGATGCACCTTTCGTTCACTGCAAGTGGTGACGCAAATTTGCAAGGATGTGCGCCAGATACGGAATTTGATGTCATCAGTCGGCCAAATGACATGGTTCTTGTGTGCATCCCATAAGCGTAAAACCATTCTAAACTCATTTACAGGCAATACAAAATTGGAAGTTGATATGCTTGAAGGTTTACAAAATGAGGAAGAAGATGTCGACATAAAACTTTTGAAAAAGGGTGAAGCGTTTATGCGAAACAAAGTGGACAGCAAGAGTAGACACGGTTTCGTCACTTCTTGCAAACTACAAATCTGTTCATACTGCTCTGACTAAAATTGAAAATGTAAGCACAAGTGATGCTAGGACAAATGCAAGTGGTTATCGGCGCTACCTGGAAGACCCCGAATGCATTGTTGCCGTGTTAGTGGCCCAATTTGTCTTGAGCATTCTTAAGCCACTAACATTGTTCCTTCAAAAGACTGACTGCAACATGGTGGATGCTTTTGAGGAATCAAAAATTCTTCTGGAATTATTGCAGGAAAAGAGAACAGAGGAAAATTTTTCAGAACTTTTCAGGCGAGGTACTGTCATAGCAGATGCTATTGAAATATACTTAATGCCACGTAGGCGAGTTGGGCGTCAAGTTCATAGGGAGAACGCAGCAACTGCCTCTACTGCAGAGCAGCATTGGCGAATTAGTTTATTTTTCCCATTTTTGGATCACGTCATTAGTGAAATGCAACGCCGGTTTCCTGATGAGGTAAAAAATCAAATGTTAGGATATTACCTTATTACAAAAAATGAAGGCAAGTTAACACCGGAATTAATTGAGCCCCTTTTCCAAGCATTTCCGGACGTAACTAACATGGAAGAGTTAACATGTGAACTTGAAAGGTGGGTAAGAAAGACAGTAGCAATGCTAGATGAAGGAAGCCTCCAGACAGCAATTAAGCTAGCCAACAAAGACTTATACCCAAATGTTTTCATAATATTACAAGTACTTTCAACTCTGCCTGTCACATCAGTCTGTTGTGAGAGATCGTTTTCAAGTTTAAGGCGTTTGAAAACCTGGGAACGGGCTACAATGGGTGGTGACAGGCTTTATGGACTTGCCATGCTCCATGTGCATAGGAATGATACAGTTGACAAAGAACGTGTTGAAGCTTTTCGATAGTACAGGTCACAGGAGAATCGAAAAGTTTTGGTTGACCAACAGAGATTAACTTTAATATTGAAACTTGTTTTGTTACTTACTAGGCTAACTAATAAAAAAAAACGCATTTCTGTTATATTTTTTTTGTTTTTTATTATAAATACATTGACCTCTCCCATAGTAATGCTGAAATAAGCTTCTCCCATTTCAGACACCCGAACCCCCCTAAAAACATTTTTCGCCTCGCTCCGCTCGGCGATTTGCCTCAGTTGATTTGGACATGCGCTACGGCCTTGAAATGAGCAGTTTGAACTTGAAAAGTTGTGAAAATATTATATGATAACGCTTTGGTCACATTTTAAGAGTAATATATGGAGAATATACACTCTTACATGTACGTTGGGTGTTTAAAAAACATAGTTAAAGAATTAGATACTGCGCAGACTCCATTTATCGGTTATGTCAATGATTCTTGATTATATAATTATCAGTTTAAGTCGGTCTGTCAATCCAAGATTACGGTCAGACGACAATTAAGCTTATCTTCACATTTGATTAGATAGTGGTCATTTATGTGTTGCCATTAATTCATAGGACTTAACAAGGCACATTGTTAGTGCATAAGAGACGCAATGGCATTGAGTCTATAATAGCATACATTTGACCGGTGCGTGTCAGACTAAAGGACAATTACTACAAGATCAAACTAATTTTTATATTAGTGTTTAAGTGCTGTACTTCTATTCACTTAATACAAGCAATTAGCGGTGTGAATTTGTTAAGAGTTCTTCTTAAGATCGCATTCATAGTGTTAAATGACCGGTAGCAAAAATGCCATATCAATGGATGTATCCGTTAAGGTCAGCTCGAACAAAGAATGAACCTATACCATACCAAAAGTATTCTCATCTATAATTGAAGTCACGATAGATTACGTTTATCGATAATGATTTCAATATGAGGCAAAGATTTTGGGCAACACTTTGTGTCCGGCATGATTCGTACGTCGTTTTCCGTTATTGTTTATGGTTGTATGCCCAATGCAGACTTTGAGCGCGGGGTGTAATAGAGACCGATATTAAAATTGATATGTTACATGTATAATCTATATTTACAAATTGTATCTGCTATTTGGCATGTGAATGTCAGATCAATTATTGTACTTGATTTAAAAAAATTAATTAGTCGAGTACTCATCCACTCTATTCATTTTAAAAACTATTCCAGAAAAAAATAATCATGAAGAGATTAATATTTAAACTCAACACATGACACTTTTGGGAATAAGATATCTCATTATTCAATGCCTTTTATAAATATTTTATCAATTCGCCCATGCAGACATCATCAAACAATTATTTGAACATCACTTTAAGATATAAGATTAATGATAATCGATTATTTTACGATTTTCGAAATCAAGGATATAGATCTACATGTGTTACTTGCGTATCTTTTAATTTTCATGACAAACACACAAAATATCTTCTTTTTTTATTGACTTGGACTTATCTCGCCCCGTATTTTTATGTTCTAACACTAAATTGTATTTCTCGCAGAATTCTTGTAGGTTCTCGTTTCTGCTTTCACTGAAGAAAAAGTTCTTGCTGTTTCTAATGTCTGACAATAGATTGAAGCTCGTATAATTCTTTGTCTTTTTTTATTGCGATGTCTTTGGATGTTTGTAATGTATCTGAGTACTCCAGGACATAGATGTCTTTTCCCATCAACTTTAACGTGTATTTACTCTGTAGCTGGTCGTATGTTACCATATCATTTTCTGTGTACAATATCCTTTTCTGTCGTCCTGGGTGATGGTCGACCCTCGGCACCTATCGGACAGGCGGGGTCTACTTACTGATCATCTTGAACAACTTCTACTGATAACGGTAGTTCTCTGTGGGTTCCGGTTACTAGTATTCCACGTTTCGGTCTAAATGTTTTTTTCCTCATTTTATACATGAAGTAAAATTACAATAGGAAGAAAGCATATTAACATTGCTAGTCGTATTTTTTCTTATATACAAATTGGTAACATACCACCATGTCAGACTCTTATTGTGGTGAAAGACTTTACGTGAATCGTGTCAATAATCTACTTAACCTGATGATGTTACATCTGTACTAGTTGTAGTGGGATGTACAACTGCCGACTAGAATTTAACCCAAAGGAGTAAACAGTACACTCTAACAATAAGATGGCCGCCATTGGGAAAGTAAACAATACAAAGGGAAACAATCATAAGAATAAAATTAATTTTAGAAGTCCCTCTTTCTCATTGGACCTAATCGCTTTTTATATGAATTAATATGACAGCATCATAAGCAAACTGTGAAAATGGCCATTAAATCCTAATTTGAAATTCTAGTTAGAAATAGTGGCCATATTGAAAACATATCGAACCAAATTCTTTTTTGCGCAGCTATTAATTCGTTTTCTGCTTGTATGCAGCGGTATGCTTTGTAGACTTTTTGTTTTGATGAGGTGTTGTTTGTTGTTCTTTTATTGTTTCTTAGGTCAGTTAAAACTTTTATACATGTACCAAGAAATCGTGATATGACATAACATAAATTGACTTCTTGCGCCGGTATAAAAGATGTGTGTAATGGTAAAACCATAGCATGGAACAGTTACATTTATATGATAACAAAACAACTGATTTTTTTAGTCTGTTCATATAGTGTGCTGTTACACCACTGTCCAATGTTAGGGGAGGGTTGGGCGCCCGCAAAAATATATCCGCCATATTATGTATTTGCCTGTTCCAAGTGTCTGGTTGATGTCGTTTCTTGCTGTATATCATATTTGGTTTTAGTTTGTTGCTTTGTACATTTATTATAATATATATCATAATTCCACATTTGTGATGTCGGGGCCTTTGATGGCTTGCTATACAGTATGGGTTTAGCTCATTGCTGAAGGCCGCACGGAGACCTATTATAGTTGCTAACTTCTACGCCATTTGGTCTCTTGTGAAGAGTTGTCTCATTGGTAGTCATAACACATCATATTGTTTTATATGAACATATTCTAAGATGATAATAGTACGTTGATCGTAGTGCAGTATGGGTATTTTTAAACAAGTTTACCTGAAGGTTGAGAGTCCGTTTGTTTTTTCGTGCACGTAATTTTTTTTTTTTTCGAAGATTTTGATGATATTAAATGCTCGAGTATTTATCTTGCTTTTCAGATATTTCAAATTGCAGGGAAATTTATAAGTTTTTCTGTCATAATTACTTCACTTTAAGAGTGCTTAGTTAATATTTGACATCTCGATAGTCAAAATTCCATACATTGAAGGACTTAAAAACAACATGATTAAAATCAATCTAAATGACAAGATGACCTTTGGAATTTCTAGTTTTTATTATTCTTTTTTATTGTTTTATATTTTATCCTTAGTTACAAAATGTGGGACAACCACAGTGATGCAAAAAATCGATTCCGACCATGGCAATAATGCTAGGAGCAAATCGACATTATCGGAAGGTAACGTATAAAATTACCTAATAAATTGATCATTTTTAATACCTTTTTGCACATAAAATGTAGAAATAAGTAATATGTCTTAAAGCTAGCAAGTACGTAACGATCACAAATCTCATTTTTTTTGTCCTGAAACATTCAATTATTCAAATTCTATGATTTAAGTGAGAACATTACACAACGCTTGAAATAAAATTTAAATATCAAATAAATAAGAAAATACCAAGGGAGAGGCAATACACAATTGATAATTTAATGAAGAACAGACAACACAAAAGTCAAAGGAAAAAGACAAACAGATAAAAGAAAAGTCCAAATCACTGCTTATAATACAAAATGAATGTGGATCAACACGAACCCTGCTAAAAAGTAGCTAATTTAAATGCTCATTTTATTCCTGATCCACTACAGGCACCCATCGTGTTGCTTATGACAAGAAAATATTCGACAATAGTATCATTCGGTAATTACTTATAAATGAGGAAAGGAGAACGTTACCATGGCTACGACAAACAGAAAATATCTGTGGCCATCTGGACCATCATATGTATAATTCGTTATTATTTAACCCAAGTATATCACTATTTTCACTCTGTGGTAGAACATTCTGGTACTCGGTCAAATAAGAGCAACTGAAAGCAATAAAATCAATCTTACAATCAGTGCAATTTGGAAGAAATTAACTGTTTTCAAATGATTTTGTCGTGTATAGAAAATATGAAGCAGTTATTTTTTTTCATTAGATTCAACGTCCCTATTGCGGTCGGACTCCGTTGCGTATATATATATAGACATCCTGCTCACCCAAACTGACTTCCCTTGTGAGGGAATCTGGTTTTCTTTTCAGATGGAAAAAACTAGCTGTTCGGTTGGTTGGACAAAATGTTTAAATATACAGCTAAGACAATTATAGGGGAGGGTGAACGTTCACACACATGTTTAACACCACCACATTCTATATGCGCATGTCCAAAGACAGGAGCCTGTAATTGAGTGATTATCCTTTGTTGCCTTTTATCATTTTTTTGTTTTTGTTTATTGTTTTGTACAGTTGTTCTTGTGTTGTGCTCTTGCATCAATGTCAAAAGTTAGAGTGAGTATTTGACACCCGTTAGTCTGTTTAACACTGTTACATTCTTTTGATGCCTGTACCATGTCACGAGCCTGTAATTCATTGTTTGCTGGTGATAATTTTGATTGTCAACCCTTTTTTCCGGTCCAATCTCTTTTTAGTCAAAAGCAATTAATATTATTTTAATAAAACAAAAGATGGACAATGATACAGAGAAAAGCTTTGACAATTACAAGTCGTTCGTGTTAATTTATTTTATTTTTATATTTTTACATAGTCAGACATCATGTTTATCTTTATTATCTGCACAGCAGACGCATTTTGTCTGGTTCACACTTTCTTTAATAACAAAGAAAACCTATTATAAATGACCGATTAGATGTTGGTCATTTAAGGTTTGTCTTAATTCTAATGTCCGCTTAAAGCCGATTGCTTTAGTACAAAGGTTGATATTCTCTAACAGGACATCTGTATACGACAAATAATTACGAATGTTAATATGAAGGAACAGCATTCTTGGAAGGATAAGGAAGAAAACGGTTTATCAAAAACGAAAATCTTAGTTAGTATACAACCTGTTGTGACCTACGTGCACCTCAAAGAGTTGTTTCAAATGTTCTATTACGTGCTGACAGCACGGATTCCTGTCGATGGCGTTCATCAGACGAAATTAAAAAATGAATCGGATTGTTTTCTCATTCATTCTCCAGGTTAGGTCATTAGCCTGTAATATGAACATATGATGCCCATTTTAGTGTAATGTGTACATAAAAATGTCACGTGCTTCTGTAAGTAAGTTTGCACGTGAAAAAAAACGGAAATTTACTATACGTGATTTGTCTCCCCTTTTACTGATAGGAATTAGAAGATGTGGTATGAGTGCCAATGAGACAACTCTCCATTCGCCTAAAATAAATAATATTGAATAAAAAAGTTATGACTAAAATTTTAAGTCATTTATCTAGGTATTTACGTTAATCAACAACAAAAATGTTACCAATTAATTGCTTTTAATCATAATTATGCATATATTCAGTGGATGGAAAATGGGTGAAAAGGGAGTCACACATATTTTTATTGACTAATTTCACACACAAATGAAAATATTATTTGGATTGTCGTTGTTATATTTCTTCTTCCTATAATGTACTATAAATTATTCTAATAATGCTAATTAATGCTTATACATTTTGTAAACGTAGCTATCTAAATCACAGGCGCATGGGGAATTGGTCCCCCTTTTTAACTCATGTTAAGTAAAATTTCTTTATTTCTTTAGTATTTTAACTGATTTGCCCTCGTTTTAACGTATTCTTGCACGTATCTTAACGATTCAACAATAACAGTATTTGTTTTACCGATACCCCACTATTCCTAATAAGTTAAAATACTACAAAAATGATATTTTCAAATAAAAATGGGGGTCTATATCCTTAGCGCCTGTGTTTCATAGAGCATACCAAAGTATAAATAATTTGGGAAAATGCATTTGCTATAAAATTTGTTTTGCATTTTTCATAATATATTTTCGTGTTTCTATATATTAGTCTTTCATCCTACATTGTTACCTTTTCTCATTGAAATAGTACCTTCGATGTATACTTTCCGGAATTTGACGAGTGACGACGAATTGTCATGTGATCGATAACGTTTCGAAAAGGCATGCAATTATAAATAAACGGAAGCAGTTAATATTTTTTTCATATCAACCCGCTAAGCGAAAATATGCAATTGACGCGAATGTAATGCTATAATCATAATGTAAATATTATAAATTATTTACTCTGAATCATAATATAAATATTATAAATTATTTACTCTGACTAGTAATGTGATACATATATTTATATATGAACATCCATCATTCTGACATTCGCGTGGTAACTGACATCAAAACGTGACAATGCTTCTGCATATGGCTTTCAAATATCCCCAGAACTTTTATTTCACGCTGCAATCCAACAGAATCGTGATAAATGTTTTGAAAAGTCAAGTTAAGGTCCTATTTTTCTTATTTGTCCATCCATCACTTTACTCCAGAATAGATATGATAAAAAGGGATATAAGGGTGAAGTATATATCGGTTTTATAGTTCTGCACTTTCAAGTTTATCAAAATATGTGAAAAGATAATTTTGAAATATTATATTAGATTTGTACTGAAAGAATTAATATAATTTCTATCTGAGGAATGAAGAGAGTGTTATGTAAAAATCAATTCACACGTTTTTTTAGAAAGGAACCATTACTATTTGTATGTTTGATTTAATTGTTTCAAGATGACTTTATTAACGGGGATATTTTTAGATCAAATTTTCACCCTAATGTACTGTATTTGTCGGTAATGCCATTGTTTCCCAAAATGTCTTTTTCTCATGCAAATTTAGCTTCTATGACAATTTTGGCATCATGTATTCCTAAGTCTTCTTTAGGGAAATTTACGATTATATATCTATCATAGTTATCTGTTTTGGTTTTTTTTCTTTTTCTCAAGACTGTAACTACCGTCAAATACAATATATTATATGGGTTAACATTAAATTCGTGTTTCATGGTTTCGAATAGATGTATGCAGTAATATAGGCTTGTGTGCCACAGAAAATCATATTTTTTTTTCATTGTCAAATATCTAAAACAATGCATATTTATTTACCTCCTGGAGAGGTTTCTTATTTCAATTGCATTCAGTTTAGTAAAGTTCTAATTAAAAAATCTTTATGTCATGTCCTGATATAGGCTCATATTAACATGGGTAGTCGTTATTATATTTCTAAATATGTTATATTAAGCTTTTGCAAGGTGTAAAACATTGAAATTTAAAATGCCTATCCACGTTAACATGAGCCAAGAGCATGACATGAAAGGTCGATTTCGATTCTAATAGGAACATTAAGACTTTTTCGTTTGAAGCGGACTTATAAGACACGTCCGAAAGACAGTTGTTTTGATTTGATGAAGCAAATTAAATCTGGAATGAAGTATCATTAATTCAACAAAATACATACTGTATAGTCAGGTACACGTAATGTATGAAAGACCCAACCATGACAAAATATGAAACAATTCAAACGAGACTTTTTCTTCTTATTATTAATGTCTGTTTTCTTCGATTTATGATTTTCGATTGCCTCCTTGGTATCTTATCAATCTAAAATCTGGGTTGTATTGCATCCAAACAGATTTTACGTGTTTTACAAAATTTGCACACGTGACCCAAGGTACAATTGACGTTTGCATGTCAGATTTTAATATTTTTTATAGAAATGCATATATTTTTTAATTTATTACCATACTCTATTGCATTCGTCTCTATTGTCATTTTTAATTTATTTTTTATAACTTTTCTTGGATTTACTATCTAGTTCGCATTTTAGATTTTAATTTCAATTTGTACAATTAACAGTTAACTTTTGAGATTCATCCGTGGGAATCGGATTCACATTTTACTTACCCACCGTTACAAACTTTTCATTGATTGATCCTCTGGATTTGGATCCCTTCTCGGTTTTGGATCTGGATATCCGGTGTGATATGTACCGATTATCAGGTTGTCTGCATATTGATGTCGTAAAATATCAGCTGCGAGTCACAATATGAAGCTTTTTGTCGAGTGAGCGCAGCGAACGAGATCAAAAAGGCTTCATATTGTGTTGAGCAGCTGATATTTTACAATATGAATAAGCATACAACCAGATAATCGATTTATCGGGTTGTATTTCCGTATTTTGCATGATTGAAATGTTTTCTTTGTTTCACCAACAAACCGGAAGATGATGTGATAAGTTCGGGTCAAACTTATCAACGTCGGTTCATATATTATGACGTCGGTGATATGTCCGGGTCAAAGTTATTAAGGCTGGGTCAACGTATTTGACGTCACAAGGCCGTGATATGCAATTTTATTAAGAGCTGAGCAGAGTGATACAGACAAACAGATAAGTAAAGCTATCATCTTTGTTGATGTCATTATTAATAATATCATCAGCTTGTTTGTCTTCCTCGTTATTCTAAATGTAAAATCAAGAGAGGTGGTATAATTTCCAATGAGACAACTATCAACCTGAAACCAAATGACGTAGATGTTTATAGGTCACCGTACAGCCTTTAACAATGAATTCAACCAATTCCGCATAGCAAGCTATTCAAAGGCTCCGACATGAGAAAATGAGAAACAATTCAAACGAGAAAATCAAACGGCTTTATTTATCTACAAAACAACAAACAAACAAAATATGATATACAGCAACAGACATACAGGCTTCTGATTTTGGATTGGCACATACAGAATTTGGCGGGTATCTTTGGTGATTTTTTGAACATATCTTAGGGAGCAACCATTTAACTTCAGGGGGGTTATGTTTTTTTGTCTGAGTCAGAATTTTTTTATTTAGTTTTACGGCGCTATCAATCAAATCATTTTTTTCAAAATTTAACACTATAAGGTATGGGGGAAAATCTGGATTCAGAATATTTCTTTTGGTCATCTGCTTGACCACAATATTTTTTTTCATCAAATTGGGGATCAGAATATTTTTTAGGAAAAAAACATATCCCCCCCCCCTTTTGAAGTTAAATGGTTGTTCCCTAAATGGTGTTATTTCCGTGCTGGAGAAAAGAATATAAGACTAGACCGTTGGTTTTCCGTTTTCCTGTTTGAATTGTTTTACACTAATCATTTTTGGGGCCCTTTATAGCTTGCTGTTCGGTGTGAGCCAAGGCTCCGTGTTGAAGGCCGTACTTTGACCTATGATGGTTTACTTTTACAAATTGTGACTTGGATGGAGAGTTGTCTCATTGGCACTCCGTTTTTTCAGTGCTTCAAAATATGAGGATGGAATTTCCCTACTGATATGTTTGTAATTTATGCTTTACGCGGGGACATTGTTCTTACAACAAGTTTTAAAAAGCCTTGTAAAAAACGAGTCTTCGCGACAACGATCTCATAAATCAAATAGACAACGTGATTTTGTGTAATGTTTTGTTGAATCAAACGTTGTTTCTCTTTTTGTTGTTTTTCTTTATTTATTTACACGATATATCTTGTCATGTACTTTTCATATGATAATGGACTGTGAATTGCAAGGCTTATTATAAGACGACATTGCCCCATATTATCAAGATTTTTATGTAAAGTTTATTATAATGAACAAGTATAATAGCGCTATTTACTAATTCGTGAGTTTGAGAAAAGTCTTTGTAATCTTGGATAAGCTGTCTTCTTTTGATGGAATTTCTCTCTTCGTTGACAGTTACTCTTATACGACGGTACCAATTATGAAATGGCCTTTGGATAAATCCGAGTGTAAAGATATATAATAGTGTAGTCGTTATAGATCCATTTTAATAATAAAATTCATAAAAGTGCATTATTATAAGGAGTGTATGAAATAATGAATACAAATGTTTTGCTTGATAATATCGATGTTCGTTTGGGAGATAAAGAATACAGAAAAGTTATTGTTATTTCAATGGAACTAATTTCGCCAGCTGTCCTATGGCAGATTTTTTCCCTTACTATTATTAATAAATCGTAGTATATACCTTAACTACAGAAATATTCAAAAAAAGACATGTAAAAGATATGTTTACAATGTATGCAGTTATTTAGACCACATATATTGTCTGTAATTAATCGATTACCAATGAAGTTTAGCCACCTGATATTAATACTTTAAGATTGCAGCCCATCGTGAAACTTCATATAAAAAAGACTCACATAAATTTAAATACACCTTTTTAGACAAACGGGACGAATCTTTCTCTCTTATAGGAAACCGATGCTTGAAATAGAAGAGAGGTCAGTGTTTTTGCTCCACATTGAAGTCCTTACTTTGCCTTTGAGATGAAGAACAACACTGTACGCGTTTTTTTTTTTTTTTTTTTTTTTTTTTTTGCGTAATGATCTTGTGTCAGCCTACACCACGTCATTTGGAGTTTGGTCGATTCTAACAGTTGTCCTATTAGCAATCATACAATATCTCCTAATTCTTATATGATGTCACCCATTGATACTCTTAATATCCTATCTTTTTCCTATGAAGTTGTATTATACGTCATATAATAATGTCAAAATCATCGTCAGTGGTTGTTTATTTTTTAAATTTAAATAGTTTTAGACAATGACAGAATTTTTAGTGATAATCGTCTTTAAATAGCAGGGATCTTTGATAATCTATTTAAAATCTATTCACAACTTGCGAATTGATCTAACATGTACTACTAAGATCTCTGAATCTATACAAGTTAGAATAAATTTAACATAAAATTGAGAATGGAAACGGGGAATGTGTCAAAAAGGCAACAACACGACCAAAGAGCAGAAAAAAGCCCAAGGCCACCAATTATAGGTCTTCAACACAGCGAGAAAATCCCGCACCCGGAGGCGGGCTTCAGCTGGCCCTTAAACAAAAATGTGTACTAGTTCAGAGAAAATGGACGTCACAATAAACTCCGAAACATATAGATGAACCAAAATTAAAAACAACATACAAGACTAACAAAGACCAGAGGTTCCTGACTTGGCACAGGCGCAAACATGCAGCGGGGTTAAACATGTTTTGTGAGATCGCAACCCTCCCCTTTACCTCTATTCTATGTACAATAAATAAACGCATATCAATATGCACAGTAAAACTCAGTTTAAAGGAAGACCGAGTCCGATGTTAGAATAGGTAACGGAAGAAACTAAGCAAAATGACAATGGTCACATAAATTAACAAAGGACTACTAGCAGTTACTGACATGCCAGCTACCGACCTCAATTAAACTGATTGAAAGATTATGTCTTGAAAATCAAGCACAATCCCTTCCGTTAGGGGTTTAGTATCATACCATCATAAAATATATAGACTGTCAACGATCTCTGAGTCTATACAACCTGTGAATAAATTTAAAATAAACACTATCAATGATCTCTGAATTTAGACAGCTTTTGAATAAATTTTGAATTAGACTTTCAAAGATCTCTGAGTCGAGACAACTTGTAGATAAATTCTGATAAAGACTTCCAATGATCTCTGAGTCTAGACGACTTGTGAGACTATCATAGCTCTCTGAGTCTAGACGATTTGTGAGACTATCATAGCTCTCTGAGTCTAGACGATTTGTGAGACTATCATAGCTCTCTGAGTCTAGACAACTTGGGAATAAATTTAACGAATACTACATTTACCAATTGTGAGTAAAGCTAACATAGACTATCTTTACAAGTTGTGAATAAATTTAACATAGACTATAAAAAAAATCTGATCCTAGAAATTGTGTGAATAAATTTAACGTAGAATATTATACAAGCTGTGAATAAATTTAACATTTACTATCGTTGATTAGATTTATTTATAATTTATCTAAACTCACGAAGAGCTAAACATGTGGTATAGACATTTAGGTATTGTTTTAAACCGTGTGTTGAAATCTTGTTATTTCATATATTTTCTTTGTTGGGTTTCTATAACATCGAAGTATACCCCATTATCTTTCATTAAAACAGTTTTGTGGCAATAAAAACCTTTCAATGCTCATATTAAGACAACTTTAGTTGTTGAAATTTATTTATCCGAAAATCAAAATTATCTAAATACGGAAAAGATTCCGGCAAAACTTGATGAAGGTTAATACTGATTTGTTAGAAACACTAAGGTAGCCATATCTTCATGTAAAGATGGACTTGGTCGTATTTGGCACACCTTTCCCCAGAATTTTCGGTCATGAATACTCTTCTACTTCAAAATTTTATTTGACTTTGCAAAAGTTTTCATTCGAACGCCACTGATGAGTCTTATTGAGTCTTATGTAGAGGACACGCGCGTCTGGCGTACCAAATTATAAGTCAGGACTGACTTGTATCGTAGTACTAATTTATCGTAGGACATGTAGAAAAATCCGTCCATTCGGAACAAATCTTAACTTAAGTAGTTTTATGCATATCAGCCCTGGTCCCTGTGATGAGTTTTTGCACTGCCTATTCTGATGTTTTTATAACATGGAGATATGTAAATTGATATTTAAAAAGTTTTATTTAGTCTTAGACTATTTATAATTCAAATGGGTATTGATTTTGACCCTTTGAGAATATTTTATTTAAAAGTTAAAACATACTTTTGGGAAACACTTAAAAAGATATGAATTTCTATGAAAAATCGTGATGATCGAACTTATCTATTTATTAATTCTAGAAATAATGCACATATTTTACACATTATTTCGGTTATGGCTTTTCTTTTCTGGCAATGACTTTTGTTTATATTATGAATGTATTCCAAGAAACGTTTTTTACAAGTTTTATTTTATACTTCCTTATATACAAATTTAGACATGAGGGTTTTGATGGGGGTCCTTCATTTCTTTGATTTTTTTTTATGGCGTTTTTCTCTATTCTTTATACTTTTTTCTATTCCATATATTTTAGCACCTCATCATTCTTTATTCTTTATTTCTTTTGTCCAATTTTCTCTATTCTTTATATTTTTTGCCCATTATTCTCTATTCTGTAAACCCCCATCCACACCCTCAGACATATATCTATCATTTAATAGGTTTCAGTCTAATTGGACACTGTAATAGCCTCATCATTAGTAAGGGTTTTCTATTATAGTCAGATATTTCTTGTGAAAATCGCCGTCTTTCGACAGCAGGAAACAATAAAACAAGAGAAACCTCGAAAGACATATCAATAGAAAATATAGCCTGGGATCCTGTTTCACTGCTCGATAGAAGACGCTAGGAAAAGGTTTGACCAGGATGCTAAGCTATGGAAAAGAAAACATGACGACTATCGATTAACGTTAGACCAATCCTGAATGTTTTGCTACTCGGGTTTTCAACTCTATATTTTTAAATCTCTCTCGCTTTTCCCTTGAACCAGCAATATAATTTTTTGGCCCAGCGATCCTTGTATTTTTCAATATCTTTTTAACGTAAAACTTAAAAACATTTCTAGTATTGAATTTTTAAATTTTATTTGTGTTTAATAGTTTTTAATAAATATTTTCGTTTTTCCTTTATATTTTATTGGACATCTTTTTTTCGCCAATTTTTTTATTCTTCAAATGATCAAACCTGAAGAAAAAAACAAAACTGTATTTTCCATGATTTTGTTGTATATTATACATTAGTTATTGAATAAGATGTTACCATGGTTACTGGTGAAGATGTTAAAATATTTTTAATTGTAGCAGTTTACATCCTTAAATAAACAAAATACTGAATGATCCTGAATGACATCACTCAATAGGAAAATTTACCAAGCCATTAAACTAGAGGTGAATGGCATCACTCAAGAGGAAAATGTCTCTAGTCATTATAGTTACATTTGCATATTGGAACTTACCTTGGCAATGTAGTCACTTTTTTTCTGTCAACCTCCATAATTTCTGTACATACTGGAAAAGCCGAATTACAACCGGTTAAATGAGCAGGAATTATTTTACCCTCTATCCTATTTGATCCCTACTGGCTATTTTATTTTTCCAGTTCCTTACCTTTTTGTTAATTTGTTATTAGGGGTTCGTAATTTCACATTTTGAATCATTACACTTTAAACGCAAACTTTACATAACTGTACAAGTCTCTTTGTGGTGATTGTAGGGGGATATGACAAATGAATTATTCACCGTTTCAGAATCAAGTGCCTTTTGGGTAATTTCTTAAAAAACATACACAAACACATCTTGATTGGTTGAAAACATCCTAAACAGTTGTAATTCGATCAACTCAACGACGTGTCGTTATTTTCATCGTTGGGAACGAACTATGACATTACCCGTACGATCTATTAGATTCTGAAACCGCCAAATCGAGTTCAACAGTTGGAAAAGACAATGTGTAATGATTCAAACTTTCTTTGGAAATTTATCAAGCTTTAAACGTATGAACAATCACTGTCCTGTCCGAATAACACTTTCAACATTCATTAATATTATGTCAAAATCATTTTGTTTACATCACTTATTTCAAATAAGATTGCACTTTTGAGTAAATGCCGTATTTATTAACACAATAATGTTTCCAATAAACAAACCATAATTGTTTCTAAATGTTCGATAATAAGGCGAACTAAGGTCGTCTGTCATTTTTTATTGTGATTTTGTCTTGTCTGTTTACGTCACAAGTCGACGTGTTTTCGTTGTGCACTATGATAAAGCGTAATTGAATATAATTAGGCAATAAGTTGTTGCTGAGACCATGCCGTGACCCTACCAGGAAGATTCATACATGTATGAGGTTGTGGGCGGGGTTTACAGAATAGAGAATAATGGGCAAAATGTGCAGAATAAAGGGCAATAAAATAAAGAATTATAGAAAAAAAATAGGCCAAAAAATTAAAGAATAGAGAAAAATGTAGTGCTAAAATATAAAGAATAGACAATAATAGGAAAATTTATAATAAATAGAGAGAAATGGCTTAAAAAAAAGAATGCAGAATTAAAGGAACCCCATGCAGACCCTCATGTATAACAATAAGACAACATATTACACTTTTACATTCAAACTGTGATGGTAATGTTTGTCAAAATTAAAACCACGCAATGCCCGTCATAAAAGTATTTTCCAAAATCTTAAAATTACAAATTCCTTGGAAGATGGGGTTAAACCTCGACTAGTGTCAGTCATGTCTTGGAAAATGATAAATATAGCGGTCTAATATTTACATTCGTTTTCATATTTCAAAATGTTTATATATAGTGTATCATCCCAATAAGTACAATGTGTAATCTTCTTGGCTGATAAACCGCCCGGTTGTTTCGTTGAAGCGTGAAGCGTGCTCGCCTCGAGAGAGGGAAGTCGTAGGATCGATCCCGGCAAGGTTTAACCAAAGACTTCAAAAATTGGTATTTGCTGCTTCTCCGCTAAGCACGAGGAATTAAGGAGTAAGAGCAAAGACTGGTCAGCTTGTGGTCAGAATAATGTGTCCGGGGCAGGGTGACATGTCTTCCTGCAGACTGTACCTTGTGAACTAGTACGTTAAAAAATCCGGCCGCAAGAATGTCGGGCTACTATACAAAGCTGGATTTATGTTCATATTTCATATCGCATTAACGTGTTCTCGTCCTGAATATGCATTTCATTTGCCACTGGACGTTTAACAGCCATCCGTCATCCTCATCCTAGCTGATAAAGATCCATATCAAATTTTAAGTTTATCTGAATAATGATTGATTGATTATTGGTTGCTTAACGTCCAGTGACAAATATTTTATGCATGCGATTTTTTTAAGAAACTGAATTTTAGTTGCAAAAAAAATATGTTCGTCTACAGTTTATTTTAGTACCACAACATTTAGATTTAGAATACAAAATTATTTTACTTAAAAGTAGTTAGGCCACAGAGAGATGAATTAAAGGACAGAAAAAATAAATTATGAAAACTGTTAATTATTGGAAACGTTCATTGATATTTGTCGTGTATCTTGTGTCGTCTGCTTCGAACAAATGCCCGAGTGATAAAATAACATATGTTTGCTGAATTTGCAGTTTTGTTATTACAAAAATTAGTAAAATATGAATTTATATTTGTTAATAGTTTAAACAGGTTTGTATTCAATTCGGTAATATAAGCCATAAAACAATGACGTCAAAAGAGATAGATTGAGAACTGATTGTAATTTGATATTGCCTTTGTTTGCGTCAGTCTTGGGTCTAACAACGACCTTTACTTGTAATTATTTTTCTGCGATAGGGTTTATTAGCTATTTAACACATGCAATATTTCATTCGTAATTGTTTGTTTCCGTTTTTCTCAATGTTATTTCGTTTTTAACAAAATGTTAAAAGTTAACGATTCAGAAATTTTTTAAAGCGATCAATCTTAAATATCATTTTGAATTATTAACGTATGATACCATTTTCCGTTTTCGTAATAGGATTAATTCGATACTCTTGATGCCGGAAGTTTGAAAACCTTTATATACATGAAACGTTTCTGTATAATAAAACAACAAAATATAAATGGACAAGAATATACACTAATTCGAACAAGACATTCCACTTTTTTGCAGGTCCGATTGACAATGGTTTTGATGCGAAAATAACACTATAATTATACCAATTGGGCATTTTTTTTAGCATGGTACCGTGTATATGTAAATGCTCTTTTGTTCCGACGTTGGAAAGTTCCGGGCGGAAAGAACTAACTAGCCGACAAATTCCGGAGGAACTTATTAACTAGTTACTTTGTTCTTCCTCTGGTTTAAAAATTCCACCGGAACAAAGTGACTAGTTGAAAAGTTCCAACGGAACATATCATCTAGTTATAAAGTTCCTTTTTGCCAAATTAGTCAAAACCGGAACTAACAAACTAGCCTAAAAGTTCCAACGGAACTTATCAACCAGGCAGAAAGTTCCATTTGGAGAATTGATGCAAAGTAAAAGCGCAACATATTATATCTGAACCTTTCAAAGGGAAACCAAGACACTGATTACAAAAGTCAGAAGGAACTTATCAACTAGCCACAAAGTTCCTCTTTGGCAAATAAGTCAAAACCGGAACTAACAAACTAGCCCAAAAGTTCCAACGGAACTTATCAACCAGTCACAAAGTTCCATTTGGAGAATTGATGCAAAGAACCACATGAGGAGGGGGGTATTCTTCCCTCTCTTGAGGGTACTATGAATACTAAATTTGCATGATAATGCAACTTATTCCGTTTTATGTGAGCTATGAAATACAACTTAAATTTTGCATATTTGTCCCCAAAGAAACCCCTTTCAGTGCGTTGGATATTATTGTAAATTAATGATTTGCTCTTATATATACTGATACTCGTTCTTTCCCCTCTTTCTACAAAAAGGACGAAATATGGTATATTCGGAACGATGTAACTAGTTGTTCTGTTCCACCAGAACTATTCAACTAGCTACATTGTTCCGGGACTTTTCAACTAGCTACTTTTTTCCGGAACTTTTCGACTGCACTCGGAATAAAACAACTAGTTGGAAAGTTCCATCGGAACGAAATAACTAGTTGAAAAGTTCCGCCGGAACAAAGTAACTGACGGAACATAGTGGCTGTTACATATATATATGGAAAATTCCTTGCCTTTTTTCGTTCCTTTTATTGACTAGTATAATCGTAGGATACCGATTCCATTGTGCGTGACACGTATTTTTAGAATAACCTTCATCAGGAAACACTCTTGAGAAAATAAAATGCAAAAAAAACCGTTAAAAATTCAATAACTACATTATTTTCAGATTTCTATTTTATTTATTTTCCAACAAAGCAATATATCTTCTAAAACATTTCTAAATAATAATTACCAAAGGGGTTTAGCGATTTAATTATATCACTATTAGCTTGACAAATTGGTCTCAGTAGACCAAAGACAAAATCTGGGAAATGTTTGTCTTTCTAAATAAATGACAAGGAAGAGAATGAAAAGTTCTAAAATAAATACAACACAGGATGGGTTCAAAAATAAGAGAATAATGGGCAAAAAGCGCTGAAAAAATATGACTAAAAAAATTAAGAATAGAAAAAAAGCAAAGAAATAAAGAATTATAGAGAAAAAAGGGTACTAAAATATAAAGAATAGGGAATAATGGACAAAATAGATAAAGAATATAGAAAAATGGTATAAAAATTATTTAAAGAATTAAGAAATGAAGGGCCCCATCAAGACCCTCACACAGGATTGTCCTTACACATTGTAGATTATATATTCACTTCCTTGTTTTAACCTTTCAGTGAAAAATGTTTTAGTTTTAACATCCTTCATTAGCGTATAAAATATCTGATCTTCAATATAAAAAAAAAATGGTAGGATTGGAAAATTTAATGATTCGTCGTTGGTTGAGAGTAATTAGTGCGTTATAAGAGGTTACTGACCAGAAATTAATGCAAGGATATATCGTCAAATATCCTGAAGACCACAATTTCATTGGTTTCGTTTACAGAAAAATGGATTGGTCGATGAAGGAAACATGTAATGCATTGTACATAACGCTACAATAATCAATATCAGTAAGCAACCAAAGAGCGTTCATTGTCTTAGTTGACCTGTCCACCTCCTCCTTAAGCGGAGTTCCCAGCTCATATAAGGAACAGTTTTAATTTTTACAAATGTGTATTCTATACCATGCATTGTATATGCTGTATGTACCAGACTGTATGTATAAAGTTGTTAAATAAAATTATTATTGATATTTGTTCATGTCCCGTATGGGTCCTGTGTGGGTCCATGCTTGGTATATTAATATCGAGCTGATGAGTTAAGCCTTTTCAACTGATTTTTATAGTTTTTTCTTATGTTGTGCCGTTACACCACTGTCCCACGATAAGGGAGGGTTGGCGTCTTTAAACATGTTTAACCTCGCCACATTTTTTTTTTTTATGTGCCATTCTTTATGTGCCCGGTTCCAAGTCAGGACCCTGTATTTCAGTGGTTATCGTTGGTTCATGTATGTCATATTTTTTTCTATCGCAAATATAAGGTTGTCTATATTTGCTTACATCAACTTCATTTGACCTTTGGTGGATAGTTATCTCATTGGCAATCATACGACATCTTTTTTTATATAATAAAATGTTGTTTTCATGAATCATTATCAAATGTTAGGAACTGTTTTGTTAATTGTCTTGTTTTTAGGTACATTTATATTTATATAGTTAATGTGATCAGAAGTTTTTGATGTTTTTTGGGGATTGACGTCAAGGTTGTTTTTCTTTTGCTTGTCCATTACGGAATCATTACTGTTGATAGATCTTTGGTATCCTCTCCTGGTTTCATATACAACCTGTTCAGTATCAAGAACGCATTAAAAATTTGCATATGATACGGACTTGTGTTTATTGTAGACCGTTTGTAAACCGTTATTTCGATAGATGTCATTTTGGTTTTATCATGTTGGAGTTTATTACTCGTTGCAATTTTTCCAAAATATTTCCTAATCAACAGAAAAATAAAGCCTGTAGCCAAATGAAAACTTGATCACCAGTTCAATACTCGCCGTCATATACCATGTCAAGGACCGGTTACAAACTTATCTAATTTTGCAATTCAGACGAAAATAACATATTTTTTTTACGACTCCTCTCAGACTAGTAATAAACTTATTGAAACTATTTTTCTTCTTCAGTAATTGTTGTTTTCAGTATATTGAATTACTTTTTAGACAACAATAAATGAATGCAATTTTCAGAGCAGATTTCTCAAGTTTCAGCTCTTTTGATACAAGACAGAATCGAAACGAAAGACTTATTGTATATATAGGTATGTAATTCTTGTAACATAAAATGTCGTCTGCCACATGGTAAAGCCCATAAAGCCGCCACTTCTTACATCATAAAGATAGGGTTATTTACATTTAGGTTTTATAATTTTTAATACCCATGGTAAACTTACTTCAAATCATTCTCTTCATTGTCTGATTATATATTAGTTTGTCAGAAGATAAGCATGTAATTCAATGGTTGTCGTTTGTTGCTATATATCATATTTGGTTTTTCGTTTATTGTTTGGTACATAAATCCGGCCGTTAGTTTTCACGTTTGAATGTTTTACATTTGTCATTTCTGGACCTTTTATAGCTTGCTATATGGTATGGGTTTTGCTCATTGTCGAATGCCGTATGGTGAACTATAGTTGCTAACTTCAACGTCATTTGGTTTCTCTTGATGAGACTTTTGGCAAGCATACTACATCTTCTTTTTTATATTAAAATGAAAATAAGATAGAAAAATGTAATCTAAGAGCTTAAGAAACTAAGACCTCCACCGACTTGGCTCTCCAGTAGAAAGGCTTGATGTGCTTTAACGAGTTGTTGCTCTTCTGAAGTGCTGAAAAATTTAGTCATAACAAGAACATCCTAAACCGTCCATAAACCCAGTTGATCTGAACGGATGGGCATTTTCTGCTCACATGTGACATTCTTACTGATTGTAAAAACTAAGTGTTGACAACAACAAAAAAGTGGTAGAGATTCATATTTTTTTAATATTTCATCGTATTATTTTGAGGTTGTTCCTGGTGAAGATCAAGGACTTGGCATATACTGTAATTATAGGTACCTGCATGTGTATTGTGTATGTTGAACTAGATATATTTAGTGTTTTGTGTTGTCGGATTGTTGTCTTTATTTATTCACGTCCATTGCATTTTGCGTAGTACTGCAATTATTTCCGGAATAGTTGACATTTACTTCCACGTCTATACAACTGAAATATTATAGTTATATAAAGGTGTATACAAGCGTTGAATCAAGATCACCGAACTATAATATGCATTACATTCACGCCTGGTTGTCAATTAATGAACTTATAATTAAGAATGTATTTGCTTTTCTAGTAAAAACTCATTCTCCTACAAAATTATTTCCAGGCAAGTCATATGTCAGTGCCAAAATGATAGAATAGCTAAAATCGACTATGTCAATAAATCTGATATTTGCAATTCATTACTTTGCGAAAAGACAATCAAAGATATATTAGTTGTGTAACTGATTAGGAGGCGAGTGCTATGAGACAAATATTCCCTTAATGTCTTTTTTATTTGAATCCATCCCAGTTTTATGAATGAAAAACAGGTAAGTTCCACGAAATTCCATCCTAGAACTACTCTTTTATTGATTGGTGCATTTAAAATGATAACGTTGCATGCTTAATTTCAGATTTATAATCATCTATTATAATATATATTATTAATGAATTATGTCCTTGAGTTTATAGTCATCAGCAATATTCTACGAGTACACTGACATAATAAGACATTTGATCACATTTTTTAGTAAAATATAATGAAATATTGTTTGTATTCTCTCTACGTAAGGAGAATATGTATTGCCGTAAAAAGCTTTTGTATCATTACATCAAATAATAATTGACCATCAAATTCTAATTCATCTTTTTAAACAATGGTATACGCACACACATACATATATATTTATGATATATAAAATGCTACTGTTGGAAGTGGTCAATTATAAATGTTCGGTCTCATTCCTGTTGGTCAAATGAAGATAAGGGGTACCAAAAGGGGGACAACTCCTTTGCACTCTCTACAAAAAAAGGAAAAAAACTCGGCAAACCTTACTTATTCGAGTTCCTAAAGCCTAAATTAATATTTTCCGACAATGTATGTAAAGTGTATATACATAAACAAGTCTAAATTGAAAACAACGTTCAAACCTATGATTGCGTTGGATAAAAACCGCAATTTTTATACGTGTGCATGCAAAACAAATTTCTTAGAAGAGGGGTCTAAATACAGCACAAACAACATTTTCCAAAAGACCAAAAAAGTGAAAAAGTATATTTTAACAAAACTCATTTGACTAGCAGGTCGAACAACTGATGTTCTTAAACCCTGCTGATACATATATATATAAGTCTAAATTGAAAACAACGTTTAAACCTATGATTGCGTTGGATAAAAACCGCAATTTTTATACGTATGCATGCAAGACAAATTTCTTGGTAGATGGGTCTAAATACAGCACAAACAACATTTTCCAAAAGACCAAAAAAGTGAAAAAGTATATTTAAACAAAACGCATTTGACTTACAGGTCGAACAACGGATGTTCTTAAACCCTGCTGACTGCCATTGGCGATTGCCAAATAAACGGATCACAAGATGTAACAAAATGGATCTTTATCATTAATTTAATACCAAACAGAAAACAATAAACTTGCGGAAAAGATGGTATACCGCAAACATGAGGTGCATAAATTTATACACCATATCCGGATTTCGACAATTAATGTCTCTTCAGTGATGTTTGGAATCGAAACGGTATTTGGAAGGCCATATAATTTATATTTATATTATGATTGTCCAAGCTGGCAGTTATTTCTATCGAGAATATATCAACTCTTTTTTGAAAATTCTTTATTGAGCTATAATACTATCTAGCATATTTATTCACACAATTTTAATTCTGTCAGTCTCGTTATCTTTCGGTGTATAACATTAGTTCATTAAATTGTACCAGTCATTTGATGCACCAGTCATTTGAATGTCACATGTTTTTATCATATCTTAAAGTTTCTAACAACTAGCTATAGATAGAATTGCGTAGAATACTTTTTGTAATACTGAAATATCCTTGTGATATACTTTAAACTTTCGAGGAACCCCGGGGTATAAAAAGTATTCTCAGTTTATCTAACGAGGGATATGACCATCCCCCCCCCCCCTTTCCAAAAGGCACTCGACGTTGTGTTGGATGTAACAAATACGATACACGACCACTTGGAATGAGGACGTTAAATACAAAACCCATTTTAGTAAGTTCCTATCTCTCTTAGATAAGTTACAACCCTTGCAACAGCTTTTATGAATTTGAAGGTGGCTTGTTACAAAGCTAAATTTCTGCACCTACCAAACATATCTTTTTTGATTAAGTCCAAATTTCCGGACGTCCATCCTGGTCGACAGACACACTTGGCAGTACCTACTTTTTATGTATTGTTTAATTTGTTCTTCTCGTGAATTTGCATGAGATATTTGCCACTAGACGTTAAGCAAATAGCATCAATATCAATATTGTAATCAAATTAATGCATTAACACATTGTTTATGATGAATAAAAATTAAAAAGTAGGATTAAATCATTTTTCGTACCAGTCCATTTGAGTTCATATGGGATTAGGACTGATCTGAAAAACGACGCATAATAATTTACAAATGATTTGTGAGAAATTTCAAACAATTAATATTAACGTGAGGAAACTTTTAATTTTTGTTAGTTCGTTAAATTAAATATCTAATAACACTGAGTAAGCTTCATTCATATTATGAGAGATGATATCATGAAGTTTGAAATACTTTGAAAAATTTCATTTGTATTAAAAATCGTCAAATTATATATTTCTTTTGAAAAACAATGGTTGTTTTATGGTTATGTTACTATGATAGGGTTAAATTTCGCGAAAAGAAAGCAGGATTCAACTTATAATCCTATTTAAATCGCGGACACTGCAGCAGAAGAACACATGATATTAAATTTATTATTTTCTTCATTTTTCAAATATTTAAAAGAAAAATCAAGACAGTTTTTGCAGTCGTTATTAATAGAAGTACACATGTATAGATAACTTGTAAATATTGCAAATAAAAGGTATTTCTCGAAACCCTGTTTACGATTTTTTTTTTTAAATTATATTTTTTGCTACTGAAATTTCTGTTTTTTAAAGGAGTCACTAAATTCATTTTGTATTAAGTAACTAAAGTATACTCTTCTGAACCGCGAAAATAAAAATAGAGGATCAATATTTACTACTGTTATTGTAATATCGTACGGAAAAGAGCCATGACACCTTCAAAAGTGAAAATATTAAAGAACATTTACTTAAAAAACAAAAATTAATAAATCAATATTTAGAATAAAAGTGAGGTCCATTCACCAAGCGCTTGTGTTCTGAACAGCCTGAAAAACGCCGAAAAGAGAAAAATAAGCGGGGCGTCGTGAATCGAATTTTTATGTATGACATATTGATGTGAATGGTTTATACAACAGCAACAAAAAAATCAGATGATCAACAAGAATATTTACGTGTATTTTTATTCATTTGTACTTCTCAATTTATATCTGAGAAACCATAACAGTTGCACAAATCATTTGTTAAATTCATATGCAGTTCCGTATACTCTATATAAACATAGTTGCTTGCTAAATTTCATAAGAATGCGTGAGATAGTACATTTAAGTAACTGTTAACATGTCAAGCTGGTTTATTTCCATTTACTTACCGAAATACGACAATTATAAGTACATTTATATATATTTTAAATGTAACAAGAGTTGCAACCTCTTCGTGCAAAGTATATTTATTGACGAAATATTCTATGCTTAGTGTAACTTGAATAACTCTGCGCCCTCTAGGGGGTTAATGTAGCAAACGGAAATCAGTCTGAGATTGACGTAATATAACGACCGACATAGAATCTCAAAACAGGAAGTGTCTGTCTATGACAGTTTTGAAAATCGTAAACACGGTACATCTCATCATAATAAAGTTTCAGACCAAATATAAATTATTTTCTTAATGCAGAGGCTGAGAAATGTCTGACGAAAAATATGTGCTCAGTGGATATTATGAAAAATAAAAGTATCGTCTAACAGACATGACAGAAAGTGACTGTTAGGCAGATAAGAAATAGAGCTCGTCATAATTAAGTTTCAGACCAAATATCAAATCATTCCTTAATACAGAAGCTGAGTTAAATGTAAACAAAAATAAAAAAACAGAAAAAACGGACGGACGGACGGACGGACGGACGGACAATGGTAATGCAGTGTACCGCATCTGTTTTAATAAAGGATGATATGGGGTACATCTCAATGATCCAGCAACCGAACTACACAAACACATGTCTTCTATAGAGGCCAACACATTCCTCAACAATAGACAGAAATGTGTCTCTAAATAAACCCAAGCCGTGTTTAGAGAGTGCGAATAGATTCAATAGAGATTACAAAAAATCTGCCATGGACACCAAAATCTTAAAATAACAAGAAACATTAAGTTTTATCATTAAACTCGAGCAGTAGAAAGCAAGCAATATGATATTCATATTCATATACTAGATATTTTACAACGACATTAATTTTAAACATGTTTCACAAAATACATGATCCGTTTACCGTGTCAGCTTTATATTTCCCCATTCAATACTTTTTATGAAAATTTTATTTCCAAATGACATGTCTTTCATGAATGATGTCCATTAATTCCACATAAGTATATTTTTTGAACTTGCTTGTAAAACAACACTGACATTATCAATGAAGTTTTACTACTTATTTTTTTTTTTCATTGATTTGTACTTGAATAGTCACAATTTGAAGGTATAGTGTTCAGCGACCTCACGTGCATTTTTGTGCATAGAACGTACTGTCATTGATTTGTACTTGAATAGTCACAATTTGAAGGTATAGTGATCAGCAATCTCACGCATAGAACGTACTGTCATTAGAGATACAACTATGGAGTCCGGTAATGTCGTCAATTATATGATGTGAAAGTTTTATTTTCATGATTTGGTCCTGTGTTTAACATTACAATGACTACCCGTGCGGTACTATCTCCCCTAACAAATTATTGATTGCTGTTTACTAAACGCTCAGTTGCAACTATTTCATGAGAAGAAACTCGCAATATATTTGAGGTAGGCTCAGCAAAGTGGATGGATCGGGTTGAAGGGAGTGGATATTTGGACTGTCACTGGAAAATGAGGGTACGTTGGATACGGGCAGATATAATTTGCCTTTCAACACCATCTACAACCAAACGTACTCTCCTCTTTAGATTGAGTTTTACTATCGGATGGGAGACAATAATTCTATTCCATGCAGACGATCCTTATATTAGGTCTCAAATATACAATGAACATCTCGTGTTAACATCAACCATCGTTAAGTATATGTCTATATCAAATTTCTATAAAAGGAATATGAGTAAGCAGGAATTTCAAATGTCGATGCCAAGTTGAAACATTACTAATGCATAAGCATGCCAGATTCATTCAGAAATATGACGACATATCCTTGACATAAAACAGTTCCATTGTTTCTCATTCTATATCCTTTTCTATTCATCAATTTTTCATATGCAAGATATATGTTTCATAAATGATATTAGCTCCGTGTCTGGATATTCATTATGACTGCGTCATTGGTGAAACCATATCGTCGTTAACAAATTGGGTTTTTTTTAATGTTCATCACGTTGTAAAGTGGGCATAGTGGGGGGATTGGGTGACCTTGAACTTACGTGTCTGTTATATGAGTGTTAATCTAGCTAATTGCTATACGTGTCTGTTATAAGGGTGTAAAGCTAGCAAATTGCTATTTAACATCGTATTAATATTTTTTTATGTATACAAATTTTAACGGACCGGAATTAAGCGCCTTTTTTGTGTGATCAATACAGTCAGGAAAAATTCTAATATCTATTTTATATCATAAATATTTGATAAAACTTAAAGCTTTTTCTTGATTTCTCTTGCTTATAGAATTGAATCGGCAAAGAGAATTACATTGAAATCATGTAAAACACAGCAGTTTCATTTCCTTGTCGAAATAGATTAGATGTATTGTGAATCGAGCACGCCATGCCATAAGTACAAGGACATGCATTGCTGTTTAAACCATAGACGCCTTTCTTTGCTTTTGAATTGATTCGAGGCTTTAAATCCCAAACACGTCATAAACAAATGATTGCAACCATTACACAATTGTTCGCTTTCCATTAATTGCAAAAGAATGCAGTCATTAATGAAAGAAAACCCCGACATTGCGGTGAAAAACTCCAGGAAGGCAACCATTTACTGTGTAAATTAGTTATGTCTAAAGGTTTTAGATTTAACCGATAAGATTGAAAATTTCAGGGAAAATAGCCTTAGATTGTAAATGCGATACTTGATACAATAATACCCAATATACTGGTTGTTACGATGTTTTTTTATTGACATTCAAGAATGAAACGACAATTTTCGTGTTTACTGGTAAAGCGAAGTTAATGAGGTAGTAAATTAAGGGTGTTTCTTGACAATGTCTTGTTTTACTTTTAATACAACGTAACTGTATTCAGGTTAAATTCGTAATTATTTTCAAATGAGTAGTATAGAGTAGGTCGATTGGAATTTTCAAAAACAATTCAGAAGAGGAAATAACAACTAGAGGTTCTAAATAGATGTGTCGCTCACCTTGATCTATATGTGCCTTTCATTATTGATGACTAGAATATGATTTTAATTCCTGGCCAAGATCTGGGTTTTTGATGTGTTGATCTTGTCTTGCTGATAATTTTTACTGTTTACAGTTTTTTCTTTATCTGCTATAATATATAGATTTTGTCACAATGCAAAACAAAGGTAAAAATCTGCGTTTTTAAGGTGCAATTACCACGATTGTCAATTTCAGACATACTGATAAATTATTAGTGTCCTGTTGATATTTTTCCTTTTGTATTTTTTTCTTTGCCTTTTATGGTTTTCAAGATAATATGCAAAAAAGCAAAAATGTTGACTGATCTGTAGATTTTGTCTTAATTGCTTTTTCCATCTAAAGTTTTTTATCTATCTATTAAAGTTTTCATGATAATAAGCAGATTTAAAGAACAAAGTGGGAAAAATCATCAATCGAAGGCAATAACTTTTATTAGTTGTTCACTGACGATTTCTGCTATGTTGACTCATTTGTAAGTATTGTCTTACTGGTCGTTTTTGCTTTTTCTCTCTATATTCTACAATAGTTTCAGCACAGGTAAAGGTTCTAAAGGACCTGTGTTGCTCATTTGAATCTAAAAGCATCTTCAACAATGACCACCCTCCAATGTTAAAGCCATGACTTTAAACTTTTTTTGCTGATCTTTTTATTGTTAAGTTTCTCACTATCATAGTTGTTTGCCAAAAATGCAAAAAAAAACTAGGTACAAAAAAAAATCTTCATTTTATTAAATAATAATTTTATTTGCAAAATACACCCATATGGGTCAAGCAAACACAAATACAAACATATCTAATACAGATAGTGAAGAATTACAAATATAAACATAAAAAACATAGTTATAAATGGTAATGTAACCTTTGATGGACATCGACCTCATTTTCGCAATTCTAAAGATTGCTTTATAAAGTCACCAACTTCTGTCAAAAGCTCAGTTTCAGGATTTAAAAGTGGTTGATAATTTGTATAATCAGGGTTTATTAAAAGGCAATAACTCCTTTATTGAGTGGACTAACAATTTCAATCATGTGACTTATTCAAATCTTTTCTTTCTGATAAATTTTGTCAAAAACGTAAAAAAATGGGTAAAAATGCTCATTTAAGGCCATAACTCCCCATAAAGTTTCTCTAACGTCAGAGTACCCAAATTGCACCCATTTAGCAAAAATAGCAACAGAAATCTTACAAGTTTTCTTAGAGACTTAACAATTTATATTTCTCTGATTTGTCATTATGCACATCTCTCGACATAGCTAGATATATATAGATTCTACCACAGAATCGAGTGTGATACGATATTTATCCACTCGAGACAGTTAAATTTTCAAATTTAAAACGCGAGGCTCGCCGAGCGTTTTAAATATTTAAAATTTAACTGTCGAGAGTGGATAAATATCGTACTACACGAGATTTGGTGGTAGAATCTGTTTCTCTAATGATTTTCAAACAATATGCAGGCACACTTATTCCTTCTTTTTGAATGATCTGCAAAAAGATGTGTTCTTTCTATGTGACGTCATCAGGCATGGTCGCCTTTTTTCATGCCGTCACAATAGGAAATTCAGAGGAAAGCAAGAAAATTCGACGTCATTATCGGATTTTAACCAATGAAGAACTGAGATCACACGAACCACACGTTGATTAATTTTTTTTTATATAATGGGTGCAGAAAGGGATAAATTGATGAAGAATTAGAGAAATTAAATATATACAAAACGTTCACAGTATATATCAACAGATGAAGTATTTATTCACTTGAAAAAGTAAAATCTACGGAAACGTCGCGATGCGACGTCTACAAAATGTCAACCTAAAGAAAAATGAACAATCAAAATATGTTACAGGCTTTCATTTCTTAAAAAATGAATAGAAATCTTGGACTATTGTCAAATTGTTCTGGATATTTGGGGAAATAAAACAAAACATCAGTTATTCGATTTTTACGATGTGAATTTAAGCATGGATGCAATTTAGTTACTCCTCATTACAGAATCATAGATCGTTTGAAGTCGTTTCCAACCCATATTTCTATGATTCAATATGGATTTAAAATTGAATTGGTGGAACAATATAGTAAATAAGGACACATCTACAAAATAAACACAGAATTGAAACCTTTGTCTGAATCATAAATTTACATAGGCGAAAAAGCTGTCATAATAGGTGCAATTTGGGTACCCTCACGTTTATATCTATTATATGTCATGAGTTTTCAAGGAAATAAACAAAATAGAAAAAAAGGTCATTTAAGGGTAATAAATCGTAAAAGGAGTCGACTGACGTTTCCAACTTTGTTGATTTATTAGCAGATCTGGTCTTGCTGATTTTTTTTGCTATTTTAAGTTTCTTTCTCTTTATTATGGTTTTTAAGAAAATAGGCTAAAATACAAAATTTTAAAGCATTAACCCCCCAAAGGAGTAGACTTGCGAAATCGGCTTTGATGACTTATTAGTAGATATTGTCTTATTGGTCATTTTTGCTATTTAGAGCTTTACTCCTTTTTTCAATGTATTATTGTTCAAAATAATCGGCAAAAAACAAAAAAATTGTGAAAATTTCCATTTAAGGGCAATAACTCCTATACGAAGTCGATTGATAATTTTGGCAATGATTGCTGTATTTGTATATCTTTTGTCTTGCTAAATACTTGTGCTGTTAGACGTTTCTCTCTATCTGTTAGAAATTTTCATGAAAATATACAAAAAAAAGGTACAAAATTAATATTCTTACGGTGTCGTCTTACAATTTTGGTCTAAATGGACAGAAGGTAGACTTTTAAAACATCTCTGCCCCTGTCAGATTATCTCCACCTATAAGGGTTGACACGTTATTAATTAACAATACTTGCATTGTACCCATTTGTTCTATTTTTAGCCTGGCTGTTATGTTGGTTGACCAGGGGATCATATAACTAAATATCCAAGGATGCTCGTGTCAATGTTTGATTAAATTTGGCTCAGTAATTTCAGAAGAAGATTTTTGTTAAAGATTAGGGACGACGGATGACAGACGATGGACACCAAGTGATAGCAATATTTCGGTATTTTGGGCAAGGTGAGCTAAAAATTGTTAAAATTCGTCCTTAAGGGCGATAACTCTTAAAAGGAAACACTGACGACTTTGGTCATGTAGTCTTATTTGTAGATCTTGTCCTGCCAACATTTTTACTATGTACAGATTTTATCCAACCACGATAGTTTCTGCAAAAAAACACAAAAATGGTTCAAAATCTTCATTCAAGGGCAATAACTTCGATAAGGACATTCTGAACATTTCTAGTTTTTCATATTTTCTTTCTCTGTAACGGTTTACAAAAAATTGACAATAGTTGCATATTATCCCTATGTTCTATTTTCAGTCTGCACAGGCGGATAGTATTTACTTTTTAAATTATATACCCAAAGAATGATTGTGGTACGATCTGGTAAGTTTCCAATTGGCAAAGTAGTTTCAGAGAACAGTTGTGTGAAAGTTAACAGACGTTGTTGGATGACAGACGATGGACGCCAAGCGATGACAATAACCTACACGGTTCTTTGGTTGAGGAAATGACAATTTAAGTCTGAGGGTGGATTATGGTTTTTTTTTTCTATAAAAGTACTCTAATTCCCAGTTTTGAAGAAATGAATACTTAAATCAGGGAGAAGGAAAGAATAAATTTTCTGATTGAGAGTTTTTGTCATAAACGTTAAGTTCTGTAAAAGTTGTATCTGGTAATCTTTACTGCTTTCTTTGTATACTTTACTTTTTTAATCTACAACATGTATAAAATAGATTCAAATGGAAAAATCGGTTAAATAATCTACCATTAAAATCCAATGAATCCTAAAAGGTGCCAATTGACCAAGCATTGGCCTACAATGTACAAAATGTATGTGTAAGAATGAAATGTATACTATATGTACCATCATCCTGCTGAATCATGGATAATAATGGCTACAGGACAGTATGATGAGTGCAGTATTTGATAACTGGCTACAGGACAGAATGATGAGTGCAGTAGATGATAACTCTGGCTACAGGACAGAATAATGAGTGCAGTATTTGATAACTGGCTACAGGACAGTATGATGAGTGCAATATTTGATAACTCTGGCTACAGGACAGTATGATGAGTGCAGTATTTGATAACTGGCTACAGGACAGAATGATGAGTGCAGTAGATGATAACTCTGGCTACAGGACAGAATAATGAGTGCAGTATTTGATAACTGGCTACAGGACAGTATGATGAGTGCAGTATTTGATAACTCTGGCTACAGGACAGTATGATGAGTGCAATATTTGATAACTATGGCTACAGGACAGAAGGATGAGTGCAGTATTTGAAAACTCTAGCTACATGACAGTATGATGAGTGCAGTATTTGATATCTCTGGCTACAGGACAGAATGATGAGCGCAGTATTTGATAACTCTGGCTACAGGACAGAATAATGAGTGCAGTATTTGATAACTCTGGCTACAGGACAGTATGATGAGTGCAATATTTGATAACTATGGCTACAGGACAGAATGATGAGTGCAGTATTTGATAACTCTGGATACAGGACAGTATGATGAGTGCAGTACTTGATAACTCTGCAACAGGACAGAATGGTGAGTGCAGTAATTGATAACTCTGGCCTCAGGACAGTATGATGAGTGCAGTATTTGATAACTCTGGCTACAGGACATATAGAATAATGAGTGCAGTATTTGATAACTCTGGCTTCAAGACAGTATGATTAGTGCAGCATTTAATAACTGGCTGCAGGACAGTATGATGAGTGCAGTATTTGATAACTCTGGCTAGAGGACAGTATGATGAGTGCAGTATTTGATAACTCTGGATACAGGACAGAATGACGAGTGCAGTATTTGATAACTCTGGATACAGGACAGTATGATGAGTGCAGTATTTGATAACTCTGCTACAGGACAGAATGGTGAGTGCAGTAATTGATAACTCTGACTACAGGAAAGTATGATGAGTGCAGTATTTAATAAATGGCTACAGGACAGTATGATTAGTGCAGCATTTAATAACTGGCTGCAGGACAGTATGATGAGTGCAGTATTTGATAACTCTGGCTACATGACAGTATGATGAGTAAAGTATTTGATAACTCTGGCTACAGGACAGAATGATGAGTGCAGTATTTGATAACTCTGACTACTGGACAGTATGATGATTGCAGTATTTGATAACTCTGGCTATAGGACAGAATAATGAGTGTAGTATTTGATAACTCTGGCTACAGGACAGAATGATGAGTGCAGTAATTGATAACTCTGGCTACAGGACAGAATGATGAGTACAGTATTTGATAACTGGCTACAGGACAGAATGATGAGTGCAGTAATTGATAACTCTGGCTACAGGACAGAATGATGAGTGCAGTATTTGATAACTGGCTACAGGACAGAATGATGAGTGCAGTAATTGATAACTCTGGCTACAGGACAGAATGATGAGTGCAGTAATTGATAACTCTGGCTACAGGACAGTATGATGAGTGCAGTAGTTGATAACTCTGGCTACAGGACAGAATATTAATGAGTGCAGTATTTGATAACTCTTGCTACAGGACAGAATAATTAGTGCAGTATTTGATAACTCTGGCTACAGGACAGTATGATGAGTGCAGTATTTGATAACTCTGGCTACATGACAGAATGATGAGTGCAGCATTTGATAACTCTGGCTACAACAGAATAATGAGTGCAGTTTTTGATAACTCTGGCTACAAGACAGAATGATGAGTACAGTATTTGATAACTCTAGCTACAGGACAGTATGATTAGTGCAGTATTTGATAACGCTGGCTACAGGACAGAATGATGAGTGCAGTCATTGATAAGTCTAGCTACATGACAGTATGATTAGTGCAGTATTTGATAACTCTGGCTATAGGACAGAATGATGAGTGCAGTTTTTGATAACTCTGGCTACAGGACAGAATGATGAGTACAGTATTTGATAACTCTAGCTACAGGACAGTATGATGAGTGCAGTATTTGATAACTCTGGCTACTGGACAGTATGATGAGTGCAGTATTTGATAACGCTGGCTACTGGACAGTATGATTAGTGCAGTATTTGATAACTCTGGCTACAGGACAGAATGATGATTGCAGTCATTGATAACTCTGGCTACAGGACAGTATGATGAGTGCAGTATTTGATAACTCTGACTACTGGACAGTATGATGAGTGCAGTATTTGATAACTCTGGCTACAGGACAGAATGATGAGTGCAGTATTTGATAACTGGCTACAGGACAGTATGATTAGTGCAGTATTTGATAACTCTGGCTACAGGACAGTATGATGAGTGCAGTATTTGATAACTCTGACTACTGGACAGTATGATGAGTGCAGTATTTGATAACTCTGACTACTGGACAGTAAGATGAGTGCAGTATTTGATAACCCTTCTAGCCAAACACGTCATATCACATACAAGGTTAATGGGAGTTCATGCTGCTAATATTTAATTTAAAGGATCTGTTATGTTATGTTAGAAGCAAAATGTAGTGCACACAATCATGCATACAAAATGTGTAACTTATGTGTAACTGATTTGGAGAAAAAATCTTTGATGGAAACAATGACCTGCCATTTACCTGAAAAAACTAGAGGCTCTAAAAAGCCTGTGTTGCTCACCTGTATCTTCAACAATGGCCACTTTTTAGTAAAAATCAACATTGAAGGGGAATAATTATATTTAGAGTTAACTGACAATTTATTAAAAGTTTCTATCTATCTATTATAGTTTTTAAAATAATAGGCAAAAATGAAAAAAATAGGGAAAAATCGTTAAAAACTTCAATAATGAGTCAACTAACGATTTTGGTCATTCAACTTATTTGCAGATCTTGTCTTGCTATTTATTTTTGCTATTTAAAGTTTCTATCTATCTGTCATAGTTTTCAAGATAATAGACAATAAAATGCTTCGCTGAGCGCAGCCAGATACGACCGCAGAGGTCTAACCCTGAACAGTTGGGGCAAGCTTGATACGGTCTGAATTTGGATTGTGATCAAATTTTTGACATAATATAGGTTTCTGACACAAAATATATGTGGACAAAAATCTTAAAAATTTGAAATGGGACATTAAATTTACCTAGAATGGGCTGGTATCCAAAATCTAACTACATGGTTAGATTCAGCATATAAAAAACACCAAAAATTTAATTTAAGTTGAAATCAAACAAAGTTTAATTTTAGACCCTTCAAACCTTAATATGGACTAGTTTGAAAACAGGTCCCAAAATAAAAAATCTAAATGCACAATAAGATTCAGCATATCATACAGCCGCAATAATTCAGTTTTTGATGAAATCAAACAAATTTAATTTGGACCCTTTTGAACTCAATGTAGACCAATTTAAAAATGGGACCCAATATCTAAAAAAGTAATACAAGGTTCGAACCCCCAAAAATTAAAGACTTTAAATTAATCCCATTGAAATTGGTTGAAAGATTTGTATTTATTTTCAAATTGAAGATTTCTTGCTATTGCGCAATACTGTGCAATTTAAGATTTCTTGCTATTGTGCAATACTGTGCTTTTGCGCAATATTTTGCAATTGAAGATGAGTTCTTGCTATTGCACAATACTGTGTTGTTGCGCAATACTGTGCTATTGCACAATACTGGCCAATTAAATATTTCTTGCTATTGCGCAATACTGTATAATTGAAGATCTCTTGCTATTGCGCAATACTGTGCAAGTAAAGATCTCTTGCTATTGCGCAATACTGTGCTATTGTGTAATACTGTGCTATTGCGCAATACTGTGCAATTGAAGATTCTTGCTATTGCGCAATACTTTGTTGTTGCGCAATACTATGCTATTGCGCAATACTGTGCAATTGAAGATTTCTTGCTATTGCACAATACTGTGTAATTGGAGATTTCTTGCTATTGCGCAATACTGTGCAATTGAAGATTTCTTGCTATTGCACAATACTGTGCAATTGAAGATTTCTTGCTATTGCCCAATACAGTGCAATTGAGATTTCTTGCTATTGCGCAATACTGTGCTATTGCTCAATATAGTGCTATTGTGCAATACTGTGCTATTGCGCATTACTGTGCAATTGAAGATTTCTTACTATTGCGCAATACTGTGCTATTGGGCAATACTGTGTAATTGAAGATTTCTTGCTATTGCGCAATACTGTGCAATTGAAGATTTCTTGCTATTGCGCAATACTGTGCAATTGAAGATTTCTTGCTATTGCCCAATACTGTGGTATTGAACAATACTGTGCCATTGCGCAATACTGTGCAATTGAAGATTTCTTGCTTATGCGCAATAATGTTCAATCATTTGAAATTTCAAAAATTTTGAAGAAAAAATATGAACCCTCCCAAAACAATTGGAAAAAATTCTCCCAAAACTTTTTGAACCCCCTCCTCCTTGGAGTAATTACCTCCAGATTAATCCCAGCCTTCCCTTTGTGGTATGGAACCTTGTAGTACAATTTTAGAGAGATCCATACACTTTAACACAAGTTACTGTCTAGAAACTAGAAAAATGCTTATTTTGGTCCCTTTTTGCCCCTATTTCCTGAACCGTTAAGGCAATTGCCCCTGAACTCAATCCCAGCCTTCCCTTTATGATATGGAACCTTGTGGTACAATTTCTGAGAGATCTATACACTAACACACAAGTTTTTGTCTGGAAACTACAAAAATGCTTGTTTTTTGTTGTCCGGAAACCAAATGTGTCTTCGGACGACACCGACGCAGACGACGACGACGACACCATAGCATTATACGACGCAAAAGTTTTTTTGCGGTCGTATAAAAATGCTAAAAGAAAAGAGAAAAATCGTCATTGACTTGACTAACGATTTCGGTCATGTTGACTTATTTGTAGAATTCTCTTGCTGATCATTTTTGCTTCAAAAGTTTTTATCTGTCTATTATAGTTTTCAAGATAATAGGTAAAAATTAAAAAAATGGTAAAAATCGTCGTTTAAGGGTATAAACTCCTATAAGAAGCTGTCTGATAGTTTTGATGTAAGAAGACAGTAGGTACATCTCATCATTCTAAACAGTTCTGCTCCCTGCCAGATTTTCTCTATTCAAAGCGGTTTTCAAGATAATAGACAAAACTTGCATTTTACCCATATGTTCTATTTTAGCCATGTTGGTAGGCAGGCGGGTTCACAGGACACATTTTTTAAACTAGATACCCCAATGATGATTGTGGCTAAGTTTGATTTCAGAGTAGTTTCAGAGGAGAAGATTTTTTAAAACGATGGACAATGACAATGGACAACCATGACAACAGCAAAGCATGGCGGAGGCCAAATGATGAGAAAAGCTCACGTTGCCCTTTGGGCCAGTGAGCTAAAAGAAAAAAGAGTACAATTCCAGCTTACTTTTGAGTTATACAGGAAAAAAGGACAATATTTGCTTTTCTATACATAGCAGATATCAAATGGTTTTACATGGCAGATATCAGATGGTTTTATATTCCTCTAACATGTCTGAGATTGTCATAATTGTCGGTGTCGATTTATGTCATTGAACATTACATGTACATGTATGTATTGTCCCCAAAGATTTTACGTTTCTGTCATCAGTTGCTTTAGTAATTTAAATATATATATATTACATGCAGTCAATATACATGTACAAATGTACCTTTTTATTAGGGCCCCGCCGAATGGCGGGTCGCCCTATAGTGATCAGTCTGTCCGTCCGTACCAAATTGTTTCCGCTCTATATCTAGAGAACCGTTATAATTTCATACTTTATACTTGACATGTTTATTAAACAACACCAGAGGGTGTGTCATAATGTTTTGTAAAACTTCCTAGGTCAAAGGATAAGGTCAAAAACTTTGGTTTCAGTTGACAACCCCATGTCCTATGGTAAAGATACAAATTTTTTACCACACGTTATTCACAGCGGGGCCCATAGAGATGGCTCCCATCCCCATGATGTCTAGTTAATCATGTTGATAGAAATGTGCACGTTGCATTTTTAATAAAGAGCTGTCACCAAAGTTTCATGCAAATTGGTTAAAGCGTTTTTGAGTTATAATTGTCTGACATGTTGACGACGGAGGGACGGACAGACGGATGGACAACAGTATACCATAATACGTCCCGTAAACGGTCGTATAAAAACTATACTAATTCAGAGCCTGCTGCACACATGCATTTGTACATGTGTAAGACCTGCCCAAAAAAATCAAAAAGTTCAACAATATACTAAAAACAACATTTTATTTTGTATATTTGTTTATTCTAAATCACTTACATTTAATTCAGAAACATTGCTTACAATTTCAAAAACATTAACCCTGGAATTTGTCCATGGAATACCTTTGTACTGCTGTTTGGGACTTTTTCAAACTTAAAGCATACACCTTCACATATTACAACTGATCTTCCTACAGCACCATAATCAAAATATTTCCCTAATGCCTCATTCAAAGATATAGAAACTGTGTAGCGCACCTCTTTTTTCAGCAACAAAGAATATGGGAATTCAACTTTTATTGAACGATTCTTAGTATTTTCAACTTTTAAAGTAGTGTTGATTTCTGCTACTACATTGGAGTTTTCTTAATGTTGAACTGTAACCTTACAAGGGGACAAATTCCTACACCCATATGATAAAATACCAGTAAGATATATTTCCTCAGAAACAATAAAACATATGGCATTTAAGTGATATTCCTTATATATGTACCAGCCCCTTTGCCTCCTTTTACTTTGAATAGGATTTTTATTTAAAAACCGATTCAGTAAACATGTTTGCCTTACATCACATTTGATTTCACAAGCATTTCGTAATATTTCAGTAAGATTCGTAAGTTCCTTTGGAGGTGTTACGTTACTGTTATTCTGTTATTAAATTTTTCACTTGTGGTGTGCTTTTCCTGTTCATTCAAGTGATAGGTAATCTTCTTTGCTTCTATCATTACCTGAACTTCTGATGCTTTCTCAATACTTGCTTGCATTATTTTTACTTCATTATCGATTGCCTTTTTTGCGGTTTTCAAATGAAATTTTCACAGTTTCGACAACGTTCTTCTTTTCATCATGAATTTTCTGTAATTCAGACTTTCTTTTTGCTTCGAAATCCTGTACTTCCTGTATTTGGTTCTTACAAATTGATTCTACATCACTCATTCTCATTTTGTACTGTGTTTCTAAATCAGATAAACAATATGTACTACTGTTTATTAAAGTATCAATGATTTTTCTAATCTCTGTTTAAGATTCTCAACTTCTGCTGTTGAACAAAACTTTTTTTCAGCATCTTGGATAGTTACAATTTCATTACATTTCCTGTGAGCAATAGAAATGCACATGGTGCAGCATGGATTATCATGGTCTATACAGAAAAGCTTGATTTTTCTCACTAGAATGGACTGAACAACTGCTTGTGAATGCTATAGGAAATTTTTCGTTATTGGAAATGCAAGTGGTTTCACGTCATGATCAGACGAACATTTATTTGACTTATGAACCTTGTAACAAACATCACATAATGTATCAGAACACTCCAAACACAGGAATGCTGCTGTGGTCTTAACATCCAATCTTTCGCATGACATACAAGGTTATTCAGGGCGCTTGAGTTTCTCTCTCTCCATCATTCCAATGATAAGAAAGTTTTTGGGGAGCTGCTTTGCCCATTCCTCAGGCGAGCAATTTTCTCTTGGTGCATACACAGATGATCTACAAATACTGGACAATCAAAAGTTTGTTTATTTTCTTTTTTCAACCCGGGAGTTATAAGTGTTACAACACACCATTTACAAAACGTATGCAAGCATGGCAGATATTTCGGGGTACTCAACTTTTCCAAACAAATTGCACATATAAGCAAATCATTCGTAGTGTCTTCAGAACAGTTGCCATTTCCTCCATCGAAACTACCAAAACCTAATTACATGTACGTGGATATCAAAACAGGAGAATTTAAGGAAGGGGAAGGAAAGATATATCTTCGATGTTTACAAGTTCGTTATGCTGGCAAGTTCGTGACACTCGGGAATTTCTACTGTACTCGTGACGTCATACATAAATATTTATCTTCTGCAACGTACTGATTCCAAAGACGTAGCCAGACATTTTTGATGTATTTTTAGCAATATGGATAAGAAAAAAGGTAAGTTTTTCATTTTCTAGCAAATAATTTGATAAAATGTCTTTCCACTATTACTGTTTTTTTTTCTTGACTAGAATTTCGCTGAATTCTTTGGAAAATCCCCTCAGCAACATTGTTGACATATCGAACGATGAGTCATCTACTTATAGGGCGTGTGACGTTTATCCAAGGATATTATTTTTTCAACATCTTTAATAGAACCTAATTTTTAGCTCTAAACATGATATTATTAAATAAAATAAAAAATGACAACTTAAAATTTTGGAAACTTTGTGCAATTTTTTTTTTTTTTTTTTTTTTGTATGCATTAAGTTATCCCATCTTTCATATTTCCTTTATTTCATTTTGTTATTTTTTGTTATTTTTTAGAAATATGAAGTGAAACAGAAGTATAGACAGTATTCACCTACCTTTCTTACAATATTTACACGGCTATTAGAGATGGAATGTCCGTAAGAGGTGCTTCACGCCAGTACAATGTACCAATGCAGACACTACGAGATCGTGTTGTAGGAAAGATTGACCCAGAGTGTGTCACAACGGGACGTTCCCCAATTTTTTCACAGGAAGAGGAGGCTCAAATTGTTGATCACCTTAAATCTGTTGCACAATATGGATATGGTTACACAAGATCTGAAGTAACCGATATTGCAACAGACTTTGCTGTTCAGTTACATATTCGTACAACCGATAATCCATTAACTAGGAACTGGATGAACGGATTTCTGAAAAGGTGGCCTGAATTAAAAGTACTTCGTCCTAGAAGCCTTGAAATTGCTAGAGCCAAGTCTGCATCAGCTGTCGTTGTTGATAAATATTTCACCGAATTAAAAGAAATAATACATAAATACAAGCTGGAAGATGCTCTCCATCATATTTGTATGTAGACAAGAAAGGTGTTTCTCCAAACCACACTCCTTCAGTAGTTGGTATCAATGGGTATCGACCTCCAGGCGTAACAAGCGGGAAGTCTGAAACTACTACCATGATAGGCTGTGGTAGTGCTGCTGGAGTAGCTATTCCTCCATACTTGGTCTTTGCTGGTAAGAGATAGTATGACAGCTTACTAGATGGGACATCACCAGGTGTTACAGGCACTATGTCGGACTCGGGATGGAGCAATGCTAATATCTTCTTCCGAGATTACTTGGAAAATCATTTTCTCAAGTATATACCAAGAAATTCAGCAGCAAATTCAATTTTACTTTTACTTGATGGTCATACTACTCATATGTCATTGGGTTTGATTGATTGGACCAAACAACACCATATCATATTATCTATTTTACCTGCACATCCGTCTCATTTTTTGCAACCATTTGATGTCTCTTGTTATGGTCCATTCCAGAAGATGTACAATCATTCATGCCATAAAAGAATGAGACTATCTTCATCCGTTATTACCAAGTATAATATCTGTGAACTTGCCTGTGGTGTGTACCAGAAAGCTCTCAGTGCTGATAATCTGATATCTGGATTCCGAAAAACTGGTATATCTCCACTCAACCCTTCTATTATAGACTCCACATTAATGATGCCAGTTGAAGTCTTCGCCACAGACACATCACCTGAATCTAGCAACGTCAACTCAAAAAGTATTTCTGAAGATGAAAACCACCAGGAGAATGATATAGCTCTAGATATACTAAATGAGCCTCGTGTAACGGATGAAGTTACTGAAATTTATGGCAAGGATATTACTCATACTGAATCAGAAACTGAACAAAACGAACCCAACACCGCAGCCTCTTTCTTCGAAGAGAAATTAAACACATTAAAAACCACCAAAGCTAGGCAAAATCAAAAGAAACCAAGAAAAAGCATAAGTAGCATTGTTTCAGAAAAGGCAATTACAGAGGAGAAAACAGAGACTCTTATAAAGGAATGTGAAAACTCAAAGACAAAGAAAGGAAAGGCAATTACAAAAGAGAAAACAGAGACCATTATAAAAGAATGTGAAAACTCAAAGACAAAGAAACAAAAGGGTCCATAAAAGAGAAAAAGCTCTACAACTGTTGCAAATAAAGCAAAGAATAGAAAATCAAAATAGAAAAGAAATTACCACTGAAAAATTCTGCCTCAAATATAAACAAAACACTAGCTATTTCCTCCCAAGAACCTGGACCATCTCACATTAGAATTGATTCTAGTGGCACTGAATCCAGTGAGGATGAAGAAGAGCCATGTTGTGTATGTGGGAAAGTGTACTTAGATGTCATAAAACAATCAACATCTGTAATATTTGTTAAGTGGGTTCAATGTGACAAATGTGGACACTGGGTTCACCTGATTTATTGCACCACTGTACGAGTTGTCAGACGAGGTGACACATTTCTGTGTCATCATTGTATCGAAGAATGAAGATTGAAAACAATTAAAACTTAAATTTGTGAAAATACTTTTTGAACATTGTTACAGTAGTTAATTGTATTGTTTTTTTATTATCTCGACTTTCCAATTCACCTGTGAAAATAGAATAATTATTGTTGAAAGAAAACATATAAATAGTAAGTTAATTCCATTTAATTTTTTTTATATATATAATTTTTTTATATGTTAATAGATCGCAAATTTATTTTCAAATGTTCAAACTAATAATACAATAGGCCTGGCCTGACTTTTGATGCATTTTCTACTGCACATGCGTGAAAACCAGCTGCCATTACAAGGTCACGAAATTACAAGCATGTCTACTTTCATTACAGAATTGGGTCGTGGTACGAAAACGGACGCAGAGTGACCATATTTCTTGAGCTATTCTCTAATTAACAGTATCAGACTATCGGCAAATAAGTAAAGAATATTTACGTGCACAGTAAATATTTTTTGTGTCGAGGTTGTGATTTTTATTCTTCCGTTACATGTTAGGGTAACGAACTTCCAATCATCGAGGATATTATGTGTCTGTATCTGTATAGTATCGTTCTGCCAGTCAAGGAGCACCTCCGGTATAAAAAAGATCAAAGAACGTTGTACCAATCACCGTGAACAATTTTAAAAGTGGTTAAAGACCGTGTTGATGCTGAAAAAATCTGATGGTTCCGGTAGTATATACCAAAAAAGTATAACAAAACAACCGAACTCCAACGCTCCATATACAAATCCATGGAGATGATATTCAGATTTTAGATTCCCACTTGTGAACCTTCGGTATCGGGTCCGTTCGCTCCCAATACACATTCGCACCCCACACGTTCGCACCCACACGTTCGCCCCCTGGGTTCGTTCGCACTCTATTATTATTCAAATACTAGATGAATTATTAGATATTTTTTTAGATATTTTTATCAAAATATTTAAATTTTCTGATTACTGTAAATTGGTATCAACAAAGACAAATTTGGTATTATTGTTCTGTTTTTGAAATCATGATTGCATGTAGTTAGCTTGGTATTAGTAAACTCAATGAAGATTTAGTATCTTTCGCCTTTCTTTTAAAAGTCTTAGATGAATGAAATTTGACTTAATCTTCATGACAATTTTTTATTTATGATTTATTTCGTCAAAGTAACTAATAAAATAACAAAACAATAAAGGCAACCCGTTTACGTTTTTAGTTATATCACTTTATTTTGAAACAATAAGAAAAACTTATTTATGGCAATACACTAACTTAAACACGATTAAAACTTTATTCAACACAAAACCAATAAAAAGAGTGCGAACGGACCCAGGGTGCGAACGTGTGGGAGGGGGAGGGCGAACGTGATTTTAGGCGAACAGACCCGGATTCGTAAAATTCTGAACTTTCCATTTCTGTGAAGCAACAACCCATCAGCGCCTACATATGGAGTATATATATAATATCTCCCAGTTGACGCGATATTCCAGGACTTGCATTCCTGTCATAATTATCTTGGTAGAGGAAGCTATTAAACCAAGAGTTCCAAGTGATGAATTTGAAATCAACCCTGCGAAACTTTTACGACGCCATCACGATATGGTTCACCGTTATGGAATATCTTTTTCGCCGGTTACACTAATGTCCTGACAATGTCCTGACGATTGTCCTGACAGATATGAAAATGCTAACAACGTTTTTATTATTTGAAGGATTTACTTTAAATTTGGAATCAAGCAAGATGACAACATTTCTTAGATAAATACAACAAACATTTTTTTTTTTAAATATTTTTAAGAGTTAGAAAACTTGACCTGACCAACTTCGACTTTGTACTGACCAATGTCCTGACCGATATGACACTGCTTAATTCTTTTTTTATTTTTGAAAGGATTGACTTAAAATTTGGAAACAAGCAAGATGACAAAATTCTGTTAATAAATACAAGAAAAAAAATTTAAAAAGACATTTTTAAGAGTTAGAAAACTTTACCTGACCAGTTTTGACTCTTGCTGACTAATGTCCTGACAGATATCAAACTGCTAAATACGTTTTAGTTATTAAAAGAATTGACTTCAAATTTGAAATCAAGCAAGATAAAAACATTTGTTTAATAATTATTTGAAAAAAGATTGGAAAAACATTTTTAACGGTAAAAATATTGACCTGACCAACATCGACTAATGTCCTGACCAATATAAAAATGCTAAATACTTGTTTCTTATGGGTAGGATTTACTTCTTATTTGAAACCAAGTCGAATTATAAAGTTTTTTTTAAGTTATCATAAACAAATTGGAAAACAATATTTCAAAGGTAATAACAAATTGACTTTACCTTCATTAAACTTAATACACAAACATAAAAGTTATAAGGTCTTACCATATATTATCATTGAAATTATATTTATCCTATCCATAAAACACAACATCCAAAAGCAAATAAATATTGTTAAATGAAAAGATAGGGGAAATATGAGTACAGGTTACTGACTATGGGTATTGTTTACCGCTCCTTTCATAACCATATTTGTTAATTTGATTAAGTGCAAGCAAGGATTTGTATAATATGCAAGTAATGAAACTAATTACTGCATTATTAAACACAATTAAATAATTATAAAAGCTACCAATGATAATGATTGTAATAAATAATTAAATGCAAAGTTTTTTCCTAGATGTAAGATTTAAAACAAAAATGCTGTAAAAAATAATAGCAAAATAAGGTTACATGAACAAATAAATTAAATAAAACCTATATATTAATTACTGTAATCACATATTGAAATGTTTACTTACCTATCTACTACTTATTTTTTTTGTTTATTTAGTTATTGTGATTATAAATGTCATGCAAAGGCATGACATGGGCTTCGTTTTGTTTGAAAATGATGTGTATACAAGCATACAAATTGAAATTAAGTTAGAATCACAAAGAACTGAGTAAAATAAAGTATACACAATTTTAATGTTAAAAAATTATAATTCTTGCATCTAGGGAAAAGAAACCTTTGCATTTACTTAGTTATTGAAACTAATTTTTTAATCGTTATTATAGGTAGCTTATAATTATTTAATTGAGTTTAATAATTCAGTAATTGGTTTCATTACTTGCACTAATCAAATTAACAAATAGGGTTATGAGAGGAGGGTTAATTTAAACAATACTCACAGTCAGCAACCTATACGCATATTTCCCCTATCTTTTCATTTGACAATTATTGTATGCTTTGGATGCTGTGTTTTATGCATAGGATAAATATAATTTCAATAATAATATATGGTAAGACCTTATAACTTTTGTGTAAAAAAAAGTTTGATTAATTGTGAAGCTGGTCAGGTCACGTTGTTAAATTATCTTTGAAATTTTGTTTTCCAATTTGTTAATGATAAGTACAAAAAAAAGTATAATTCGACTTGGTTTCAAATTAGAAGTCAATCCTACCCTTAATAAAAATGTATTTAGCATTTTTATATTGGTCAGGACATTAGTCACGGCCGAGTCGATGTTGGTCAGGTCAAGTTTATTTATCCTTTGAATATTATCTTTCCTTTTTTTCAAATAATTATTAAACATATGTCATTATTTTGCTTGATTTCAAATTTGAAGTCAGTCCTTTTCATAACAAAAAAGTATTTAGCAGTTTGATATCTGTCAGGACATTAGTCTGCAAGAGTCAAAACTGGTCAGGTCAAGTTTTTAACTCTAAAAAATGTCTTTTTTAATTATTTTTTTGTATTTATTAACAGAATGTTGTCATCTTGCTTGTTTCCAAATTTAAAGTCAATCCTTTCAAAAATAAAAAAAGAATTTAGCAGTTTCTTCCAAATTTAAAGTAAATCCTTCAAACAATAAAAACGTAGTTAGCATTTTCAAATCTGTCAGGACAATCGTCAGGACATTGTCAGGACATTGTCAGGACATTAGTGTAACCCCTTTTTTTCAGATGAGGATGAATATGTTAAAATTGTCGTAACCACAATCCTGTCCCCTTATCCCCGAATGTGACCTACCGAATTAATAGATTAGACTTATCACCGGGTTTGTACTTACACGAGTTACACGAAGGGTGCCACGTGTGGAGCAGGATCTCCTTACCCTTCCAGGGCACCTGGTTTCACCCCCAGTTTTAATTTTGGTGGGGTTCATGGTCTTTATTTTTCAATGTTGTGTTTTGTATACTGTCTGTTGATCTTTTTCGTGTTTTGTCATTGGGTTGTCAGTTAATTTTTTATTTGGGAGTTTAAATGTCCCTTTGGTATCTTTCGCCTCTCTTTTATAGAATTATAGAAATGAAAAATAAAATGTTTTTGGTTAGCATTTTGTAGTGCAATTTCGATGTTCTCTCGTATATTTAAGTCGTTTTATTGCACTTGTTTGTAGTTCTGTCGTATATTTTGGCTGTAATGTGGTATTCTGTGGTGTTCTGTGGTATCAGAGAATATAATACAAAAGAGATTCGCAAATCGTAGTAAAATCTAAGTAACAGCCAATGAAATGACGATGCCACCAGGATTGAGCGGAATGATATCCGTCTTGCTAGATTCTGCTGAAAAATTCGCCTTTTTTGGGGTGCATAAGACAGAACGCCTAACTATTTTTGTTGTTGCTCAAGCATGTAAGTATAACATTCCAAAACAAAAAACACGAAACCAATTTCTGTAATTTGTAATGATTATAATGTGTAGAAATGACGATACTTTTCCAACAAAGAAACATTTAAAATCGGTCTATTATACTTCGCCTCCTATTGACTATGAGAATGCTCAGCTACTTAACAACACCCACAAGAGAGTAATAAGTTATATCTTGCCTCAAGTTGACATGCAGTTTTAAAAAAATAACCATCATGAGCAAAATGAAACCATAGATAAAATCAATCACAACGACAAGGTTGAAAAGACAAATCTAGTGACAACCTCTTCATCATGTACTATGGAAAAAACAATACTACAATTTCAGATAGTAATACGAATAGACAATCAAATTTAAATGCTGAAAATATTCAAACATATTATGGATATAACAGACAAAACATACAAATACTACTCCAAACTTCAAACGTCAGTATCAAGCTACACACCATCTGAGAAATGATTCGCTGCTGTTCCTAACGAGACTTTACCTTACCATTTAACAGACCAAAACTTAGTACATGTTCCAATAAAGAATAGAAATGCGGGATTATATTATTCAACCTATCAACCAACATTATCCTAAATAACAAACTCCAACAACTATCAACAAACATTTACTCCACAAATTAATCAATATCCAATTTGGAATGGTATACCTGTAATAGAGGAAACAAGACAATTAGGCAAACCCAAACAGATTTGGTCATGTTTTATACCAAAATTCATCCATATTATGACGGCCTTTCGTAGACACATATATTGAAATTATCAGTTATGGATTTGACATGTCATCTGCAAACTCTACGCATTGTATACGCTCGCCACCTTCTTTGATGGGACAAGGATATTGTGACAGTCACTGTAAAAACTGTCCAAATATGAGAAAAAAAGGGTGGCAGGCAGATGAAACTTACATACTAAATGAAGAGATAAATAAAAATGAACAAATTGAGGCCCGATTTATATGGATCCAAGGCCGTCAGTCGGCTCCAGAAGCAACGAAGCAGCGCATCCATTTTGGACGGGCATATATCCTCTTTTTGATATGGGACGATCTCTGACGTCCCACGGCCCCAGCTTGTCTGGCAAAACAGCCGTTTGACGTCAGAGCAACTTTGGACTAAGAACTATAGCGATGAAAAATTCACAACTTACAAAGAAAATAATGAATACAAGAACTAAAGATACGGTACCAGATTATTTCGCATGCTTATAAACAAACAGAGAAAATCACTCCGTGATTGTATTCTAAACCTTCATGTTGATGATGAAATCTTAACTGGCAAAGACAATATTATGGAAGGCTTTAGAGAATACTTTTCAAATTTAGCAGTCCCGACTAACGATGATGACTTTATATGTGAAAATACAAACAAATCTAAATATGACAAAGACATTATAACCGAATAAACAAATAATTAAGACAAAATTTGATATTTACAAAGCTTTGGAATCAACGAAGAAAGAAAAAGCTTTCGACTCATTTAACTTAACTGTTGAAAATTTTATATACGCAGGCGACAACCTTATAGGTTTAATTTATCAACTTCTATTGTGTACATTTTCAAAAAGAGTTTAAATACTAAGAATTTTCTACGCAAGGAATAGATTACCTTAGCTGTATTTGGCAAAACTTTTTGGGTCCTCAATGCTCTTTAATTTCGTACTTTATTTGGCCTTTTTAACTTTTTTGATTCGAGCGTCACTGGTGAGTCTTTTTTAGACAAACGCGCGTCTGGCGTACACAATTTCAATCCTTGTATCTATGGTGAGTTTATTCAATTTCAGATTTACGTAAAACCGGACTTCTATCTCCAGTATTTAAAAATAAGAAATCAAGGATTATTGTGGTATCACAGTGCTGCCAGTATTCTTCATAATTATTGAGTCTATCCTAAAAATTAAGAATTCGTCCAAGAAGTATACCACCTCAGTGCACTCTGCAAAGAGGCTTCACTAAAAACTATGCCCCCTAAATGTACCATTCATTGTAGAAGAAGTAAATAGGGAAGCCTTAGATCTGGAACACATCCTGATTGTTGTGTTAGATGCAAAGTCCGCATTTGATGTTGTAGTGCATGAAAATTTAATGCGTAAGCTATATCATCTCGGTATACAAGATAGACATTGGAATCGCATCGACAATCTACACAAATTAACATCTTTCACATCATGATCTGTAATAAAATTTAATGGAAAATGTCAAATGAATTTCTCATCTCACATGGATTACGTCAAGGTGGTATTCTCAGCGCAGATTTTTATAAAATATATATAGACCCACTGTTACATCACCTACAGCAGTCAAGATTAGGAAGCAAAATTGTCCACAAACCATACTGTGCTACAGCAAATGCAGATGATGTTACGTTAAACACAAGAGTTCCAAATGAAGCTCAATCAAGTACTCTTAAAGATGGCATATGAATACAGCTGTGATGAACATACAAAAAAGCGTCGAAGTTGAGATGGTTAACAAAAAGAAGAAACGATATAAATCAGTAGAGCTAAAGTTAAAGTCACGAAATGACCAGTTGTTGAAACAGCAACACGTCTTTGAATTCATAGATCAAATTCCAAATTGAAACTATAGATAATACCATCAACGAAAACATAAACTAGAGGCTCCAAGGAGCCTGTGTCGCTCACCTGATATTTTTGTTTACAATTGATGCATGAAATAATGCAACTGTTATACTTTTGCTTTAGTTTCAGAGATATAAGCCAAAAACTGCATTTTACCCCTATGTTCTATTTTTAGCCATGGCGGCCATCTTGGTTGGCAGTCGGGGTCATCGGACACATTTTTATGGCCCAGCAACAAAGTTGTCGGGCCATATAGTTTTACCCTTGTCCATCATTCCGTCATTCCGCAGCAAACCATTATACGGACTTTTTTTCTAAACGACTTCAGATATTGGGCTGATTTTTGGTATGTGAGTTAACCATGGTGTGTTACAAATCAAGTTTAAGTTTCGCTGAGCTCTGCTGACTTTTGCCGTAATTATGGGTTTTGGACTTTTAAAATTGTTGAAAATCACAGTTATACGGAATTTTTTTCTACACGCCTTCAGATTTTGCACTTATGTTTGATATGTGAGTCTACCATGATGAGTTACTGATCAAGTTTATGTTTCGTTCTTATATGCTGATTTTTATGTCGTTTCAACACATCTTCAGTACATCCACTACCTGTTTGCTGATAGTTTGAAATTCAACAACTCATTGATCAAGGAAATTTTTCATCAAACTAGTATTGGTCTTGAGAGCTGGATACTATCCATGCATGTTTGTGTCCACATGTGTTGTTGAAATTGCAGATTTTAAAACTTTTTGAGACGGGGCCATTCGTGTCGTTCCGACACATCTAGTTTAAACTAAATACCCTAATGATGATTGTGGATAAGTTTGGTTAAATTTGTCTCATCAGTTTCAGATGAGAAAATTTTTGTAAAAGATTACAAAAATTTACGAAAAATTGTTAAAATGTTCTATAGTTAGCCATGGCAGCCATCTTGGTTGGTGGGCCGGGTCATCGGACAAATTTTTTTAAACTAGATACCCCAATGACGATTGTGGCCAAGTTTAATTAACTTTGGCTCAGTAGTTTCACAGGAGAAGATTTTTGTAAAAGTTAACGACGGACGACGACAGACGACGACAAGTAATGAGAAAATCTCTCTTGGCCCTTTGGGCCAGGTGAGCTAAAAAAATGTAGAAGAACAGCAATATGTCACATGTCTGCAAAACTTCATGGAAACAATGGTTTAGATCCTAGTTCTTGCATTTATATAATCAAAACATATGTCATACCAACGGTACTCCATCATGTCTATGGATTAGAGATACTGATACCAACAAAATTAAACGTTGAAAAATTTTGATTATTCTTCAATAAATTACTTAAACAAATATTGTCCTAACGCAAAATTTTCCTGATGTTGTACCATACATTATCTCTGAATTATGCCAATTGAAGAACAAATACATATTAAAATTTTAGCTACTTCTATAGAATGTGTTAACCTCCAAAGGAATCAACTGCATACAAATATCTAGTAGACAATTACCTGTCAAAGAACAAAATAGTCACAGTTGGTTCATAAAGGTAACGAAAATTATTTGTAAATATGATCTTCCAGAAATTTATCTGTTATTAGACACTCATATTTCAAAATCCAATGGAAAAACTTAATCTATAATGATAAATAAATATTGGAAAAATTACTTTGCAGATATCTCCAAGCTATATAGAAATATAAAATACTTAAATGTTCAAGAATACAATCTTGGAAAACCCTCTGATGTATATCCAAACATCATCTGCATCAGACATAAATCGTATTCCCTTCAAGTTAAAACTAGTAATTGGAACCGATATTCTCCAAGAAAATATATCAAAATAAATGTTGAAGCTACCTGCCTTCAATGTGGACAAGAAGATGAAGATTTGCCACATTTTCTATTGAAATGTACACTATTAGAGAAAACTAGAGTAGCCTTCATAGCAGATCAAATAAATGAACACTATAATCTTACTAGTAGAAAAATGACCTACCTGTCTGATAATTACTAAATTCAAATATACTGGACTGCTCAAATCTCCTTTGGGAAAATGCTGGACATAGGAACAGAAAAAATATTATCTAAACCCTATTTTAGATATTAATACTGATTTTTTTTTTTTAAATTATAAAATATCAAACTGTATAGCTTAATTTCAATCTAAAATTTAAGATTTCATACAGTTTAAGATGATCATAGGATTGTGCGCCAGATACATGTTTTGTTTCGTCTAAATGAGATTCATCAGTGACGCTCAAATCAAAAAAGTTAAAAAGGCCAAACAACGTACGAAGTTGAAAGCATTAAGGACCAAAAATTCCTAAAAGTTTTGCCAAATACAGCTAAGGTTATCTATTCCTGGGTCAGAAAATTTATTTTCATGACAAGTATGGTTATACATCATTTTGTAACTTGAATATCTGAGCATATTATTGCTTTGGTAAATTCCTGAAATGTTCATGGATATGACGTATAGAATGTTGTGCTCTATGCACTGTTTGTTCTTTCTCAAAATTAGTAAGTATGGAAAATTGATAACTATCAAGCCAGCAACGCAAGGTTTTGATTGCATAAACCCTTTTAAAAAAGACAACAATAGCAATGCTGACATTCTGAATGATCACTTTTCGTTAGTATTTACCAAAAAACCTTAGTAGGAAGTGCACATTTCGCCATGGAGGATATCAAAAATAGCATAAAAGTCCAATAACTGTCAAAAAAACATTTAACCTCATAAAGCCACTGGTCCTGATTCAATTACATCTTTTATACTGAAAGCAGCAACACACCAACTTGCTCCCATTCTTACAGAACTGTATGAAACATCACTGAACATTGGCGAAGTCACATATATTTGGAGAGATGGATATACAGTTTCACTTTTCAAAAAAAACAATATGCAGTTCGCATCGAATGAAATACCTGTATCTCTAACTTCCATCACATGCAAGGTCTCGGAACACGTTGTACATAACAGCATAATGGACTGTTGTTTGTTGCAGTCTGCCTTATGTGGTTTTTTTATTGTTTCTATCATTAATTTTCTTTTTAATTGTTTCACATCATGTCATGAAGGGGTATTTTATAGCTTTCTATGTGGTATGGGTTTGCTCATTGATGAAAGATGTACAGTGCCCTACAGTTGTTTACGTCATGTGGTCTTTGGTGAATAGTTGTCTCATTGGCAAACATACCGTATCTCCTTATTTTTATATTTTCGTTCTCACAAAACATGTTTAACCCCACTGCATTTTTGCACCTGTTAGGAACTCCAGACTTTTGTTAGTCTTGTCTATTGTTTTAATTTTGGTTTATTTATATGTTTCGGAGTTTAGTGTGACATCTTTTTTTTCGGTGAACTAGTATACATTATTGTTTAGGGGCCAGCTGAAGCTGCCTCTGGGTGCAGGATTTTTTTCTCTGTGTTTAAGACCCATTGGTGGCCTTGTGCTGTTTTCTGCTCTTTGGTCGGGTTGTTGTCTCTTTGACGCAGTCCCCATTTCCATTCTAAACTAGAACTGTATTCATCACTTTTAGTCAAAAAATTAAAAGGATGTATGATGTATATGTTAATGAGACACCATCACAACAACAAAAATAACAAAACAACATCAAGATGGCAATAATAAAATCTAACATTTTTTTTTTCATTCTTCAAAAAATCGCCATAATAAATGTGTGCAATAATTTTCAAATTCATGTTCAATTCAACATCTAATTATTTCATTAGTTTAATAACAAACAAAAAAACCAATGACAATATAAAACAAAATATCTGGTGCTTTTCTATGAAATTGAGATTTACAATAAAATGAGATTGCCTAAATACAGAAAAGAACACTGTCTAAAATCATAACCTACCTAACAAATACAGAAAAGAACACTGTCTAAAATCATAACCTACCTAACAAATACAGAAAAGAACACTGTCTAAAATCATAACCTACCTAACAAATACAGAAAAGAACACTGTCTAAAATCATAACCTACCTAACAAATACAGAAAAGAACACTGTCTAAAATCATAACCTACCTAACTATTTTGTCAAGAAGAATGATATTTTCTTAACAAGTAACAAACGTGGTCATAAACTAAAAAGTTAGCACCAGCTGCCAATCCACCTTTTATCAACCCTGGAGAAAGTCCTTTATATAGACCTTTGACACTTCCCTCTTCCTTCATTATTGTAATCATACAGTGCCAAAGTCCATTATAATGTCTAACTGCACCAAAACCTTTCCGGGCTTTCTCAAAACCCTGTATTTCTAACCTCTTCTTAATGACGTCCAGAGGGTAGATTAATGTTTTTGCAATCGCTCCTGCACTGGATCCACATACTAAGACTTCTGATACACCTACAATTCAAAAATCTGATTAAATCATTTAAATTGAGATTAAATTGTTTTGTTTGCAATGAAACCACATAAATGATATAACTAAGAAGGCCCAACTGTTAAAATAATAAAATATTGTTAAAAAACAACTTTTGGTCAAATTTCTAATTAAAATGTTTTTTGATATTTTTGTAATTTTAACCAGTTTTCAATTTCTATTTGCCTTCATGAAACTACATATAAACATTGTACAGAACATGCAAAACAAGTGCACAAATTATCTTATATTTCATCTGATTCAAACACTTGGTTATTGAAATAAAATCTTGAGTAACACTTATTTTTGAATCACAGATATCTCTGCCTCATATACTTTCCAATTTTTTCAGAAAATTGGGGATGGTAAAAGTGACAAATCCTCCACAATAGATTCAAATTTGTAGAGCGATGTAAATTTCAACCAAAAGTAAGACAGATGAAGTTAGCTACAAAAGGATGACAGTCTTCCACCATCTTTTAAGACAGGGAGTAAAACAAGAATGTGTCCATATTACATGGATGCCCCACTCACACTATCATTTTCTATGTTCAGTAGACTGTGAAATTGGGGTCAAAACTCTAATTTGGCATTATAATTAGAAAAATCATATCATAGGGAACATGTATACAAAGTTTCAAGTTGATTGGACTTCAACTTCATCGAAAACTACCTTGACCAAAAACTTTAACCTGAAGCGGGACAGACGGATGAACCGATGGACGAATGAATGGACAAACGAACAAACGAATGGACACACAGACAAAAAAACATAATGCCCATCTACTATCGTAGGTGGGGCATAAAACTTGAAACTTGTTACTCTTTGAAAACATTTTTGTAAATATTTATAAACTATTTCATGGATACTAAAGATGCATTTGTCATAGTATAAAGAATCAGAATTTTTTAAAGTCTTGATTTCATATCAACTGAAGCCTGTTTATTTATTAAAAGATGCAACAGAAATACTTTAATTTCTCTACCTGCCCTCTTACGATTGGGATTTTCAAACCATTGTCTCCACATTCTTGTGAATAAAGCAAAGAATCCAAACTGTAGACCCATCTGTGGTCCAATTTGTGCAACAGCAGCACCAAGTCCTTTGTAAAAAGCTAGGAAACCCTCTTCTTTGATCATGGTTTGAATTCCTGAATATAATGAGGAATATATCTAAAACAAAAAAGTCAAAAAAGTACACGAATCCAGCTGATAAAAAGGTAAAATGTCATGATGAAAACCAAATTTCATAGATAATTCAATACTTTTTGGAACTACTTATATAAATACATATGGATAAAACTATACAAACCAGAAGCAATGAAATCGTATTGATAAGGCAAAAAAAGATATATGCTTGTTTCCTGCATCCATGCTGTTTCAGACCCTCCAATCAAAATTTGTATTTTGTGCATTTGTGGAAAAGTTGTCTGAATCCGTCAGAAATAAAGAATAAAGTCCGTTTTGAACATTTGATTTAACTCTGACATGTTTATTTTTAACAGTTCTTCTACCAGAATAAAGTTTTTCATTCTGTTTATACCCGTTAGCTATATGAAATATATTATTACAAATTTAAAAGGAAAAATAAATATTATAATTATCCAACTTAAATCTACAGGTATAGGTGTCTTAGCAATATTGAAACACATTTGGAGGTGTGAGCTAAACGTCCATTACTGAATCAGACAATTACCAAATAAAAATGGTGTATCTAGCTTTCTTCTCTCCTAAAGTGTTCAGTAATACTTACTTACAACGGACAAGAATGACCCCGCTCGCAAAAAAAGCTTGAATCCATTTTTAGGAGTGGAAATCGAAAATGAAAGTGAGTATAACTGTTATTTTCACGAAATTTTCATAGTCCAAATCCTGTAATTTTGGCACAAATCAGCAAAGCAAAACCAGACGTAAACTCGATCTGACACTCTTCTTAGTAGACACACATACTAAACACAGCTGAATATGTGAAGTCATTTCGAAAAAAAGTCTGTATAACTGTTTGTTGCAAAATGACACATAAGGGTAAAACTATATGACCCTGACCAGTTTGTTGCGGGGCCATAAAAATAAAATAAATTCCCTACCTACCTACCCAATTTTTTCAACGTGGAGACAGGAAACAAGCATATGTATTTCTTTGGCCTAATTATTTTGGTATAACAAATGGCCATCACCAGTGTCATCCTTGTTTCAAAATGTAATACTGTGGATTCCTTTTTTTTTTGTAGGTATCAATTTTTTGTGGATAGAGAAAAAAAACATTTTGTGGGACACATAAATTCATGGATTGCTGTTTCAAAAATAAAAAAAAAATGTTGCAGATTTGTTAATTTGTGGATCTCTGTTTGAATAATAATAAAACAAAAGATAAAATAAAATTCATAGAAAATGTTTTTAAATGTCAAATCCGTGCTTGGTCATCCTAGGTTAAAGTGTTCGTTTAAAAACTTTGATCGCAAGCCAGGACAAAGGCAACTAATTATTTGTTTGTTTTACACTTTATAACTTCTTGTTGGAATTTTATAAGGTATTCAAAGCCTTTACATGTACAACTGATTATAAGTTATTTTCCCCAATCAAGACACAATAAGCAGAAAATTATTTAAAAAAAACGAAACATGCTTATGATGTTTGCAGCCCAAGCTAGAACCAAAAACATGCTTAAACATGTTAAACTACAATAAATCAAATTTGTAACCAAAAAAGCAATTTGTGTCCTCCCAGCTCCTTGTTTTAACATTTTGTTGAGTAAAATTTTATTTCGAAAAAAATATCGTTTTTTTCCAGAATAAACAAAATGACATGCTTAAACAACAAAATTTTATTTGAAATACAATTTGCGTCCTCCATTCTCCCTGTATAATTTTTTACAAAGAACTGTCGTTTTGTCCAGAATAAAGTAAACAAAAAAGCTTTAACAGCAATTTATCAAATTTTATTTGAAAAGCAAATTGTGTCTTACCCAAGCTACCTTATCAAAAGTGTGTCAATAATTTTCATAGTCGAAGGTGTGAAAATTTAATGTTCCTCTTTCTGTCATAAACAATATATCCTATGGTCAATGTCCTGTACTTAATCCTATTGATTTTTAATCTGACCAATAAACCAAATTATGACACAGTAATTAACAACTTGTCATTTCCTTGAGCAACAAATCTAGTCCTTAATACATCTATTGGTTGCCACAGCAGACTTTGTGTGAATTGCTAAGACTAGGTTCCTACCTTGTCATTTCCTTGAGCAACAAATCTAGGCCTTTTTAAAACATTTCAACCTGCTGCATTTGTTTGCACCTGTCCTAAAGTCAGGAACCTGTTGTTCAGTGGTTGTCGTTTGTTGATGTGGTTCTAAAGTGTTTCTCGTTTTTCTTTTTTTATATAGATAATACTGTTGGTTTTCCTGTTTGAATTGTTTTACACTAGTCATATTTGGGCCCTTTATAGCTTGCTGTTCGGTGTGAGCCAAGGCTCCCATTGAAGGCAGTACTTTGACCTATAATTCTTTACTTTTTACACATTGTGACTTGGATGGAGAGTTGTCTCATTGGCATTCATACCACATCTTCTTATTTTTACTTAATACATTTATTGGTTGCCACAGACTTTGTGTGAATTGCTACTCTTAGTACTTACCTTGTCATTCCCCTGAGCAACGAATCTAGTCCTTAGTACATCCATTGGTTGTGCTACAGTAATACCTATACATCCTGCTAGACCTCCACAAACAGTGTGGACTATTGGACGATGCTTCGTGGTCAACTCATGTGGACACAATCTCCAGGCTACAGAGGTCAGCAACTCAAATGATGCAAACTAAAAAACACAGAATGAGTTATGCATATTACTGAAAACTTAAATGAAATACAAAATGCTCTGTCATATGAAACTGTCTTATCATTAGGGAATGTTTTGATCAACAATGTAATAATTGACCATCTTATCTGACAATTAATACTGAGATTTCATTCAATAAAAAGCTGGCTTCAATTTGTAAAAATCAAAGCACCAAGGGCGCTATAGGCAGTTAATTATAAAACCAAAGGCAAACTTGGCAGATGTTAAGATGAATATTGTGGAAGAATTGGTGAAAATGTTTATCTCAGCTATTTCTCAAGTATCAAATAATGTTTGTATTGTAATGTTTCTGCTATCCAATCCTACCACTTTCGAAAGTTATTTCCAATTTATTTTTTAAAGATTCAATGTCTGAGATTATGCACATACACTGTCCCATATTAGGGGAGAGTTTTGTGCCAGCTAACATGTTTAACCCGCCACATTCTGTATGCACCTGTCCATAGTGAGGACCCAGGAGTTTGGTGATTGTTGATTGTTGCTGTATATATACATGTGTATCATATTTAATTTTCATAATTGCTTTGTACATTAATCAGGCTGCTTTAGTTTTATTGTTTTACATTTGTCATTTCGAGGTCGTTTATAGCTTACTATGCAGTATACATGTAGGTTTTGCTAATTGTTGCGGTCTGCATGGAGGAATATTCTTATCAGAATAATAATTTCAATAATGGTGTCCAACAGTGGTGTATGGTTTAATTCTACTATGTACATAATTGAATATGCCATATTAGTGGTTTTAGTTGGATCAGCTGGTGCCACTATGCACAATTATCTAATCATACCTGAAACTATCTGAATTGGTGTAATTTACAATAAATGCTGATGTTGTTATATTGGCCTAGCAATGATGCAACATATGGGGGGGCTAGGATGAAATTTGAAAAAAATTGGCAGGACAGGAGTTTTGAGTAAAAAAAAAAGGCAGGATGAGACACTTGCAAAAAAAAGGCAGGATGAGACACTTGCAAAAAAAAAGTCAGGATAAACTTTAAAAAAAAAAATGCAGGACGGAATATAGTGAAAAATAAAAATGCAGGACAGAGATTACAACTAAAAAAAAATGCAGGACAAAATTTTTCATCCTAGCCCCCCCATAAAAATCAAATGGTAGCTCCCTTACATCCAAGTCATTTGAATTTTGGTGGATAGTTGTCTCATTGGCAATCATACCACATCTTCTTATTTTCATAATATTTGTACTTGTCTAATCTATAATAAGCTGTTAACACAGAGACATGTTTTGCCTATTTGTTATTTTGATAATGCAAATGTTACAATTATAATAGAAATACATTAACATGTAAGCAATATTCAAAGACAATGAACCATGACTGATGGTACAGTGTTTATCAATCTCCATGGAAATGAGATGCGCCAATGCTTATACAACTGCTTACCAAATACCATTGACTTTTCATAAGTCGTTCCCTTTAAACAAACCTTAACACAAATTCAATTTCGAAGTCAATGAACCATAATGAGGGGTTGGGGGTTATATAATATCCATGGAAATGAAACTTTTAAATACCAATACATTCTCATACCAAATAGCTTTGACTTAAAATTACTGGTAATCTTAAACTGGCATAATCATAATAATCACAAACTAATTCATGTAAACTAAGTAAAAGTTTCAATGTCAATAGATCATGCATATGACTGAGGGGGAAGGACCAAATATCCTCTATGGAAATGAGACCTACTAATACTTCTACATCTGCAGGCCAATTATCATTAACCTTCCACTATTGGTTTCCCTAATACTAACCTAATCAAAAGCTAATAAATGAAATTTCAAAATAACGTTTGTTTCCAAGTAAAAAGAGCATGATTGAGGGGGCGGGGCCAAATAATCTCAATGGAAATTAGAAATGACAAAGTTTATACAACTGCACACCAAATATAATTGACCTACCACTAGTGGTTTCCCCTAAACTGACCTAATCACAAACTTATACTTGTAAGTAAAACTATGCAAAGTTTCAAAGTCAATAGACCATGACTAAGGGGGTGGGGCCAAATATTCTCCATGGTACTGTAATGAGATGTGCCTATACTAACACAACTGCTTACCAAATATCATTGACCTACCATAAACTAGACCTTATCACAAAATCACAAACTAATACATTGTTGATGCTGCCAAAACAGCATGCCTATATATATATATATATATTTGCCTTCGTGTTTATATGATCCGTTCATTCTATTTTGACTCTTTCAAAATTCAAGAGTCTGTCCTAAATTGAGGTAAATTATATGGCCTTCCAAATACCGTTTCGATTCCTAACATCACTGAAGAGACATTAATTGTCAAAATCCGGATATGGTGTACAAATTTTAGCACCTCATGTTTGCGGTATACCATCTTGTCCGCAAGTTTATTGTTTTCTGTTTGGTAATAAATAAAAAAATAAGATCTATGTTGTTACATTTTGTGATCTGTTTATTTGGCAATCGCCAATGGCAGTCAGCAGGGTTTAAGAACATCAGTTGTTCGACCTGCTAGTCAAATGAGCTTTGTTAAAATATACTTTTTCACTCATTTGGTCTTTTGGAAAATGTTGTCTGTGCTGTATTTAAACCCCTCTACCAAGAAATTTATTTTGCATGCACACGTATAAAAATTGCGGTTTTTATCCAACGCAATCATAGGTTAGAACGTTGTTTTCAATTTCGACTTGTATATATATATATGTCTCTCTGTTCGACTCTGTCAAGGCAAGACAAAAATTGCAATAAATTTTGTCCATCTGTTTTTAATATTTTCATATTCTTCATTTCTTAGATATATATATCAATGCTGCGTTCACAAATAATTCGATTTTGATTTGCATTAACTGATTTAACATAATTAATGTCCAAAAGTAAATTCTACTTCGAATTGCAATACGCATCAATATCGCTTTACTGTCCAAATGATGTTAACTTTTAATTCAATTTATCAATTAATTTGTTATAGTTTAATTCAAATTACAATTTAAAAAGTGTCCACACCAGAGTTTAATCGAATTCAATTTAATCAAATTAAATTAATTCGTATTAACAAAAAATGTATTTCTAATGAGAATTCGATATTGCAAATTAGCCAATTTGAATTAGATTTGAATTAAAAAAAGAAGAGTGTGTGAACGCAATTAGTGAATTCGATTCCCATTAGACTTTGAATTCAATTCGAAATAAAAAAAAGAAGATTGTGTGAACTCGGTTCCCATTCAATTCAAATTAAACTTATGTGTGAACAAGGCATTAAACAAGTGACAAATATGCATTCAGTAAATAATAAAATTGAAAAGAATCCACAATCAAAATACTGCTGTGTAATTATGGTAATAAGTAATTCCCCTTGGTACAATTTAACCTTACTCATTGTTACTCTTGGACTGTTAATTAGAATATAAATTAAACTAAAATATTTCATGTGTACAATGCATCAATATCATGAATTCCAACTATCTTTATATAACTTCATACAAAAAGTTTCTGATAACTTGGCATACTTCTTAGTGCACAATAATATATCTCCTTTTGTAGTAACAGTTACACAGATTCTGACATATCATGATCATAGTTCTGAAAGTACCGTTAAACAGTCTCTAAAAATTGCTAGACCGATAGGCACACTTAATAATAATAACAAATAATATTCATGTGTTGAAACTGCTGGCAAGTTTATAATAATTCCTGTCAGAAAGCTGAACCAAAACTTGTCGGACTAGTCAACACATGAGACCTGGCATAAACAATCTTCAAAGTTGATCATATACCGGTATGTAGATATACAGGTAAATACCTTCATAACATCATAGTAGTCTAGAGTTTCATTTCTATTAGGGAATTATTGTGGTGAATAGACAATCCAGTTGCTACAGAGAATCATGTATTGTACATGTATGCCTTGCCTCCTCTAGTATTAGCCATTCCCAAAGATTGGAATAAAGCTGAAATAAAAACAAATACAAATAAATAAATAATGTTTAAACTTGTTGAAAATGTTAAGACTAAGTCTAAAGTACAACGTTTGTATATCTTGCCGACTCTAAGTAAAGCTTACTTATTATTTTAATATTTATTAACAACGTTACCTCTTTTCGTATCATGCGATTTTTTTGGCAGTATTTTCATGGAAAAGTCGTTAACCAGCACCAAGTTGCACGATACGCGCGTCTGGCGTATTAAATTACAATGGTACCTTTGATACCTATTTGCTGAAAGATGCATCGAAATGATTCTAGAACACTTTACGAGTGTTTAAATATGAAAAATTCACAAGAAGAAATACTGGAAATTTGAAAAATCATTGTAAATCAAAAACAATTACGGTGTGAGACGCATCACAAATTTGTACTTAATATTTTACAAAAATATGCGATTTTGGAAGTTAAATAATGCCGTCCTATAGCAAATTATTGATAAAGTATTAATCTAAATATTGTTTGAAGCACCTTTAGCTAAATCAAAGCACATGTAGCAGTCTGTAACACCAAAGCCTGAATTAAAAACACAAAGGAAACCATCTTGAAATGACCTTGACATCGACCAATCAGATCTCTAGTTTGATTTCATTCATAAATACAACAACTTGTTTTGACAAGCATGAAGATCAGTTAAGAGATAAACGGAATAATATTAACAAGAATTACACAAATGAGCATGCATTTAATTAAGAAGATTTTAATAATCACACTCATCTCAAATAAAATTATATTATTTGTAATAATTACCTTTGTATTATCAGAATCCACCAAATTTAAAACATCCTTGATTTACGTATTGTCGACGAAGATAAAATTACCGCCAACTGAGACTTCAACTCCGTGTCATATTAGTCCCAGCCATTATACAATATTCCTGCGCTTTTTGCCATTTGTCAAATGTAAACGACTTGTAATTAGAGATTTTCGGCGATGAAATAATTCATACAATTGTTCTTTGACATTTTAGCCAAAAGCATAGGGGATAATAAACTTCATAAGGATTTCTATTGAGCACTTCTTCCTATGTGCAACTTCAAAACTTTTGGGTGGTTCGACGATCATTTAAGGTTTTTCTGCTCATATTTTTTGTAATCCAGAATTAAAAGCATGAAAAAAGTGTTTAATTAGTTATAAATAACAAAATAGCCAGCTAGATGATAACAATGGCACGTATTTCAGCATTTATTGGGTAGAACACAAATCTAGGGTGCTCGCATGAAGCAGCTTAACTGCTTAAAAAAACACAAACAAGAGCTGTCACCATAGCGGTACTAATACCCCCGTTAATGCATTTTAGTTGCTACCATGAAATTCAGTATTGAGGAAATGACATATTGAGATTTTGGGTTTTCAGCCATTCCTTTTATATAATCATTGTCTCTGTGTTAGATTGACACATGGTTACTGATGTGTGTATCTGAAAGCCCTATACTGACCCAGAATCAAAGTCTGAGGTTTATTTACTGTAAATTCTGGAACTAAAGGTCAAAGTCAAGGTCAGTCTGATGCTTCTGCATACAAAGTTTTGTCACACTAAGTGCTCCAGTACATAGATTATGCACCAAACAGGAATTGGACAATGTTTTACTAATTGTAGGGGTCAAAGGTCAAATTTAAGGTCTGAGTGACCTGCCTTTGATATGTGATACACCCCATTCCATGATGTATCAGCATACCAAGTTTGGTCAACCTAAATCATATGGTACAACAGTTATGCACAGGAAGCAAATAAGACAAGGTTTTACTATCATATAAGTCAAAGTCAGGGTCAGAGTGATCTGACTATAGTATATGACACACCACAAGCACATCATGCAACTGCATACCAAGTTTGGTTACCTTAGTTTACGGTACAAAAATTATGAGCCAGACAGGAATTGGACAAGGTTTTACTACCATAGGGGTCAAAGTTCAAAGTCAAGGTCAGAGTGATCTGACTTTGGTATATGACACACATCCAGCCTATGATGCAACTGCATACCAAATTTGGTTAGTATAAGTTTAAAGTACAAAAGTTAAACACCAGACACGAAATGGACAAGGTTTTATTAACATAGGAGTCAAAGCCGAAAGGTCAAGGTTAGAGTGAACTGACTTTGGTATACAACATACCCCCAGCCCATGATGAAACTGCATACTAAGTTTGGTTAACCTAAGTTCTATGGTACAAAAGTTATGTGCTTGACATGAAGCAGGAGAGACGGACAGACATGGCCATTCCTATATATTAGGAAAACAGAAAATACCTTATGATAAAACCCAAAGTATATAAACAGTTGCACTAGGTGCACCTGATAGCCAATCTTTAAAACAGTGAGAGCAGATAACAGTATGTAGAATAAATAAATGTTTATTTAATTGAATAAAAAAATTTCATGATTTGCAAAGGCATACTTGAGTTTTTTGAGACATATGAAATAAAGAACTGCGCCATGAGCGCATGATACACCCGTCCTTTTTTCAACAAATAAAGTTCCATAACTCTTCAATGTCATATCAAAGTGCCATATCTCTTAAACTACTAATCAGAAAAATGTAAAATTGAAAATAATTTTTTTTCTATAAAGTGTGAAATTAACTTCAGAACACCAGATTTATGTATAAAAAATTATCAAAATCTGAAGGGACCTTCCCTGTATAACCCTGTGGATTCATTTATTTTCGTGGGTACCAATTTTCGTGGATTAAGGTTAACTTGCATGTTTGTGGATTTTTGATTTCGTGGTTTTACCGAAGTCTGCATACAAGCCAATAGAAAATTTATTATTCGTTGTATATTTAATTTCGTGGTTCACCTATACCCACGAAATCCACAAAAAATGGTATCCAACAAATAATAATGAAACCACAGTATTCTTAGCCATGTCGAACATCTTGGTTGGCTGGCACAGTCATCAGACACATCTTATTAACTAGATACCCCAATAATATTGTGGAAAAGTTGGGTTAAATTTGGCCAGGTAGTTTCAGAGGAGAAGATTTTTGTAAAACTTAACGACGATGGACAGTGATGAAAAAAGCCACTTGGCCTTTTGGCCGGGTGAACTAAAAATAGAACAGATGGTGGCACATATGGACGACAGCATATCATTATAAGCCTGTTTGTTACAGGCATTTAAAACTAGAATGATGGAGGGATAGACAGACATACTCACAACAGGGTATATAAAATATGTAGTTCTATTTGTAACAATATTTGTATACCTGAGCTAGACCATATGTAACAGACAATATCTGTGCTGGAACATGCCCCTTCCACAAAGCAGTTACTCCTTCTTCTTTAATAATAGACTGGAATGCTTGTCGGATTCCCCAATACTTAGAAAATGTTGTATTTGTTGGTTTGCGTACAGGTTCAACTTGAAGCTACAAAGAATCAAAAGCTTAAGCTAATTCATGCCACAAGAAAGATAACTCCTTTTTTACACAAGGATTTGGCTCTGGCACAAGAAAAGGTATTCCAAGACACCAAACATATTTTTTATGGAACAAGCATCACATTATACAAATAAATGTATATATATCTATACCAATTGAAAAATAGTAGTTCATTTTAATTATGCAATAAATTACATGTAGCATTGACATAAACATTCATGTACAATGAATGGGATCTGTGCATCCACAATTAATTTTGTTTAAAGTCATACTTGATGAAAACTGTTATGGTGTCTGTTTCTGAAACTATTTGCATTTTTCATTAGCCATAAACTTTGGATTTGATAACAAAGTTCAAATTTGTATGAAAGGAGAATATATCCCAATTAGATCTTGCAACAGGATGCAGGGGTTTGTCCATTGTTGAAGGCAGTATTAAGTTATTAATTTTTTGTGGAAAACTTTTTTGTGGGTACCTGCAGTCTCATTAACATTTACAAACCTTACAAATCCTGTAATTCATAGCTATAGATCATTATAGCTAAATTACCTGTACATTATTGAGGTCAAAATGATAAGATGTGAAGTATTCATTTATTCTAAACATGTTCGAATAAAGAACAATTACTTATATATTCAAAGTTACAGTTAAAAGATTGAAAAGAAATAACTAATAGTGTATAGCAGGTTATTTTCGCAGGTGTAAAATTTCGCGATTTTCATTGAATAAGGTATACAAGATATTTTGGCGGATTCAAAACTTTTATACAATACCATTGCATGTGCACTTTTAAATTGGCAGATTTTATTTTGGCGATTTCGTTCTTTCCCTGAAAATAAGCAAAAATTTACATACATGGTTTGTTGAATTACACAAGGTAGACACAATGTTCAGAGGGTAACACATTGTTTGTTCAGAGGGTAACACGATGTTTTGTTTGATTTCATGTTTGAATATAGTCTCAACCAATCAAAAGTAAATCTAGCTGTCAATATTTATATACAGCATGTACAGTGGAAAGGTATCTTTTCATACATTTATTTTTTGTACCTGGAATCTTATTTTCAGAACATCAAATGGTTGGCAGACAACCCTGGCTACCAATCCAGAGAAAGCACCAACAGCTGCATACTCTCTTGATGATAGTTCATACTCTTCTGGTCTGTAGCCTACCATTTAATTGAAATAGTATATCAACATGGATGGTTGGTCACAAAAAGCAGCATCTGCAAAATTTGTTATACTCAATCTGAAACTGAGTTAAAACTGAAAATCGTTTTACTGTAAAAGCTTTGACATTTACTCATTGGTTGTGTAATCATTGACTTTAACACATTGTGTTGTGTATTTACAGTGTAATCATTGACTTTTACACATTGTGTTGTGGAATCATTGACTTTTACACATTGTGTTGTGTAATCATTGACTTTTATACATTTTGTTGTGCAATCATTGACTTTTACATGTTTACACATTGTGTTGTGTAATCATGGACTTTTATACATTGTGTTGTGTAATCATGGACTTTTACACATTGTGTTTTGTAATCATGGACTTTTACACATTGTATTGTGTAATCATGGACTTTTACACATTGTGTTGTGTAATCATGGACTTTTACACATTGTGTTGTGGAATCATTGACTTTTATACATTGTGTTGTGGAATCATTGACTTTTACACATTGAGTTGTATAATCATTGACTTTTACACATTGTGTTGTGGAATCATTGACTTTTATACATTGTGTTGTAAAATCATTGATTTTTACACATTGTATTGTGTAATCATTCGATTGACTTTTACACATTGTGTTGTGTAATCATTGACTATTACCATGATTACACATTGTGTTGTGTAATCATTGACTTTATACATTGTGTTGTGTAATCATTGACTTTTACACATTGTTTTGTGTAATTGACTTTTACACATTTGTGTTGTGTAATCATTGACTTTTAAACATTGTGTTGTGTAATCATTGACTTTTACACATTGTGTTGTGTAATCATTGACTTTCATACATTTTGTATACTGCACTCTATGTCCAATGCAGAAATAAATCCAACTTAAAAGACCTTTTAAATTTGTTTGTTTGCTGTACCAACCCAGGTCATGTTGTATTTCATGTATGAAATGATTTATATGTAATTTACAATTTTGATTTCTACTTGGTTTAAGTTTTTTAGAATACACAATGGAAAGGATACAATTAAATTGGAAATGAAGTTTGTTTCTAAATTACTAAGATTTTAAACTATCATAACAATTCCACTTATGAAACTTGAATGCCAGACAACCATCGCATGTGTTATTTCAACATGATTCAATTGGTCCTGTCAGATTTTATTTCCTTTTCATTTTTAAAAGCATAAAAGGAGAAAGGGGATAACAACTGCAATTAAAATATTTTGAAATTATTTAATCAAAATGAATTGGTATAATAATGATTCAATTATTATGTCACATGATTGATCATGTTTACAATAATTGAAAAGTGGTGCATTTAGTTATACATGTACTTAAGTAATTTGAACTTTAACGGTTTTAAATTGAACATTATAAATTCTGTAGTTTATATGACCAGAAACTATAGTCATAGTATATAAATACTACTATTGTTTGGGTTCCATTTTAAAAAAGTATATAATCTGATAATATTACAATTAAAAATGTATATTAAATGTACACTGATGTAAAGACTATTATAACAACACTTTACAGATTTCTGGAGTAAACTAATGATATGAATGAGATTGACATGTTTCGGTGCTCCTGGCAATATCATCAGGATAAAAACAAAATAGAAAACTGCACATATAAAATACATAATCATGATGTAATTATTTTCATGTCACAAGGTCACCACGTTGAGTAATTGTAAATAATAAGGGAAAGTAGGTTTGAACCAGAATGCTAAATAAATTGTGTAAGTCATCATGGTCATAGAAACAAAAATGTTTGTTGAAATTTTTCTGAAAAAGTTGGTAATTTACTAAAAAATGTATTATGGTACAGAAAAAAATCAAAGTGTTATCCTAGTTTGGGTAAAACAAACAGTGTTCAAAGTGGGACAATAACTCATTGTGTACACGTAAGTAATATAGTTATGATATACAGATATAAGAGGTCTCTAAACACAGTAGCTCCAAATGAAACTTTTCGTTATTGGAAGCCATGTTAAATATGTGAATCAGGGGGAAAAAATATGCTGCATATAAAATATAGGATATGCCAAAACACACAATTAACAGTGCCTAGTGATGACTCAAATCATCACTAGGCGCTATTAATTATGTGTTTTGGATATCCTATATTTTATATACTACATAATAACTGATTATTTTGCCTTTTGTTAGCACTTGGCATGCTTGGGGGCAAAAGGGGGATAATCATACTTTACAATTTTCTGTTACCATGGTTACATTGTACCAGTGAAGAACAAATTACAGATTGTTATGCTGTATCACTTTTTCAGCACTAGTTGGTTAATGAATGTCATGTACATGTATCATGACATGCAGTGGTGACAAGAAATAATTATAAATTGGAATAAAATGCTCCGCTGGGGCGCAGCTTGATACGACCGCAGAGGTCGAACCCTGAACAGTTGGGGCAAGTATGGACACAACATTCAAGCTTGATACAGCACTGAATTTGGATTGTAATTAAATATTTGACACAGCATAGGTTTCTGACACAGAATGAAAGTGGTCTAAGAACTTAAAAATATTTAATTTACCTATTCAAACCATATCATTATTATTTGCTTTTATATATAAATCAGAAATAACCAATTTAAAATGGTAAATTTTAAAGAAAAAAAATGAAAAAAAAATCCACTCCCCCCCAATTTTTTGTACCCCCTTATGATTCATCACCCCCAAACCCCCAAATTCAATCCCAGCCTTCCCTTTGTAGTATGGTACCTTGCAGTACAATTTCAGAGAGATCCATACACTTGAAAACAAGTTATTGTCTGGAAACTAGAAAAATGCTTGTTTTTTGGCCCCAAATTCCTAAACGTTTAGGGTAATTACCCCCAAACTCAAACCCAGCTTTCCCTTTGTGATATGGAACCTTGCAGTACAATTTCATAAAGATCCATACACTTACACACAAGTTATTGTCCTGAAACTAGAAAAATGTTTGTTTGTTTGCCCTTTTTGGCCCCTAATTCCTAAAATTTTGAGGGAATTACCCCCAAAATCAATCCCAGCATTCCCTTTGTGGTATGGTACCTTTCAGTACAATTTCAGAGAGATCCATACACTTGAACACAAGTTATTGTCTGGAAACTAGAAAAATGCTTATTTTTGGCCCCTTATTCCTAAACTTTTCGGGCAATTACCCCCAAACTCAAACCCAGCTTTCCCTTTGTGATATGGAACCTTGTAGTACAATTTCATAAAGATCCATACACTTACACACAAGTTATTGTCATGAAACTAGAAAAATGCTTGTTTTTTGCCCCTTTTTGGCCCCTAATTCCTAAAATTTTGAGGGAATTACCCCCAAAATCAATCCCAGCATTCTCTTTGTGATATGAAACCTTGTGATACAATGTCAGAGAGATCCATACACTTACACACAAGTTATTGTCATGAAACTAGAAAAATGCTTGTTTTTTGCCCCTTTTTGGCCCCTAATTCCTAAAATTTGGAGGCAATTACCCCCAAAATCAATCCCAGCATTCCCTTTGTGATATGGAACCTTGTGGTACAATGTCAGAGAGATCCATACACTTACACACAAGTTATGTCTGGAAGTTACAAAAATGCTTATTTTTGGCCCCTTTTTGGCCCCTAATTCCTTAACTTTTGGTACCATAACCCCCAAAATCAATCCCCACCTTCCTTTTGTGGTATTGAACCTTATGGTAAAATTTCATTGAGATCCATTCACTTAAACTAAAGTTAGAGTGCGAAAACTAATGTGTCTTCAGACGACGACGACGCCAACTTCATACCAATATACAACCACAAAAATTTGTTTGCGGTCGTATAAAAAGTAATGTTTTAAATCAATTAAAAAATGTTTAATACATATCACGGAGTTCAGCTTTGCCTCTAAAATTCAACTTTCAAGTTCGTTGGCATGTATATATTTACAAGAGACATTTTTAAAAAATCTTGCATTCTATACACACACGGTTACTTGCTCAAACATACTGATGTCTGCTCTTTGGTCGGGTTGTTGTCTCTTTGACATATTCCCCATTTCCATCCTCAATTTTATGCTTAAATGTTTATGGAAAAAGATGTGAAAACATAGGAATTTTATTTTATTTTTCCTTTTGGGCGTTCCTGTGAGTCAGTTTTTATCTTTAAAAATAACATTTTTCCTACATCTATAATGAGATGAATGTCTAAAGATGCCTCCTGTACACCAATGATTTGACTTTTTCAGGACTTACAATTAATTGGGAGTAACTGACTTTCAGTAGTCTCCTATTAAGAACAATTTGTGGGGGAGTCCAAATTTTTTGTTAGCTATATAATTTCATCCAATAACGGTAAAACAACCGAAAAATTAAGTAAATTCCACCACATTAGGAAATTACTAAACTGTTTATTCAACTACATTCATGACATTTGTGTACATTGAATGAAATAAAAATAAATTAAAAATAGGTGACAAGGCTAGGATTATATATTTAGATCCATTACGCAAGGTGACAAACACATTTATTCTTGCTTTTTATATATTCAGAGATTCAAGTTAGTGTGGGTCTGAGGTCAGGGACCTGTCTTTTCTACGAGAGGACTTTTCATTATTAAATTACAAAAGTCAGAGACCTATTTTTCTTTACACTGATTTTTTTACACGACCATTGATTTCTTACGGAGGACTTTTCACTTAAAAAAATTAAAATTTCAAATGTCCTGGACCTTTCATTATTTAAAGCAAATTTCAACCCCTGATATTGCTAGTGTAGTACCATAAAAAGACCCCCAATGTGAAATGATTGTTTCCTTTATTAAACTTATTTAACCCTCTTGCTAACAGATGGACACATGTCCACACTGGCTTTGCAAGAGGGACACATATGTCCATATGTATAATGTATGCAAGCAAAGCGCGAACATTTTTATTTAGTTTTTCGATGCTATCAATCAAATTATTTTTTTCAAAATTTAACACTATAAGGTATGGGGAAAATCTGGATTCAGAATATTTTTTTTTTTGTCTTTTGCATGACCACAAATATTTTTTTTCATCAAATTGGGGATCAGAATATTTTTATATAACCCCCTCCCCCTTGTAGTTAAATGGTTGTTCCCTATAGCTAATGTAATGTCATTAGGGAGTGACATAACATGTAATATATCGAATGATGTAGTAGTTTGGCACATGACGTTACAGTTGTCAAAGCTGCCTTATTTTCTGGACCACAAAAAGGCATTGGCAGCAAGAGGGTTCATAAGGTTTTGATGAGTAAAAATCTAAATACTTTGAATAGGATCTGATAAAATTTGAAAGTGCATAGTAACTGCTATCAAAAAGCAAATGACATGTCTCTGAGTGTATGCGATTTATGCTTCCGCTTTGATGTTTATAGTTTACTTGCAATACAATAATAGGCTTTATTTAAAGTGTTGATTCATTATTTGCAACAAATCATACAAACAATTTACATATATATCCTCGATCATTGGAAGTTCATGATCATTACCCTAACTCAATCAAAACGGAAGAAAAAAATCACAACCTTGGAGCAAATATTATCCACTGTGAATGTAAATATTCTTTACTTATTTGTAAACAGTCTGATACACTTTATTGATGAATAGCTACAGAAACATGGTCAGTCTGTCTATGTTACGCATTGTGACCCGATTCCGTATAATAAGTAGACATGCTTGTAAGTTCGTGACCTTTGTCTTGGACAGTGGCTTTTGCGCATGGGCAACAATATATAGGTCAGGCATATTGTATTATGTATTTGAACATTACAGAATAACTTTGAGATCAAATAACAAATGAATATCTCGATAAAAAGAGAAATTGGGACATATTTACTTTTTTATTCTCCATACAACAATTATTCTAATTTTTACATGTGACTTCCAATGGTCAATTGGAAAGTCCAGAATTACACACTTTAAACACGTTAAAGATAACTGTAACGATGTCACAATTTCATTATTGCATCAAAGTATTTTTTCATTCAATTTGCATTCAATGGCACAGGATTAAATCACTTTTATCCAGCCAATAATCGGCATGTTTTGTTTTATCAAAATACATCAAATCATTTTCTGATCTTAAAAAATCCGCTCACATACACAGAATTTAAAAAATAATACTCTTGGCCTTAAAAAAAGGAAATTGAGTGCCACATAACCTAAAAATAGATGATGACTCATTGTTGAGATGTCACTAACATTGCTGAAAGGATTTTCCCAAGAATTCAACGAAATTCTATGAGAGGAATAAAACAGTAATAGTGGAAATAAACGTTTAAGCAAATAATATGCAGGAACATACACCATGTACACAACTTATCTTTTTAAAGCAGATATTAGTGAACATGGAATGAAAAATATCGGCTTAAGTTTTTTTGAAGTAGCACGTTGCCGATGATAACTACTTCTGCATGTCGTCACGAATAAAGTGAAAATTCACAAATGTCACAAACTTACAAGCATAACGAACTTGCAATCATCGACGATAAGCTCTTACATCACAGGGCTTTGTTACAATTTGCCGGGTTTACTATCCATACGAACCCCGAAAAAAACACACTTGTAAACCCGGCAAATTGTAACAAACCCCTGTGCTTACATCATGTACATGTCGTAAGGAGCTTTTAAAACCAACAAAACCGAAAACTGATTTGCATTAATTTAAAACTATTTTTTTGTTTCAAATATTTTCTTATCTTACCTTCTTTTAAACACTGGGACAAATGGAGGTTTTATAATTTTCAAGTTCAAATTTTTGTTTGGGTTGGGAGCTCATGTGAAACGGGGATAGAAACTTGCCATCTGACGTTGACTTTTCCTGTAAGCTTCCTCCGGTTTTGGAGCACCTTGTAGTCAGACCTATATTATTATTGTAATTATTGTTACAATAATATACATTATTCATAATATAAATAAAGACATATTTGGCACCATGTATCATATGTTGTACTAGATATATCTCTGATTAAATGAATTATAATTATATATAAATCATTATTACTATTGAAATATACATGTCTCTGTTATAAATAATTTCAGAAACAATACTTCCACAAACCTCCCACTTGCTTTGACAACAACAAAAATTTCGAAACACATAAAGATAAAAAAAAGAAAAAAAAAGTTTTCCCTTTTACACAAATTTAGTTTGATATGATAAAAAATATCCCTGGAAATTTATAAAAGAAAGGCGAAAGATACCAAAGGGACATTCAAAGTCTTAAGTCAAAAATAAACCGACAACGCCATTGCTAAAAAAGAAAGAGACCAAAAGACAAACAAAGCAGTACACAAAACACAGAATGTGGCACCCGTCGTGTTACTCATGTAAGTACAAACCCGGTGACAGTAAATCTAATTCGGTAGGTCACATTCGGGAAAAGGGGGGGGGGGGGGGGACGGGATTGTAGTTACGACAACTGGAACATATCCGTCGTCATCTGTGAAACAGATATTTCATAACGGTCAACTATCTTTGTGATGGCGTCCGTAAAATTTACGAAGGGATGATTTCAATTTCACCACTTGGAACATTTGGTTAAGTATCTTCCTTGTGAGCAGCAACCCTCTATAAAGGAAATCATGATAGGAAATACAAGCGGCCTGGAATATTGTATCAACTCGGAGATATATACTGCGTATGCCGGCGCTGCTGAAATGTTGGTACATAGAAATGGAAAGTTCACAATTGGGAAGCTGATATCATCTCTTTTGTCGTAATGTTTTGCCCACGGTTTTCAACCGACCCCCATTGTCAATTTCTAGATGTCGAAGTCAAGATATGAGATAGACTTTACTGTATCTGTTGTATCCTTTATCTCAAGTTCGTTGGGGTAGATGCGCCGGTTCAACATAGTCAAGGAAAGCGGTGGAAGTACAAAAATAAAGAAAATCTACATAAAAGCAAAATGTTAAACTTCAGGAACGAAAAGTTTATGATTTCTTTGGTTACCAATAATTTTTGCACAGATTTTCAATAGTAGTTTATTAAATTACGTGCGGAAATAAGTAGAGTACACCTCAAACAATCAATTTAATTGGGGTATTTTCAACCTTAAAATTGTAGTTTTAGTATATTTTTCTTTGTATAAGAATTCTTTTATATTGTTTGAAATCCTGTTTTTAAAAGTATGAGACAAACTCTGTATTCAGTCTTTGCTCTTACTCCTTAATTCAGCGTGCTTGGCGCAGAAGCTGCGAATACCATGCAATTTTAAAGTCTTTGGTTTGACCCGGCCGGGGTTCGAACCCACAACCTCCCGATCTCCGGCCGAGGCGAACACGTGTTTTACAGGAAGTGCAATGCCTAGTATGAATATTCCATCTATACACTTATTCTCTTTTTTATAATATTCCCCCTCACCAGAAATCAGAACTTGTGGGGATAACGACTGAATATACATTTCTAGTTTGCATATAGTCTATTAAAGTTATAGCTGTCTTTTAGGCGATGTATCCATACTGAATTCTCTGTAGTTCAACTGGAAACACAGAATGTCTTAATTCAAAGAACTTGAAAGAGTACTTAGTGCTTGCAGAATAAATACGGCATATATAATGTCTAATAATTGTCATTAATACCACTGAAGTTAATATTTTCTCTGTTGTGGGTTCAAACTTCAGAACTGTGCAGGGAGTGCGAGGTATCAAAGGCAATTATATATAGAGACAAATGTATACTATATATCAAAGATAAATTAAAGTATCATTACAGTATTTGTACAGAAAAATGGGAAAGATATGAAAGGATTACCACCTAGTGGGTAGAGGAAAATTTAGACTGAAATTTAGAGAGTTAAATGATTATTTGTTAACATAATTCAGTAATTAATTCAAGACATCTTCAACAAATAAGTTCCACCACATCTTGGTGTATAATTCATTGGTCTTTAGCAATACGAGTATGTTCATAATAAAATACAAAACAAAATATTTTAATAGCCTATTAAGCATTTCTTAAATCACAGCACTAAAATTTTGGAATCATAGAATAATACATTGTTTAGGCTTTTAACATCTTTGTGTATGCTTGAGTTCTAGTAGCGAAAGAAGACAATTGTTTCATAAAGAATAATGCAAGTTTGTTATTCAATGAAAGAAAATATAACTTCGGAATCGTTGACATATATTCCTTTTCACTACCACTGTGTCGGCTACGATGTCGGTGGACTATCATTTACCGTCAATACCCTCCTGTATTTGGCAAAACCTTTCGGAATTTGGGGTTCCATATCCTCTTCGACTTCGTACATTATTTTGCCTTTTTAACTTGAGCGTCACTGATGAGTCTTTTGTAGACGAAACGTACTTTTGGCGTACAAAATGTTAAGCGTGGTATATATATGATGAATTTATCTCCGCCCGGTAGTAAGTGATTCTGCACAATCAAATGATACATTTTGTATGTAAATTTACTCTTCGTAAAACTATTTAACAGGCGCGGATCCAGGATTTAATGTTTGGGGGATGTGTTTTGGAGAATTCGGAGTTAGAGTACCATTTTTTTAGTACCTTCCAAAAAATGGCTGTAATTTTATTTATAAATAACAGTTTTTCCCCTTTGTTTTTAGAGGAGAGGGGCGCCGTCTGAATACGCGTCAGGTTAAAGTTGCAACTTCCTAAAGCAAAGTTGATATATTTATAATTTAGGATTTTTTAACATCAATTTGTGGCTTGAATGGGGTTTAATGTGTCCAAATCGTTTGTTGTTAGTTCTTAATCTTCGCATACTAATTTTTTGCACAGACTCAATGTAAGACTAGAACTATCAACAAGCAGGGTAATGGTAACAGGAACTGCATGATTTCTACACTGAGTGGGACTAGAAATGTCGATAGGCTGAGGGTAAGAGGAACCGCCTGGATTTCACACTAAATGGGACTAGGAACTTTGACATGCAGAGTAAGGATAAGTGAAACCGCCTAGTTCCCAAAATGAGTGTTGCCAGGTACGTCGATAGAATAAGGGTAAGTAGAACCAAATAAATACTGCACTAAGTGGGTAATGTAATTCTAAAGTCATATGTAGTACTCAATCCTTATAAAAGTATGCAACTTTTGAGACTTCAAACATTTGCCAAGAAGGCATGTTTTAATCAGAATCACCTTAAATTAATAAATGTTTCATGAATCGGATACATTTGTACTCATTACATGTATATGTCTTTGTCAATGATGTCATGGATTTTTAATACTTTTTTGTCGAACCTGCGATATTTATGTCGCAAAAGCGAGACATGTCAAGAACCTGATGTTCAGTGGTTGTCGTTTGTTGATGTGGTTCATAAGTGTTTCTCGTTTCTCACTTTTTATATAGATTAGACCGTTGGTTTTCCTGTTTGAATGGTTTTACACTAGTCATTTTTGGGGCCCTTTATAGCTTGCTGTTCGGTGTGAGCCAAGGCGCCGTATTGAAGGCAGTGCTTTGACCTATAATGGTTTACTTTTACAAATTGTGACTTGGATGGAGAGTTATCTCATTATCACTCATACCACATCTTCTTATATCTATGATAGCGATCATAGATTCCGTCATCGTCGGCGGCGTCAACATTTAGGTTCAGTCTGTGGTTATAGTTATTTTTAGACAACCGTATCTTTTCAAACCTTAATGGAATTTTAAGAAATTTTGGCAGAAGCTTTTTATGATTATGACATGCAAATATATTTCTTCCATTTCAAAGTATTTTACAATTAGATGGGCTTAGTTTTAGCAGTTAACATATTTACAGACAATCTGGGATTAATTTTGTTTACATGATATTATGAATTTATAAACCTTCATAGATTGTTATGAAACATGGACAGAGGCTTATCTTGAAGACATAAAAAAAGCATATAAAGAAAAAGTTTGGTTTTTTTATATAATGTATTTTACTAATAAATCGATTCACGTTTGACAGTCAACATTGCACTTTTCATTAACAGCAGTAATCGCAGGCAAGATAGGTTTTCTTTACAATTTGTTTTAATCCATGATTTGGAATTTATTTTTTCCCCTTCATTTCGAAGGAGTTTTTTCCATAGAAAAGAAACAGTCTTATTCAAATATGTTTCTTAAAGTTATTCAGTCTAAGTTGCATGCATTGGTTCAATTAATCTCGTCCTACTAACAAAGGCGCGTGCGTAGCTCTGATTTTACCAATAGCTGACGTCCGTTGTCGACATGACAAAACAATTTTATAAAAAAAAAACTTTTGAAGTAAAATTATTGTATTGGTGCAAAAGCTTTAGTTAACAGCAAACTTTTTGATATATTTATGAAAGAGCTTCAATCGTTTTGTGGCTTTTGTGTGAAAAAATAATTTTTGGTATATTTTACACTTAATTTGTAGCTGTTGATCCAAGTCGGGTCATTAGGTACTCTGAAACTAATTTAGCTTTAATCCTGCTGTATGTGGGTTTTTTTTCGCGCACTAAATATAAAGCTAACAAAAGTACATGTTTAACTATTATATAAATATTTTTTCTCCTTGTTGAGAGCATTTGGTGCATTAAGTGCTTAAGTACCAGTCTTTTTAAGAATCAGGCAATTTAAAAAAAAAATCAAAACATGGTCGAAAAAACCCACTGACCTTACCATCTTCTTTTGAAGTTACCATCGTCCTGAAATAGAATTGGTAGGTCTTTCGTTTCTGCGTGTCTAGTAATACAAGAAATCTCTAGATAACTTTTTGTGAGAATAATAGAAAATTACGGAGTTATCTTCCCTTAATACCAGAACAGGAAATGGGAACGAATGTTATATTCGTGCACCATTATACATTTTGAACTTAATGTAAACTTGAGTGGATTTTTGTTTGGCATTTTTTCACCACTGCCTGATTCTTAGGCAGATTGGCACTTAAGTGTTATTGGTCCCCGATTGCAAACCATGATTTTCTGCACGTAAACAAAAACTTTTCAAGAACTATAGTGGTCCGTAGGTAGCCAGTTTCAAAGTTAATGTCTGCTCCTATTCAACATACCCACGTTATCTATCTATAGCTAATCACCGTGGAAGTCCCAATTTCAGACCTTGATACCGGATACTTACTATATTCAACAAAGTTTATAATATCGATCTTGAGAATGTTTTGAATAGTGATTTGTGTTGAGTTATATAATATCAAAAATGTAATAGACAATTTCTATTCATTTTATCAATCTTTGAATTTTATAAGTTGTCTTCTTGTTCGTTTGGCTATGCAAGTCTTGTCTACTACATTTTGAAATAGTTCTATTCTTATGAATTATGTTAATGGCGTGGATGCATCGTATGACTTGTGCATGAGATTAAAATAGTTCAATGCATAATTGATTTGCCGGATTATATTTAAATTTTGTCATTTGAAAAATTGGGAAAGGTAATAAAAAAACAAGAAGTTCTGACAAAACCGCGATGTCCTCCAAATATATTCTTGAACAGATACTATGTTAATAATACTCGATTCAGTCATAGTGTCTGTAAATGACAATTCTTTTTTTAAAGTGTTTGCGATGTCTGTTGACTTTGCTAACCAATCGAATACAAATCAAAGTTTATGCAAAAGATTTGAGCGGGTTGAAATAGTTTCCTTAATACGTTACAAAATATAGTTTAGATTTCTATATACAATTATTGTAGGTGCTGTTTTCTGGTTATTTCCCTTATACCATCCACGTTTAAATTATATGTGATTTACAGTGGGGGAGTCTGATGGTTAGACAACATTTTAACTAAATTCTATGGGAAGTAAAACTATATATATTTTCATCATGTTCATTCGAATACAAACTAAATCATGAAAGATGCAATATTAAAAACAAACTTGTGAAATTGTCTTTAACCGCAATGTGTACGCTGAATATCATTTTTGAATTATTGAAATATAGAAATTATTAACAATTTGTGTAATAATATTATTTAGACTCTTTGATACTTGAATACCACTTTTATGTAGATCGCCGTACCTCTTAAGCTGGAACCCGTTATAACTTTGCCATTTAAACTATTCTATATTCGTGACTGATATGTGTCAGTCTAAAGATGACTATTCAACGATAATTGAAAATAATATAATAGATAAGATACCCAGGTAAGTCATCAATATTTAATTTGCGTGTATGCGCATGTAGGAAAATCTATTAAAAAGTATGAAATGCTGAATGCCATGCGAAAAACAGCATAAAACCTAATGGACGGAATAATGTTTTAGTGCAACTATGGTACATAAAACGAAAAAAAAGTCGGTTTTTTGTGGGTGTCTTGAAAGGCTATTATATTTTTTTCTGGGACGAAGGCGTCCCAGAAAAAAAACCAAAATAGCCTTTCAAGACGTCATAATTATTTGGACTAGCATAAGTGATGAGAAACTCTGCGATCTCGCCATGCTTCATGTTCATCGCAATAAGGATGTCAGCAGACCAAATATTCTGAAACGATTTGATGAAACCGGCCATAGAAAAATTGGTAAAATGTAATTTGAATAACAATTGCTACTGAGTCGATGTTTGTTCTGTGTTCTGGCGGCAGACTCAAAAAGATATTTGAATGTTTATCCGACATATAAATTTAGATAAAGTTGTTAAAAATTTGGTGTTAGTACATGTCTTAAAATATGAAAAATATATAAAAAGTGTCCAAAAATAAAAACTCCGGACAGCTTGTTTCAACGATGTCAAGCTCTCTGGAAATGCCCAGAATGCAGGATTTTACACCATTTATCCCAGACCCCTGCCGAAATTTTTCAGATCAATTATTTTGTCTGTTGTAAAGGATGATAATGTAAATTACAATGCCGCCACATATATATATAAAACTCATTATTTTCAGAAACTAAGTGTCCTAAAGAAAACTGAATTAGTTCTGTACCGCATAACTTCTGTACTTATTCCCTCAAACTAACAATTAATGTCACACGTAAAGAATCAATTAAACCATTGTAAAATCAGAATTCTTTCAATATGCTGCTGAGTGTTTTCAGGTTATATGTACGTTTTAAATTGGTAACAAAAAAATGAAATAAAATTGTTTGATAAAAAACAAATCGATTTCATATAGTGACATTTACAAGACGAAAATTCCTAATAATGTTTCCATTGATTTAAGTATAAGCATATTTTATCTAAGCAATCTTAAGATTATAATGAAATTTCTTAATTAAATATTTCTTTTTTGGTGTTATCTAATTACAACAGCTTCTTTGAATATCATAATGAATGCTTTGACTTTCAACCATTTATAAATCAAAACACATCAATTTGAAGATCAACCTTATTTGTTACTTCTACCGTAAAAAATAACAACAACAAAAAAATATTTTTGAAGAATTAAATAACTTGTTTACAAGAAAGTAAAATAACAAAAATGCCGAACTCAAAGGAAAATTCAAAACGGAAAGTCCCTTGTGAAATTGCAAAACCAAAAGCTCAAACACATCAAATGAATGGAAAACAACTGTCATATTCCTAAGTTGGTACAGGCATTTCCTTATATAGAAAATGGTGGATTAAACCTAGTTTACTTGACTTGCAAACTTTAAAATCATTAAAATTAAAACATACTTAAATATCATTGCTATCACTACAAAAGTCTAAAAGTCTGAAAAGACCAGTTTTTGTCTTAATTTGCATGAACTTTTACTCGACATTCTCCAAAAGAATGACTTGTGTCTTAATTTTTCTTGACAAATTCTCATTTATATTAAATTTGTATGAAATTTACTCGACATATTCTCGACATTCTGAATATGGTCTTAAAATTTCTTGACAAATTCTTGACATTTGAATACTGTCTTGAAATTTCTCGACATATTCTCGACATTCTTATTTTTTCTCAGTATGGCTTGACATATTCTGAACATTTTGAATCGTGTCTTTAATTTACTTGACAGTTCTGAGTTTTACAAATCATGACCAATATTCATGATATAACTTTAATCTTTATTTCTCTTTATATGATATACTGTTGTTTCAAGTTACACTTCTTTACAACAAAAATAAAAGTTGAGCATGTAAAATAATTGAAAATTTGGGTATATAAATATTTTTACAAATGCAAATATGGCTATGAAATCTAAAGTATAAAATAATTCAAATGTGGTTGTGTTGATATAAAACAATTTCAATGTGGGTTTTTAAATAATTACAAATTTTGATTCCTAAATCTTATAAATTAAATGATTCAAACCAATCATACTGTAGACATATTTTCATTCTACATTCATAATATTCAATGTTGATATGGTAAATAATTATTATACCAAAATGTGGTTTATATAAATAGCAAATTATGATGATATACAAATCATTCATTTAACAGAAGAAAAATTTGTGTAATGTCATCTGTTGGAATATATTAAGTATTACACATGGACAGGATGTTCCCCATAAAATTAAGGTATTCCACACCCCAGAGTACACACAACTGTCAAATAGAAGTTATTGCTTTACCTGTAATCAGCCATACAACTTATCAGTTGACCGACCATGCCACTACAATTTAAAAAGTTTGTTGATAGATGAAAATGAAAATCATCATTTTGATGAAAAAAAATTGAATTGAAATGGATTTTCTTCATCAAAACTATGAAGTTAATTATTTTAACATAAAAACAAATTGAATAATTCCCAAAGATTAAAAGAAAATTATTATCTACTCCAGGAATAATAAAAAAAATGTATTTATAATGGGTCCCATCAATGATTTCTATAGAAATAGTTCTCAAACAGACATGCATAATATAGCTCTAAACATTTTTTTCTTTTCAGGAAGGAGTTTTTTTATTATTTATTAATATTTATTTTTGTTAAAAAATTATAAATTCAACACTCAAATTTGAATAAAAAATGTTTTTGGGTTGTTCTAAAAAATAAATAAGGTTTTTGAATCAAGATGGGAACAAATTCTTTGACCTAAACGAAAGCCTCCCCCCTCTTTTTTTAGCTACACAAACCCAAAAGATGAATTGTGGGGTCCAAAAGAGATACAAGACACCTATTTTAGTAAAGCAAATTTGACTGGCAGTTTTGCGAACGGCAAAAATCTAAATTCTGTTTGTCAATACCTTCTACTTATATTCCAAGTGAAAACAATTACTTAAATGTTTAATAAAAATAAATCAAAATTAAACTACATGGGGGATTATTCAGGGTATTACAACTTAGTTGCACCAAAAGGGTATCTTACTATATATACCAAATTAATCCTTGATTCTTCAAAGTTTAGTTTAGCCATAATAAAAAGGAGTATATAACAGCAATAGAATGTCATAAACAGTGCAGAATAAGTCTGTTCACATTTCAGGCGAAATTTATACTGTTGAGATAGTGTCAAGACATATTTAAGACTGTCAAGAATGTGTCGAGACATATTCAGACATTATTTAGAATGTCAAGAATATGTCGAGACATATTCAGACATTATTAAGAATGTCAAGAATATGTCAAGACAGATCGAGACAAATTTAAGACAGTCAAGAATTGGTCGAGACTAATCCAGACTCTTATCAGATGATACAGGAAGTGTCGAGAAATTTTAAGACAATGTTCATACTGTCAAGACACTTGTCAAGAAAAATCAAGAACCTTATTAGACAAATTCATACTATGTCAAGAATTTTTAAAAATTATTCAGACAAATTAAGAATGTCGAGTAAAAATTCATGCAAATTCAGACAAAAACTGGTCTTTTCAGACTTTTTGACTTTTGTAGTGTATACAACTACATGTATGAACATTTACAGTCGATACTTATGGTTTTGGACTGCCCAAAATCATGTTTTTCTCTGACTGTTTATTATTTAATAGTTTGTCTTTTTTGGGTCTATCTGATGAGTCTAGCCCTTTTCAATAGATTTTTATAGACTGTTCTATTATTGTGCTGTAACACCACGTCCCAGGTTAGGGGAGGGTAGGACGCCAGCAAACATGTTTGTCCGTGCCACAATCTGTATATATGTGCCTGTCCCAAGTCAGGAGCCTATAATTCAGTCGTTTGTTGTTGCATATCATATTTGTTTTTCGTTTATGGCTTTATACATACAATTTATCGTTTGAATTAATATTGTTGTGCGTTTGTCATGTCGGGGTTATGCGGTATGGGTTTCGCTCTTTGTTGAAGGCTGTACGGTGACCTGTAGCTGCTAACCTCTACGTCATTGGGTCTTATAATTACACCTTGGCGATCATACCGCATCTGCTTATTTTTATACTGACTAACTTCAAGACTATTGGACTAATTAGATTATTGAAGAATTTTAATCCTGATCTGTTTGTCCCTCCATTAATTTCAGTCTACTCCTACGCCACTGCAGAATGATTAAACCAAATAATCTCAGATAATGAAATTTAATTCTATCTTCATAATTTCTATATGAAGGTATTTTGAAACACCATGGCTTCTGCTTCGGCTTCTAATCAATTCATAAAAATATGTTACAACTTACAAACTTGCCAGTGACGATCGTTGTAAATAGCTTTTATTTGGAATGAAGAAGGTAGAATACGATGAGGGTCTGGATGGGGTTTACAGAATAGAGAATAATGGCAAAAATATGAATAGTGGAGAAAGAGCCGAAAAAAATAAATTATAGAGATTAATGGGGCGCAAAATTATTCAGAATAATTTGGAGGAAAAAATGAATTAGGTATTATATAATACTGATTATAGAAATAAACGATGTACAGAATAAAGACATCATTATCTTTACAGATAAATTTTTTTTAGGACCCAACCATCCAGACCCTCAAACGATTCTATGAAAAAGGAACTACCATAAGTAGAACCGTTAAGAGAATGTGTTACTAACCAGACAACTCATCGATGAGAAGATTAGTTAATTTTGGTAGATTGTGATTTTGTATTAGATAATAAAAAATTGTAATCACGAATCATGATAATGAATATTTTCGTCTTTTATGACGCTTTTTATGCAAATTATAGGGTTGTATTGGAACCAATAATGCTAATTGAAACGACTCTCTATCCTTCTGTCATATATGAAGGATTGGACCCACATTAATATTTAACTCCCCTGCTATTAGTTCACGGAGAAAGATACACCGATAAAAGAGATGAAAGATGAAAAGTTACGAGTTTCATTTGGAGAGTATATATAACGGGGATAAACTGACGTAGATGTAATCAAGAATATCCATACGGTCTTCAACAATGAACAAATTACATATTGTATAGTAAATTATAAAAGGTTCTCGACATGACAAAATGTTAAACAATGCATACGATAAAACCAACGGCCTGATCTATGTTCAGAGCAATAATTATTTCTCTCTGATATATTTGGTTGATAAATATACTATTTCCATACTTACGTTAGGTAGAGTTTCCGGCTGAGATCGTAATTTGATCCATGAATAGGTTCAACTACAATTATGGACAAACGATGATTACGCCAATTTCAAATTTTACTTAAATATTGAAATGTTTAGAATAGGTACTAAATTCAAGCACCATGCACTCTTTATGTAAATAAACTCATCATAGATACCAGAATTGAAATTTTGTACGCCAGACTCGTGTTTCGTCGAACAAAGACTCTTCAGTAAGGGTCGAACAAAAAAAGTTAAAGAGGCCAAACAAAGTACGAGGTTGAAGAGCATTGAGGACCAAAACTTCCTAAAAGTTTTGCTTAATACAGCTATGCTATAATGGTTTACTTTTATAAATTTTGACTTGGATAGAGAGTTGTCTCATTGGCACTCATACCACATCTTCTTATATCTATATGGTAATCTTTTCTTGAGGTAGAAAATCCTTAGTGTTTCGAAAAACTCAAAGTTTTGTTAACTGTAATTATAATTATGACCATATCAATGATAATTCATGTCAACACAGAATTTGCTGACTACTGTGTTGGTGATACCCTCGGGGAGAAAAACTTCACTAGCAGTGGCATCTACCCAGTGGTTGTAAATAAACTCATCATAGATACCAGGATTGAAGTGTTATACGCCAGACACGCGTTTAGTATAAAAATAGACTCGTCAGTGACGATAGCATCACGTTTAAAAGGCCAGACAAAATACGAAGTTGAAGAGCATTTTCCAACAATTCCTAAAAGTTTAGGGAAATACAGCTAAGGTAATCTGTTCCTGGGGTAGAAAATATATGACAAGTATTCATGGATAGGACGTATAGAATGTTGTACTGAATGCGCTGTTTGTTTTTCTCAAAATTAGTGATAAAATATAGAAATTATCAAGCCAGTAACACAAAGGTTTTTATTGCATATATAAATACAATCTTTGTCCCAATATAATTAGATTTCCTAAAAAAAAAAAAGGACAACAGTAGCAAAGCTGCCATTCTGAATGATCACTTTTCGTCAGTATTTACCAAAATACCTTAATAAGAAATCCACATTCGTCCGTGGAGGATATCAAACATGGCATTAAAGGAGTCCACTAACTGTTAAAAATCCTTTAACATCTTAAAGCCACTGGTCCTGAATCAATACAATCTTTTATTCTGAAACCAGCAACTGACCAACTTGCTCCAATTCTTACAGAGCTGTATGAAACATCACTGAACATTGACGAAGTCACACATAATTGGAGAGATGCATAGGCAGTTTCACTTTAAAAAAAAAAGACAAAAGGCAGTCAGCATTGAATGACATACCTGTATCTCTCACCTCCATCACATGCAAGGTCTTGGAACACGTTGTACATAACAGCATAATGATGGACTGTTGTTTGTTGCAGTATGCCTTATGTATTTTTTCTTATTGTTTCTATCATTGATTTTCTTTTGAATAGTTTCACATCTTGCCATGAAGGGGCATTTTATAGCTTACAATGCGGTATGGGTTTGCCAATTGATGAAGGATGTACAGTGCCCTACAGTTGTTTACGTCATATGGTCTCTGGTGAATAGTTGTCTCATTGGCAAATATACCTTATCTCCTTATTTTTATATTTTCGTTCTTAAATACTGTATTCATCACTTTTAGTCAAAAAGTTAAAAGGATATATGATGCATAATATGTTGATGAGTCACCAACACAGCAACAAAAATAACAAAACAACATCAAGAGGGCAATAATTACAATAAATAATCTCACATTTTTTTTATTCTTCAAAAATCGCAATAATAAATGCGTTCAAAAATTTTCAAATTCATGTTCAATTCAATGTATAATTATTTCATTAGTATAATACAAAAAAAAATGACAATATAAAACAAAATATCTGGTATTTTGTATGAAATTGATATTTACAATAAGATGAGATTGCCTAAATACAGAAAAGAACACTGTCTAAAATTATAACCGACCTAACTATTTTGTCAAGAAGAATGATATTTTCTTAACAAGTAATAAACATGATAATAAACTAAAAAGTTAGCACCAGCTGCCAATCCACCTTTTATCAACCCTGGAGAAAGTCCTTTATATAGACCTTTGACACTTCCCTCTTCCTTCATTATTGTTATGCAGTGCCAAAGTCCATTATTGTGTCTAACTGCACCAAAATCTTTCCGGGCTTTCTCAAAACCCTGTATCTCTAGTCTCTTTTAATGACATCCAGAGGGCAGATTATTGTCCTTGCAATCGCCCCTGCACTGGATCCACATACTAAGACTTCTGTCACACATAAAATACAAAATTCGGATTAGATCATTGAAATTGACATAAAATTGTTTTGTCTTGATTTTTTTTAAGTGCAACTGTATTTTGAACTTCTTAAATACTAGAAAATTAAAATCAATCTTTTCCTTTGAATTCACGTGCTGGAAATTTATTTAGAGATTTTATTTAAGCTTAATTTGAAAATATAACCCAATAACCAAATAACTAAGAAGGCCCCAATTGTTTAATAATGAAACATTGTAAAAATTAGATTGGGTTAAAATTATTAATTGAATAATTTTTTTCATGTTTAAAGTTTTTTACCTATTTTTAATTTCTGCTTGCTTCAAATGATGTAACTATATGTTAACATCACTTAGCACAAGTGTTAAAATCAATTATATTTCATATGATACTGAAATAAAATCTAGAGTGACACGATTTTTGGATCACAGATATCGCTGCCTCATATATAATCACATTGTTTTTCAAAATGAGAACAGTAAAACAAATCCCCCATAATAGAATAAAATTTGTATTTCAAAACCAACAATGATACAATTCAAAAACAAGTGTGACAGATGAACATAGATACAAAAAAATAACTGTCTTTCAACAAATATTTAAAACAGGGAGTAAACAAAAATGAAAAACTGTCACTACTGGAAAACCTCTTTGTAAATATTGATTAACTATTTCATGGAGCGTGAAGATGCATTTGGTCATAATATAAACAATCAAATTTTAAAGTTTTTATTACATAACAGCTAAAGCCTGTTTATTGATTATTAAAAATATCCCTTTCTCTACCTGCCCTCTTACGATCAGGATTGTCAAACCATCGTCTCCACATTCTTGTAAACTGAGCAAAGAATCCAAACTGTAGACCCATCTGTGGTCCAATTTGTGCAACAGCAGCGCCAAGTCCTTTGTAAAAGGCTAGGAAACCCTCATCTTTGATCATGGTATGAATTCCAGAATATAGTGAGGTATATATCTGAAACGAAGTTAAATTAGTTTATCCAGCTGATGAGAAGGTAAACTGTTATAATTAAAACAAAATTTCAAAGATAAATTAATCAACCAATAGATAAGATCAACACCAAAGTGCAAGCTGTTGCTCTAAATATTTTCAGGTTTGTGCATTCACAATTTCTGATTGTAATTAAAAATGTTTACTCTTGATAAAAAATAATTGTAGAGGTAATTAGGACACACACAGTTGTCCTTCATACAACCAACAGCAGACTGTGTATGAAATATTAAGACTCGTTTCTTACCTTGTCATTTCCTTGAGCAACAAATCTAGTCCTAAGTACATCCATTGGTTGTGCTACAGTAATACCTATACACCCTGTTAGGCCTCCACAGACAGTGTGGACTATTGGTCGGTGCTTTGTTGTAAATTCATGTGGACACAATCTCCAGGCCACAGAGGTTAGCAACTCAAATGATGCAAACTAAAAACAAAGAATGAATTCCACATATCACTGAAAACAAATATGAATTTTTTCTTGAGGAATAGTTATTTTCAATCATTGAGAGGACTGAATATTTGATATTTGAAACAATGTTGCATATATATTCATTTCTTTTTTCTTTTTTTTTTTGGGGCCACAACTATTTGAATTATTTTATGGGTCTGGTAATCTATTTTCAAGCTGTCTTGAAAACATTTTTTATTTTTGTCATTTGCAATATCAGGTCAGATAAAGGGTCAGGTGAGCTAAAATTTCATAGGTTTTGACAACAATTTGCCATAACTCTGATTTTTTTTAATAAAAAAATTCTCACAATTTGGTGAAAACAAATTTCAGAACACCAGATATACGTAAAAAAAAAATTCTAGTCACTGACAATCAATCAGAAAATTATCAAAATCCAAAGGGACCTTCCCTTTATTACACATGTAAATTTTATAAGGATGCATAAAAGCATACAGTCTTAAAAATATATAGTCTTAAATTATTTCCATCTCGTTAGATCATTTTATAGAAAATGCAAAAGAAAGAAGGCTACTATTATAATGAGTTTGAATATGAGTAAATCATTTGTAACAACATTTTTATACTTGAGCTAGACCACATGCAATAGACAATATATGTGCTGGAAAATGTCCTTTCCACAATGCAGGTACTCCTTCTTCTTTAATAATAGACTGGAATGCTTGTCGGGTTCCCCAATACTTGGAAAATGATGTATTTGTCGGTTTATGTACAGGTTCAACTTGAAGCTACAAAGAATGCAACAAGAAAGATAACTCACTTTTTGCAAGCATTTAACTCGCAAGAAAATGCCTTCCTATATCTACATGTATCTTGTTTTTTTGTTATAAATAGCCTTAAACTTTGGCTGGGATAACAAAGATCAAATTAATTTGTTTGAAAAGAGTTTATATATATATATATATATATATATACCATTTAGAGTTTCCAACAGACTGTCGATCCTCATCCATTGTAAAGACAGTATTTGACTTGCAAGTTATTTTTTTTTTAATTATTTTGTTGAGTTGCTGTCTCATTGACATTTACATACTTCATATATCCGGAAACTCATACAAAGGTAAAATTACTTAATATTCTAGAGCTTGATGTCTAAATAATAAGATTTAATTAATCATTTATCCTAAACATATAAAAAGAAAAATACAATTACTAATTCAAAGTTTACCGTAAGATAGAAAAGTAATAATAACTAATATGCCTGACATGATCATGGTCTTATGTAATTCTTGATAATATATCATATTTAAATGTAATATTAAACATCTGTTTACCCTTGCATCAGGGAGATAAAAATGTTTATTCCACTACTTATACTTTCTTTGAATTCCTGAAATAGAATATTCAGGTACATGTAATTTCTCATTTTTTTTATAATAACACAATCTTATTTAAATCAGCTGTTAGTTTTCGCTACGATACTCTCCACTCTAGGGGTAAATTCAGTAAAAAATCTCCCATTGACTGTAATGCTAATCTATGTCTTGAATTAAATTTATACCTGATTTACCTTTAGAAATTAGAAAATTTCATATATCATTCATGAAAGTACAAATGTAGCCCTATCATTTGCAACAATAAAAACATAGGGTCATGCGGCATTTTTGGGCATTCACATGGCCTTGTTTACAAACACTGTAGATTCGCACTTAATTCCTTCACTGACCCCCATTACTTTTCAACCCTGTAGTAAAAAAATTTAGTACATTCAGCATTTATTTTTTATTTTTTTTCAACTCTAGTTTTTATCCATCTATCAAAAAATATTTATTACAAACATTATCTACCAATCAGAAGAGCACATGACTTCAGTTTTATACAGAAAGCTCTCCCCCAAATGGGCGGTCCCTGATGACGTATATTTATTTACTGAATTTACCCCTATAAGGGACTTTTTAGTAGCTTTTCCCTCTTTTTTTGTAATAATCATGTAATGTATCCAATTTTCAAGTTCCAGTTTCAATACAACATTCATAAATGCTGAACTTGTAAAGATAGAGGAAAATGTATACTACAGCCCATACTGCGGCCAATGTATATTTGGTATATAAAGTTGCATATTGACTGTTTGTAAAAGAATGGTGTAAAATACTATGCTTAATAAATATGAATTGTTTTCTGTGTTTGCTTTGACCAGTATTGCAAGTACATCTAGAAACTAAAGTTTTGATGTACTCTTAGTTAAATTTTGCCTTATATGGAAGTTTTTGATTAAATACCCTGAAAAGACCACAAAAACACTTTTCAAAGGCTTTTTTAAGCAGTTTCATACAAAAAAAAACCAACAATTATGTTTCATTTTACTAAATTTGTGTTTTAATTACTTGTAAAGTTCACAAAATGTCATTGACAATCACTCTGCAGAAATTCCTGTTACCCCAACATCAGGATGGTTTCTTCGCCAAAACTAGACAGACAAAACTGAAGTAGAAAAAAGTGCCAAATATGAAAAAATAAGACTGGGTATGACCAAACTTTGCATTTGGAAGATTAAAGTAACAATTTAAAATATTTAAAAGCAATTATTTAACATAGTAATCCAATTACAAACATTTCAACACTAGTTTCATAGATGAAGGGCATGTAATCATAAAAAGTTATCTACAATTTTTTTTAAATAAAGAAACGCAATGCGTTATGTAAAAATAAATGAATATCTTCATGCGGTCAGATTATTCAAGTGTTAAAATACTTGAAAAGTGCTTATTTACAACTTGTTCTACAACTTAACATGGTGAAACACAGCTAAAAAAAATACACTGTCAAAGGGAGGTAATTCTGATTTTCCATATGATTTTACACATAATGAGGAGAAATATGTGCAAAATGTGTTGTAAAATGGGGGGAATATTTATGCCTTTCATTGATATCATAACTCTCAAGTGTAATTTCTATTGTTTCTTTCAATCTGGACACAAAAACTGATTTTTACCATATACCCCATGCTTCCTCTCACAGTACACTAAGTGCATCTTGGATAGCCGAGTTAAACATAGAAATTTGTGTAAAAAACAACTTCAAATGGTTCCAAAATGCTTCCATTACATTAATATACACAGGAAATAAGTTTTGTGATTATTGTTTGGCCTTGGACAAGTACAGTGACAGAATGCATATTTTCCTATAGGGGTAAATTCAGTAAAAAATCTCCCATTGACTGTAATGCTAATCTATGTCTTGAATTAAATTTATACCTGATTTACCTTTAGAAATTAGAAAATTTCATATATCATTCATGAAAGTACAAATGTAGCCCTATCATTTGCAACAATAAAAACATAGGGTCATGCGGCATTTTTGGGCATTCACATGGCCTTGTTTACAAACACTGTAGATTCGCACTTAATTCCTTCACTGACCCCCATTACTTTTCAACCCTGTAGTAAAAAAATTTAGTACATTCAGCATTTATTTTTTATTTTTTTTCAACTCTAGTTTTTATCCATCTATCAAAAAATATTTATTACAAACATTATCTACCAATCAGAAGAGCACATGACTTCAGTTTTATACAGAAAGCTCTCCCCCAAATGGGCGGTCCCTGATGACGTATATTTATTTACTGAATTTACCCCTATAAGGGACTTTTTAGTAGCTTTTCCCTCTTTTTTTGTAATAATCATGTAATGTATCCAATTTTCAAGTTCCAGTTTCAATACAACATTCATAAATGCTGAACTTGTAAAGATAGAGGAAAATGTATACTACAGCCCATACTGCGGCCAATGTATATTTGGTATATAAAGTTGCATATTGACTGTTTGTAAAAGAATGGTGTAAAATACTATGCTTAATAAATATGAATTGTTTTCTGTGTTTGCTTTGACCAGTATTGCAAGTACATCTAGAAACTAAAGTTTTGATGTACTCTTAGTTAAATTTTGCCTTATATGGAAGTTTTTGATTAAATACCCTGAAAAGACCACAAAAACACTTTTCAAAGGCTTTTTTAAGCAGTTTCATACAAAAAAAAACCAACAATTATGTTTCATTTTACTAAATTTGTGTTTTAATTACTTGTAAAGTTCACAAAATGTCATTGACAATCACTCTGCAGAAATTCCTGTTACCCCAACATCAGGATGGTTTCTTCGCCAAAACTAGACAGACAAAACTGAAGTAGAAAAAAGTGCCAAATATGAAAAAATAAGACTGGGTATGACCAAACTTTGCATTTGGAAGATTAAAGTAACAATTTAAAATATTTAAAAGCAATTATTTAACATAGTAATCCAATTACAAACATTTCAACACTAGTTTCATAGATGAAGGGCATGTAATCATAAAAAGTTATCTACAATTTTTTTTAAATAAAGAAACGCAATGCGTTATGTAAAAATAAATGAATATCTTCATGCGGTCAGATTATTCAAGTGTTAAAATACTTGAAAAGTGCTTATTTACAACTTGTTCTACAACTTAACATGGTGAAACACAGCTAAAAAAAATACACTGTCAAAGGGAGGTAATTCTGATTTTCCATATGATTTTACACATAATGAGGAGAAATATGTGCAAAATGTGTTGTAAAATGGGGGGAATATTTATGCCTTTCATTGATATCATAACTCTCAAGTGTAATTTCTATTGTTTCTTTCAATCTGGACACAAAAACTGATTTTTACCATATACCCCATGCTTCCTCTCACAGTACACTAAGTGCATCTTGGATAGCCGAGTTAAACATAGAAATTTGTGTAAAAAACAACTTCAAATGGTTCCAAAATGCTTCCATTACATTAATATACACAGGAAATAAGTTTTGTGATTATTGTTTGGCCTTGGACAAGTACAGTGACAGAATGCATATTTTCCTATAGGGGTAAATTCAGTAAAAAATCTCCCATTGACTGTAATGCTAATCTATGTCTTGAATTAAATTTATACCTGATTTACCTTTAGAAATTAGAAAATTTCATATATCATTCATGAAAGTACAAATGTAGCCCTATCATTTGCAACAATAAAAACATAGGGTCATGCGGCATTTTTGGGCATTCACATGGCCTTGTTTACAAACACTGTAGATTCGCACTTAATTCCTTCACTGACCCCCATTACTTTTCAACCCTGTAGTAAAAAAATTTAGTACATTCAGCATTTATTTTTTATTTTTTTTCAACTCTAGTTTTTATCCATCTATCAAAAAATATTTATTACAAACATTATCTACCAATCAGAAGAGCACATGACTTCAGTTTTATACAGAAAGCTCTCCCCCAAATGGGCGGTCCCTGATGACGTATATTTATTTACTGAATTTACCCCTCTAAGAGGGAGTGTAGCGTATCACAACATCGGATTTTATAATAAGATTGATAATAACATTGCATAATTTATTAGATATACCGGTATATTATCAAGACATATAAAGTATTTTTGTTATACATGTATGCCTACAAATAGCTTAAACACAAAACTGGCAATGATTTAGTCTCAAATGATAAATACTTATATACAGTGGAATAATATCTTTTTAAAATACCTGGAATCTTATTTTCAGAACATCAAATGGTTGGCAGACAACCCTGGCTACAAATCCAGAGAAAGCACCACCTTACAGCTGCATACTCCTTTAAAGAAAGTTTATACTCTTCTGGTCTGTAGCCTACCATTTAATGGAACAGTATACTAGTATGGATAATTGGTCACACAAGTAGCATCTGCAAAATATGAAACTAAAAAAATGATAGATTGTTGGTGTTTTACACCACTGTCAGTCCTATTGTCTTTACCGCAGCGGTCAGTTTTAAGGTCGGTAGAGGAAGACTGAGTGTCTGCAATGAATCATCGGTCGTCGGCAGGACAAAAGCACCTGCTGTATGCATGTGGATTAGAACTCACAACAGTGAACCTAAGTTAAATATTTTGAGATTAATTGGCAGATACATTTTACTGTAAAAGCATTCCCATTTACACATTTTGTATATTGTCGTCCAATGCAGAAATATATCAAACTTAAAAGGTCTTTCTTTGAACATGTTAAAATCTGATTATTTGCTGTACCAAACCATCTCTTTTTGTTCGAGATTATCATACAAATGTAACTGTTTGCTGTACCAAACCATCTCTTTTTGTTCGAGATTATCATACAAATGTAACTGTTTGCTGTACCAAACCATCTCTTTTTGTTCGAGATTATCATACAAATGTAACTATGTCCTGTATGCAATGATTTATATGTTATGCATTGCAGAATTTTGTTTTTTCTATTTGGATTAAGTTTTTTCAAATTCATAATAACCGGGAATTAGGAAAGGATACCTATATATTGGAAATGAAGTTTCTGAATTATTAAGTTTTTAATCTATCATAACAGACTTTGACAATATAAATAAGAAGATGTGGTATGAGTGCCAATGAGACAACTCTCCATCAAAGTCACAATGTATAAACAGTTTAACAAATTATAGGTCAAAGTACGGCCTTCAACACGGAGCTTTGGCTCGCACCGAAGAGCAAGGTATAAAGGGTCCCAAAATGACTAGTGTCAAACATTTCAAACAGGAAAACCAACGGTCTAATCTATATAAAAAACAAGAAACGAGAACCACACCAACAAACGACAACCACTGAACAACAGGCTCCTGACTTAGGACAGGTGCATAAAAATGCAGCGGGTTTAAACGTTTTAACAGGCGCAAACCTTCACTCTAACCTGAGATAGTAGTGCAACATTACAACATAAAGACACACTATAAAATATCAATTGAAATGGCTTAACTAGATCAAAAAGACATTTAATCATAAACAAGTAAACATGCACTGAACGAATAAGTTTGATCTTTGACACAATATAAATACAATATTAAAACGTAGGTGGCTATATAACATAGACGTTACAGGTAGTAATAAAAAAAGGTGTAAGAACAGTGTCAAAAAAACAACTCTAACCTGGGACAAAATGGCGTTAAATAAAACAGCGTACACAGGTAAATTTAAATATAATAATATTGTTGTTAGGAGTACGGAACTAAACATTTTTTACAAAATTGATAAATTTGTCGTCATACTAAATACTTATCAATCCACCTATAAAACTTGTGAGCCAGACAATCATTACATGTGAGCTGCATCGGATAGAAATCGACTTTATGCAAATGAATATCACTTCATCTGTTAAACTATTTCGGGTTGAAATAATATCTATGCAAAGTCTGTAACTGTTTCAAAATTTAGTTGATATAAGAACACTACAAAACAGACTTAGATTCATCTTTTATTTCGTATTTGAATGTTCCTAAACAATAAAAGTCTTACATATTACCATGTATACGTGCACTTGCATAAGGTAGATTTCTATCCGACGGAGCTTATGTGTTATATTCAACATGTTTCAGTTGGTCCTGTCAGATTGTATTTCCTATTTGTTTGAAATCATAAAAGGAGAAAAGGGATAGCAACTGTCATTAAATATTTTGAAATTATACAATCAAAATGCATCTTTATAATAGTGATGATATATTAATGATTATCATTATTATGTTTCATGATCAATCATGTTTACAATAATTGAAAATCGATGTATTTAGTCATACTAAAGTAATTTGAACTTATATGGTTTTAACTTGGACATAATACTGTAGTTTATATCAACATTCAACTTTTTTTTAAGGACAATCTCATGTAAGTAATAGTATATAAATGAGAAAGAATAGAAATACTTTCACTTTTGATAATTTTTTGAGTTGCATTTAAAAATTATATAATATTCCAATTATAAATATTAAACGTAAAAACTATTATAACATAAAAATAAGAAGACGTGGTATGATTGCCAATGACACAACTCTCCATCAGAAACCAAATGACGTAGAAGTTATGACGTCCATTTTCACTGAACTAGTACACATTTTTGTTTAGGGTCCAGCTGAAGCCCGTCTCCGGGTGCGGGATTTTTCTCGCTGTGTTGAAGATCTATTGGTGGCCTTGGGCTGTTTTCTGCTCTTCAGTCGGGTTGTTGTTTCTTTGACACATTCCCCATTTCCATTCTCAATTTTATTAAGAAAAAGAACAGACTGATTTATGTATATTAAAATAAACAAAAAACCTATTGAATTACAGGCTCCTGACTTGGGAAAGACACATATAGAACGTGCTCGGGTATAACAACACTTTAGGGATTACTGCAGTTATTCAACGAGACTGATATGTTTCGGTGCTTCTGGCAATGTCATCAGGATAAAAACAAATTAGAAAACTGGACTTAAATATGAAACCGGGAAGTAATAATTTAAATGTCACAATTTCACCATGGTGGCTAATTGTAAATAGAAAGTGAACGTGGGCTTGAACGATTATAAATTTATAACCTTCATGGATTTTTTTGAAACAACATGGACAGAAGCTTATTTTGAAGACACAAAAAAAGCATCGAAAGAAAAAGTTCGATTTTTTTTTTTATATAAAGTATTTTACTTATAATTGGAATCACGTTTGACAGTCAACATTGCACTTTTACATTAACAGCAGCAATCGAGGACAAGATCGGTTCCGTGGAACCTTTACAAATGTTTTAACTACATGATTTGGATTTAATTTGCCCCTTCATTTCAAAGGAATTTAATTCATAGAAAAGAAACAGTCTTATTCAATATGGTTTCTTAAAGTTATTCAGTCTAAGTTGTATGCACTGGTTCAATTAATCTAGTCCTACCATTAAATAACTATGAGTTACCAATAATTGACGTCCGTTGTCGACATGCCAAAACATTAAAAATAAACTTTTGAAGTAAAATTATTGTATTTGTGCAAAAGCTTTAGTTAACAGCAAACCTTTTGATATATGTATCAAAGAGCTTCAATTGTTTTGCGGCTTTTGTGTGAAAAGTAATGTTTGTTATATTTTACACTTAATTTGTAACTGTTGACCCAAGTCGGCACATTAGGTACTCTGAAAATGTTTCATTTTGACCTGCTGTATGTGTTTATTTTTCGCGCACTTAATATAAAGCTAACAAAAATACATGTTTAATTATTATATCAAGTATTTCTCCTTATTGATAGCATTTGGTGCTTTAAGTGCTGAAGTGTTCATGATCACCGATTACAACAATGATTCTCTGCACTTAAACAAAAACTTTCCAAGAACTATAGGGGTCCGTAGGTTGTCAGTTTCAAAGTATATCAACATATATCCACGTTATCTAGTCACTGTGGCAGTTCCAATTTTAGACCTTCATACCGGAGGGTCTGGATGGGGGTCCTTCATTTCTGTATTCTTTAATATTTTAGACCATTTTTCTATATTCTGTATAGTTTTCCCCTAGTATTCTCTATTCTTTATATTCAAGCACCTTATTATTCTCTATTCTTCATTTTTTGGTCCATTTTTTCTATTCTTTATAATTTATGCCAATCATTCTCTATTCTGTAAACCCCCATCCACACCCTCATACCGGATACTAATTATATTCAACAACGTTTATGATATCAATCTTGCAAATGTTTTGAATAGTGATTTGTGTTGAGTTATATAATTTCAAAAATGTAATAAACAATTTCTTTTTTTTTTTAATCTTTGAATTTTATAAGTTGTCTTCTTGTTCGTTTGGCCATGCAAGTCTTGTTTACTACATTTTAAAATAGTTCTGGTCTTAACGTTCTACGTATAGTAGGTCTTATGTTTATGGCATGAATGCATCGTTTGACTTGTGCATTGGATTAAAAAAGTTCAATGGAATGCATCGTCTGACTTGTGCATTGGATTAAAAAAGTTCAATGCATAATTAATTTGCTGGATTATATTTAAGTTTTGTTATTAAAAAGTTGGGAAAGGTAATAAAAAAAACAGAAGTTCTGACAAAACCGCGATGTCCTCCAAATGTAACTTTGAACAGATACTATGTCAATAATACTTGATTCAGTCATAGTGTCTGGAAATGCTTAGTTGACTATTCTTTTAAGTGTTTGCGGTATCTGTTGACTTTGCTAACCAATCGTCAAAGTTGTTTTCTATGCAAAAGCTTTGAACAGGTTGAAAGAGTATCATAATTACGTTACATACGTAATAATACAGTTTAGATTTCTATATGCAATTATTGCAGGTGCTGTTTTTTTTTTTTTTTTTTTTTTTTTTTTTGTTATTTTTCTTTTACCATCCATGTTTAAATACTAAATCTGTATGATATACTTTGGGGGAAGTGAGAGGTTTAGATAACATTTTAATCTAAAAATTGCCAATTTTACAGCTTTTGGTAACCTTTAAAAAGTAGTTCAAAATTTGTTTAAGAAGGACGTCCTTACCCAAAATCAAATTCTATAGGAAGTAATGCTATATATACTTTCATTCCAATACAAATTAAATCATGAAATTTACAGTTGCAATATTTAAAAAAAAACATGTGAAGTTTATCATGTATATAATATTGTGTTTAGCCGCAATGCGTACGCTGAATATCATTTTTGATTTATTGAAATTGTCAAAAATTTGTGTCCTAACATTATTTAGACTCTTTGATACTTGAATACCACGTTTATGTAGATCGTCGTACCTCTTTAAACTGGAACCCGTTATAACCTTTCCCATTTAAACCATTCTATATTCGTGTCTGATATGTGTCAGTCTTAAGATGAATACTCAACGATAATTGAAAATAATATAAAAAATAAGATACCCAGGGAAGCCATCAATACTTTATTTTCGTTTATGTGCATGTAGGGAAATCGATGAAAAAAAGTGTGAAACCATATGCATCTGAATGCCGTGCGAAAACAGCATTAAACCAAACGTGAAACTTGATTATTGTTTTAGTGCAACTATAATATATAAAAACATAAAAAGTCGTGTTTTTGCGGTTTTTATGTCTTTTTAGATTTTTCTTTTCTTCAATAAAAAAAACAGAAACAATATAAAAAAATGAACAGTGAACGAAACGCATGCAATTTAACAGAATATATATTAAAAAAAGACTCATTATTTTAAGAAACTAAACCCTGAGATAGTATTGTTCTAAAGAAAAATGAATTGGTTCTGCACCGCATAACTTCTGTACTTATTCCTTCACACTAAGGATTAAGGTTACACGCAAAGTATCAATTAAAACATTGTAAAATCTGAATTCATTCAATATGCTGCTGAGTGTTTTCAGGTTATACGTATGGTTTAAATTGATAACCATAAAAAACGGAAATAAGTTCGTGTGATAAAAAATAAATCCATTTCATATAGTGACATTTACTAGACGAAAATTCATAATGATGTTTCGATTGATTTAAGTATAAGCATATTTTATCCAAGCAATCTTAAGATTATAATGAAATTTCTTAATTAAATATTTTGCTTTCGGTGTTATCAAATTTCAACAGCTTCTTTTAATATCATAATGAATGATTTGGCTTTGAACCATTATAAATCAAAACACATTAAATTTGTATAGCAGTGCATTATTATTTCAATTAAATCGAAGATCACCCTTATTTGTTACTACTTCCATAACAAATATCAACAAACAATCAAAATATTCTTTAACTAATTTACAAAATTTACTTGCAAACTTTAAAATCATTAAAATTAAAACATACTTAGATATATTTGTTATACAACTATGAACATTAACAGTCCTGTACACTCTGTCGATATCTATAGTTTTGGACTGCCCAAAAATATGTTTTTCTCTGACTGTTTATTAGTTAATAGTTTGTGTTCTTTGGGTCTATCTGATGAGTCTAGCCTTTTTTAATAGATGTTTGTAGATTGTTCTATTATTGTGCTGTTACACCACGTCACAGGTAAGGTGAGGGTTGACGCCAGCAAACATGTTTAACCGCGCCTCATTCTGTGTTGTGCCTGTGCCAAGCCAGGAGTCCATAATTCAGTAATTGTCGTTTGTTGTCGTATATCATATTTGTTTTTTCGTTTATTGCTTTGTACATACAGTCTTTTTTTTTAATAAAAATTGTTGTACGTTTGTGTTTTTTTTTTTATAGCTTGCTATGCGGTATGGGTTTTGCTTTTTTGAAGGCTGTACGGTGGCCTATAGCTGCTAACCTCTACTTCAATGGGTCTCTGGTGTAAAGTACTGACTATAAGACTAATTGGACTATTATAATAGAAATTTTGTTGTACTCATCTGTTTGTCCCTCCCAAAATTTCAGTCTACTCCTACGCAACCGCAGAATGATTAAATCAAATAATCTCAGATACGAAATTTAATTGTATCTTCATAATTTCTATATGCATCATGGCTTTTGCTTCGGCTTCTAATCAATTCATAAAAATATGTTACTCCTTACAAACTTGCCAGTGACGATCGTTGTAAATAGTTCTTATTTGGAATGAAGAAGATGAGGGTCTGGATGGGGCTTACAGAATAGAGAATAATGGCCAAAACAAATGAATAGACAAGAAAGAGCGAAACAAATAATGTATAGAGAATAATGGGGAACAAAGTTATATAGAATAATTGAGGAAAATAAAAGAACTATGTCTTATAGAACACTGATTACAGACATGAACGATGTACAGAATAAAGACATCAACTTATAACAGTAAAACCATTTAGTTCGAATTTTGCAGAATAACCTTTTTTTCACAGATAAAGACAAATGGCCTTAAAATCTAAAAGAACACAGAAACTGAGGACCTCACCATCCAGGCCCTCATACGATTCTATGAAAAAGGAACTACTATAAGTAGAACGTTAAGAGAATGTGTTAATAACCAGACAACTCATCGATAAGATTAGTTAATTTTGGTAGATTGTAATTTTGTATTAGGTAATAAAAAATTGTAATCACGAATCATGATAATGAATATTTTTCCTTTATGGCGCTTTTTATGCAAATTATAGGGTTGTATTGGAACCAATAATGCTAATTGAAACGACTCTCTATCCTACTGTCCTATATGAAGGATTGGACACACATTAATATATAACTCTCGTGTTATTAGTTCACGGATAAAGATACAATGATAAAAGAGACGAAGGATGAAAAATAACGCGTTACATTTGGAGAGTATATATACAGACAGATTGACGTAGATGTAAACAACCATTCCTATACGGTCTTCAACAATGAACAAATAATAGTAAGTTATAAAAGGTTCCCGACATGACAAAATGTAAAAAAATGCATACGAGAAAACCAATTGCCTGATCTATGTTCAAGGCAATAATAAGAATATTGGTTAAACAATAGATGCTAACGTTTATTTCTCTCTGATATATTTGGTTGATAATTATGATATTTCCATACTCATGGTAGGTATAATGTCCGGCTGAGATCGTGTTTTTTCAAGTGAATCGGTGCATATTTTTCGAGTGTAGATCGGAATTATCGTACATGCGATTAGATCGATTAACTGCTACTTCGCAAGTATAATAGTTGTATTCATGACTGTTCATCTTATTCTGAATACTATACATATTTTGAGCACAAATTACTCACAATTTCCTGGAATATCACTTTCAAATTCAGCGTTTTACATTGTCCGTGTTTTCTTGTGTTTTTTTTTTGAGAGAGAAACGACCAGGTTATTTTACGAACGGTCCGGGATTTTAAAGAAAATGTGAATAAGAAAGAAGGCATTCTTGGTATCTAAAACTGATTTTTTTTCTAGTGTATAACTGTTATTTAGTGAAGAACAAAATGATAAATCCCCAATAAGTCACAAAAACATATTACAATGTTGATCAAATTTAACCACTTTCGATTTAATGCTAATTTTCAGGACTGAAAACATTGTACAATTATCTTGCAGTATTACGATACCTAGGAAATCCCGTGGATCCTTTCTAAAACGGTCTTTAGAACCGAGCACAGGGCACTCATAATCTTTTCAATGTCATTTCATTCTATCTTTGTTTTTACATTCAATAATAATTTATGATTGATAGATATTACAGTGGCGAAAAAACATAGAAGCAAGAAAACTAAGGGATAGCACAAATCAGAAAAAAAATCAATATGAACACAAATATTCTACTAACAGAGGCCTCTCCAAAAGGACAAATTACAACAACAAACAAAACACACACACTTAATCCGGCAATGTATTATTACCCATTGACAACAACATTTGAGTTGAATGGAATATTTGATAACAAATGAAAACAAAACTTTATAAATGTCATGCGTCCGAAGCGTTTTTCTGGATTTACCTTCATCCGGAACGCTTCAAGCCGAGTATTTGAAAGCCAAGGATATATAAGAACCAAAATATTTGAAGAGCTATATGACTAGAAAGATCTAAATAAAATAGCCAAATCCATTTAAGATCAAATTTGCCTAATGGAGTTGAAACCTTGGTTTCTTTATAACTTTTATCATTTCAAAGGTACACTTTTAAATGATTGATTTTTCGTTGTTTAACGCCAAGTGGCAAATATTTCATGCATGTTCAGTACGAGAACCAGGTAGGTCCTATAACAGAGGACGTTCGGGATGAAGGTCGGGAAACACAGCCACTTAAACATGAGGGATTATTGGATAGGGACTGAAAGTTTGCCTTGCAACAGTCACCTACGGACCCTCAAAGAGTTGTTGCAAGGGTTTTTTTTAACGTGCATTGAGCGTGGTACTCTCTCTACATGCCCTATTCTGACCGGACGTGACTGTGTTATTGAACACCCGCACAGACAAACGAAAGCCCCACTTTGGCAAGGGTTTAATACACAATGAAATAAATAATCTCTAAGCTTTAACGCGATTTTTTTGAAATAATAAAAAAAACACGAAATGTGTATATTATATGCGTACACCTCACACAGATACATTGACAATCTTTATTCTTTTAATTTCTGAAGGATATGAAGTTATGATATTCTTTATTTTTGTGTGACCAAGCATAACATATGGTTGATCAGACTCCTCTTCACTGTAGGAGCATTTGAACATTGTTTTTTTTTTTCGTTTTTATAACGATAAAACATATTACCATCAAGACAAATAGTAAATGAAACATTTAGGATGTGTTTCTGTCAAAAAAAAGCGCACATGTACGTACCCACTTTACAAACTATGTATACGTACGTCACAATCCAATATGTCTGAGATCACATGAAGATTGTTTACATCATGAAATATTTACTGTATTTAATCCGTATCGATACACTAACATGAAGATTTCTGAATACAAATAAACAATGCCTTTTTATGGAATGTACGTGTTAATACAGCAGTATCAAATTGAATACATGCATTGTTTCGTGCTTTGAAAAGTATTTTATTTGTCATATTTGACATTATTTTCATTGGTGTTTAAACGTAAATGCACTGACATATTACATTTTAAGCCATATAGGATTTTTTTTCACTCGATAAAATAAGGACGTACTAAAAAAAACACGGACTGCTTTGAAAGAAACACGGACATATAAAAATGAATTTCCTCTCCAAAATGTCCTTATCAATTCAAAAACAAGACTTTTTGTAAAGTGTCTATATATCTTCCGTTGACATTTGCATTGGTATTTGTATAAAAATGGCTTTAATCTATATTTTGGAATAGAGCATTGTAAGACTAAATTAAACGTTTTTAATACAAAACAATTTAGGGTTGATAATATCTTTTTATCACAAATACTAATTTACCTTCTATGATCTTGAATATAAGGTTCAAGCATCTTTTTTTACGTCTCACCAGAAAGGAAGTGTGTTTATTTACATTTTTTATCACAATCACTCGAAAAAAAAACTATCTAATCATTTGATAAAACACGACCCCAGCCGAGCACTTTATCTACTGTGATACTGTTCATCTTATTTGTCAGTGTTTACATGTAAAATAAAATATCGAGACACTTTTAAAGGACGGAAATCTATGTAATTTTCTGATGAGACTGTTCATGACTGTTCCGATCAATATTACAGGTAAGGTCCAACATCTATAAACTAATATAGGAAAAACAGGAGTAAAACAATTTTAAGCATAACTCACAAAGTCACACCCGTTTTCCCGTTTGTATAGAGATGACAAAGCCCAAATTGGAAACCGCAGAAATCTTTTAGATAGACGTAAAAAAAGGTGCACATTGCCATTTGGTACTAAATGTACTGATACTTCTGATACAATTTTAAAGTGAAGACGGACGGACGAACACACAAACTGACAAACATAAACATGCATGACTACAGACTATTTTCGTAAGCAATGGTTTAATATAAGATTGCATTTTATAAAGCTTTATAAGATCAAGACTGCTACCTATTTAGACCAAGTAATATTTATGTTGTAGAATTTGATGCTGAAATGTATTTGTGCATTTTATTTCATTAACTTTTATTTTACTAATTTTAAGAACTTCCTCATTTGTAGATTAATATAGGGTTGTAACGGTGTCACCGTGTGTACATTTAAGTAGTAGAAATATGCCTCGACCAACGCTTTTACACCCCAATAAAACTGCAAAAAGAAGCACTGAATTCTTAAGTAAATGGAGATAATATAAAGAAGTAAAGTATATGTATTTTGAGGAATTTGCGTCGCAATGTTTTAAAATATAGTCGTATTTGTGTTATATTTTGTTGGTCCCTTTCACGTAATGATGTCATTTGTCTTTGGATTTACGCCCTCTGATAGCCTCGCATTGTTTTCAAAGTTTGAATTCTTATAGATTATCTTTGAATAGTTCCTCATCAACATTTACTATTGAATGTTATTTTAGTCTTAGACGTGTTAAAAGATAAACATGGATCATTATTACGCGTCGATGATAATTCCTCGCACTGTCTGCTTCGAGGTATCCAATAATTTCAGAATTTGCTGGTAATTAGAACGTTCTTCTTTACATGTACTCAAAAGACTGAGGAAAAATCTAATCAGATTTGAAATTAAAAATCCCTATCAAATGTAAATTGCACAGATGTCTAGAAGCAAGCTAGGTATTTCAAAAACTTATTAAATAACGCAAGCTGGAATATGTTCCGAGATATCTCTCGAATACAAAAATGCAACATGTTTAACTAACTTCAATATTGTGAAATGAATTAAGGAATTATTGGAATTTGCCAGAAATAACAGAAATATGATGATATTTTTATTATTTACATTTCCTATTGGCAGGTGCTCCGGGCTGTTAATGTAACTCGTTGCTTCGTACAATGAAAGCAATTATCCATCCAATCAAAACGGTAAAGATTTGTAGCTTATTAGATTCCTTACTCATTATCTTAGTAAAGGAAAGCTTGTATATTAATGAACTTGGTCAGTCACTGATATTTAATATAACACTTCCGCTATTCCAGACCAGATGCGCTAACGGCTAATGAAAAAGAAGTGTGAGAAAATTTGGGATGAAGCTACACGTTACCAAAAGAAAAAATGAATGACCAAAGACAAAATAGATTATATTTGATTTTTCGTAGGTAATGAGAAATAGGGGTGAGCATTAGAAAGATTCGGACAGAAGGGTACATAATTACCTTGATCAACTATCATTTCCGTGTATGGAACACCAACTGTCTTATTATGTCCATTTTCATTATATAATGTGAGTTTTGCCTTTATATGATGTGCATTTACCTTAATATGATGTGCACTTGTCATTATAGGATGTACAAAAAAAACCTTTATATGGTGTCCAGTTGACATTATACGATGTGCAAATATCCTTATATGATGTGTTTAATATAGACTTAAATGATGTGCAAATATGCTTATATGATGTGTAAAGATCCTTATATGATGTGCAAATATACTTATATGATGTGCAAATATCCGTATATGATGTGCATTTTCCCTTAAAGCCCCGGTCACACCTTAACGGATAGCGCGAACGGACGCCGAACGGATAACTTGTTTTCAATCCGTTCATGTCCGTAAGACGTTCGTTCTTATACGTTAGACGTCCGTTCATTTCCGTTTCATGTCCGTTCAGCGTCCGTTTTATCCGTCGATGTCCGTTCTGTCCGGTGGAAAATTTGGAGCATGTTCAAAACTTTGAACGGACGTTCAACGGATGAAATGTCCGTTGTACATCCGGTAGGCGTCCGTTTTTTACGTTACTCGTCCGTTCCGTTTCCGTTTTTTACGTTACTCGTCCGTTCCGTTTCCGTTTTGTATCCGTTACATATCCGTTATTCATCCGTTAGAGGTCCGGTAGACAAATTCACCAACGGACTTCTATCGGACGTATAACGGATAAAACGGATGTTGAACGGATGTGAAACGGACTTCTTCCGGACGTATAACGGATAAAACGGATGATGAACGGATCTGAAACAGATAATTGCCAATTATTGGTATGTCAGATTTCTTGAGTGTCAGGAATGCTTATTATTCATAATTGATCTTAGAGTAAGAGCATGTCTTCACTATCAAGCAGCTCTTATTCACGCCAGACATTACCCTTTGGCGGCATTTTGAAGAACAAGCCTAAACCAGTTACACGGAAACTTTTTGAATAATTATGCGATTTACACATGTATTATTATTGTCGCCTTTAATTTTTCCGCATATGTTGTTCATCCGTTTTATCCGTACGCTTCCGTTAGGTGTCCGTTTTATGCGGTTCTCGTCCGTTGGATGTACGTTCGACATCCGTTCTGTCCGGTACGTTTCCGTTTCTCGTACGTTGCATATCCTGTATGTGTCCGTTATGCATTCGTTACTCGTCCGTTTTATTTGGTCTTTTCATCAACGGACTCCCAACGGATAACAATTTTGTCAACGGAAAACTTCATCCGTTAGTCGTCCGTTCGTGCGATCCGGTAAGGTGTTTCCACAGCTTATCTACAAATATACTTATATGATGTGGTTGTGTCATCATATTATGTGCTTGTAAAATTATATGACTTGGTTCGGCTTACTTCATTATATGATGTGCTTCCATCGTTGTTATGGTCAATAAACATGATTACGATTAGAACGATTACTGTCTACGTCATAATTGATTCCGATCTGCTTCTCAGGAATAACTAATTGGAAAATTGTACCCCCGAAATTTGAAATCTGAGGTCTGTATAGAGGGGGGTTCAATTTTCCATGGCTAAGAAAAAAATATTTTCTAACATGTTTTATTCCTACCAAGTACTTATTAATGTATTATAACTATATAACATAGCTGGAATAGCTATGACAATTTGAAAATCTGAGGTCTATAGAGAGGGGAGTTAATTTTTCCATGGTAGGGGGTTCAATTTTCCATGACGGAGTAAAAAAAATTAAAAATATTTTGTAACATATCTTATTCCTACTAAGTACTTATTAATGCATTATTACTAAATAACAAAGCTGGAATAGCTATGACAATTTGAAAATCTGAAGTCTATAGGGGGTTCAGTTTTTCGTGTTTGGGGGTTCAATTTTCAATGACTGAGTAAAAATTTTAAAAAATATTTTCTTACATGTTTTATTCCTTCCAAGTACTTATTAATGCATTATAACTATATAACCTAGCTGGAATAGCTATGACAATTTGAAAATACGAGGTCTATAAGGGGGGGTCGTTTTCCATGGAAGGGGGGGGGGATTTTTTCCATGGCTGATTAGAAATGTTTAAAAATATTTCCTAGCATGCTTTATTCCTACCAAGTACTTATTAATGCATTATGCATTACAATTACATAGCATAACATGTTCAATGGATACAAACTCTTTATTTTTGCTTCCCTTCTGAAACAAATATTATGTCTTTTTCAAGAAATTCGGAATCTAACATTTAAAAAAAAGTATGCTCGACTCCAATCTTAATTGACTAGAATTGTCAGTTTTCCTATCGAAGTAGGTTCTCTCCGGGCACTCCGGCTTCCTCCACCAATAAGAACTGACCGCGACAATATAACACGATAGTGCTGAAAGTGGCGTTAAATACCAATCATACCATCAACTATTCATACCGGTATAATTATGCCTGAGTAGAACATTTTATAGCTATTGTTATGAAATACGTTAAAAAACTGACTGCTATTTAATTGGTATAGGAAATGGATTAAGATAAAGTGGCAATTCAAAAGTAGATAATAAATATACCTGTATAGTTGTCTTTTGCAATATAAGTTATTTTCTCTAATTCTTCGTCAATTTATCCCTTTCTGCACCCATTGTATAAAAAAAATTTAATCAACGTGTGGTTCGTTTGATCTCAGTTCTTCATTGGTTAAAATCCGATTATGACGTCGATTTTTCTTGCTTTCCTCTGAATTTCCTATTGTGACGGCATGAAAAAAGGCGACCATGCCTGATGACGTCACATAGAAAGAACACATCTTTTTGCAGATCATTCGAAAAGAAGGAATACATTTGCCTGCGTATTGTTTGAAAATCATTAGAGAAACAGATTCAACCACCAAATCTCGTGTAATACGATATTTATCCACTCTCGACAGTTAAATTTTAAATATTTAAAACGCTCGGCGAGCCTCGCGTTTTAAATTTGAAAATTTAACTGTCTCGAGTGGATAAATATCGTATCACACTCGATGCAGTGGTAGAATCTATATTTATCATATTTTCGCCACAAAAGATAAATCAATTTTCTACATTAATATGATAAGTCTTACGCATGAATTACATACCGCTCGCGAAATTTGTACATTTCATTAAAAATCTAGACCGATTGTTATCTGCTATTTCAAAATCTAAGATGGAGGAAGACACCCCAGCTACCTTAATACATTTGTATAAGATTTTAAATTTTCAGTTTTTTGTAGTTTGTTCCTAAAACAAAATATTTCACCCAATAATTATATTACTATAGATACTGAATATTAGAAGCATATATATATATATATATTATATATATTAACTGACTTTTCGAGGGTGAACAAATCTTCATTTCTCCCTAAGCCAAAGGAAATGAATGTTTTTTTTTCCACCTCCTATACTTTTTTTTACTTCCTGAACATAAGATGAAATTTGTAAAAATGAAATTAACATTCTATCTCTATCAACAAAAAAACATTCAAAACGTTATAAACATTAACCGCGCGTAATGTCGCACAAGGAAGTCCCTACGTTCAGAGGAGAATATGATACTCAGAGGGGAATATGAAGTTTTGTGCAACGTCACATAGGAAAGTCTAAACAAATCAATATCAACATGCAGTGGAATAATATGGTCTATCTTCTATAAAGATCATATTCTAAAAGTTTTAACCATGAATTACCATGAATAATCGAGTTCTTTTATTTCAATTTTTCACAATTACTCTCTAAAAACCACATTTTACTCAAGTATTAACATTTTTTAAATACTTATAACTATATGACTTCATAATATTAACATAAGACAGTATGCTCTATTTTCTATATGGGTCCCACTTCAAAAGTTTTAACTATGAATAACCGAGCTTTTTTTCATTTCCAGTTTTCAGCGTTTTCTCTCAAAAACATATATTTCAAACAAAATTATCCAAATGTTGATATTAATTACTATAGGACTTCACAATATAAACATAAAATATCAATGACATGTTCTATTTTCCATAAGGCTCACATTTCAAAAAATTTAACCATTAACAACTGAGATTTTCTTCATTTCCAGTTTTTAACGTTTTTTCTCTAAAAATCGCACATTTCACCTCAAAATTACTTTAATATGAGTACTAATTACTAGAAGACTACATAATACACCAATAAGATAAAGTGCCCTGTCTTCACCAAGCTATCAGTCTAAAATGTAACCATACATAACAATTTTTCTTCTTTTCCAGTTTTCAGTATTTTTCTCTAAAAATCACATATTTCACCATAAAATAACATTTTCCTCAAATTATATTAATGTAAATGTTTAATATGTTGTTAGTACAAGTCTATATTCTAATTTGCACTAAAAAAAACCTGTGTTGCAATTAGTTGCAGGTTGAGGGATTTTAGTGCTAAATTTACTAGGCTATTGGAAGGAAATTTCTTCTATCAAAAGTAATATGAACTACTCCGAGCTGATCGCTCGTTGGAAGAAATTTTTTCTATCAGATTTAAACCTAATATCAAATAATTAATCTAAGACGTTAGTTCGTTGGAAGAAATTTCTTCTATCAAACCTACATTTAGGTCTAAAATGAAACACATGTTATTGTAGCTGTTACTTCGTTGGAAGAAATTTCTTTATCAAACCTGACCTAAAAATGTTGCAGTTAGTAAGTCGGAAGACATTTCTTCTATCAAACCTTCAAAGAAATATTTGAAGCAGTTAGTCCGTTGGAAGAAATTTCTTATATCAGACATAGACCTAAAATGAAATACCTTTGACAATCAGTAAGTTGAAAGAAGAAGTTTCTTCTATTAGATCTACATGTAGATCTAAAATGAAAAACATGTAGCTGTTAGAAATTTAGAAGAAATTTCTTCCAACAAACTATCAGACTTAGACCTAAATTATAATATCTGAATTAGAGTACTTGGAAACATTTCTATCCTTAAAAAAAGTAAGATCATTGATAGAAATTCTATTAATTATGAAGCAAATAACGTGACTGTGAGTAACACAATAATACTCAGGAACTGATCTGATGTACCTGTATGGCAATTTATCTTGAAATCACATGAATTTACTTTACATTTTGGCATCAAACAGTATTAAGAAGTGTAGTTGAACATAATTAGTTATGGATTTTTTGTTCTATTTTGGGGAAGGGTTTTTTCGGGTCACACAATTTTAAACTTCAACAAAATAAAACTGTTTGACAAGCAAATAATTCATTTAAAAAGGCATCCCATCCCACCTTTGCACAGAGAGAATAAGAATGATCGGTGCATTCGAACGATATTTCCACTTTATATTTTCTAATTTTAAACACAAAAAAATGTTCAAAAGAATTTATAATTGCATTACCTGTTCTCAGAGACACTCAAAATGTTAGAGATTGGAAGTACAATATTGTTGAGGAAGAAAATGATACACGAACGCCTGCTGATTAATCGATTTAAGTAATTACAGTTGTATACAAAAATTGAACATTGAAAATAACTACATAATTTGTAACAAAAATCAAATAAGCATGTCTTTCTACAAGTTTAAAATCTATGGAACGCCTAAACTGTTTTAGTATGTCCATTTCCATTATATGATGTGCATTTGCCTTTATATGATGTGGTTGTACCTTTATATGATGTGGCTGTATCTTATATGATGTGGTTGTATCTTATATGATGTGGTTGTACCTTATATGATGTGGTTGTACCTTTATATGATGTGGTTGTACCTTTATATGATGTGGTTGTACCTTTATATGATGTGGTTGTACCTTTATATGATGTGGTTGTACCTTATATGATGTGGTTGTACCTTTATATGATGTGGTTGTATCTTATATGATGTGGTGGTACCTTTATATGATGTGGTTGTATCTTATATGATGTGGTTGTACCTTTATATGATGTGGTTGTACCTTATATGATGTGGTTGTACCTTTATATGATGTGGTTGTACCTTATATGATGTGGTTGTACCTTATATGATGTGGTTGTACCTTTATATGATGTGGTTGTACCTTTATATGATGTGGTTGTATCTTATATGATGTGGTGGTACCTTTATATGATGTGGTTGTATCTTATATGATGTGGTTGTACCTTTATATGATGTGGTTGTATCTTATATGATGTGGTTGTACCTTTATATGATGTGGTTGTATCTTATATGATGTGGTGGTACCTTTATATGATGTGGTTGTATCTTATATGATGTGGTTGTACCTTTATATGATGTGGTTGTATCTTATATGATGTGGTTGTACCTTTATATGATGTGGTTGTATCTTATATGATGAGGTTGTACCTTTATATAATGTGGTTGTACCTTATATGATGTGGTTGTACCTTTATATAATGTGGTTGTACCTTATATGATGTGGTTGTACCTTTATATGATGTAGTTGTACCTTTATTTAATGTAGTTGTACCTTATATGATGTGGTTGTATCTTATATGATGTGGTTGTACCTTATATGATGTGGTTGTACCTTTATATAATGTAGTTGTACCTTATATAATGTGGTTGTACCTTATATGATGTGGTTGTACCTTTATATAATGTAGTTGTACCTTATATGATGAGGTTGTACCTTTATATAATGGGGTTGTACCTTATATGATGTAGTTGTACCTTTATATAATGTGGTTGTACCTTTATATGATGAGGTTGTACCTTTATATAATGTGGTTGTACCTTATATGATGTGGTTGTACCTTTATATAATGTGGTTGTACCTTATATGATGTGGTTGTACCTTTATATGATGTGGTTGTACCTTATATGATGTGGTTGTACCTTTATATAATGTGGTTGTACCTTTATATAATGTGATTGTACCTTATATGATGTGGTTGTACCTTATATGATGTGGTTGTACCTTTATATAATGTGGTTGTACCTTATATGATGTGGTTGTACCTTATATGATGTGGTTGTACCTTTATATGATGTGGTTGTACCTTTATATAATGTGGTTGTACCTTATATGATGTGGTTGTACCTTATATGATGTGGTTGTACCTTTATATAATGTGGTTGTACCTTATATGATGTGGTTGTACCTTTATATAATGTGGTTGTACCTTATATGATGTGGTTGTACCTTTATATAATGTGGTTGTACCTTTATATGATGTGGTGGTACCTTTATATGATGTGGTTGTACCTTTATATAATGTGATTGTACCTTATATGATGTGGTTGTACCTTTATATAATGTGGTTGTACCTTTATATGATGTAGTTGTACCTTTATATAATGTGGTTGTACCTTATATGATGTGGTTGTACCTTTATATGATGTAGTTGTTCCTTTATATAATGCGGTTGTACCTTTATATAATGTGGTTGTACCTTTATATGATGTGGTGGTACCTTTATATGATGTGGTTGTACCTTTATATGATGTGGTTGTACCTTTATATGATGTGGTTGTACCTTTATATAATGTGATTGTACCTTATATGATGTGGTTGTACCTTTATATAATGTGGTTGTACCTTTATATGATGTAGTTGTACCTTTATATAATGTGGTTGTACCTTATATGATGTGGTTGTATCTTATATGATGTGGTTGTACCTTTATATAATGTGATTGTACCTTATATGATGTGGTTGTACCTTTATATAATGTGGTTGTACCTTTATATGATGTAGTTGTACCTTTATATAATGTGATTGTACCTTATATGATGTGGTTGTACCTTTATATAATGTGGTTGTATCTTATATGATGTGGTTGTACCTTTATATGATGTGGTTGTACCTTTATATAATGTGATTGTACCTTATATGATGTGGTTGTACCTTTATATAATGTGGTTGTATCTTATATGATGTGGTTGTACCTTTATATGATGTAGTTGTTCCTTTATATAATGTGGTTGTACCTTTATATAATGTGGTTGTACCTTTATATAATGTGGTTGTACCTTTATATGATGTGGTTGTACCTTTATATGATGTGGTTGTATCTTATATGATGTGGTTGTACCTTTATATGATGTGGTTGTATCTTATATGATGTGGTTGTACCTTTATATGATGTGGTTGTACCTTTATATGATGTAGTTGTACCTTTATATAATGTGGTTGTACCTTATATGATGTGGTTGTATCTTATATGATGTGGTTGTATCTTATATGATGTGGTTGTACCTTTATATAATGTGGTTGTATCTTATATGATGTGGTTGTACCTTTATATGATGTGGTTGTATCTTATATGATGTGGTTGTATCTTATATGATGTGGTTGTACCTTTATATGATGTGGTTGTACCTTATATGATGTAGTTGTACCTTTATATGATGTGGTTGTATCTTATATGATGTGGTTGTACCTTTATATGATGTGGTTGTATCTTATATGATGTGGTGGTACCTTTATATAATGTGGTTGTACCTTATATGATGTGGTTGTACCTTTATATAATGTGGTTGTATCTTATATGATGTGGTGGTACCTTTATATAATGTGGTTGTACCTTTATATAATGTGGTTGTACCTTTATATGATGTGGTTGTACCTTTATATGATGTGGTTGTACCGTTATACGATGTGGTTGTACCTTTACATGATGTGCACTTGTCTTTAGATGATATGCACATGTCTTTATATAATATGCAAATACCTTTATATGGTGTCCAGTTGACATTATATGATGTGCAAATATCCTTATGTCATGTGCAAATATCTATATCATGTGCAAATATCCTTATGTGATGTGCAAATATCCTTATATCAAGTGCAAATATCCTTATATCATGTGCAAATATACTTATATGATGTGTATATATACTTATATGATGTTAAAATGTACTTTATATATGATGTGCACATATACTTATTTGATGTGCAATGATCCTAATATGATATGCAACTATCCTTATATCATGTGCAAATATCCTTGTTTGATGTGCACATATACTTATATGATGTTCAAATGTACTTATATGGTGTGCACATATCCTTAAATGATTTGCAAATATACTTATATGATGTGCAAATATACTCATGTGATGTGCATTTTGCTTTACATTATGTGCAAACATCTTTATATGATGTGGTTGTGTCATTATATTATGTGCTTGTAACATTATATGATGTGGTTCAGTTTACTTCGCTATATGATGTCAAAACGTCCTCATATGATTAATGCTTTCATCATTGTTATGACCAATTAACATTATTACGTTTAGAACGATTACTGTCTTCGTCATAACTGATTCCGATCTGCTTCTCCAGAATTACTATAAACCTGGCACAAATCTGTAGCTATCATTTGGAAAATGGAACAGATTTTAAAAGAGTTAAACCTTGGCACGTTGATACCTTGTTTTAAAGATGAAAAAAAATCACCTCAGATAATGTTGGAAAATTGTCAAAATATGAATTGCAAAGTTTAAGTTTGGTCTATACTAATGAACATACGGTTAAAGTGAATAAATTATGGGTTCTCGACTGTGTAATGAGCACCCCAGTACAAATTTTTGATCCACCAGAGAATAGTCTGCATTTTTTTTATGCCAGTTTACTGTTTCTGATATGGCAGCTCCAGCCTCGTATCAGCTTCCAAAAGTGTAATTTATAGGAAAAATATGAGACAGTGCAATTTAGCAAAAATCAACGTTTCAAACATTTCGGAAGAAGATTTAAAGATCCATTAAAACAGGAACTAGTTGAAGAAATTACCCGATGTGGTGAAAATATGGATAAAAGAACTTTTAGTGCAATAGACAGCTATACCGTTATATTTATTCCCTCTCTTTGAATTGTCACTTTATTTTAAGTCATTTCCTTTATCAATTAAATCACAGTCATTTTTAAAAGTATTTTATAGTATTAGCTATAAGTATTTCTACTTATGAATAATTATACCGGTATGGATGAAAGGAGATATGAAATGAACTTCAACTCGGTGTATTACAGTTGCACGCAAAAATCATTGCGTTTGTGCGCAGTTTTTTGTTACGTTTTCTCACATTTTTATTACAGCTTCAACTAGACAGCTACCCGCAAAAATATTTTCAGTCACATAAACATCCAGACGTATTTGGAACTTTAATTTTATGGGAAGTCGCTCATACACACCTCCAAAGACTAATTAAGGTATTAACCGTTCTTCTTTTTTTTTTGGGGGGGGGGGGGGGGGACGGGCAAGTACTTTTTTTTATTGTATGATTCCAAATTTCTTGAAAAAAGCATTATTTTTTCAGAAGGGAAGCGAAAACATAAAACGATAATGAAATAAATAAAAAACTTGTTATTGAGGTTTTTTTTTTTTTTTCTTTTTTAAGTCGAAAATAAAGGCAACAGTAGTATACCGGTGTTCAAAAGTCATAAATCGATTGAGGGAGAACAAATTCGGGTTACAAAATAAAACCGAGGGAAACACATCAACTATTAGAGGAAAACAAAGGGACAACAGAACACTGAAGTGCAACAAAAACAAATGCCAACATACATAGAAACGAACTAGTTGATAACAACTGCCAGTCCTGACTTGGTACAGGACATTTTAACTGATAGTATAGGGACTTGATGCTTTTCATGATAAAGTTGTAAATTGATGTAGAAGATAATAAATATTTGTGCAATAAATTTTATCGAGATAAAAAAAATTAAATTGTTTTTTTTTTTTTTGTATTTGTTATAACGAACAATGTTTTTTTTTTTTTTTTGGGGGGGGGGGGTTGTATTTTCCTGTTTCATGGTGAGCCCTTGAACAAATGAGAAATTCTAATGTTTTCTCCAAGTTCCCCCTCCCCTCTTGAAAGAAAATGACTAGTCTCTAAGTAGTTAATTTATAAGTGCTCGAACTAAGTTGTTTAAAAGTGTTGGACGGAATGCTTTCGATATCAACAGGTTAAGGGGTAGACCTGGAGTATGGGAGACAACCCTTACACATGTATCGGAACTCATTTGTCATACATGAAATACTTCCAAAAAATATGTACTTATGAGTTTTAGGAAAGACTTGTGACTTTTAGCTTGATTTCAGTAATTTCGAACATTCTTTGATGCGGTATTAAATAATGTATTTCGAACATTCTTTGATGCGGTATTAAATAATGTATTTCGAACATTCTTTAATGCGGTATTAAATAATGTATTTCGAACATTCTTTGATGCGGTATTAAATAATGTATTTCGAACATTCTTTAATGCGGTATTAAATAATGTATTTCAAACATTCTTTAATGCGGTATTAAATAATGTATTTCGAACATTCTTTGACGCGGTATTATATACATTTTAGTGTTTTACTTTAACACATATTTTTGTTGACTATTTTACGGTATTACAGAGATAAATGCTTATTCTTAACTGATTTTTATCAAGTTGTGCGTGTTCCTATGTACATGATTGAGATTTAAAAGGAAAGTTGAGATCTAGCTATCCTATATAAAAAAATTGTATATATATTATAAGATATGCCAATGACTGTAAAACCTTAGTCATATGACACACTATACGAGCCCCTGTGGATAACTTCGAATTATGAGTTTGAATGTCCCTCTGGTATCTTTCGTCCCTCTTTTAGACATACATAACTTGAGGGTTTTTCACACCACCTTGAAAATAACTAACTAGAACAAAACTGGAAATGGTTTTCTGTTGCAATAAAAGCCTTAAGTTCTGAAACTAATATGATAAAAATATATCATATATATTCTCCATGAATCAAGCATCTTCTAAAATCACAAATTATAACTGTTCTGTCTTTGATTCCATCTTTCTGTACTTGCATTTATTGTCAGAAATGTTATTCAAACTCCATCCTATCAAGTAAAAAAAAGGAACAAAAAAAAGAAAATAAGAATAACAAGAAATAAAAGAAACTATATAATGCGAAATACAGCGCACAATTTTGTCTTTTGTTTATGTTTTATTCCAATACCATAAGCTGACAACGTGGAAAAGTAATCATGTTTAGATGAAATATTTTTGCTTGTTTAAAGTGCGAACAGATGAGCGTAAATTATTGTTTCGCAAGAATGATAATGGTTTACAATATCTGTTTCCAATTCGCTATAAATTCAGCTGATGTTTCTTATTAGTTATAATAGGAACGGTATTTTCTGTACACTGAAAATATTGTCGGAAATATATATTTGATAGTGTTTTTAGATATTTTTAAAATAAGTTTGTATTGTAACTATATTCTTACACGGGACTGTAGATCAAATATTTCGTAATATTTAACAAATAGTCCATGGTACTGAGGACAATATGTTTCCTTATGGCCGAGTGATCATCTCAAGTATGGTGTTCGGTCCATGAACTTCAGTTTGTTCTGCAGTGACATGAACCAGTCGTTACATATAGGGAAAACGGTAGTATTTATTCTGCCATAAGCAAAAATACTAACATTTTCTAAATTTACCACTTTTTATAATAAAATCCTGGACAAAACAGTTATGTCTGGCGTTAGTACTTTATTATTCTGTTTTAGAAATTGAAGTCAAATAGTATCATGGCCATCTTCCAAAGGAGCTTGTTTATGGTATCCATGCCCACCGTCATTTTACATCAAATTTTTGAAATTTGGAAGTCTTTTCGAATAATTCTCAAGAAAATGTTTCAATGGATTTCAAAATTTATATTGTAAATATACACACTGCAGTTATTTATAGACAAACAAAATATTGTAATACTACTTTTTTCCCTATATTCAACCTTTAAGCGAAAACAGATAAGATGGTCGTATTTTACCGTAAATCTCAGTTCTTTTAATCAGAAATCTTGTTGATACTTAAAGTAAGTTTGCACTAGACAAGTGTTCATTAAGGAACATTTGATCACCACTATTGAAACATATGGTTAGTTCTCTGATATCAGAAATGGGTAATGCAGCTGTAAATATTTGGTTTTCCAACTGAAACGCCTTTAGTCTTTACTATAAAACATACGTTTTTATTCAGATAAAATAGTATATAGTATTGCAATGATAATGCAAGTTCACGGTTTTTATAATGGGTTTAATTTTCTACCGAATTTACAATGTTTTTACTTCAATTTTTTCAAAGTTATTTAAGATCTTTTTCAAAAATTAAGCAACAGTCACAAACTTGAGAATTACATGGATTGTTTTCAAAATCAAATCTTCTAAATTGTGTATTAGGTACATCAAATAAATAATTATATTCTTTTTGCAACTACTAGTAACTTCAATGGAGATGTACATTTACACAACATATAAAATAAATCAGAGTCAAAAGTCGGTTTGACTCTGAGGAGTGGTTCGGGAGGGGGTGATTTCTTCCCCTTTCCTTTCAAACTCAAGCTTAAATATGAACATTGAATAATAAAATTGGCCAAAAAAAGTCCTCCAAACGCAACAACATTCATGTTCAATTTTGATTTACAGAACTAGATTAATTCATTGGTTTAAACATACCACCTGTGTTTTTCTCCAATCATTCTCACGGTAAGTGTTACAGTATCGCAAGATTTTTTCTTCAAAATTCACCGCTCTACCAAATGAGCTAATGGAGTACTCCATGCATGCAATGGAGGGCGTTTTTACATCTAGTAGGTAGATTGAAGAACCGTTACACAATATTTAATAATTCTATTGTCTCAAATTCATTTAGAATCTTTCTGTTAAGTTGAATTTCATGTAGCTCGGTGATGCATCTGTCATGCATTTAAAAAATACAAAAAATAAATAAAGAAACTCGTTATATCTGGGGGCGTTTCTGGTTGCAGAACTTAGACCTTTAAACTTGTAGTGCAAACGAAATATCGTTCTATATATACATGTATCTAACCGTGAGATCGATGGGCCGTTTTTGGTCGTCTGAACTAAAGTCCGTTTACACTGGTAGTGAAAACGATATGCTGTTCAATTTTGCCATGAGAACGATTGGCCGTTCTATCCAGCTGTGAGAACGAGAGACCGTTTTAGCTGGTGATGATAACAAGATATCGTTTTGGTTTTGTTTTGTTGACTTTTTAGGTGGTGGGCTGCATAAATAACAACATAAGAGAATTGAATACCGAAGTTTAAGGTTTAGTTTTGCACCCCTAGCTAATTTTCAATTGCGTGGATTTCAGCATTTAAAGGGCCATTAGCTGTCAAATTCATGTTCACCTATTTGACTTAAATTCTCATATTTGATTTATAACATACTAAAACGTATATCCTGGACCACAGTGCATTCATTAAGACCCGGTACCCGGTACTTTTACCCGCCTACGGAAGCGTCTGGTACCGGCAGAAAAAATAAAAATACCCAAAAAAAATGTGTAAAATTCTTTGAAGATCGTTCAAATCTAATTTCTTTCTTTCCTTGATAATCTCCGTTCTACGCCGTTCATGTGTATGTTTATAGGTGTCTTCGTCGAGGTCCGCGTTAAAGTATAGATCTATCTTCACACCTCCAAAGTAGGAGAAGTGATAATTATAAACCATGTGTCTGTATCTGTATCGTAAGAGCGCTTTAAAATGCGACGATTTAGCAGTATATTTTCAAGCGGTAAATTGTTGATGAATTTAAACAACAACAGCAATATTATGTCTAATAAAAGGAAAGCAGCTTGTATCACAGATTATTTTATGAATAAAAGGTTTAATAAAGGTGAACATTCTATGAAAATGAAATTCAGCAAATCGTTAATCGTATCAAATCAGTTCGTTTCCCGTTGGACGTTGTCACTGATCTCCGTTTCCTCGATATGTGTTCTATGTTGTGATTGAAATTTTTAGTGTAAGACTTCGTGAAACAATCTGAATTAACATAACTGTTACGTTTACAAAATATAATATCTGACGAGATTTTTAAGACTTATAAAATTAAAAAAAAGACAGCTCTGAAGAAGTGAAAAAAAAACAACATTTTTACTTACTATAGTCAAGAATCCTATGATTATTTGCCACCCTCCCCCTTTTTCACAATCACCCCTTTTTATAAATATTAAAGTTAAGTGAAAGTTGAATACATGTTTTTTTTCTGACAAGAACAATCATCACAACATAAGCATATATCAAAAACGTTTGTTTGCTGTTTTGCATGAGAGCATGTTTATTGTTCATTGTTGTTTAATTGTTTGCATGACACTGTTAAATTTTTCATGTGTATACCTGCTATCTGCTATGGCAGCAACAACATTTAAATATTCTACAACTACCAGACAGGACTGTGGGCAGATCATTGAAAAGGGCAACATCTATTACACCAGTTTATCTTAGGTAAGAGGTTTGCATGTATTATTTTCAATTTTTGAATTATGATTTGTTTGTTGTCTCTTTGACATATTCCCCATTTCCATTCTCAATTTTATTGTTGCAGTTGGCACATGGCTTCTGCATAGTAATATCTATGATTTTTATCAATAATTAATTTATTACATTTTGCCCAAATTTACATTTGTCTAAAGTGGTAGCTGCTGCAAATCTAAAAATTTTAACCTTGTACAGTTTTGAAATTTTATTCACATGTATTTTATGAATTAAAAAAAAATATAATTTATTTTTATTTATATCCTTGCTTTATAAACACAAGGAATGTCTGCTGTCCATCCGTCTATTCCTTTGTTCTAAAGTAACTTTCATCCACAACTAAATAACTGAATGATTTTGAAAGAAACTCTCACAGAATCTTTAATACAAAATTGAAAACTGCTTGACGAATTCTAGTGAAACTTACATTCACTCTTATTCCCACTGTTTCTGTTTTGATAAATGATTTATGATTTATCTATTTTTAGATGATGTTGAGTCACAGTCAGAGGCAGCACCCACTCAAAGTTCCACTCCAGAAGATACTGATAAACATGATAAAAATAATGAAGTAGAGATTGAGAACTCGCTTTTAAATAAAACTAATTTTGCATCTTCGTGTACAGTTGCAACAACAAACCTTGAAACTCAAAGATTGTCAAGAATAGAAATTGCCATAGAAAAACAGAGAAAACTACTTGAAGAAACATTTAAAGATAATACTAAGAAAATCCACCATTTTTCCATCTGTAAAGATAGATGTGATTCTTTAAGTTTTGAAGACCCTTAGTCAACATCAAAAAATAAACACAGATTTAAACACAGCATTTTGATGGAGAAAAATACCTCCTTCAGTCAAGATACAGGGTTATGGTGGCTTGTCTACATAGAACAAGAAGGAATGTACTGTCTCCTGTGCAAAAACCATCACAATTTAAATCCAAAGAACAAATATATTTTTTGTATGAAACCAGGCCTGCGATACAGAAAAGAAGCTATACAGGACCATTCCAAATCCAAGATTCACAAAGCTGCAGAACCGGAAGAAAACATACAGAGAGTATCCCCATTTCAAAAAGAGGTGAATAACAGGAAAGAATATGCATCAGAAGTACTTTTTATTTATTTACCTCATTGTATTGGTTGGCCAAAGAAGAGGTGGCAAATAGCAAATTCAAATCACTAATAAAATTGCTAGAAGTCGTTGGAGTTACACATATGAAACACTTCAACCATAGCAGTGCTGGATCTATCCGTGAAATGTTCTTGAGTATAGGAGATGTTATAACAGAAGACTTAGTACAAGAAGTAAATATGGCTGATAGTTTTGGGCTGATGATAGATGAAGTAACTGATATTTCTTTGATTGAACAGTTAGTTTGCTTTATACAGTATGTTGATAGAGCTAGGTGCCCAACAATTCATTTCCTTTTTACAGCTGACCTTTTAAAGGAATCAGATTCAGCAGATGCTGCAACAATTGTAAAAGTAATAAAGGAAAAGTTACAGAACCTAGGGATTGACATAAGTAAGCTCCGAAGCCTAGCAACAGATGGGGCATCTGTGATGACTGGGAAAAAAATGGTGTGGCTGCACTGTTTAGAAAAGAACACCCAGGAATTATAAATATTCACTGTATCTGTCACAAACTTGCACTTGCATGTGCTGACACAAAGACAGAACTGAAAGATATTAATCTTGCACAGTTGACTTTGATACAATTATGGAAGTTTTTTCAAAACTCTCCGAAAAGAACTGCGGTTTACTTGAAAGTACAAGAAGGTACAAAAAATCTAAAGCTGAATGAAAGTTCCAGAAAAATGGTCGCAAAGAGACTGAAAAAGGCATGTACAACTCGCTGGCTTTCTTTTGACTTATCAGTTCAAGCTATTTTTGAAGATTATGCTGCAGTTCTGCAAACCTTAAGTCAGTTAAGTGAGAAAGAAACTGCAGCCTATGGATTGTTAAAGAGGATGAAGAAAACAAGATTTCTTGGAACACTTTACATCTTAAAATGCATACTTCCACCCTTATCAAAATTGTCAAAGATTTTTCAGACAGGCAATATTGATTTCAGTAGTATTGGACCTAGCATTCAGTATACAATTGACACAATAGAAGAAATTTCAAAATCAAAACAACCTCTGGAAGAAATGAAGAAAGATTTACAAGATGAAAAGTTAACTATGGTAACAAAGGAATTTAAAGTCAGTGATACTGATTTTAAGCAACTGGAAACACTATTGACCAAGTATGTCACAGCCCTTAAGGAAAACATAAATTCTAGATTTGAGGATGCTCTCTCTGTCCTGAAAGCATTTGATATTTTCAACCCTGTTTCTTTGCCAGAGAGAACTGATACAGAATTCAGAGATTATGGTGTAACATCATTAGAAAGCTTGATTGAATCGTTCTATCCTAACATTGAACAAGACGAGAAAAATTAAATAGTCACTGAATGGAATAAGATCAAGTACAATATGCTAGAATGGAAAAAGATAATAATAGATGATAATAATAATTCTTCAGATTTGAGCAAAACACAAATGATGTTAAAGATGATGTTAATGAGAAAGACTGACTTCTGCAATTTTTTCCCTCATATTATTGAGCTCGCTGATATTTGCAAATCAATGCCAGTTTCAAATGCCTGGCCTGAAAGGGGTGCGAGCACAATTAAAAGAATAAAAACTAGACTCAGAAGTTCTCTTAAACAAGACATGATAATGACATTAATGAATGTATCAATAAATGGTCCCAGCACTGGAGATAGTCAGCAAGTAACAGAGAAAGCAGTAAAACGTTGGAGAAGTGAGAAAGACAGAAGAAAACTTCCAAAACAGAAACCCAACAATAGGACAAATGAAAGTGAAGGAGCACAAGAAAATGTAATTAAAACAGTTGAAGCGGAGTGTCAAACTGATGTAACAGGAGACAATCAGCAAGAACTTATAAGGGAAGAAGTGAGAGCTGCATGTAAACAGATGATGATTGAATTTGGGCAGATGGATGATAATGATGATGATGAAAGTGATAATGACAGTGAATATGACTTTGATTAAAATAAACGGAAAATTTAAAGTGAAGACAATATTTAATTGTTTTATTTCATTTTTGAAAAAAAAAGTAATACTTTCTCTACAGGTGGCAGTCTGACAGATTCACAATATATGACACTAATTACTTACACAAACAATTGACACAGTTATGATTATAACAAAGCAATACAAAAAAGTTTCAACAAGTTTATTATCAATTTTGTTTAATAATATACTATATAACTTATGAATTTCATTCACAAAATTGAACAAATTAAATAAAAGTATAAAAACAAACAAAACATTTAAACAACATTTCACATGAAACCCCTGCATTATAGGTCATACCATGGAAGTATTATATTGACAATATAATACTTCCATTATTGTAACTTGGATGGAGAGTTGTCTCATTGGCACTCATACCACATATTCCTATATCATACATATTTTATAACTGATTACAAAATAATTATAAGCAATGTATTTTCAGAAGATTACTCTAGAAAAAAAACAATTCAATGTTAACTTACCCAAAATTGAAGCAAATATTACAGACTTTACCCTATTTTTTTAAGTAAAAAATTAAGGCAGAAATCCCTAAAATCCAGGAGCTTCCGTGGGGCTTCGCCCCTCGCCTTTTGGGTTTGGTTCCCCCTACAATCTCAAAGGTACCTCCAGTCTAAAAAAATAATGAAACCCCTGTAATATCCAAATATCAATAAGTCTGAAATAAACAATTAACAATACATGGAATCGATAATTTATATCAGCTTTTCGTGTGTATTTTAGTCAAAACGCCATCTAATTAACCATCGAGATGACCTCCGAAGACTGCCGACGGTCACATTACCCGATATAAACATAAACATAGATATAAATAGATAGCAACCTCATGCAATTGGACTTTTCTAGTTCTGTTTGATTTCATGTTATAGGTTAAAAAAAATAAGTTATTCATCGTTTTTATCTTATAAGAATGATTTTTTGTGGATTGAATCAGTCAACGAAATGGTCCACCTTTGTTTCACTTTCAATGTTGACATTCGTTTCCTTTTAATGGCTGAACACAACTAATACATGCGTAACCAGTCTCTAGCTAAAGGGTTAAATTGAATGTTACATGAATACGGATTCAATGAGGTCGAAAACACCTGCAAGTGAATAATTCATCAGCGATGTTTCTTAGATTATTTTGACAAAATTGAACTAAACTGGCTGCTAAAAGCGAATTATTATTTCACTATATCACTTTCATTAATGATTGAATAAAAAAAATCATATTTTAATTTTCTTATACCTCGTAGCTAATAACCCTTTAAGGAAGGTGTATTTTTCGCTGTGTTAAATGTATATACACATATTCACATGCAGCGAGTTTAATTCAAGAAACTGGTGTTTAATATCATATTGACTGACAAAAATGGTTAAGATCAGATATTAACATATATACGTTGCGATACTGCATTTTTGTAATTGTAAACAATTGTATGCCCATCAAGGGAAATTAATAATATTGTTTTACACAACTTAAGATCCTGAAATGGTAAGTAAATTCCCTGTGATTGGATATTGATCAATAGTTAGAAAATGTTTGTTTCTTTGAGAGAGAGAAAAAATCCGTTCAAAAAATCCGAAAAGTACAGAAGTAACGTAATGATAGGTTTCACTGAAAACAATTTTCTAATTACAGCTTTTAAGAATGTTTTTACTTTGCTTCGAGAAAAACAAAGTGATATACAAAGCGTATACTTCTGAAGATGAAAGAAAACTTCTTAATAAATCTTTCTTTTTTTCATACATAATTAATGTTCCGGCATCAAATCATTACTATCATCTACCGTCAAAACATATGTAAGGTCATTAAAGATGGGGAAAATGTGTCTGTTCACCAACCTTTTAACAAAAATGCAAGCTAACACCTTAAACGTCTGGACAGTTTTGATCTATGGAAATAACATAATGCATAAAGTAATGAGTAATATACAATTCGCCTTCCGTGTATATAAATTATGCATGGAGAATGACAAGAGCTTATAACATATATAATACCATATGATTACAAGATCTTAGATCGTTTTATTCGTTTGTTGTCGGAATCTGGAATGTTATCGGAAACTTATACCAATATGATGTTATCACATTTTTTTAAGTCGTCAGTTTTAATAATCTATTTTTTATGTGTATAGCATTTAAAGGGGAAATAGCGCAATAGATATGAAATAGTTCATCGAGTGTATTAACTGAACATAAAGTGACAAAACCCCAAAGCGTTGATTTGACTAGACTATAGAAGTATATTAATTCAATTAGCGTACGAGGGCGAGGAGAGGGAGGAGACATCCATCTTGCTGTAAGGAATATATGCAGGACTCACTTAGTTTTCAGATTTATCCACTGCGGTAAATTAGTACTGTTTAGACATTTTGCTTGCAGTCAATTAAGATTTACCTGTACGCATCAACATCTTACTGAATTGTCTGGAATGCTAATGAACACTACTGAATTGACTGCAAGCGAAGTGTCTGAACAGTACAGAATTTACCGCAGTTGATAAGTCTGAAAATTGGCCGAAAAGCTGAACATGACTGAATCATTTCAGATCCTGTTATGTTCAAAGTGACCGTTTCAAACTAAAATTCATTTGCTAGTGCTTGTTGATAAGAGAGTTGTCTATATTAATGCTTAATTTCTGCCCTTATCAAACATGCTATCTAGTTCTAGTGATATTCCAAATGTCACTGCCTACATCCTTGTCCGTGCACTCTTTATAAAGCTTACTTATATGATATATTGTTTAATTTGTACTCATCAGGAATATACATCAAGTTATCGGAATTCCAATGGGTACTAACTGTGCACCACTTATTGCGGACCTGTTTTTGTATTGTTATGAGTTACAATTTTTGACTAAAATCAGCAAAGACCCATCGAAACAACATCTGATACAAAAATTTAACAATACTTTTAGATATTTGGATGATATATTGGCTCTCAATAATGACGACTTCAGTATGTATACTAAAGAAATTTATCCTGTTGAACTTACTTTAAATAAAGCTAATACTAACAATGACCACTGTCCTGTCGATCTTGATATCTATATCATTAACGGGAAGCTTAATTTACTGTTGTCAGGTCATTAAAGATTGCATATTTTGGCTTTAATATTGATTCACTTATAGGGTCTTTGCATCGGAATTAAACATATTTATTCTAAAACCAGTTGTTGGCATGACACGGGTTATGTTCTTCTCATATATTTTATGATGGCATAATACTAAACCCTAACAGGAGGGATTGTGCCTGATATTCATATGATGAAGACATAATTTCTCAATCAGTTTAATTGAGGTCTGGAGTTGGCATGTCAGTAACTGCTAGTAGTCTGTTGTTATTTATGTATTATTGTCATTTTGTTTATTTTCTTTTGTTTCCTATTCTGACATCGGTCTCGGACTTCTCTGAAACTGAGTTTTACTGTGCGTACTGTTGTACGTTTGTTTTTTCTACATTGGCTAGAGGTATAGGGGGAGGGTTGAGATCTCAAAAAACATGTTTAACCCCGCCGCATTTTTGCGCCTGTCCCAAGTCAGGAGCCTCTGGCCTTTGTTAGTCTTGTATCATTTTTAATTTTAGTTTCTTGTGTATAATTTGGAGTTTATTATGACGTCCATTATCACTGAACTAGACGTATACATATTTGTTTGGGGGCCAGCTGAAGGACGCCTCCGGGTGCGGGAGTTTCTCGCTGCATTGAAGACCCATTGCTGGCCTTCGGCTGTTGTCTGCTATATGGTCGGGTTGTTGTCTCTTTGACACATTCCCCATTTCCACTCTCAATTTTATGAAGTATTTGCGACTGGTCGACATTAAGATTGTGGGTACTTGCTTAACATCCAGTGACAAATACTTCGTGCTTATTCCAGATGAAAACAAATTGACAATTTAGACAATATATAAGTCATGTCAAGTGTGTCGACACAAAAGAGGAATTTGTGCTGTCTTTAGAAAATGATGGACATTAGTTTTGCCTTGAAACAGGACACTTACGAACCTCTAAAACGAGTTCATGCAAAATCTCTTTAATTTACAGAGAACGTGACATTCTCTTTACTCAGCAGATAGGATTTAACGCCCCATTTCGATTAGATGTGGCTGTGTATTTGTACATCCCGTACAGTCAAACGGAAGCCTCCCTTTAACATGGTTTTTCAGTCGGAGGGAAGTCCAGGTGAAAATATTTTTATACCCACTATAGTCAACCCTACGGATTTTGAGTAAACTACAATCAATCCGTTCAGTTTTTTAGAAAGAAAACAGATATACATAGAATATATTCAAGACCGAGATATTGTATTTTATTTGCCCATTTGTAAGTTGAATAGATAAATGGTTGATGCAGAAGCAGAACTTAATGAGCTCTCTCTCTCTCTCTCTCTACCGAATTTTTTCACGATACTGAATATAAAAAAAAATATGATTAATATATTAATCAGTTAATTGTGATAAAAATTTCTCTTACAACCTGTCAATAATAAGTCTCCTCTTTGGTCCAGAAAATATTCTAAATAAAAACTAGAGGCGCTAAAGAGCCTGTGTCACTTACCTACGTCTAAGTGCATCTTCAACAATGGATACTCTCCATCTTTGTGGACTAGAATAGAATTCATCACAAAGCATCTTTTCTTTGTTGATCTAATCTAGCTGATTATTTTTGCTTATTTAAGTTTCTATCTATCTAATATAGTTTTTTTCAGATAGTAGGCATCAACGCAAAACATGATAAAAATCGTTATTTAAGAGAACAACTCCAGTATGGGGTCATCAGACGATTTTAACCATGCATGTTGACTTATTTGTTAATCTTGTCTTGCTGATCATTTTTGTTTATCTAAGTTTCTATCTATCTATTATTATAGTTTTTCAGGTAAAAAAGCCAAAAAAAATGGCCAGAACCATCATTAATGGCCAATAACCCCAATAAGTGGTCATCAGACGATTTTAACTATTCAACATATTTGTAGATCTTGTCTTGTTGATCATTTTTGCTTATCTAAGTTTCCATCTAACTATTATACTTTTTCAGACTTTAGGCAAAATCGCAAAAAATTAGTAAAAATCGTCAATAAAGGGCAATAACTCCAATAAGGGGTCATCCGACGATTTCAACTATGTTGACTTATTTGTAGAACTTATCTTGTTGATCATTTTTGCTATATTAAGTTTCTCTCTATCTATTATAATTTTCAAAATAAAATGGGAAAATTTAAAAAGTTGGTTAAATTCAAAATTAAAAAATTAAAAGTGATAAGAAAAGCTCCGAAGGGCCAAGTGACCTTTAAAAGAATGAAGCAGATAATCAAAATATTAATGATCTCTATTTTATGCATGTATCGTAGTCTGTCAAAAATAGCATTTTCCAATACATTTATAAAGACGAACCCTGAACGAGGTAACAGATAATTTGTACAGTTTTTCTCGCGTGATCAAATAAATTATTTACGATATCAAGTGAACCAAGTTAATGAAATAAAACGAACTTATGATGATATCAAAATTATGACTCTATCTCTGAGGTGATTTTCATTAATTATTTATAAAGGAATATTAATGACTATTGCTTATTGTTGGCTCAAAGACATTTGTTAGATACTATGTAAATAAATCTTATATACGAATAATAGGACGATTGCATGCTTTGAAAACATAAGGATCAATTGTTTATAAAAGAACCAAAATAGCTTCAAGGCCTGGAACCAACTATACGAATGTAATAATTTTAAGAAGGAAATTGTCGTCGTGTGGGTTTACATAACGGTTTTGTCTTTGTTTCTTTTTATTTAATTTATCTATTCTGTCTGATTTGTTGACGCAAATCATACACACCCAAAATGAATATTAAGCACGATTTTTGTTTGGTTCCGTTGGGATAAAAATTGTTTTAAGTCATTTTTTTTATATATCCTCCGTGTTTGTAGTTGTCTAGAAATATTCTTACACGTCTTTATCATTTCACATCAAACTGGATATTAAGAGGGTGAAATGGTATTCTAATTGAACAAAAATGGAATTCGAACAAAGTATATGTGAACGGCATGACTATGATTAAGAGTGGCGTATGGAAACTTTCCTGCTTGCACACGTTTCAGCAGTTATGTTGAATAAAATATAAATCTATCTATAGAAAAATCTTTATTTATGAAAAATATTGTATTTTTGTTATAATTAACCAACTTTGAAAATGTATCTAGCATGCAACCATTGGCAGCAGTTTTCATCGCTACTAATGTGCATGCACGTAGACTATCCGTCTCCGAGAGTACCAATCGTCTAGTAGCGGGTAGTAGGACGGTTTTGTCTGCTTAGTATATTTGTTGGTGGTTATTCCAAAATTACGGATCGAATTATTTTTCTTTTTGTCGTCAAAAAGTTGAGTCTAGCAAAATTTGGTTTAATTTGCCGGTTTATCGAAAACAAAGTTCAATTCAAACAATTGTCTGACAGACTGAATACAAAATTTTTGTCTTTTCTCAACCATTTTTATACGAATTCGTCTTAAAATCAACTATATACGCTTTATTGGATTTTTCTAAAAGTTAATATAATATTTTCTCTGAAATCAAATTTCTGTTCAATATTTTAAATGATAAATTCCCAGAACTCTCGTCAACTGATTAAAAGTAGTGAATGATATCGAAGTGGGAATCACATGAAATATAAATGAATATGTAGATGTCATACATAGATACTCAAAGATGTCGATTGCATGTCAACATGGAATTCAAATCAATGCTGATCAGATTAATTTTCTATATAAAACGTGTTTTTGTCACGTCATTATTAGGTATGGTATAAAGATTACAGTGATCAAAGTACGCTGGGATTATCTAGTAGAGAGTTGACTAAAGCGTGATTTGATTAAAAAAGAACAGTATGTTGGGTGAAGACAAAGGATATTTCAAAATAAAAGCAACGCCGAATCTATGTCGATTTACATACTAAACTGAATTCAACACGTATCTTATATTCAATCATACTCTTATTTTGTACATCCTAAACCAAGTTTAGTCATCAATGAAACTGAATTTGTTAATTACACAGCATAGAAACGACTAAATTGATCATTGGCGACTCAAGTGCAACATGCAGTCATCATCAACAAACAGCTATCACAAATTTGTCATCAACTTAAATTCTTCAAATAACAAAAAATCAAAACAATTTGAATGTGACATTAGAGCATTGACGAGTTTCTTGACTTGAGACATGCTCACGAATATGTGGCGAGGTTAAACTAGTTTTTGAGATCTTTACCTTTCCAAATTTATCCTAGATCATTTGACTAAATGACCTTGCAATAAAAAACAGTAGAGTAAAAAAATCTCAACTCTAAAAAAAATGATATCGATTTCAGTGAGCATGCTCCGTGTTATTGGGGTAACAGTTATCATGTACGCTAAACACCATATTGTTCTCAAGTTCAAGACCAGATACCAGCCCTTACTCTCGAAACCATATAGCATTCCTTACGCTCAAGACCAGATCATGACCAGCCCTAACGCTCAAGACCAGATACCAGCCCTCACGCTCAAGAACAGATACCAGTCCTCGCGCTCAAAACCAGATACCAGCCCTCACCCTCAAGACCAGATACCAGCCCTTACTCTCGAGACTAGATAGCATTCCTTACGCTCAAGACCAGATACCAGCCCTTACTCTCGAGACTAGATAGCATTCCTTACGCTCAAGACCAGATCATGACCAGCCCTAACACTCAAGACCAGATACCAGCCCGCACGCTCAAGAACAGATACCAGTCCTCGCGCTCAAAACCAGATACCAGCCCTCACCCTCAAGACCAGATACCAGCCCTTACTCTCGAGACCAGATAGCATTCCTCACGCTCAATACCAGATACCAACCCTCATGTTCAAGACCAGATACCAGTCCTCACGCTCAAGACCAGATCATGACCAGCCCTAACACTCAAGACCAGATACCAGCCCGCACGCTCAAGAACAGATACCAGTCCTCGCGCTCAAAACCAGATACCAGCCCTCACCCTCAAGACCAGATACCAGCCCTTACTCTCGAGACCAGATAGCATTCCTCACGCTCAATACCAGATACCAGCCCTCATGTTCAAGACCAGATACCAGCCCTCACGCTCAAGACCAGATACCAGTCCTCACGCTCAAGACCAGATACCAGCCCTCACGCTCAAGACCAGATACCAGCACTCACGCTTAAGACAAGATACCAGTCCTCACGCTCAAGACCAGATAATGACCAGCCATCACGCTCAAGACCAGATACCAGTTGTATGTCTTGGTGATCCTGTTTTTGGATTCTAAACAAATACTTGATTTAATTGGATTTGTATGCTCGAGACAAATGTTTTGGAAAGCAAACTTCTTTTAAATGTATGTGCATCAAAAATACCAAAATAGACCTGTCAAATATTTTTTTCAGTTCAACTTGTCTGATTGAGATGATACCTAAGTCTTAGTACAATAACATAATTCATAAACAGTAAAAGTGCATCAAAATAATTAAACTTGAACGTTAAAAATATCTTTATTTCAGAAAATACCTTCAGAATGCACAGTGACATGATGTATTGACTACAGAAAGTCCATTCATAATGTTTTTTCTGTGGTTTTATGTTAAAAGAATATTGTGTATGTGGTGTAGAGTAATTGCACGTGGATAGGTTATGTTACATTTATCTCTGAGATTGCAATCCATACATGCTGTTTGGTAATTTTCATCTTATTATCGAGCCAGGTGTTAATTCATAAATAAAATATGTTTTAACACATGGGCAATACATCATGTTACAAAAACCATTTCTCTTTAAAAATGTATGTATCATAAATGACATAGAATTAATAAAGTTTGCGTTTGTATATCAAATTTACTAAAATTATGAAATAAAAGGTATTTGAAAAGGATAAAAGAGAGTGGAAGATATCAGAGAAATCTGCATTTTTACAGAACCACGAAGCTGAACACTTCATTAAGAATTAACTGACTACATTTACTTGCAAAATGACAATTTCGACGACTTAACGGTACATTAACAGCTGGCTTAGTTTTTTATTACTGAATTTCTATATTTCTAGATATTTCTCAAAAAAAAGGATTTGCAATATTCTTATATATGTGCCTGTCCCAAGTCAGAAGCCTGTAATACTGTTTTGTCATAAATCTGTTCGTTGGTTTTTCCGTTTGAATTGTTTCACATTTTGTCATGTCGGGTCGGGGCTTTTTATAGCTGACTATACGGTATGAGTTTTGCTCATCGTTGAAGGCCGTAAGGTGACCTGCAGTTGCTTAAATCCGTTTCATTTTGGACTCAGTTGGATAATTGTATTTGTATTTGCAATAATACCACATCTCCTTGTTTTATATCATAAACCGAAAAGTAGCAAGTCAAGATAAAATATATATCATATTTTGCAGCCCTCGAGGACCTCGTCTGAATTTACCTAAACCAGGAACGTTCGTATCCAAAAAACATTTGCAAGCCAAAGATATATTTTAAAAATGCATTTTTCTACGTGGGAGCTATATATGCATGATGATCAACTATGCAATGAAAATCATCGCAGAAAATGTCCAAGACCCGTTAATAAGAAAAGTGGGAAATTGCATGGCTGAAACAGTGGTATCATGCCAGTGGTGAAACTAAAGTCGAACATACTTATATTTGGTGCATCGAAGTGTTTCTGTTTTGATCTTCCTCATCAACGAGGAGCCAAGATAATCAAAATGTGAAGAGTACTATAATCGAAATGGACATATAAACATCAAAAGAATAACTAAAACTTCTGACGTCACGTTTACTTGGGCAGTTCGATTTAGCTTAAATAATTTATTTTATACTGCAAATAGTTGTGTTTATTTCCTAAATATAGTAACAAAACTATATTTTGTGCAATGTTAATTTCATCATGGATCACTTTTTCCACAATCAGGGGTTCATTTAGTGATGAAAATAAGTTAGAAATTTGTGTTACAATTTAAATAGCTATCAATGTTTTAATTTAAGTTGCAGTATAAAAACAATATTAAGTCAAAGTCAGAAAAATATAAACTTTTTTGTATTTGGCACAAAACTGGGGAAGGGCTCGGTACAGCCTCGCCCTTCCCCAGTATCTCAACCTCATACAAAAAGTGTATACTTTTCAGACATTGACCTAATATTGTATATATTTTCAACTGAAAGTTCATCAAAGTGTACATATTCTATAATGAATTCTCCCTGACGATTCATTCTCAAAATGTGCGCACGGTCAACGCTTTTACAACCCTATAAAATTACTAAAAGAAGCATTCAATACTTATAATAAAAAAATTTTGCTAGGATCAGGAAAACACGATTTCTTTCGAAGTTTTTCATTTATTTAAGTGTGCACTTTATTGTGGAAGCTCGTGTCATCATGAATGTTACATTTCATTTTGAAAAGAAGGTTAATTTCAGAATGACGCGAGATTGCTGATAGCCAATCAAAATAACGCATTGTAATGGAACATACATGTAATGTAATTATACTGAAAATAACACTGTACAAGTTTGGAGTCAAAAGCGCTTGTATGGTTTTGTTTAATCAGTAAACATCAAAACCAAATATTTGAAAGCCGGTTATATAATAAACTATGGAGTTTACATGATCGAAGTCCGGGACATATAACAGAATTTAGGGTAAAAAAATCTTCTTTTTTTAATTTAGGTTGAGTTTAAAATACGATTTTTAACTATGAGTATAAAATTACAATATATTGTTTTATAGATTAGTATCAATCTTATATTTTCATCGTAAAATCAATAAAAACAAAACATGTTACTATAGGTACAATCATTGCTCATAATATTGTAAAATACTGCCGGTATGTTTTTATCATTTTTGATTAAAAAAAAAGTTTTCCGAAATACATTCTGATCTTTTGTTTAAACCTTTATAAAAGATATGGACTGTCTTTATAGCTTGCTGTTCGGTGTGAGCCAAGGCTCCGTGTTGAAGGATGACTTTGACCTATAATGGTTTACTTTTACAAATTGTGACTTGGATGGAGAGTTGTCTCATAGGCACTCATACTACATCTTCTTATATCTATCAAAGTTATCCTCGGTGTGTTTAAATATTCTCTCTATCTGAAACGGAAAATAGCTGACTACATTGTAAAATCTGGCACCAGTAATATCTTTCAAGAATGATACATGTTTAATACGAATGTACACGTATTGTGTCTTAAATTTTAATCAACCATTTACAAGTTGAGCTCGAAGCCAGTTTTTTTTCTTTCAGAAAAAAAATTAAGATCAAAGCTTTCTCACAAATCCCGCCCTATCACGTCATTCAATCACAAGACGAAAAGTAGACTCGGTGTTGCTTAAACCTCTGTTTCGGAAACTGTAGATGACGATTACGACAAATTTGTCAATGAATATTGGAAAAATCTCCACGGAGTTATAACAGGTCACGCTCTTGTGCAAAAGAGAATGTCGAACTCCATCAACATAAAAAAATCCTAATAGAACATAAGTTAATATCCGTAACAATAAATGAAAAGAGCCAACTGATATCAGACAAGAAATCATATCAACATCTGTTCAATGGTATTGAGTGTAATGTTCTTTAATTCCCATATTTTATTTCTTAAGATAAAATTTCTTTTATGATAAATATCCTCTTATGTCTAAATTCGCGATATTGGCGATTCGTCGTTTGTTGATATTTTATGATATAAAAATTTACGTTATAGGTAATTTTTCTAGTATAGGGTTGTCTATTCTTACTTCTACACTTCCAAGTAGGGTCTGTATCAGAGGAGGGGTCTGTGTATGGTTTGTTGATGCCCATTTAACAAAAAATCATTTCGATGTCTGTTTGACTGTCGTGATGCATACATGCACAGACACATCCGAATGGAGCATTAGTTCATATACATGTTGTATAGTTGACAAATAGAACAAGGCATTAGAATTGAAATATACTACAAGTACCTTGAAGATTCGATGAGCCGTAAATCATTGAAAAAATAATTGCTTTTAACCTTTATTTACCAAGTGTCTGTATCAAGGAAATAATTATTCCTGAATCTTTGAAGCGATAATCTCCCCCTCCCCCCTCCCCGAAATTGTAAATTATATATACATGTATATATACAAACAACATTTTCCAAAGCAGGGTTTAAGAACATCAGTTGTTCGACCTGTAAGTCAAATGCGTTTTGTTAAAATATACTTTTCACTTTTTTGGTCTTTTGGAAAATGTTGTTTGTGCTGTATTTAGACCACTCTACCAAGAAACTTGTTTTGCATGCACATGTATAAAAATTGCAGTTTTTATCCAACGCAATCATAGGTTTGAACGTTGTTTTCAATTTAGACTCGTTTACATGTATATATATCTATATTCTTTGTCTGAAATTTAGCCAAAGAATGTGACACCAGGGTTGCGTTCAATATCGTAGTGGCTACATAGGACTACGTAGATTTATGACTATTGAACGTGTAGCTAGCCTAGCTGCTACATAGATATTGATAGCAGCTAGGCTAGCTACTCGTTCAATAGACAAAAATCTACGTAGCACTACGTAGCAGCTACGCTATTGAACTTATGCGTCTGTGACATCGTTGCTTTACATGCGATGTGTCCAGCGACATTGTCCACTCGTCCAAATTTTACAAAATTGGCAAATCTTACTGTGTAAAATATCGACAACCGATATATTTTTTTTCTTTTTGGATTTTCCAAGTTTGCCACATTCCAGCAGAACCTTGATATAGATTAAACATCTCACAGTTGATACGAATTGTTAAAGTTTGTGCTATCTATCATGATTTCCTCAATAAAAGGCTATACTGACAAGAGCTACATACAACCAAGTGTTCTGAAGGCAAAATAGTCATGTCTTTGGCAGTTTTACAAACGCCATCGTGAGTTTCTTATCGGCACTGAATATTTGTATCAGTGTTATTTAATCATATGCTAATGACTAAAACATTATAATTTGCAGTAGCACAATCTATTGCTCTTTCCGTGTTGGAATAGACAGAATAGGAAAATTAAAAATGATGGAATAGGCGGACGACACCATCAGAGATACATTTGTAACGAAACCTGCGCGGACATGCTTCATTTGTTGTGGCTATAATCCCGTTCTCCCTATTCTCGTCCATTACGTACCAATGAATACGATTTATCGCCGGGTTCCAAATAGTCTAAGGAATACGGCAGGTGTCACTGAGTTGTTTGCCCTCCAAAGGTGCTGGACCTCAACCTCGATGTTTGCTCACTGTGTAGTATTTTTTTGGCTGTTGTTTTCCTTTCTTTTGGTCATGGCTTCCTCTGTCCTTCGAATTCTTGCGACGACATTGTCACCAATATAATGAAAACTGAAAGACAATGTTCCCCAAAATAACACTACACGCTAAACTGAAGATGAGCAATACGAAGCCCACAAAAAAAACGGGGGGAATCAGGGAATCATGTTTTCTTGTGATATCCATCATGTTTCTATTGAATAATAAGAATGCATTGCATTATATCTTTCAAATCTAACATCACATTTGAATTTTATTTTTACACAAAAAGTATGCAAAAAGAAGATAATTGCACAAACGGCGCATTTGGTTAACTTCGGTTTCTTGTATAATTTTGTATTACTTCTATACAATTCTAAGTCCAAAAGACCTTCCTGCGGGTGAATTTACAAGTGTATACCCGTTATATTATTTTATTGTGTTTAATTATATTTTGTTTTAAACTCTTAGTTTTGAACAAATTATTACTAATACCACATGGCCTTTATTTGCCTACAAATTTGGTTGAGTTTTTGGAACAATCTAGCAATATTTTATTTATAATGTCATAACATTACCGGCGTCAAGGAATGTCAAGCATATCAGTATTTCTCTATACTGATTTGAAGCAACAGAAATAACGAGAGAATAAGCATTGGATATTGGAAAATGTCTTAATGAGTATGATTATTTTTTAAGCATTAACCTAGATGTCTTTATATATATGTCATATCATGCAAAAATCCATTTATGTTTAAAACATACCTCGTGAAACACACTTTTAAATACGGATTATTAAAGTGCAATACAAGAAAAAACGTATCGTTAGATAGTCGAACCATTCTTTGGAACTACTTGTTTGTTTTCGTGTAGCTTCATTTTTACACGAAAATCACGTGACTTTCTCATGAGAAAGGAAGGGATATGAAAGCAAATATTTTAATTGAAATAAGAATATCTGATAACGATATCATTAAGAAATCTCTAAACATATTTTTTTTTTAATTACGTCAGTCGTGAAGTTTATGAAAAGCACAGTGTGCAAGTCGTCAGGTGGAAGATAAGTTATGATTTTGAAATATATAAATCTGTTTTCCGTAAATTTATTTAATAGATTATGTGGAAAATTACAAAAAAATGTGTTTACGTAGTCTACAAGCTATCAATCTGTACTTTTAACAGCAAACTCTGTGTTTCAAGATTAATTACTAATTATCATTTCATCAAAATTCTTGGCGTTTTCCTAAGCCTCAACTTTTTTAATATTCTAAAAATAGACTTTAAAATTGAGAGTTAAGTTGGGATATAAATAAAAGAAATGTCATGAACGAGTCAGACAGAACTCTTATAATTTTAAAAAGTCGACGTAAGGATAAAAATGAGTACTGTTATTATACAGTCCCTTTTTTAACTTTAATCTTTGTTCAAACTTCTGACTTCTTTTGCATGGCTCTTTATCGCCGATCCGATCATGTATTCTACTGATTGTATCATGTTTTACGCGAAGGGTATCACTATTGGATCAGGAACTGCTTATCCTCCCAACACACAATAGTTTAGAGACAGTTTTTGACGGGGTTAGTGTTGCTCAGTCTAAAGCTTTCTGTGACCATTTTTTCGTCTTTTTATTCCTTTTGGTAATGATGTTGTCTGTCTTGGACGTTAGATTTTAATTGCCTCTTTGGAATCCTCTTTCCATGGTTTATGAATACTGCGCGGAAAAAAAACATTTAATTCTTTACCAGTGATGCATTTTTGATTGTGAAAGACAAAATACTGAAGAAAAAACAGCGAAAGGTCCAATCTTGTTCTTTTCATTTTAAAATGTTAAAGCAAACATTAGGATTGGGACAGTTGTTAATTGAATGTCATAGCCCTTTTCACAGATTCATTGTCGTAAATTTCTTTTTCAATTGTTTAAAATGACATTATATATAGTTATTCCGAAAAATTGTCATGACAGCCTTTTTACAACTGTACAAAATTGTATTTTGTTGAAATAAAAAAAAAACTATTGCACTAACAACTTGATCAATTATTGGTAGTAGTTTTGTTTTATAGGAAAGGCATTACATCGACCACCGAAAGCTATATTTTATGTAGCCTAGGCGGTCGAGTGGTCTAAGGCGCTGGACACGGTGCAGGCGGTGTTGCCACGATGTCACAGACGCAAGAGTTTGAATCCCGCTGAGGGAAGAACAACAATTTGCTTCCTCAAATTTGCAGATTTAACATTGTTGTATATATATATACGGAGTGTCAATTTATATTGATTTATCAAAAATAGTACCAGTAAGAGTTCTTGCAGATTACTTATTTACATAACGTCATCGCGTACATTGCGGTCGACAGAGAACTCAGCTCAGCTTCAAGTTTCATTCTGTTCAGTAAATAACATGACACCGTATAAAGCAATGGTTGAATAATGCAAATTCTTATAAGAACCATTATCATAAAACTGTCGGCAAATAATCTGAAGACGTTTAAGACAAGGACAAAGTTTATTCCGTTCAAATTGTCAGCATAAATAATTTCAGTTGGCGTTTCGAATCTAATGAAGATTTGATTTGATTTTCAGTCAATTACATGTTTTCAATAAATTGTTCAATATAAAACCGATAATGTCAGTCATCCATTAAGCTAGGAGTTTATCTGTCACCGTATATCTTGATAACATAAAACTAGATACAATTGCTATTTCTGAATAGAAAATAAAAACAAACGTCATTGAAATACAGTTGATCGATCAAAACAATTAAAATTTGATTTGGAATTAAATTTTAGATTAACAATCTAATATCTATTTCCTGATCATTGGGAACATAATTATGTAATTCCAAGTACATAAAGTACACAAACATCCAATAACCAACTCCTCCGAGAAAATGGAACAAACAAAGGCGACCAACAACGAACAACATACTGTACATAGTACAGGCATAAAATGTGTCGGGGTTATGCGTCGCGGTTACATGGATGTGTTTGGGTTACATGTTGGGATTATATGTCTAGGTTATGTGTTTGGGATATACAATTCATCATAGATATCAGGCTCGTAATTTAGTACGTCAGATGCACTTTCCGTCTACACAAGACTAACACGTGATTGTCGAATCAAAATAACTGACAAACCAAATCGACTACAAAGTTAAAGAACATTGAAAATCCAACATTCCAAAAGGATGTTTCAAATCTGGTTAAGGTGATCTATGTATAGAGAGAAAACACCTTAGCGTTTCGCTTCACGTGTGCACATCCCCCTTCACACCTTCTTTTTGACTATCTAGACCATATGTCGTAAAAGTACCAGCAGGATGAACACTGATCTGTACAAAGTAATAAAAACGGTAAATTCATGAATAAAGGATTAAAATGTGATCACTACTACAGGAAGCTAACTAACTTATCCACATCTGTTGACATCTTTAAAACTATATGCAAAATGTATTGGGCTGTTGCCTGACGTAGAAACTGTCCGAACTATAAGTGAGAGGTTTAGCTAGCTACACAACCAGGTTTAATCTACCATTTTCTACATAAGAAAATGCCTGTACCAAGTCAGGAATATGACAGTTGTTTTCCATTCGTTTGGTGTGTTTGATCTTTTAAATTTGCCTTTTGTTAAGGGACTTTCCGTTTTGTGAATTTTCCCTTGAGTTCGGTATTTTACTTTTTATATCCGTGATTAGTTGCGTGTGCATTGCACATATACACTGGTAACAGGTTGAAAATCAACTATAATAGCAAGAATGTGAAGCTCTTAATCCTCTCAAATATAGGCAAGTTACGAATATTTGTCAACGACGTCATGAAAAATCAGACACCAAAACAAGATTATCGACTAATTATAAATAATAAGATGTGGTATGAGTGCCAATGAGACAACTCTCCATCCAAGTAACAATGTGTAAAAAGTAAACAATTAAAAGTCAAAGTACGGCCTTCAACACGGAGCCTTGGCTCACACCGAACAGCAAGCTATAAAGGGCCCCAAGATGACTAGTGTGAAACAATTCAAACAGGAAAGCCAACCGTCTAATCTATATAAAAAACGAGAAACGAGAAACCCTTACGAACCACATCAACAAACGACAACCACTGAATAACAGGCTCCTACATCATGACAAAAAAAAAGAAATTGATTTTACAGAGTTTGTATAGAGCCTCGTGAAATCGAACCAAGTAGAACACTTGTCGGTCAATTACAAACAATAGAAAGTCCTCCACTATCATGAGGAGGTGTAAAAAAAATGAAACTCTCACTAGTCTGTATTTGAATAATATACTTTCAGTGGTATTTCTTAACGCGGTGTATAATAGAAGATTTATAGTTATTCCAGAAAAAAATCTAGATCGACGAAAGATTTAAATAAAAAAAATACATGCCAAAATAACAGTTCCTTATTGTTGTTTTATCTTGATACATTGTGACAGATATATAACTCAATTTAGTATGACACTATCAGATTTGCACAATTTATTTAAGAACATATGAAATTTTTTTGCACGAGATTTAGAAACTGTAAGAAAGGCGAGGCCGACCGAGCGTTTCCATTGTTTCAGAGCGATTACAAATAAATTCTATATTTTCCAACATATATAGTCTTTACGTGTATTGTTTTTATCCAACACTAATAGTTCTCTATGTGTTTTTATTATAGAAATCGACAGTGAAATAAAATTGAAAATGGAAATGGGGAATGTGTCAAAGAGACAACAACCCGTCCAAAGAGCAGAAAACAGCTCAAGGCCACCAATGGGTCTTCAACACAGTGAGAAAATCTCGCACCTGGAGGCGGGCTTCAGCTGGCCCTTAAACAAAAATGTGTGCTAGTTCAGTGAAAATGGGCGTCACACTAAACTCCGAAACATATAAATGAACTAAATTTAAAAAAAAAACAGACAAGAGTAACAAAGGCGAGAGTCTCCTGACTTGGGACAGGCGCAAAATTCGGCGGGGTTAAACATGTTTTGTGAGATCTCAACACTCCCGCTAAACCTTTAGCCAATGTAGAATAAAAAAAACACAACACGCACAGTAAAACTCAGTTAAAGAAGCTTATCATATTTCCATTACTGTCAATAACTTCCAAATTAATATTTTCATGTACATGCATAGTGAAAGTACTATAATAGCTCCTCGAGTATTTTAGTTTAAATATATTTTTATCTCTCAAACTTTTGGATCTAAGCGTTCCTGATGACGGTAATTCCTGAGTTGCTAACGTTTCATGAACATGACAACATAAGATAAACTGTGAAGTTTTTCACAAAACAATTTATCATCAAAGTAGTTTTAAGCATGTGTGACAAAAATCTTTCAAAGCATATAACTATTTTCCAAATTTGGTTAATTGATTGTCTCAGAAAAGTTGTTTAATTTATAGTTTAGAATAAATATATGAAAAAATACCCATCAAACAAAGCACGACAGTACTGGACAAAACATATCTAATTCTGTAAAGAGTGCATACAGTTCCTGAATGATAAAAACGTCTTCATTGTGGTGGTTCGCAAATAATTTTTCTGGTCAGACGACATTCATTAAGTTGTTTTGGACGACTGTAAAATAAAGTAGAATGCTGTTGCAAATGTTTGTTTAAATGTTCTACAGCTTCCATCACCTGTACTCAAGAAACGTTGAAGCCTAATTAATAATTCAGTGTTTTGCTTAAACTTTTAATTTACTAGCTTAAACCTGCTTTAAATTGCATACAACTGCCATAAGTTGGAGGTTTAGTTAGCTGTAAAACTAGGTTTAACCTCCCACTTTCTTCGGAAAACACCTGTACCAAGTCAGGAATATGACAGTTGTTTTCAATTAGTTCCGTTGGTTGGTACAGTTTTGAGTTTGCCTTGAAGTTCGGTATTTTTATTACATACTTTTTTGCATATAAATGGTCCTTTTTATGAAAATACTTTATTTTACATCTTATGTATTTCACTCAGAATAGTATAAGTGTACGTTCTTATTTTGAAAATAAACCAATGACATTAAACATGTAAAGAATGAAGCACTGTTTATACTTTTAACAATATTTAACAACGCCTCTTCTCTTTTTCTTTCTTTTATGCGTATACCTCGGTAAAGTTACTCAAATGTCAGCGCTCTCTCTGCCTGATTAACGCTGAAATACATTGCGTATAACAAATAAACAACGATTTCCTCAACAATGTTTTGGTCAATTTTGATGAACCTATATCTTGCGTTATTAGCAGCATTCTGTGAATCCTAACCTTAAATGATCATATATAAATAATTCAAGAACGATTTAATCACTCAATTTCTCTTTCATTTTTATTCAAATAAAGCGATCAAGTGGATTTTATCCATAAGACAGTCGATCATATTTCAATGAATTTTTCACAATTTCATATGCATTTGAATATGTTGGACTATATGACATTGATAACGTAATAGAGGAGCTAGAGCGGATCCTTATTTTACTATTTTAAGAATTTTTGTTCTGTTGCACAACAGAATATGTAATTGATAATCTCGAAACTGAACGTGAAAATTGAAAATGAGTAGTAGCGCTTAACAATACAAAAGTCAATATAAATAAGAAGATTTCGTGGTTCATTAAAGGATAAAAAGTATGCAGTAAGTGTACGCCATATTTTCCATCCTCCGTAGCCTCTATTCAGTTGGGACATGGAAGGCTGTGATACCCAGAACATTAATAGATCTAATGAGGTTTATAATCATAGAACGAATATCGATGTATATGTACGGACTTATTAATTAGCCACGATCAAATGTACCATACGGTTTGATGTATAACGATGTATCGATTCGTTGTAGCAGATTGCTACATATTTCAAACAAGTCTTTTGAAAAGAAGTTAACGTTATACGTTTGATCGGGTGTAAACTTTTCATCATGTTGTCGATTAGGCGTTTGTAATCCCATTTTCACCAGTTCAATTCCAAGAGAGAACAATATCTATCTGCTGTGTATAAATGGATCGTATAAATTTCTAAAGCTAATTAACTGCCATTTATATACCATTTTGTGTTTGGAAATGTCATTTGTAGGTGAGGATCAGATAAAAATACCAATACATTGTTGTTAAAAGCATTGGTTTGATGTTAATCAATCTTGACAATCAACTGCTGCCACTAAACACATTTTGTTATGTTAGTAGAATGGATTTGCTATATCTAAAGATGTAAATGGTTTTATATCAATATCCGGTTTAAAACGATATAAAATTGGCTTCTATTTTGACAATGCTTATTTTTATAGTCTGTTGTATAGTTGTCTCATTGGCAATCTTACCACATCTCCTTATTTTATATTATTTCCTTTTTGTTCGTTTATGCCTCTTTTCTGTTAAAGTGCAGTTTTTGTCATCTATAAACTTGAATTCCATAACACGAATGTACTTTAAGATTACTAAAAGCATTCATACAAACTTCTCTTCGTTGCTTGAGATATCCTTTTGGCAGCAAGTGTATGGAAATATAGCCACGTTTGATAGAGTTGGTACAATAGTTACATATCTAAATTCAAGTACATTTTCAATTCTTTGAAGGCTGAAATGTTAGTATTGTTTATGGACCCGATACAAAAATATTTAACAGTACTGTAAACTACAGGTGAGTCATCGCAAGAGTAGAAAATACAATATTATAATCAGCTAGTTGTATGCTTTCTTTTATCCGGACTAGGATTAATTCAAATTACTTGAAACCTAATGGACAAGGAAGGATTTGATTAAGCTGGTTCATATAAAAAATGTAAGACTGCACTTTCTGAATATTTAATAAATAATTAATACTCATATATATGTTTTCATCTACAGCTTCCTATATATCTGCCCCTATTCCGTTATACATGCTTAGTATGGGCGTTCCCAATTTATTTTTATCCAATCAAATGCTACAGAACCAATTTTTTTTTTATTAATTTTGAGAGTGAAACACATACAATTAAGGCAAGCTGGCCATAACTGTGATATGGACCGTGTAAGATTATTTTCTTCTTGATAGATAAAATAAGTATCAGATCGAACTCTAAAAAAACGATTGATTGCTTGTTGTTAGCTTTGTGTCAAGTGGCAAATATTTCATGCATGTTCAAATCGAGAACAAATTAACAATGAAAACAAATGGTTGATTCAACAAGGTAAGGATTTACAAGGATGGAGGGCAGGATATTTGGAAAGATGAAGTTCCCGAAAAAATCTAGCATTTTTAAAGCTCATTCTACACTTTTGCCTAGTACATCTTCATATGCTATTAATTTAAATTGTTAATTTCACTTGAATCAATAAATCCGTGTAGGGTTACTCCATTCGGCCATATATTCTTCTGAATAAATTAACAATATTATTCCAATTACACGGAATTCCAAGAAAACCCAATGAACAATATCGCAAAAGAGCTGTATGTGGTTTGATCTGGCAATGTATATTTGTCTAAATTTTAAAATGTGCATCGATACAGATTAGAGATATTTACCAAAAAGGTGAATTGATATCGTAATTAAAGTTAGATATTATAGATGAACAATGGTCTTTATCACAGTCAGCTTTCTATGAAAAAAAATCGAAACTGACGAATGTCGTTTTTAGTATTTGCATTTCTATGGGAAAAAATCGACACTGAAAAAGGCCAATCGTTGTGTTGAAATATTTGTCTTCCTGTGATAAAAAATATAAAACTAGTAAATATAGTATAATTGCCAATGAGACAAGCCATTCTGCCTTTTATAGCTGACTATACGGTATTGTTGAAGGCCGTACGGTGACATATTGTTGCTTAAATCCATGTAAGATGGTTTCTGTTGGATAGTTATCTTATTGGCAATTATACTACATCCAATTGATCCTTTGATAAACTTATTCTTAAATGATACAAATTTAAGACCGAAGTTATAAGCTCTTTGAATAGGAAGGGTTTTTATGATCCGACCGTGCAAGACCCTCATGGGTAGTCAAGGTCGTTAAACACACCCAGATCGCCACGCAGCAAAGAAAAAACCAACAACCTAAACAGAGACAAAGACAACACTAAAGTATCCATCAGTATACATCTAACGGATTTAGTGTAAAGACATTATACACGGTCTGAGAAAAAGCATGGACTTATGAAATGCCAAAGTATAAGTAATATATATCTCAAGGATGTAGGACCATAAACTTTCATAAATATATAGCAATACATATATTTGGATGTGTTTTAATTTCTCAAGAAAAAAATCAATGTAAGTACCGATAAAAACATTATTGAAAGATCTTACTACGTTGTTAAATGTATATCCTTTTAGAATAAGATTATTCAAAGGATCAATGAGTTTACATGGATCGCATCTAAATTTTAAGACGGACACTGAAGAAGGCCAGTCGAAATGTTGCATCTTCTTTGTATATCTCTTTAATATAGGTATTGTGGTACAAATCTTTAGACTTAAACAACAGAAAGTTTTAACATAATACAAACTAGTAAGTCTTTAGAATATTCATAAGATTCGCTACATGTATATATTAGAACCTCTACACTTTATACAAACTAAACACGCTGGTCTGCAGCAGGTATCGACAAGACCGAGAAAAATCATTTGCGTCCTACGATATATTTCTAATAAGGGGACGACCAATTGATATTCTGGGAGGGGGTCAGTAAGTTTCATCTATTTCTATGCATGGTTTTTTCGTGGCAAAAATTTATCGACACTTTTGTACGCATTTTGTGTTCATTTTCATCCTGCCTTGTGCAAAGTTATATATTTTCAGTTCTTACCAGGCCAAGTTATTCATTTTCAAAATCCTCCTCCCCGCAAGAAAATTAAGTGATTGTCCCCTAATAAAACACAATCCTCGTGCTACTCTTGTTTTCAATAAGAAACATTTACCCACTAACTACATATCTTTCTTCGGACGCTATAAATGCAAAACAAATAACATCCTTGACCGTCTTGAAAGTTATTAGTCAACACATTGCTGAGAGATTAAATTAATCAACTCCCGAAGAATTGCACCAGTCTGAAGAAAGTACTCAAAGGAATATTATTTCCTGCAAAAATTCTTAGCTATAAATGTAAATGTTTTGATGTTGGAATCTGTTTATCCCTTTGCAAATTGTGTGCTTAAAAACTACTTTTCAACTGATAACATTAGTAAATATAATAAGACCGATGCCATAAAAGCATAATTATCTTACAGGAAAGACTACAGCTAAAAGGGACAGAATATCAACAAACATTTATTTTGACGACCTCGAGCTTTATTTTTTTCAATTTCCTTTATGTGGACTACAAATCATATTAAAAATTGGTTTTATTCCTTTTATTTTTCAACGAAGATCTACTAAAAGGGGGTTAGCAAGGGGAAATCAAACACCGGAAGTCGAAGAAAAACAGAAGACGCCATGACAAAAAAAAAAAGAAACGATAACAGGAAGTAGATAAAATAAAAACCGCAAGTCGAAGGAAATCAAACAATACTAAGGTCAAAATAAGATTTCACAAACAAAAATACATTTGTAATTGTGAAGACAAAGGACAATCAGATATGCGGGCGGTTTTCAAACTATTACAATGTAAAACAGACGCACGAACAGTCATCTTATTCGTAAAAATAAAAGGAGATGAGTTACCTACGTCTATGAAACACGAACTAAACAATCCACAGAAAAAGGGCGCTATTATGTATATACGAAAAAGTTTTCCTTTGTTTTTACTGCTTTTAGCTCTTAGTGTTGTTTTTAAATGTAGATGAAAAATGCGCTTCTATATGAATAAAAGGAGAAGTAGGGTCAATGAAACAATGAACAAACTACACGAATAACCAAAAGTCATATAGACAACGCCGCAGATATCAACAATAGACAGGATGCCCGTAAATTTGACACTTTTGACTGATATACAAAACTTTACGATACCTGTTTCTTTCACTCATACACCCATCTTATTTCAAGTTTTGAATGCATTTATTTTGTGGAAATCTCCAATGTATGTGATTCAGAAGTAAAGAGCTTAACTGCTCTTTCAAATCGATGTAAATAATTTGAGTCTTTACACCAAAACGGAGTCGGATAGCTACTACATGTATAATTGTCGCCTTGGTCTACAAAGTCTTCCATGGAAGTCTCAAAAGTTACCATGATAACTACATGTATATATGGTTTTTTATTCAATCAATACGGTTTTCTGCTATTGATATGCAAATGTTTGCTTTTTTAATTCATTAATAACATTTTCTAAATAAAAATTAAATGGATTCTCCTGCTCTGTTGACATAGTTCTTTCTGTAAATCTTCTTTAAAGGAATTAGTTTTCTAATTACGCAATGAAATTGAAGGTTAAGACACAGAAAAGGTTGCCTGTGTTATTTATTAAGGATTAAATTTAAATTAAGAATGACATTGACGTTGACTCTATTTGTGTTCAATTGAACTAACACTGTGGTATTTGAAAACATCGAATATTATATTTTCTAGTGAAATTTGTCTTTCAAACTTTGAAGTTTAGATGGTGTTTGGTTGTCTTATGTCATATATTTATATTTGTTTTTACTTGGAAAATTTGGTGTTGATGGCGGCAGACGTTTAATCTATTTACACCTTCTTTAGTATCAGGGCGATTCACTCATCTGAACTCTGTCGATTCTGTTCCTCCAATCTAAGGATAGAAGGAGAGTAGCGAAATCAACCGATGATTGCCGATTGAGGACGATTGTTGGGGACTGTTTATTGAACCGTCGAAGTCTTTTGTTATTTTTTGTCGATGGAATGCTGTCTCAGAAATGTTTAGAATGTTGAGCTCTACCAATTGTTTATATATGTCAAAACTGTCAGATGACTTCTTATAGGAGTTATTGCCCTTAAATGACAAATTTTACTATTTTTTTTCATTTTTGCCTATTATCTTGAAAATCGTAATAGATAGAGAGAAACTTTAAATTGCAAAAATGATCAGCAAGACAAGTTCTACAAATAAGTATGATAGTCGAAATCGTCAGTCGACTCCTTAAACCGAATAATTCTGTCTGACACTTAACAATAAAGAATTTGAACTTGAACTTGAACTTGCCCTCGAACTTGAAATTAATTCATTCATAAAACAGATACAGGATATTCACGGTAAGTTAAGTGTCCAGTTTGGATTGTGTTTTTCGAGTGTAGACCTGGTTGTAGATCGAGTGAAATTACAAACCATCAAATCGATTTTCTCTGATTTCTCGCGTATATCAGTTTTATTCAATACTGCCCAACTTATTTTTAATTTTTAAGTACGCATATCCTTTAAATAAACTTATTCTAAAAGGTTACCAATTAAACACTGTAATTAGATCATTAAATATTGTTTTTATTGGTACTAATATTGATTTTGTTATCAGTAAATTAAAAGCAAACTAAATATTATTGTTATATACATATACACATTCATGGATCTACAATCTGTCGATACCTATATCTTGGCATTGCACAAGGTCATGTTTTTCTCTGACTGTTTATAACGTCTTTACACTAAATCCATTGGATGTTGGATGTGTACGGATTGATAATTTAGTCTTAGATGCATGATTTTTTTTTATTAGTTGTTAGTGGCTTTAAACTAGCTGTCAGTAACTGCGAGTACTCTCAGATCTGTTCTTAGTGTCTTTTTGTTGTTTGGATGTACAAGTACCCGACCACGTCCACTTTTATTTGTAGAATTTGTATTTTTATCCATCTGATGAGTTAAGCCTCTTTCAACTGATTTTTATAGTTGGTTCTTATGTTGTACTGTTACACCACTGTCCCAGGTTAGGGGAAGGTTGGGATCCCGCTAACATGTTTAATCCCGCCACATTCTGTATGTATGTGCCTGTCCCAAGCCAGGAGCCTGTTATTCGGTGGTTGTCGTTTGTTTATGTGTTACATATTTGTTTTTCGTTCAACTTTTGTTGTACATAAATTAGGCCGTTAGTTTTCTCGTTTGAATTGTTTTACATTGTCATTTCGGGGCCTTTTATAGCTGACTGTGCGGTATGGGCATTGCTCATTGTTGAAGGCCGTACGGTGACCTATAGTTGTTAATTTCTGTGTCATTTGGTCTCTTGTGGAGAGTTGTCTCATTGGCAATCATACCACATCTTTTTTTTTATATAGTTTTCATTTCATTTCAAATCAAACTTTTACATCGTCAGGGGCTTTTTTTCGAGAACTACAGTCATATTATCCGGGTTTTTTAAATTGGTCTGGGTTTTTAAAAGAAAATATGATCATATAATTGGCATTCAGGACCTTTAAAACTTACTATAATTTAGTGAAGGATAATAACACCCATTGATTTAAATCCTTTTCTAATTTGATACCACCTTTCTGTGTATACATTATACCGTAAACTTACAGTATTATGGAACCATAGCGGTCAATAGATCGAAGGACAGGAGACTCGTAAATTATTTATGTTTTTATGTTTTAAGCTTGTAATTATTTATGATTCTTATATTATTTGTCGCACTCTCGTTTGTTTAGGGAGTTACCATTTGAATTTTAGGGGGGGGGGGGGGTGCTAGGATGAAATTTGAAAAGAGGCAGGACAGGAGTTTTGAGTAAAAAAAAAAGGCAGGATGAGCAACTTGGCAAAAAAAAAGGCAGGATGACAATTTATGTAAAACAAAATCAGGATAAACTAATAAAAAAAAAAGGCAGGACCGAAAAAGAGTCAAAAATAAAAAGGCAGGACAAAGATTACAACTAAAAAAAATGTAGGACAAAATTTTTCATCCTAGCCTCCCTCCCCCTCGTTTAGGGAGTTACCATTTGAATTTTAGGGGGGGGCTAGGATGAAATTTGAAAAAAGGCAGGACAGGAGTTTTGAGTAAAAAAAAAAGGCAGGATGAGCAACTTGGCAAAAAAAAGGCAGGATGACAATTTATGTAAAAAAAATCAGGATAAACTAAAAAAAAAAAAGGCAGGACCGAAAAGAGTGAAAAATAAAAAGGCAGGACAGAGATTACAACTAAACAAAATGCAGGACAAAATTTTTCATCCTAGCCTTCCCCCTCTAACTGTTGCCCTCTAGATACCTTCTGTGTATTTTTTTCTTTTTTTTTTTCGTTTGGTTGTTGTTTCATTGGCATTCGTGTGAGATTGCTCTGACGTCTGGCAGTCTTTTGAGGACCGTCTGGGGTCCCAGCAAGCATTTTAAAGGCCGTCAGATGTCAGGGCAATCTCGGACTACATTGACGTTTACCCACAATTCCTTTTATTCATATAAAACAAACATCAGGACTATCCAATTCTAGTATATAAAAATAAGGAGATGAGGTATGATTGCCAATGAGACAACTATCCACCAAAGTTTAAATAAAGTGGATGATAGCAATTATAGGTAGCCGTACGACCTTCAACAATGAGAAAAACCCATACCGTATAGTCGGCTATAAATGGCCCCGACATGAAAAATATGAAACAATTCAATTGAGAAAACTAACGGCCTTATTTATAACATAACAATTAACGAAAAACAAATATGACAGACACGAACCAACGACAACCACTGAACTACAGACTCCTGACTTGGGACAGGCACATAACGAATGTGGCGGGATAAACATGTTTGTGAGCGCTCAACCCTCTCCCTAACCTCGGACAGTGGTGTGACAGCACAACATAAGAAAAAACTATAAAAATCAGTAGAAAAAGGCTTAACTCATCAGATCGATGTTGCCTTTTCTATTCGGTTGCGCTAAGCTAGTATTGGAAGCATTTGCAAATAGAAAGCTTCTGTGTTGTCTATTGTCATATATGACTTTATAAAATAAATAAATGAATGATTTGAACAAGCTATATCGTGATGTGTTGTTACTGCATGATCAATTATATCATTTAAAAAGGAAAGTCCATTATCAAATGGCAAAATCAAAAGCTCAAACGTTTAAATGGTAATGATAACAATAAGTATGCGTTTTCCATTCAAAAGCACACAAATACACGCTTAATATAGATGTATACAAATGAACGACAATTTTTGAATTGATTGATTGATGTTCGCTTAACGTACAGTGTGGCAAATATTTCATGCGTGTTCAGGACAACTTTAAAGGAAATGTGTATATACAGCATGAATACTGAATTAGTCTAAAGTAATTGTTGTGTATTAGCTTTTTTCTATTTTTTCAAAGTACAGTACTTTTAATTAAAACTTTTATATTTTTTTTTCTTTCGTAAAAGCATTTAAAGATTACATTTTAACATGTAGAAAAATTGTTAATTCTCTCGATAAAACCTAGATGCTACTCGAAAAACTCGGACTGTTCTCGAAAAAAACCCGGACAAAAATTATTCAATCTTAAAATTTTAAAGTTTCTGTAAATGTAAATGTATATAGATTATATGACCTTATTTTCTTCACTTTTTACATTCGAATGTGTATTAAAATAACTTTATTTCACATTTTGGAATAAAATCATTAGTAGAAAACATTCAAGATGTATAATTTAAAATAATGTGTGGTTAATAATTAACTTTTAATCATATAATCAGATCATATATACTAAAATACCTTTAATGTTTATTTTAAACTTCGGTTTCGCTTCTTACCAGAACAGATGTCTCTTTGTTTATACATTTCTTTGCATCATATGCACACGAAAAAACGTGGTCACACTCCAAAATAATCCGATCCCAACCAGACAATATATCTACCGTGATATTGCTGAAATTTGAAGTACGTTATGATGTATACCTTAATATTTTATACTTTATATGTGACAAAATTATAATAATGAATACTTTAACAATTGTAAAACTGTCGTCTGCGTCTTACAGATGACACTAAAACATGTGTTGTGATATGATGAAAAGGAATATTAAACATCTTACCCAAAACACGCATACTTTTTAAAAAGAATAAAAACATTGAGTGTCCTTATTGGCTGTCTAATGTAATCGTGATTTATTTGTGATGTCATGTGATGTAGATGAACACATAATAATAATAATAATAATAATAATAATAATAATAATAATAATAATAATAATATATTTATTGTCATATAAATATAATTAGTTAGTGACAAAAACAAAAACAAACTTAATAAAGCAAAGAAATAAAAATTATAAAAGAAATGAACATATGGAAAAAAATTATAAGACTTCTGTCCTCAGTTCTAATGACTGTTTAATAAAGGATATATGGATGGGTTTAGCATTACTTTTAGGTTTATTTCTTTGGTAAGAGATATAGAATTATGAGAAGGTAAACAATTTTCAAATAGATTATCCCTTAGTTTTTTTTTTATATTAATTTTACATTCCAGCAAGTGGCAAAGTTTACATATTCTATTCTTTCTAGGAATTTTATAATAGCGTCCTTTTTCTATTTCTAAATTATCGTCACTAACTCTCAAAATAGTGAAGCATTTTCTTATACAAGAGTCATTGGAAGCTAAAAAAAAATTCTCTATCCAAGCTAAGTTTAAATTTTTACAAAGTAACAGTTTACTGTTTTCATCATAACTATTTATTCTATTTTCAAAAAATATTTTTATATTTTTCTTTAAATTCATTTTCAATCAAGAGCTTTAAAGACTTTACTTCATTCAAGTCCCTAAAATTATTAACTTTATCTAAAAGGTCTGTGTTGGGTGGAATATTCTTGGCATATGTGACCATTTGTATACCGAGAATAAGTACCATTAGTCTTTAAGGAAAGGATTTATATTTTCAGAATTCAGTCTTGTTAGGTAAGATAGAGACTGTGAAAAAATGAAATGTTGAAGGGGGATTCTTTCTAGTTCTGCTCGAACTGCTATATTTGAAGCTGTTTTTCTGGTGCCCAGCAAAACATTAAAATATTTAATGTGAACCTTTTCAAATGGAGTTTTATCAACAAACGAAATTTGATCAAAGATTTTTTTTTATTTAGACCAGCTCTTATCTTAGCTCTGTATCGTGTTAAATAGTTATCTATAGAGGATATCTCCGAGGTATAAGTTAAAACTGGTTGTACTAATTTTTCAAAAAAATTACTAGAAATATTTCTATTGGGATATTCCCAATGAAGCTACCTTGGCTTTAACCGAAAACATGACTTTTCTTGTTTTTTTTTGCTGGGTCTTCTAAACTTGAAATAAGGTTACCATTGTTCTTTATAAGAGTTCTTAGGAATTTATATTCTTAAGAATTGAATGCTTCTTTTTGTAACTTCATTGGGGTGTAAAAGCGTTGACCGAAGTATATTTTGCCGGGGAGCGCTTCATTTTAAAAATGTGCGCACGGTCAACGATTTTACACCCCTATGAAGTTACAAAAAGAAGCACTCAATACTTATAATTACATTGTTTAGCTAGGATCATGAAAACACGATTTTTATCAAGTTTTTATTTAATTTACCTGTGCACTTTATTGTGGGACCTGGTGTCATCATGAATGATAAATTTCATCATTTTGTGTAATGAAGTTGCTTAAGGAATAACGCGAGATTGCAGTTAGCCAATCAGAATAACGTATTATAATGAAACAAACATCTAATGTAATTATTAATACAGTGTTAATCATATTAACAATATAGTTAAGAAATGAAACTACACTTTTGGCACTATGTGGCTGTTAAATCATGGTTTTTGTTTTATTTATATTTGAGTAAGTTGCCAATTTTCACACAAACTACTAATTTATTTATACCGTTCTGTAGACCTTCTTTACTCTCTGATATCAAAAGTAGATCATCTACAAAAGACAGTGATCCAAGGGTCGAGTATACTATTTCTGGTGGCATGAAGTCTTTAGAACAGAACATATTATCCAGGTCATTCATAAAAATATTTTTAAAAAAGCTGGGACTAATGTAGTCCCCGATTTACTCCAGGAAAGGTTTAAAAGAAATTGGAACAAGTATCGTTCCATTGCAAGTAGTTTCAGTTGTCAAATACTGGTTCTTTATGATATTAAATATGTTTTTGCCCACTCGAATCTTTGCTGATTTATGCTGTAAACCTCTTCAAAATAATGAATGATGTTAAATAACATTCAAATAATTCAAAGACTTTAAAAAAATGAACACATTATTATATAGCTTGCAATGAAGTTCCGTGATTTTTTTTTTTTTATTTCTAATAAGTTTATACATGTGAAAAAAATCCTGGTTATTTTACTCGTCTGGCGTTATATAGCAATATAGGTGTTGGCAATAGCGTTACATCAAAATGAAGTGAGAACGCGAGAAAAAAATGAAGTTCCTTCCATTTTCCACCTCATTTACATTAAAAGTCAACATAATAAATATAATAAGAAATCCAACAATTCAAAAAATAAAAAAATAAAAATTTATCTCGTGACCTTACAACAGTAATAGACATGCGCATATGTATACAAAAACAACCATGTATACGGTTGAGACAATGCAATGAAAAAGTCCAGAAACCCCGTATAGCAGAAAATAGCTAACACGACGCTGAAAATGTCTGAACAACAAAACTGAAATGCAAAGTAAATGGAGTGAAAATGTATACTGCCGTGCTAACATACAGCAGTTTACAAATGACTCCACAAATTAAAGGAAATTTTAACATTTTCACAAATGAGAATTATTGTATAATCAGTCTTTCTCTCCTTTGGTAATAACATAAAAAAAGACGAAGAAAATTCTTCCGTCTTCGTCTCTTTATACTGGATGTCTAAACTTCACAAAAATACTTATAAAGAACGATATACTAGTATAGCCGGGACGTCAAGATATTTCTCAAGTTCTTATCACCATTTTCTGATTTCCTTTATAGTAAACGATGGTCTTTATATTGTGATGGGAATATTCAACCAGCGGTGTCAATCAGATCCTTAAAAGTTCTAAAGATCTACTGCAAAATTTTCAATCACATTATTTACATTTTGCAGTTATATCATAAGTTTTTATTTTTCTACGCTATACACTACTATTCCCCCAAGCTCAATTGAAAGATCGAATGCGTCGTCTCATCAAACAAAGCCTTTTCTACACAAAATGGGAATGGTATATAATTATATAAATTTCTTGTTTGAGGTCATACAAATATTACTTTGTGAAGAACCACACTAATTTCAAAAACAAATACACCGAAAGATGACATTATCAAAATGCTGGACTTATTGATCGACCACCAGCATATTTGTTGATTTTTCATCAGGCAGTCGGTGTACTAATTGTCCCCCCTATAAATGGCCGACTTGTTTTTGTACGCGTGTGAATCAGAATTCATACGAAACAAAAAGAAAAGAAAACATCTTGCATGGTTCTTAACTTTTAAATTGCGGGTATATTGGTAATATCCTGTCACTCAATAACCTATATCTCAGTGGGTGTTTGCATCCCATATACGTATCCCAGTTAACTTCAGATAAAAGATATTATACCCAAATTAGAATGTATGCTTCATGTCTATGTTTTTTCCTCGATGTTGACTTCAAACTATAATCTATGTAAAACGTAATGATTTCAACATTCCACTTGTCAACTTCGCATTTCTCAGCAGTAGCATACCATCTGCTCCATCGTATAGCGTTTACATATCGCAATTGATATGTTACGCTCGTGCATGGTCACGCTTTAAGCACTTCATTACCAGTTATGTGTTCCTATATCAAAAACTGCTCCAACGGTGTTATGAGGAAGAATGACATTAAATATGTTTTATGGTCATGAATTGATTTTCCGATACGATATGTCTGTGTCTCAACTCACAAGCGACATGTTTCCGCAGTCTTAGATCTTTAGATACCAGAATAATCGTCTTATCTGTTATGTGACCAATTGTGTTCTATTACCGAGTGTTACATTTTGACTGAGTTGGGATTCGTATGACATGTGATGTATACAAAGCAGTATTTGTGTGTTACCCTAATTTGCATATTTGTTACCTTAATTTGCATATTTGTTACCTTAATTTGCATATTTGTTACCTTAATTTGCATATATTTGAATAATGTTATATTGTAGCTTGACTGTAAAAGGTCATCAAAGATAGCAGATTTATAATATAAGTAGGTAAAGAGTCCAAAAGTGGATATCTTTTTTGACCGATTATGTGGTGTTACATCTTACATAGTCTATCCAAATTATTTTTGCAAAGAATTCCGCTCAAGCCGGTGCATGCTCCGTGTTGAAGACCTCATTGTGACTTTGGGATGAAGAACAGCAATAAAAGCGCTGTTCCTTTGCTTTTTGTGTGTTTTTTTGCTGTGCATGTACTGATTTTGTGTCATGGATGGATACCCCATATCCTTTGTTTTTCTATTATGTTTAGCAAACATTAAATTTTCTTTCCTCATATTACAGAATTGATTGCTGGTTATTTTTCGCTAAAGAGATAGTTAAGAATGTCTTTAGTGATAAGTTTTTCGGTGACAAATCATAACTAGTCTAGAAGAACGGAATTGATGGAACATATCAGCGAGCATCTACAGTCAACCAAATCATGAAATTGTCCTTAAAATTTCTTAAGAAATGATTTCAACTTTACAATTAGGAACCTTTCAATCATTATCTTCCATTATATGCATCAAATAAATTCTGATGTGAACCACCAAATCTGGAATGGAAATATCGGCTGTGAGGTATGTATTTCAAATGCATTTGCTGCTTGAACGTTACTGCGTATAAATTGAAAGTTAACAATAGGAAAATTGAATTCATGTCTTTCTTCATTCTGTTAACTAGTACCCTCAATGTCAATGTCTGGTTTAAGTCAAGATGAAAAGAGACTTACACAAGTAAACTAATTTTGATCTTAAATGGTCATTCTTGGTATAAACAGTTCAGAAAAACTTAAGTCATTTTCAGTCTTTCAGTATGGTTTTTTATCTTTAATTGTTTTCTATCTGCATAAACAACCCCGGAGCATACAACTTATCACCGGTTGTTTGACTTGTTCAATCTTTAGTTCTCTATTTGATATTTATATTTTATTTTGTGATAAGTCGAATCTTAATAAGTCGGAATTTTTACCAGATGCAATAGAAATATTTTGAAAAGACCGAATATAAGATATACTATTTGATTCAAAGTTGGTCCTTAGAAATCAACATGGACTTTTGTTAGTTTATATCTGTGCTTCCTGTTTCCTTCTAATGTACAGCAAACAAAGTAATGCGTTTTATTCCTATAAACAACAGTGTGGGGAAATAAAGTAGAAACATGATCTGATAATCTGTTAGTAGTAATGCAAGATGGAAAACTATTGTACAATGAATGTATCATGTTTAAGGAAATGAATTAAAAATGTCAACGAACGAGGAAGACTTGCGGTATCACTGCCTTAAATGCTATGTATTAGGTGCTAAGCAATTACCATCTTTTATATTTCAAAAAATTTAAAATATCTTTTAGAGCAGAATGATAAAAAAAAATCACATATTACAAAGCAGCAATATTCACAGCAAAGACTAAAACTGTTGCATAAAACGTATGTTATTGACTTTCAAGTGCATAACTCGAGTTTCAAGAATAACCTTTATCGGGTTCGCTAAAGTTAAACATAGATAAATTGAGAGCGTAAAAACCGAAAGGCATAATCAGAACCGCCTTAACCGACTTAGGACAATTTTGCTTGAAGAGAGTTGCAATTTTACCAAGTGAAATAACCCTTTCGTAAATTTTTCTGAAAAAATCCTCAATTTTTTTACGGTAATTCCAAATTGTTACACTTGTCTTTCTTACTCAATATCTTAGGCTCGGAGTAATGTGTCCGAATAAGGTTAGATGTCTTCCTGCGGAATGTACCTAGTGAACTAGCACGTTAAAAATCCTGCTTAGCGTGTCAGTCTAGTACAAAGCAGGGTTAATATTCATACTACATTAACATATTCTCATCCTGAATATGCATATCAATTTGCCGCTGGACATTAGGCAGCCATCCATCATCATCATCAATATTTCTGGAATATATTCGTGTATTTGCCAATAACATGTGTTAATTTTGGGGTGCTTGGAAACATATATAAAATGGATATTTATCATTTTTAAACTTTATTAATTTGCCAAAATTATATTTATTTTATTCATAATTTTCATATTATGTATTATCAAATACGAAAAATCAAAATCAAAAACTTTAAGAGCAATGCGTGCATATTTGATTTTTTTTAAACACTAATTTTTTTTAATTAAATATTATAAAATAGTCATACGATATCTTCAAGTTAAAAAAAATCAAAGAATTTCCAAGACATAGTTCCTGAATTGGCATGTCATTTTTTTAGTTAGCATGCATGGTTGATAAAACGTAAAAATCAAGTATTAAACATTATTTTGTTGAATCATGGATTACAGAATTTGTCCTGAATGTGACTAGCATGAGTAATGCATATCGCAGTTTTCTATACTTTTACGAAAAGATAGATTATTATGTCGTCATTTTTAAAAACAAAAATACGGGTCTAAACCCCCATCCTTCGTTTGGACACTTTTTTTTATAAAGTAATGAAATGTGACCAATTTGGAACCATCGTCAAAACTTCTTGTAGTGAACTCCCCTTCCCCATTTAGTAATAAAAGTATTCCTTTATACACACTCTCCACTTTATGATAATTTCTGCATAAAATGTCCGCCTTTCATCCCGGACAATATACTTTTAATGTGATATCATCCTGAAAAGCTTGAAATATTTACCACTGGACAGTAAGCAAGCAATAAACAATGATTCTTCCTCCAAAAAGTCCACCAATTAAATATTGAAGAATAACTCTTCATTCTCTTATAATTATATTGGACATCGTTATATATAATATATATATATATATATATGCTGCTTCTCTCATTTGTATGAAAATTTAGATCATTTGTATCAACTTAAGGCATAAAAATTCCTAAGCATTTAGTATGTTCATTGTGCTAACCTGCTGGGTCAGAAATCATTATGGTGATTAACAAAATGAGAGTATTTATGAAAGAATGGTAAAAATGTTATGGGTGAATCTAATATACAGAAAAATAATTATAAAAATGTACCGTAAATGACAGTTCAGCTAATTACAACTGTCATGGTAAAGGCAGATACTGCCGGGTTTATGACAGAGAAATATATGTACGATGACTTTATAGCATAGATTCTTCTCCTTTGATATCATTTATATGTTAATACTCTAGGTCGGGCTAAGGTGATGGCGATTATGCCCAAAGCAAACTGACTTACGAAGTTGACATCCTTCAAACAGTTCGGCTTTTGTATGAATGTCCATTGTTTGTTGGGTTTTAATTTGCTGACTTTATGAGAGCTATAATAGAGTTAATGGAATCACAGGGAATTAACGGATAATGAGATTGTCGGGGCACGTTCCGTCTGTTCGATCTGTATCTTTTATGTTGCCCTTAAATATATATTTGCATGTGGTTTAGACACGTCGTTGCACATAAAACGCTTTGATTTCTATTGTCAATTTTCGCAAAGTAAAACATTTGTATGATTCTGACTGAGGCTACACATTGTATAACAAAATCTGCATGTCATGGTGATGTTTGTCCTTTTATATTATTTAGATAAATAATCTGACCTGTATCGTTAAATGGGACTGCAGGTTTACTTTTGTGAAATTTTTTTATGATCCATTTTTCACGCAGTATTAATTTTTTGCATATTTTTTTCATTGAAAAAGCATTGAAAAAAGGTAGTTAGACTATAATTATGCTGAATAATCCTTTCATGTCAACACGTTAGGAAAATTATTTTTTGTCTGACTTTTGAAAAGACATTTTCCGTAAGCCCGTATATGACTCACATAAGTCTACTTATTTTGCATTAGATTATAAGGCATTGCACGACACTAAAATCAAATTAAACAAAGAATTTAAACAAAATTAACGACATATCACTGAATTTAAGTTTTTTATTTATAACTTCGATGATCTCTATATTCTAGTATTCAAGCTTACGGCTAATTTTAACGGGTTATACTTGGAACTTTCCCATAGACACTTGTTTGCTGTTCGTCTGAAATGCAGCATCAGTGACGGGTTTTTATCTCTTTGTCATTCTGTATATTCCAAATGTTGACATTAATGACATTACTAATATCTGCAAAGTTATATACGTGCTGATCATGCATAAAGAATAGACAAAACAAATTAAAGCGAATTAGTATCTGTTTACGTGCAATGTTGAACGAACGAATCAACCAAGAAATACAAGTTAAACCGAATCAATTTGCTTTCTATATCAGTAACAGCAAACCTATATAAAAAAAAAAAAACTCCCCTGAAAAAAAAATCATTCAAATTCAAAAACTGGTTTTCAATTCAATTCTTCGGAAGCGTTGAGTTACAAGTTACAAGTTTTGATCGAAGTAGACATTAATATTTCTATTTTTAATGTTTTTTCTTTTTTTTTCTTTTGATATCTGTAAAATGTAAAGTTCACTATAAATTTCATTTAGATAGTAATGAAATACATTCATAAAAATTAAAGGTCAAATTAAGGGATGTACTACTAACTACAGGTATTTATATAGAAAGAAAATTCAGGGAGTTTTTTCCACTTTTTCTCCCATTGGTAATTTCCCCCGCAAATGGGTGCCGGTACATTATAATAACAGGAGCTCCTAAATCAGCTGCCCAGGACTTTTTAGTTTTTGTTTTCCAGGTGATTTAAAATAAAACATGTTTAATTGAGGAAAAAAACTATGTTTAATGTGATATCAAAAAGTCATTAGAAAATCATTTGCCAAATACTGTGGGTAAAAGCTTTCATCTTTTGTCCGCTGAGTTATAACCCCCTAAAAAGTTGTTCAAGATCAAACTTAATAGTCAACAATAAATTACATATGTAAAAGCAAAATCTTTTGAAACTTTTAACTATGTTTTAATTTAAGTGTATTCAAAGAACTTATTTCTCTTTGTTTTCTAATTGTTTTGTAAGGTTTTCCTCCCACTCTTACATAAAAGTAATTTTGTTCTTTCATAGTTCTTTGAATTATTGCTTCAAAACTTTTACTTTACTTCAAATTTGAAATACATCCAGAAAAAAAAACTTGTGTTATTTGGCTGCTTGTTTTTTTTTCCATAATTTTGACGTCTATTCGCATGTTAAACACGAGAATATTACGGCAATTAAATGCATTCTACATATTCCTGTCCGAATTTACGAGCCTGTAATTCAGTGATTATCGTTGGTTGCTGTCTGTTATATCTGTTTTTTGTTTTATTGTTTTGTCATAAATTAGGCCGTTGTTTTTTGGTTTTTTTTTAATTGTTTCATATTTTGTCATGTAGGGCCTTCTTATAGCTGACTTTGCTGATATGAAGGCCATAAGCCGGTGTGTTCGTCATTTGGGCACTGTTGAATATTTGTCTCATTGGCAATCATATCTCCTTATTTTATATAATATTTTTAAGTCTTATTATATATATATATATATATAAGTACTAGACAATTATATCAATAAACTGATGACTAACAAATTATTTTTTTCCCGAGGGACTGAGTTGTTTTGAAATGCCTATTTCCGACATTTCTTTTGGATCAGAAGGACAATATTTGTCTCGAGGATAAGGGAGCATAGGGCTTGTCAGAAATTTAACATAACAAGTTTACCTGTAGCGACACGTCAAAAGAGTTATTACCTTGGTTCTATATTAATAGAACACACCCGCGAAATCGCGTGTATTTAGAGCTTGGTTTGAAAGTATGTAAACTGTTGTAGGATGAATTTTTGTAAAAGATTTTATGTCTGGAGAATTTCAGAAAAGGTATCAAACTGAGTCATAGGCACTTGGAGACAGGACAATTATTTTAAGCCCTCTCCCTTTTTTCCAAAGTCCGTTATTTTTTTTGCTCTCTGTTAAATTCCATGATTTTCACGTTTCTGTAAACTATGAACATACATATAATATAAATAAAGTGTGCTTGCTATTAACTATCATTTCCAAGTTTCTTCTCCACGGCGATCACTGCAATATTATATAGAGAGTCTCTATATATTTTAGGATTATAAACATAGTATACATGCAGAATAACGCGAAAATAATTGTCCTGTCCCCGCGTAATTATGAAAATTATGTTTAAAGAGGGGAGTAAAGGGGGACGGAAGAACCGTGGCGAAACAAAATTGCCATTTCACGATGAGCGAACAATTAAAAATTTCTTACACATTGATCTTTTTGTCGATTTCAAGAAACACGGTGAATAACGAAACTTTTTCACGGCTGCACGTGAAATAAAAAGTGGCAAAACACGTTGCACGAAAATAACCCTTTACCCCCTCTTTTAAAGTTTAAAATCGGAAGTCTTGGGTATGACTTAAAAGTCGGTCTGATGACGGAAACAATATCCGGACGCCCTTTTTCTTCGTTTTTCTCCCAAAATAACCCAAACTGAATAATCATTAGAATGGATGACAAATGCGACTTTGCATGGTACCTATAGGACACAGAGGCATAATGATTAATTTATTGGGGAAGGAAGAGAAGCGACACACAAAATGAGGTCTTCTCGTTTAATAGTACAGATTTAAAAAAATCTCCCACAAGCATTAGTTTAAGTAACCATGAAGACATTCTATCAGATTTGGAAAGGTAAATTACATGATTAATTGTGGACGAGTGTCGCTCTGGCGTTTAAGAACGTCGAACAGATTTAAAAACTCTTAGAAGCTCTTAGGCGACCGTTGTAAAACATTATACGTAGGTATACTTTAAAACTATCTGCTCCTTCCTTCTCGTTTCAGGTCATACCAATTAATTCAGTTTTTTTGGTGGTTTTTTTTTTGCATAAAACAGTTGCCACTAGATGTTCAGAAACCATTAAACGATCAATTGTTTAATTTACAATTTCCAATTTTTTTTCATTCATTAGGTTATCTGGATGAAATTCTTGGAATAAAAAAAATCATATCTAAGTTACATTAAAAGACAAACAGGTTTTAAACAAATTAAAGTCATTATCAGTTCTATATATATATATATCTGCGAATGCATTCCTAACCAGCTGAAAGCAATAAAATGTTGACATTGCCGCGGAATTTGTACTCAAAGCCAGCAATCAACTCAGTATCCAGAATTGTGTCACATTTTAACTTTATAATCTTAGAAATAAAACTGTATAGTGTAAGTACAAAACCAGATATCTTTTTTTTCAGTAAAGGAATGATGCATAAACAAACGTTTTAGTAAACTAGTCAGCTCGCTTGTCTCTCCGTAAAAATGAATTGACTTTAGTACATTTTATAACAAGTGTAAGATGCAGCAAACTGCTATGAGTAGATTGTGTATTTCTTTTTATTTTCTTTTTTTTTGTTATCTGATTTCATGTTAATAAAGTGTTGAGTGTTTTTCTTGTCCTACTCATTACTTTTTTTTATTAATATATTATGCATCTTTCGTTACTCCACTGGCCTAGTTTAAAGACAAAGGATGACATAGATAAGAGAGGTCTTAAAAAATAGTTTAACCCTGTCACATATTCACGTGCCTTTCCAAAGTCAGAAATCTTGATATTTTCTTTTTTGATAACACTGGGTCGATAACGGTGCTGGTGGACTATCAGTCTCGGACTATCAGTCTCTGAGGTACCATCGCATCAGTATAGTCAGTACTTCGGTTCTGGAATGATTTATAACATACCTTTCTTAAGGAGCTACCATTTCATTTTTATGGGGGGAGGGGCTAGGATGAAATTTGAAAAAAGGCAGGACAGGAGTTTTGAGTAAAAAAAAGGGCAGGATGAGCAACTTGGCAAAAAAAAAAGGCAGGATGACAATTTATGTCAAAAAAGTCAGGATAAACTAACAAAAAAAGGCAGGACCGAATAGAGTGAAAAATAAAAAGGCAAGACAGAGATTACAACTAAAAAAAATGCAAGACAAAATTTTTCATCCTAGCCCCCACCCCCTAAAAATCAAATGGTAGCTTCCTTAAATTGTCCGTTTATAATTTATAAAGAAACTTAGATTTCAACTCAGACAAAGTAGGCAAAATTTGACCTTAGATAGATTTAGCTATTATTTTAGGTCCCTTTTTTGGTCATAAAGATCTTGACCTGTTTCGGTTCTGAAATATTCTTTGCTTTCAAATATTTGGTATGCTCTCGTTAAGAAATAAACAGTTTTCACGATAGACGTACGATGTCGTATGGTGCAATGCAAAGTACTGTGATCAGCTATGAACTATTTTTCATGTGAAATTGAGCACGATAATATTATCATTTAGGTAAATTGACGACATCAGCAAACCTTACTTTTGAAATTAACATATATTGAATATTAAGTCTTGTTAGTGATTTATTGGCTGACAAAAAATTCTTCAACACAAAATAATATTTAAATATTTATAGCATCTTGTAACAAAATTTCAATAAATTATAACAACAAAACATTTAAACATAATTAAAGCTACTGACAAAATGTAGCTTCATTTTAAATTTATAAAATTTAATAAAAATGAAATTTACACACATGCACTCAATTATAACAGCATTTAATGCATATTTCCCATTCAAACCACCTTTCCTGTGAAGTTGGGTCAAAACCCGTACTTTTCGCTATAATTTAAGTTAATCTTTTGATGTGACATATTACATTAAAAGAAATTTAATCAGCTGAAATTAATATTCAGTTTTACGACCAACCAAAGTCTTGTCCCACCATTTTACTGAATTTTCGATTGTATGGTTTGAAAAATGCCTGCAGAGAATGAATTGATTTAGGGTTTATGTATGGATGTTTCCGACCTTTGGTTTCGTCTAGGCAATGTGGCCTTTTGTTAATTTTTTTCCGTATACACGGAAATCCACGTGACTGATTGAAATAGAAATTGTTGTGAGTGATTTGTATCGGGAGACCTAAAAATTCTTGTATTTTTATAAGCTCGGTTCCAGGATCTGTCACTAAATTTTCACCATTAACAATATGGAATTGTTCCAGAGGAAAATAATCCAGCCATCTTTCCAAATGTTTTGAATACATCCCAATTTTTATAAGGGTACGTGAGGTATCCACGGTTGTTTTATTGTCTTTGAACATCATAGCTTCAAAAGAAGAATGCACTTTGGGTGACTTTGAAGCTATTTGAGCAAAATCTGAAATAGCCCTTGTAACTGGGTCTCGCACAACGATTATGAGTTTGACTGCAGACGACATATTAAAAATTCTCTTCGGAACATCTTTGGTTATGAAATACCCGGGTGTCTTCTCGATTGTAAGTTGTGACGAATCAGACTGCGGCATAAGATTCCTACAAATATAAGAAATATATGATGATAGGCGAAACAGAACAGAAACTAAATCAATTGTGGCTCAAAACAGCTGAAGCTTAACATGCAAAATGAAAAATGTAATTCACCTCATTGCATTTCACAAAAAAAAACGTTAATTTGATTCTAGGTTTTAAAATTGTTATTATTACACATATTTGTTTGTAAATTCATAAATAAAAAAGGAACAAACTGCAGCATAGCATGTGTCCGCGCAAGATAAAATGATCAATCTAGCAAACAAATAAATGCAACGTTTTTTTTCAACGTGATGTATTAGCAAAATGACCATGCATTATTTAATAAGACCTTGTGTATTGTTGCACTATATCTGCCTTAGCAAATATGCAAGAAGGAGATGAGAGTTATGTGTCTACCTAACTGTTTACTTCTTCCTATATTTAGAATGCAGTTCTTTGGTGTTACATTGTTGTAAAAACTGGAGTTCCTGCGTGCACCTATACAATCATAATCATTTAAGTTAGTCTGTCAAAAATAATTATAAAAAAATCCAAATTGCATAACTTTCAATTGCTCATATAATAAATTGTACCATTACATTTCAATTTTGGCTCCGCCCCTTTTATGACAGAACTATGAAATCGTAAAGTAAGAAAATCGGAAAGGAAAATGATCAATATCATTTTTATACCAATTGGTTTTTCACACTATATCACAGTAAAATGAGATCCAAGAAACGTTCTCATTGAGTTTGACTGCATTTGAAAACTTTGTCAAATTATCAAAAAGGATCGATCAAATGAAACTTGAGAAAACACGTATAAACACAGTCATGACAGTATCAAATTTATTAAATCTTAAAAACAGTAAACGAACATATAGCCTGACGTGTGAAATACCCATACTTAAGCATTTTAATGTATATATCGGAAGATTAATTTTCCTTTTACCCTTAGAAGTATAATATTTTTCTTTTTTGTTTATGGTATAACACATGCAATAAAAGTATGTATGCCTTTAAACTTTCCTCAATGAAAATATTAAATTACAATTCTAATTAAAAAGAAATCTTATATAGATTTATAGACTTTTATATGAAACAAGACACCAGAGAATTAAAAGTGCATGTTTCATAAATTATTTTTAATAACCTTTTGCATTCGACCATCGAATTCCGCAGACAACTTTCTTTCACTTTTTGTAACAAAGTGTTCAAGGTCAAAAGTTTTATTATAAAGAGAAATTATTTTTTCTCTGCATGCTGTAATGCACAGATATAAACATGTCCTAACGGATATTGGATTTTGTTTCTGGAGTTCTACCCTGGTGCCAATAGTCTTAATCGTTTACAGCAACATGCAAACAAAATCATAACACTTATTAACCTCATTACAACATGCTAGTTCAAGGTAAAAAGATTTGTTACCATAGAACATGGTAAATAATTGAACAGTCTGGGTTTTTTCTGTGGACATTGATGGTCAATTACAGGTTTGACCAACTATTGTGTATTCTTCGTAATATTTCATCATAAAAGGTTAAAAAAAATATAATTTGACAAGGGAATTTGGTGTGTATGGTAAGGCTTTGATAGTCTTGGTTAAATTTATTAACAACATTTTTAGACTCCGGACGATTGAGATCTTGGTATATTCAGTGTATATAGAAACTTCTTTGTTGTTGACAAATTTGAGTATGTTGGCATCTAGATGTCTTTTATTTTTTGTATGTCGCTAGGGGACGATCATTTATATTCTGGGGGAGGGGATGGCAGGATTTATTTATTTTCACTTTTGTACACATTTGTTTTCTGCATTTTGCTTTGCAGAATATTCATTTTCATTCTGTCTTATGCAACTTGAATGCTTGCCATTCAGTTCTTACCAGGCCAAGTTATTCATTTTCAAATCCTCCTGTCCCTACCCCCTTGAAAATAAAGTTGTTGTCCCTTAGGTATTAGTCAAACTGACATAGAACAACATTTCGTTTTATTGATATCTTTTAAAAATTTACAGATAATTTATCATATCTGTGATCGCGTGTTGATACGGATTTTACTAGTGACAAGCAAAATTTGCAGGTGCTTCCTTCCGGAGCACCTGGCCAGGTTCGTGTCCGGTTTTAAGCTGAGTAAGTGTTTTTATTGTTGTTTTTTGTCGTTGCTGTGTATTGTTTTATAGACCATAGTTTAGTTTTTTCTTTTCGGTTACGGCTTTTAATTGCCCCTCCGAGTATCTTATAACTTTTCTTAAATAAAGATTAATATGAGTAAGTATGTCAAACTATAACTCTACTTACTAAATATCAACTTAAAATACAAAAAAAAACAACATGTTAAGGTCGGATAGATGTTGCTTTGCAGATGCGAATCCACGATTTTGAAAAAGGGTTGGCCAACCAAGGTAATTAACGCAAGGAGTGGGACTTGTAAAACGTCTATGAATCAACCCGATATAAAGCTCCTTACATGAACCCAATCCCCCCTCCATTTTCTTTAAATTCGTCTCTGCTTTTGGCATATTATTTCTAACTTTTTACGAGAAAGAGTTTTTGAATTTACAGGAGAGTAGAAGCTTATACAAATGTTTTTTATTATACGGTGCTGATTAATTCCAGACTTCAAAACTACATATTTAGCTGCATAATAAATATGAAAAATATATCACAATCCCTATTATATATTTCAGAAAGAAAGTCGTTCGCCTCAATGTTTTCATACATGTCTATATTGCACTTTAGTGCCAATCGATGAAAAATGATGAGGTTATCAACAACATGATTTTGCACTACAAATCATTCAAATGTGAAACGAACGTTTGACACGAACAAAATATTTCTTTTCAACACTATATATTAACTTCGACGTTTTAATCATAAGATGGGCACTAGATTAAAAGGAAGATGACTTATTTGTTTATTGAGACGAGAGAATATAAATTTTCGTTAATCAATATAGAACTTACAAGAACTAGAGTAGGGCAAATAGTATACATTCATTGGTATTTTTATGAAATAGTAACATCTGGTTATTTATTTACGTGGACATAAATATTTATTTTACATAGAAATGTATTGACCTTTTACAGGTAAAATAATGGGAGTTTTTATTAAGATTCCAAATTGCAACAGGCGTTGGAATAAATTATGCATTTAAGAAAATTAGCGCCATTTATATTGATCTAGAATATAACCTTATTTACATGTAGCATATTTAGCCGCGTGATATTAAGAATATTAAGATAATTTCCCTAATGAAAACAAAAGCCCTATAATGGTTTTATTTTTTTGCATATTCGAATAAATGTTCAATGCCCTGTTTCTATGGCGGGATTATTAATCTATTGCCCTGTTTCTATGGCGGGATTATCAATATATTAAAAAAGGGGGAGATCGTATAAAGGATACAATGACAATAATAATTCGAAGAAAGACATACATTACCATGGCTAAAAGAAAGAAAAGAAAAAACTGCAGCAGACAAACAAAACACAAAACACAAAACCAAAGATAAAGGAACAAAGTTCACAAAACCAATGATTAAGAAAGTTCACAAAACGCAAAACGCAAAACCAAGGATTGAGAAGAAAAAGTTCAGAACAGTCAAAACAGAAAACAAAAGATTGAGCAATACGAACCGTACAAAAATCCTACGGAGAAATCTACTGATTAATCCATATTAGCGTTTCAAACTTTTTCATTTTAACGAATTGTGTGAATTTGTTTCTTCGTGTACTTGGTTTGTTGTCTGGCTTTTTATTTTTACGTTTCTTGACAAGTTGTGGATTTTTTTTCATAACTACCTGTAAATTTTCGAGGAAATTCCACTTTTTTCATGTTTTACTTTATTTAGGGAATTTCAGTATTCATGGGAAATCTTTTATAGCCTCTTGAATTCATTTAATATTTTTATAGACTCCTGGCTATTACGAGATTGAAATATAGTAAAGACACTTGACTTTATAAAACTGTTATGATGACTTTCGATGCCTTTCGTTTTTGTTTTTGTTTTGTTTTATTTATTTTTTTTTTTTTTTGGGGAGGGACTATTTTTTCGTTGGGTTGCTGTTTCATTGACATTATATAAAATCTGTGCCTTTAAGGCCGAGTCATAACTTATCATAAATGCAACTTGGCTAGACCAACTCTTCAAAAGTTTTACTATGTTTAAGTGAACCTTTTCATACTTTATTTATTCAACAAACTAGCCATTATCATTGATTATATGAAGGATTATATCCAAATACAGTATATAAAATGATACATTACTATTTTGACTGGTTCTTTTTATGATAACAATTATGCATTCCATTTCTCATTAGAAGGAAAACTTTGTTGAATAAGTGACAGCTCACCGTTGGTATATTTAGACCACCACACAAAATAAACAAAATAACATTGATCAGTTTATTGTGTTTCTTAATCTTAAAACCCTATTGCTAAAAATCCCAACGTATTCATTTAAACGATGACAATGCATTGTATATTACAGCTCAATTTAAAGCGCCCTTTTCCTGAATAGATATTTGTCCATCAAATATCAATTAAGTTATAATATTTTTCAGAAAAAAATCTATCATTATTGTGACACGGTTCACTTATGTGAAAAGATAACTTCTAATTTAGAAATGAAAAGACCCTTTATCATTTGTGATTATTTTTGTTAATCATTTTCATATTTATTTCAAAATGAAATAGATGACCTTAGTTCAAACGGTGTAGGGGGTAGACAAGCTGATGGACAGTTGACAGATGGCTTAAGTCCTCACGGACTGTTTAAAATTGAAGGACAAGGCCGAGGACAAAACCTTATTAAATCTTCATGAGAAAGTAAATCAGGCATAAATAATTGAACGTTAAGAAATCCCTTTCATTACTAAAATTAGACAAAATCAAAAGAAATCGATTACCAATATTGCAGTGTAATGAACTTTAATGGAAGCTTTGTGGGTTGAATTGCTGTAAAAATCTTTATATCGGTAAGTTAATTGACAATATTTAATAGAAATCCTAAAATCCATTTTAAAGTATCACTTATGTTGTCATGCTTTAATTTTAATATCTTTTAACTTAATGAAAAATAAACTTCATTATCTAGCAAATCGTTAACGAACTACAAGCTAGGTAATTTGACACAAATAAGAAATTTCCTGTTTCACAACTTCAGCTGTTGTTAATTTGTTTCAAAGTGAAGAATCTTCACAAATGCACATGTTATTTCTCGACTAAGCCAATTATTGAAGCGTCTTAATCGAAATAATTGTAATTTTAAAGATTGCTTTATAAGTGGTATGTAAAATATTTTAATTGACTTCCAGTGTTTAATTTATTATGTAAATGTGCGTGGACCGAAACTATCCATAGATTTAAAATATTTTGCCTTTCAAGTTATTTATGTTCTTAATATTTTGTTATTAAAATATGAAATATTATATCTCTTTTGTTCAATGTTTTTAAAGTTAATGGTTTGTTTAGATACATAATTTATATCTCTTCAAAGAATAATACCAACCTATACCACTCGAGGCCTTTCTCATAGTTTTTATCAAAGAAGTGTGGCTCAGGGCCGGTGGCTCGAACATTCGGATGAGCCCTTAAAAATTCCAGCAGTGCTCTTGTTCCGCCTTTCTTGACACCGATGATAATCGCATGAGGTAGTCTTTTTGTTAAGTATTTATTTTTCTTTTCATCTGAATTTAAATTTGTATAATATGTCGCCTTGTTTCCTCCTGTGTTAAGCTTATTTTCATTAAAGCTTACATCTTCGTTTAAGAAGTCATTTTTGTGAGTAAATATCCTCGGTGAAATAAAAATATCTTTGTTCGTCTTTGCTTTCAGATCTACTTTCTTATTCCCCGTTAAGAGCTCTTGAGAGTACAAGAACTGCAAATTCCTATTGTGACGTCTATTATGAAAGTCTTGTAATGTCCCAGGTTCCAATGTGTTGGAATAAGAAAGTAGAGAATCTTTAGAAAGATGAGTTTCTCCAAAATATCCGCTCAACACAAATATCGCACAAAATAATAAACATAATCCAAAATAAAGTTTAATTTTTCGAAAATTTCTAAATATTAATCCTGAATACAAATTTCTCATCGCCTTTCATTTTCGCTTATTCCAAAATTGTCAATAAAAACAACATTACTTCTTTTACCGTTTTTATGACTGTCAATTGCTTTTTATCGATTTTACATAAAACGGTTCCTATTGAAAGAATTTCAAAATTAGCTTATTTTGTAAACCACTACTCATTGCTTGGATCATAAAGTAAATATAGGTTTAGCAATGTTCAGCGTAAGTTGTTATTGATCAAACAGCATGTGGTTTTTTCTCAAATCTGATTGGCTGATTTAGACAGAAGGCTGATCTTAGGAATCAGTGAATGAGAAAACGTTTTCAATAAAAATACGAGTAGGAAAACAAATATCATATTTTTGTTACCGGTCTATAAATGTATTTTAATACCCCTGTATTTAAATATACTGGGATATGAAAATATGATTTCACAGTTACTTGTTTTCCTCACGCATAAGTGTAACACACAACTTGAGATATTATTCACACCTATAAAACTTCGGTACACAATATTCAATTCATCATTCGAGTTTCCTGTGATTGAAAATTTTCAACTTTAAATTAATAATTATGACACTACTGTATTATAGGTATAATTGACCAATTTACGAATAATCAATGGCTACTTATGACGAGTGGGTGTATATATTATATAGTGACTGAACCCTTCCCTACTCTTTTTAAAACGAAACTGATATATGGCATGTCTGAAAATATTATTTTTCTCGCACTTTACATGCAATTTTCTAATTAGAACTCCTGGTAAATTGCATTTTTAACATGATGCATGGGGTATAGTTTACATTTAATTACAGATATTGCTATTCGAGATTTTTTTCTACTGAAATTTGATTTCATAGTCTAATAATTTGCATCATCTAAATATGAAGGTGGAGAACGATATAGGAAAATGCGGGAAATGCCTGAAATACAAACGGAATTGGACCGGGTGAATTTAAAGAGTAAATACCTCCTGCTTTAGGTATATAATTGCAGCACGGACCTTATTCCTTTTGAGGGGTCTTAGATTTTTTTTTTTGTCCAACATCTGATTTTGGTCCTCTTGTTGTCGTCATTTCCAATCAATTGACGGATCAGCTTTTCTGTTGTATAGGAAAGTGGTTTTACAGTTAGAAAAGACATAATCTCGTTATTTATTTAAAAAAAAGAAGTTTGCGTAGGTACTAGAAAAAAATTAATTGTTCCAAATAAATTGTAACAGTATTTAAATTGCGTCTGGTTTGACCGAGTGCATGTGTGGCCATATGCCAGAAGCCGTCTGCTTAACTGGGGAGTATACGGCTGATGCAAGTTCAGTCCAAAACAATTATGAAAAATAGATTTGGTGTTAAGCGTAAATTAGACAGTAACCTAACGACAAGACTAACCAAAAGATATGCAATTTTCAGTTCAGATTCAAATTTTCATAAAACGAATGTCATTATTCAATAAAAAGCTGCATGTATTTATTAAATACGCGCCGATAATGTGTTTAAAACTTAACTATGCAAATATTCTCATTTTTTTTATTGTGCATGTTTTAATTTCCTCATTTTAAAACTTATCTAGACACGTTAAAGAATTGAATTCCCCGTTTATCGGCACGATACTCTTTTAAACTATGTTGAAATGTTTTATTCATCTATATTTTTAACTATACGAGATACATTTCTTCGTTCTTATATCCCTTTGTAAACATATAAATCACTTTAGTCAGCTGAAAAATGGTATTTGTCAATATTTGTGTGAAATTTGAATGCTCTAAAAACACTTTAATAAGAAGGTATTGATAGCAAGCATTTTGTTAATTACACCTCTTGTTTGACTGTTCAGTCACTACGTTATAATTTTAAAGTCTAGATTTGAATAAACTATTTAAATCTTGAATTCTTTTATATTTCTTACGGCTTAGATATGATCTTGATTATTTTTAAAGCAGAATAAAAGAATAATATTATGATCTGAACTGTTTATAATGAAGTCCAGAAAAAGAAACGTGTTTTCTCTTAGGAGTTCATCAAAAGAAATCACTTACAACTTCTGTAAACAATTTTCTATTCAAAACGAATTTGTTCCTTTTGATGTGAAGTGCAAATGGGCAGAATGATATTATATAATTTACATTTACTTTTTTTCACTCGTTTACTTTCACTAAACATATGGAAGATCATATTTCGGAAAGTATTTTGGAATTTTAGTATGACTTATTTTTAGAAAGTTTGAAATTCCTTTGTTAAGGTTATGTTCCTAGTCAATTTCACCTTGCAAAATTAGTATCTTTGCCGTATTTATAATTTTGAGTTAGTTGCTTCTCATTTTCACGTGTTAATGTCTTGGAAATCAGACCTATATAAGAAATTCTATACAAATGATACGCTGCATAATGAGAGAAAATATCTAGAAGGCAATCCAAAACTTAGCGGCAACGGTTTTGTTGCTCATTGCAAGTAAAACACTGTTGATAGAGGGTCTGGAACAAAGAATAGAGAAAATGAATAAAAAAATAAAGAATATACAGAGATGAAGATCCTCTCCTAATCCAGTTCTTTCAGTGATGTCAAAAACGAGAAAAGGAGAACGGGATTATTGTTGTGACAATTGGAACATGTCTGTGGTCATCTATGATACAGATATTCCATAACGGTCAACTAAATCATGATGGTGACCGTTACACATACACAACTTTAAATCTAATATTGAGAACCCTTTGCTTAATAGCTTCCTTGTAACTTGTCATGCTCTACCTAGGAAATCATAAAAGAAAACGAGAGCCTTGAAATATACTTGTATTAGATGGGAGATAAAAACGCCATGTTCAGGACCTACTGGAATGCTTTTACATATTAAAGAAAAGAGAATTCACACAGAGAAGATTAATTTTTTTATCGTAAAGTTTAGAAATTTTCAACTGACCCTTATTGTCAATTTCTAGATGCAAGTCAAGGTGTGATGCAGACCTCACTGTGTCTTTGGTATCCCTATTATTCTTTTTAAATAAGATATATGCGATCAACATATAGGTACGAAGCTTTGAATTAACATAATCTATAGTTAATGGGTTAGCAGATTCTTTTCATTATTCTTTAAAAGCACTTGTATACATTTAGCTTTATATTAATGACGAGGAGCACAGTGTATTCCACCAATAGTGATGCAGACTGTCTGTTGAAAAACATGAACTGCCAATGTAAAAAATATCAAGCATTTCGATGATGTTAGTTTTTAATTCGGTACTCCTCGGCAAGTCCCTACGGCAAAGTTCCGAACCAGACCTAGCTCATTTTAGCTTGGCATCCCGGCCCGATCTAGCTGCGCGTCGCAAGGACAAGATTAGCCAGTACCCCAGGCTAAGCTCATTTCAAAGGTGTTGACAAAGGCTATTCGCCACTTAAATATTTTTATTAGATAACTTTTTGTTTGAATAAGAGTGCGTTTTTACCAAGCTTGATTTATTCTTCCGAATAATATTCGAGTTGGTATTTTTTTTAAGCAAAGGAATATAGCTTTGTTTGTAGGATGTAATATACGAACCTGGTAATTGGTTATAATTTGATCTTCAATGAAATTTAGTGGCATTTATGCAAATCATATTCAAACCATGTTACAAAAGAAAAGTTCTCTCTGCTATTTCTTCTTCTTCAAACTTACAACCGTTAATTTTTAACTGTCAGAAATTGTTATGTTCAATGTCCATACTATACCCTCAAAATTTCTATTTCGATGGTCTCCTGTAAATCTCGAGTATATGTAGGAAGCCAATCAAAGACCGCATTAAACCAAACATTTGGCATTTGATACTTCTCTTCCAAGCATACTTTTTGGATCGATAGTCTAGTGTTAATCTCAAGTATATATTTGAGGTCATTCAATCATAGACAGTTACAAACCAAGAACTAGGCATTTGTAACTGCGGCAATTTGGAGTACGAGCAAAGATTGGTAGGATCAGAGTAAGAAATTCAATGAGTTTGATACATATTCCACTGGACTGTTATACCTTTTGAGTTGACAATCTAACTAAGTATGCCTGTGAAGTAGAAAGGAACAGCTTCCCCTCATATTAAATTTACATGTAAGAGTTCTGCAGATGTATGCCATGTTTAAAGCTGGACACACAGCAGACAGCAATTTTACGATCCACATGTAAAAACTAACTAACCGTCCTGACTTGGTACATGCGCTTTCGAATCGGAGATTCACAACAGAAGATGAGTATTGAAGACAGATGTAAGGGCAGACCACAGGAATGATATTTTAATATTTTTATTAGTTTATCCTGACTTTTTTTACATAAATTGTCATCCTGCCTTTTTTGTTTTACTCAAAACTCCTGTCCTGCCTTTTTTTCAAATTTCATCCTAGCCCCTTATGCAGTTTTTCGGTTTTTTTTCAATGATATTGTCGGTATCTCCTCTACCTATGAGTTTTGAATCTCTCTTAGGTACCGTTTGCCTCTTTTTTATAATATCTCTTATTTCAGCGATGATGACAGACAGAATGTAAAGCTGTCGTGAAGAAGGGCGATAAGAAATATCGACACTGATATTAGATAATCCGTTATATTTTATTTCTTTAAAAAGGCGATCAATTTATTGCACATGCTTATCAAACTACAATTGTATCATAAGAATATGACATGTATACATCGTTCAAAGTATTAAACTGATTTTAAGTTATTTACTTAAAGATAAAATTGACACTTACTGTTTTAACAAAGATAAATCTGTATTATAAATACTATGTTCAAAAATTTAATCTCATATATCTTAAACACTTAAGTTGTGGGATCTCTTGTTCAGAGATAAAACCCTCGAGATGGATTATAAAGCAAATTATTTTAAAGCTCAAACGTAAATTTTCAAATGATTTCAAAAAGAAAGGTTTTAAATTCAAACAAAAGGGTAATCTTTCAACATGTTTTCCTTTAAAAAGAGCTACTTGACCGTGATAAGGAGATTGAAGCAGAACAACAAATATTTTAATTTTCATAAATAATTTTAATAGGCTTTGAAGGTCACAAAAGGTTAAATCATATGACTAATAATGGGAACAAACGTTCTATTAATAAAAGAATAAAACTCCCAACTTTCGCATCAAAGAAGACATTTTTTTATGGATAAACAGCAATTCAGAATTTCAAAATCTGTTTTATACTGATTTTTGAATGAAGTGAAGAATTACTTCGAAGATTGACTCAACCTTACCAATCATGTTTATAAATTGAGAAAAAAGTTATAAATCTTTACTATATGGGACCTGTTTTAATGACCTCCATAAACAGATATCATTTTCTTACTGTGAATAATTTTCACATTTATTTCAAACTTTTTTGTTAAAAATTGTGCTTATATGCATGAAAACGTCAAGAGTAAATATTATACAACCATATAACAAAATATCATTGATAAAAACCTTTTATTCATCATGTTTCATCTTAATCCATGGTGACATTTATAATGTTATGCCATGTTTGGCATTTTTAATTTATTTGTTTTTTAAAGAATGAAGTTTCGACACTGCAGACCTTTTTGTGATTAAAATGTCACGGCCTTAAACAATTTATTTGTATGTAGGCATGTGTACGTTTCAGAAAATAATGAATATGTCGTGTGTTATAAGAAAAATAAGACATTTATATCCCATTGGTATCTTCCGCCTCTCTTTTTTATCTATTTTTTTTTCCTTTCAAAACTCGATTTCATGATTGCTAGACTTACATATGAAATTCATATTGTATTCCGATTGCTAAGGAAAACGTAAAGGAGTCCATACAGACAAAAATCATGCTCTAGCAGTGGCATAGAAGTACACTGAAATATGGTGGGGCAAACAGTGACAACAAAAAAGAAGGCCTTATAGTTTAGATGTTAGTCAGTGTCCTTTTTCCTTTTTTATTTCCGTTATTTTGTTTTGCAATGAGTGGGGGATAAAAACAACGGTTATAGTCCCTTGTCCCCCAATGCCCCGGCTCCTATACACCATTGTCTAGAGGAAACACGTTAATCGCTGGAATATGGGAAGTCAGAGTGAGACGACTGTCTTCTAGAATACGTGCTTTACAATCGCGTGCAATTGCTTTACGTTCTTATGTATTTGCTTTACATTCTCTTACATTTGCTTTACATATTCTCTTGCACTTACTTAACGTTTTCGTGCACTTGTTTTACATTCTCGTACACTTACTTCACATGCATTCTCGTGCACTTGCTTTACATTTCCTTGCACTTGCTTTACATATTCTCATGCACTTACTTTACATTATCGTTCTCGTGCACTTGCTTTACATTCTCGTGCACCTGCTTTACATTATCGTGCACCTGTTATATATTCTCGTGCACCTGCATTACATTCTCGTGCACCTGATTTATATTCTCGTGCACCTGCTTTACATTCTCTTGCACTTATTTTACATTCTCGTGCACCTGCTTTATATTCTCGTGCACTTGTTTTGCATTCTCTTGCACTTACTTTACATTATGTTGCATTCTCGTGCACTTACTTTACATTCTCTTACACTTGCTTTACATTCTCGTGCACTTACTTTACATTCTCGTGCACTTGTTTTAATTCTCGAGCACTTGCTTTACAATCTTGTGCACTTACTTTACAAACTCGTGCACTTACTTTACATTTACGTGCACTTACTATACATTCTCGTGCACCCGCATTACATTCTCGTGCACTTGCTATACATTCTTGTGCACCTGCTTTACATTCTTGTGCACTTACTTTATATTCTTGTGCACTTGCTTTATATTCTCGTGAACCTGTTTTACCTTCTCTTACACTTATTTTACATTCTCGTGCACCTGCTTTATATTCTCGTGCACTTGTTTTGCATTCTCTTGCACTTACTTTACATAATGTTGCATTCTCGTGCACTTACTTTACATTCTCTTGCACTTGCTTTACAATCTCGTGCACTTACTTTACATTTTCGTGCACTTACTACACATTCTCGAGCACCGCATTACATTCTCGTGCACCTGCTTTACATTCTTGTGCACTTACTTTATATTCTTGTGCAATTGCTTTATATTCTCGTGCACTTGCTTTATATTCTCTTGAACTTGTTTTACGTTCTCTTGCACTTATTTTACATTCTCGTGCACTTGATTTGCATTCTCTTGCACTTACTTTACATTATGTTGCTTTCTTGTGCACTTACTTTATATTCTCGTGCACTTGCTATACAATCTCGTGCACTTACTTTACATTTTCGTGCACTTACTTTTCATTCTCGAGCACCCGCATTACATTCTCGTGCACCTGCTTTACATTCTCGTGCACTTGTTTTGCATTCTCTTGCACTTACTTTACATTATGTTGCATTCTCGTGCACTTGCTTTACATTCTCGTGCACTTGCTTTATATTCTCGTGCACTTACTTTACATTCTCGTGCACTTGCTTTACAATCTCGTTCACTTACTTTACAGTTTCGCGTGCACTTACTTTACATTCTCATGCACCCGCATTACATTCTCGTGCACCTGCTTTACATTCTCGTGCACTTGCTTTACAATCTCGTGCACCTGCTTTACATTTTTGTGCACTTACTTTATATTCTCGTGCACTTGCTTTACATTATGTTCATTTTTATTATTATGAATTGTTTTCAACATAATACGTATCCCGATCCAATATACTCCATTGATTATCAACGGCTACAGAGCAAATTGTCAAAATCAAAACTTCATTCGATTCAAGGAGGGTTGACAACCATGATGATATCGTAATCAATAATAATATCATTCGGAAACCCACTGGTTAAGTTGGGTTTAGACACATGGTCACATGGACTCCTCATAGCCGACATTAAAACCAATGTTAGAGGGTAGTCTTTTGACCTATATTATAAGTACTCGTATCAATCGGAAGATGTGGCAAAGGGTATGATCCAACTGTGAAATAAGTAGGTTATATTTAACAGGTTGATGTTTTCCATTTGTGTCAATTTCAAGAAAAAGATCAAGTCTTTAGATACCGGTATGAATCCGATCCTTTTGTTTCAGTGGTATGTCCAAAATACAGGAACTTTGAACCATTTTATTGTTGCTCGCTACGTAGTTTTATGTTAAGGTCGCTACGTAGTTTTATGTTAAGGTAAATAAAAAGACTTAGGTTTCTTTCAGTGTAACTTCTTTTGAGCAACCTCAACACTCTAAGGGAGCTACCATTTGATTTTTATTGGGGGGGGGGGGGGGGCTAGGATGAAAAAAAAGGCAGGACAGGAGTTTTGAGTAAACTATTTAAAAGAAGGCAGGACCGAATAGAGAAAAAAATAAAAAGGCAGGACAGATATTATAACTTAAAAAAAAATGCAGGACACAATTTTTCATCCTTGCCCCCCCCCCCCCCCTCCCCCTTTAAAAATAAAAGGTAGCTCCCTAAGATTATATCTCCAAGCCTTGTTTATAGAAATATAACTTGTTTATTAAATCTGGAAATGTCGTGGACGAACTGCCTTAAATAAATTTAGAACTAAATTGAACCATTTTTTTTTAATGCTCAAGTATTTTAATAGTAAGCAATAATTCTTCAGGCAACCTTCTATATTTTACCAAGAAAAAAACATTTATTTTATAGATGCAGCTTTCAGTCTATTTTCTGTACCTGTAAATGCATATTAACTGCATTTAAATCAGTTTTGAACGTTAAAGGTTGCAGTTATGTGCAGTCAATCATACATAATTGGTGAATTGCAATTATCTTTTGGCATTTATTTACCATTGTCAATATAATTTGGCACTTATGAACTTTTTCTGGCGCTCCTAGTTTGTGAATAGCATCTTACATATACATAGACATTTATATATCATTGATATGGTCATAGTTATAAATCAACTGTGAACAAAACTGTTAATTTTCGAAATGCTAAGGATTTTCTACCCTAGGAATAGATTACCTTAACTGTGTTGCAAAAACCTTTCTGAATTTTGGGTCCTTAATACTCTTCAGCTTCGTACTTTATTTGATCTTTTTAACTTTTTTGATTCGAGCGCCACTGATGAGTCTTTTATAGACGAAGCGCGCGTCTGGCGTACCAAATTTTAATTTTGGTATCTATGATGAGTTTATTCACATGTGTACGTGCGCCACGGAAAGAAAAGGGGTTTCTATCCACATAAGTGTTTACACAGTGCGTGAGCGAGTTGAATTACATTAGTTTAAACATATGTCGTTGTTCAAAGGAACAAATGGGTCAAAGACAAGATTTTCAACTAAGCAACGTGTTCTCCGAAGTTACATTGCTTATTGGTCATCTTAAAAGACACAGCAGTGACTCATATATCTATATGTCTATATGTTCGTTTCTGTATCATAAGGGAGCTACCAATTGATTTTTATGGGGGGGGGGGGGTGTGTGCTAGGATGAAATTTGAAAAAAAGCAGGACAGGAGTTTTGAGTAAAAAAAAAGGCAGGATGACAATTTATGTAAAAAAAGTCAGGATAAACTACTAAAAAAAGGCAGGACAGAGATTAAAAGTAAAACAAAATGCAAGACAAAATTTTTCATCCTAGCCCCCTCCCCCCCCCCCCCCCCCCCCCCCTAAAATGGTTCTGTTGTGTTAATTATTCTTTCATATACACATATCTGTTGAATGTCAAAACAGTCCCGACTGCCTCTTGAAACAAAGAATTTTACAAAGGGACAGAAATTTGCCTTGAAAAAAAGTTCCTATGGACATGTTGCAAGGTTTCTTTGACGTGCTGAGAACGAGGAACACTTCCATAAGGAAGCATCGGCTTTAACGTCCCAATTCCGACCAGACGTGGCTGAGTATTTATATGTCCTAAATAGTCAAACGGACGGTCTCTCAGCATGAGTTTTACTGCCGGACAAGAGAAGATCTGCATGGTGACCACTTTTCTCACCATGATAGGGCGTGTTTTATGAGAAACACTCCATGTGTAGGTTCTACAACTAATATCCTTCCTCAATATCTGTAGCCCCATTGAAATCTTAAAACCGCCCCTGGTCAAAGATACTATCAGTGGTTGCACTGTGATTCTCTCTCTCTCTCTCTCTCTCATTTGTCCATCTTTGAAGATCGTTCGGTGACCTGTATGTCCTTTGCAAATTTGTGTTGTTTGGTTGTTGTCCCATTTAAAGGAGACGTTAATGCTTATACTTTGGCCAAAAATATAGAGCAAATTTAAAACTTGGCATTTTTATTTAAGATTTGCCTTAATTAATAAAATAACTTAGTTAAGAAAATAAGAACAATTTTCGCTTTTGAAGAGTTGCAATGACAACAAACCACTAAATTAGTATATTTAGTAAAATAATTTAAATTTTCCTTGATTGTTTCAACTTTTGGGTAAATTTGGGATTGGATTGTCATTTTATTTTGGTTGGACTATCTTAATCGCTATAAGAAATCATACTGCAGCCGATGCTCGGATGGAAAATAAATAAAATAAGCATTTTTCTTCATTCTGGAAACATGCCAATAATTTGACGTAATTATCACCACATATAACATATACTTTATCTTTTCTACTTCCTTCATATTTTTTGAATTTATGCATTTCCATAAAGCATGCAGCAACTCGAGGTAGTTGTCAAAAACTATAATTTCCTGGACCATATACGGATTAAAAGTTTTCTTTCTCCCTTGTCTCATATCTGCTTCTTTCAACTCGTTTTCAAAAGAACAAGTCTCTGGTATATGTAACACCTCCAGCAGACAAAATATTTCTTGGCGGACTATCATTTTTTGTTAACAATTTGAGCACAATAAATACAAGCGAATTTTAGTTGAGTAGACAAAATATAATTACAAAATGTATGAACATAATATTTTAGTTGCGTAGTTCATGTAAAATCTGGAGCATGATTTATGTGGATGGAATACGAAGCATACTGATTACTTGATATAACACCTTATTTTGATTTGCAGGTGCATCATTTGGCAATAAAATCTTTATCGCAGAAGCAAACCCAATGATTTAGCAAAACAACACTATACATGTAGTGACAATAATTATAGTAAAAAGAGACCGGCATAAAAAAGCCGTAGTAATAAATTGTATTAAAATGGGATTTAAGTGTCCGTTGGCTCTGTCATGTTAGTCGTAATGACTAATGACTTACGATTTGATGTATAATAGTTGATTTCGACAGATAACATCCATTTAAATTTAATTTCTTATATGCAGCGGAATTATTTGATTGACCTAAGGAAATGGACGATTATGATTAATTACTGGTCTTTAATTCAATTACAAAGCATTCTCAAATTTACATTAAATGCAATGAAATTTACGTCCACTCATATCAGTAATCTATTTCACAATTTCACAACAATTGGCTAAATTGTTCAATTTCAGTTTGACAGACATGTGATTTATGATTTGAAAAGGTATGCAAACAACTACGTTGACAGGTGAAAATATTGCCAAGGTTGATTTTTGTTGATAAAAGCCAAGATTTATCAGACCTATCAAAAAAAACTTTGTATTAATTAGTGTATAACATATCTTATTTATAACTTGACGTGAAATAGTTTGGCAGGGTGTTTTGTTAAGATTTATTGGCATGAAAAGACTTTCTTCCGCTTCATTTTTAAGCTGTGAATTCATGTATTGATTTGCAATTAATAATGATTTCAACCTTAGATAAGTTTCAAAAGACTATATAGAATATCTGTATAACTTTTTTTGCCAATTCATTGCCGACGCGCTTTAAACTTGAGATAGCGCTGTCCTATTTAAGTACAAATTAACAGTGAAAACAGTAAATATATTCTTCTTGTTTTCATTCATGCCAACCTTGTCTATCTAGAATTCATTTCAAGTTCAATGCAATGACATGTGCTGATGTTGCTATTGCAGTGGGCTGCAATACAAATCTCCACAATAATTTGTATGTTTCGTATCAGATATACATGTAAAGACTGTTTAAAATTTCTACGCATGATATTTTTTTTATATCAAGACGCGTCTTTTCTTCTGATTTTCACATAGAGATTTACGTATATCTTTCATAGCGATTCAGTTCCGGTCATTTAGAAATATAAGAGAAGGTTTTATACTTTAAAAAGATATATTTTTGAATTAATAGAGTTTGTTGTTTAAGAAGAATAGCTGTTTGTTTTGTAAGTCTAGATTTAATTATACATCGGTAAAGCAAAATAGTAAAATACAGAAAAGCTTTTCGGCGTTGTTTTGATAAAAACATTTAGTTTTCTTCTGCAATAAATATTTATCCATTCATTCGGGTTTCTTTTATAGTTGATGCACCTGCAAATAAAATTCTAAGAGAGACAGAAGATATCGAAGTGATATTCAAACTCATAAGTCGAAAACGATCTGACAATGCCATGGCGGCGAAACCAATCCCTCAAGCTTAGCGCGTAAGTATTCATCTTCACTAGCAAAGGGTTACGATCCAGTCCCCTCCTCGCTGGATTGAAACCCTTGGCTAGCGAAGATGTAGTATTTAACTGAACGTTTAATACAAAAAGTATATTCAAGTAATTTCGCAAGTAACCAAACCAATATTTACTTCGGGATTCACCAATAAATGAACGAATATTTTACTCCTGGGTCCTCTGATAAAATTCCTTGTGTTTTATTGAGGACCAATCTATTAGTCAACAACATTTTTCTTTTCCATGAAATTGTAAATATTTTACTCCAGTTCCTTTACATCTGGGACTATTACTAATAGTATAATAGTCCCAGACTATATGGTTTGTATTTTTCGCCTCTTTTAAAGTCATTCCAATATTACTTAAAACATGTATGAGAGTGTGGATGGGGGTTACAGAATAGAGAATAATGGACAAAAAATATAAAGAATAGAGAAAAATGGACCAAAAAATAAAGAATAGAGAATAATGAAGTGCTTAAATATAAGGAATAGGGAATAATGGGCAAAGAGTATCAAGAATAGAGAAAAAGGCTTAAAAAATTATAGAATACAGAAAAGAAGGACCCCACACCTACCACCACCCCACCCAGACCCTCATTTATTGGTATAATTCGGTTGTTTTCCTTGTGTTTATCAAATTCTGTTTATGTGTTAGGTCTGTAAAAATATGCTTTTTTTTTACCTTTTGATTTTTTTTAAATCCACAAGAGCAAGCGTTAAGTTTACCGTGTATTATCATTTGATGGTCTGCTACCTATCCTCCACGATATCTTTAATTCAAACGTTCCACGACAACTTTATATCAGACCAATTTTAAAATAAAAACAAAACAAAAACGCCCCATCGACCCCCCGGTAGTATCTTTTTCAACTTCATACTGTTAATATTTTTTACCTCCTTTCATGCTACATGTCAACTGTAAACAACGCCCCCTCGACCCCTAATCATATCAATGAGGAGGATGACACACTGGTGGGATAAGGGATAATGGGTATAAAGTAGAGATGTTGGATAAAGGGGGTTAAAAAAATGGGGATCTTGGAAAAAAAAAAGGGGGGAACTGGAAAGAATGAAAAAGTTACAATAAAAGTGGGATATTGGAAATGAGCACCCCATGTCACCCCCTCATATATTTCAACTCCACACTGATACTATTTTCTTTACCACTTTTCATGCTACATGCCAACTGTATACAACGCTGGTTTTGTATCTTCTTTCTAATTTGTAGAACTAATTGATTCGTATGTGCATCAGTTTATCACCATTTTGCACTTTTAGCAAATCGCAGACTGCCATTAAGGCTTGTAAATATGCACTTTAATCTGGAAAAGTCATTTGGTGATGGTATTCGCTGCGTTTAAATTGCATGATGTGACGATTTGTTCAGTTTCCAATTTAACGGCAGCTTTGTTAAACGAAGCGTGATATAGCCTGCAATCAACAAATACAAAAACCATCTATCATACAAAATATATGTATTCATCTTTTACACATAAAAACTGTAAGGGCATCATATTTTATAGTCGATTAATTTTAAAATCATTTTATACAAAAGAAATTTATAGAACTGTCGGAGACGAAATGCATTAATAAGATCGTATAACAAATGTACGTTTTTGAAAAGACGTCAGCTCCCCAGGGGTTCATTTACGCCTTGTTCGTACTCTAACGCTAATAAAATAGTGAAAAATGTCAAAGAGCTATCACATATTAAATTAGAAATGAATGCAACCAGAACAGAAAATAACAAATAAATTAGACGACATTTTAGAAATTCAATGCCAAAAAACGCCAGACTGCAACGAAATCAACAAATCGAAGATAATTTAGAGGTTACAAGGATGTATTCCGTCTTTGACAAAACATTTGCAGTTACATTGATAAAAAAAAGGAGCCGCATGATGCTATCTACCTATTAAATTTTCTGTAAGACGGTTCTTTAATGAAGTTGTTTTCTCTCTTCCTCTTCCATTTTCTCAATTTATTTTGGTGGGAGGGGTATATGTCATGGGATTTTTAAGAAAAATTAATTAATAAATAAGCTTGATTTTCCTAATTGCTACCTTTGTTCCTTTCCTGAACATTTAAGGTTTCTCATTCTGTCATAGTCGTTCTTTCATACATTGAACATTTTTACTTGGCATCAAATGCATAACGGGTTTCATTTTAGTAGATGAGCAAATGGGTTAAACCCAAAATCCGACACACTGTTAGTAGATCCAGAAGATAAGTCGACTTTTTAAATATGTATCTACGTGAGATGATAAAACTAGATGGATATCCCAGTTGGCAGCAAAAATGATGTGTAGATTCTAATTCTTTTTAAAATTTATGTAAATTAGAACAACAACAAACTCTATAAGTTACGTAATATGCGATTTGTACGGAAGCCGGTTAGCGTCAAGTAGTTTTATTTCTAAGTCGTTAAGTCGTTATAACGACTTAGCTAACTCGTTATAACGACTTAGCTAACTCGTTATAACGGCTTAGCTTACTTGTTATAACGAGTTAGCTTATCGAACTCGTTATAACAACTTGGCTAAACTCGTTAAAACGAATTAAAAATAAAACTACAGCCTGACACTAACCGGCTTCCGTAGATTTGGGGGTAAACTCAGGACAATTTTACATCCACACGAACAACAAAAAGTGGTATGGACAAATGTTAAATTTCAAAAAGGCGGGAATACGGACAAGGCTGTGAAAAAACTACAGTCTTAGTCCGGGAGAGGGGAATCGCATTGAATATTATATGATCATGCAGGAATAGACCAGAGGAGTGACGACACGAGCTTTTATTCGAGTCAAAACTTTATTTAATACAAAATTATAGATGTTCGACTCTTTCTTCAATTATCAAGAAAAAAAACATGAGAAAACACAATAGAGAACGAATCCGACCAATACACAAAAAATACACACAATTGAAAAAATAAAAAGCTATTTTACTCTTTTTTAGTGAATATTTTCATTTTATCTTGAAAATATTTAAAATACACAATAAATGGATTTTGTGTGCAAGTTTTACGCATTTACTCACGGATTTGACAACTACATTTGGACATTTTATTCGAACATCATCGTATTTTAGCGTCTTATTTTGCAGCAACGGATGGTGACTTAAGGAGACCTTTTATATTTTAGGCTGTTTGAACAATATTCTTTAACTGTTACAAATTTCGATGTTTTTTACTTGCGAACTAACGAAATATTAACAAAATTTTGCGTCTTGTATTTTTACAGAACTCGAATAAAAATTCCTGCAATTGCGGAACTTAGTTTTTCTAGATACAATTTACCCAATAGAAGTAAAATATACATTGAATTTTTTTTATGTAAAAGTTATTTTCGATCATCAATAAATCTTTCCATGTTAAATCTTGCTATAGTTTCCTCGATTGCATTAGAATATTTGAAATTAAAACATGAACAAATCGCGATCTTTTACAATATTTAAAATTGTCAAAAGGAAGCTGAAATCGAACTACGTGACCAGAAAAGTTTTTGCACACGGCACCTGGGTCTCGTCCCTCCCTTAGGAATAGACGGTACATTATGCATTTTTTATGCCGACAGGCGATTTTTTATTCAGTATATTTGTTGAATTTGTGTTAGGGAACGGCCATTTAACTTTGAGGGTGTGCTATGTTTTTATTTTTCATTTTGAATGCTTTTTTTCGTACCTCGAAAGCTTCAAATTTAAAAAAAAAAAATTTCGCAAAAAACATTTTAAAGAACTTCACATTAAATTAAATGGCAAAAGCTCTCAATCAGATTTGTTTTCCTTCTCCCTGGTCAAAAAATTTTTTGGGAAAAAAAAATATATATATATTTTAGAAAATAACAGTAATCTCCCTTAGCGTTAAATAGTCGTTCTTTGACTTTCCGTTTTGAATTTTCCTTGGAGTTCGGTATTTTTGTTATTTTACTTTTTCCCTAACACAGAAAAAGAGTGCCAAAAAACCCTTAGGAAAACGAGTCCGTAGTTAGGAAAATACGTCTTGCACTTATTTTTTACTGAAAAATTGTTCAGAAACTTAATTTTCTTGCAAAACTTGAAAAAAATAACTAGTTGACTTAGGAAGCTTCTGGCTTTGTTTACATATAAGAAGCAAAAGACCAGGATAACGGTATGTCTTGTAATAAAAGTCAATGTTAACAATTTAATTGAAAAAAAACAGCTGCTTTTAAAAATAATCCTTTATACTATTTCAAATATGATTGCTAGATTGTTGATTGTTTAACAACCAGTGGCAAATATTTCATGCATATTCTGGAAGATTTTTAAATTTATATCAAACCTCTTCAGAAAATGAAGTACTTTTTCAATAAAATTGAAAATTTGAAAAGTTAAAAAAAGTCCCTTCAAAATTTCTTAGACAATATAAATTATTAATCATTTTATAAGTAATATTTGAAGCGTCAAATAATTAAACTCAAAAAGTTTCCTAGTAATAAACATGATAAAAGTCCATGTCACCATGCAAATTTTCTTGAAAAATAAACATATTTTGGAGGAAATAATAAAAGACTAACCTACATATACCAATTTTTTTCAAAACATTAAATACTGAATTATTTCATTGTCTACAACTAGATAGTTATCCTAAAAAAATTCTAGTACAGGAGCATAATATATTTATAGATATAAGAAGATGTGGTATGAGTGCCAATGAGACAACTCTCCATCCAAGTCACAATTTGTAAAAGTAAACCATTATAGGTCAAAATACAGCCTTCAACACGGAACCTTGGCTCACACCGAACAGCAAGCTATATATATGTTCTTTTTATAACTGACATCGGACGTAATGATATATGTTCTTCTTTTTTTAGTTTTTGGGGTGTTTTTTTTTTTTGCCATGTCTATTGTCTAGATTGCATATATTATTGTTCTGCAAATGTTGAAAATGATATTAATTATGTGTTACAATGTATATGCCCTCCTGAGGCCCTAATTTGGTCAATACAAATATTGAATTCTATTTTAGGTAACCATGAACTTTTTGTGCTAGGACTTATATACCGCTAACATATCGGTCAAATACAAAAGGTGTAAACGTCATCAGATCAAGGTAGTATTTAGTTAAAAAGTCAGCACAACACAACTAACCTCTTCTATATTATGTACAAAATGTAAGAAGTAAATTTTAGATTTCCTGCTCCAAAGGGCCAAGTGAGCTTTTCTCATCACTTGGCGACCATCGTCGTCGTCGTCCTTCGGCATCCGTTAATTTTTACAAAAATCTTCTTCTCTGAAACTACTGGGCCAAATTTAAGCAAACTTGGCTACAATCATCATTTGGGATATCTAGTTTTAAAAAATGAGTCCGATGACCACGTTTTCCAACCAAGATGGCCGACATGGCTAAAATTATAACATAGGGTTAAATGCAAGTTTTGTCTATTATTTTGAAAACCGGTATAAATGGAGAAAAGCTGACAGCAGCAGAAATGTTCAGAATGCTGAGCTCTTCCTATTGCCTGTTTACACCAAAAACTGTCAGACGAACTTTTATTTGCGGTTTTGCCCTTAAATGACGAATTTTATCCTGTTTTTTGTTCTTTTTTGCCTATTATCTTGAAATTCTTGTAGATAGAGAGAATCTTTTAATAGCAAAAATGATCGGCAAGACAAGATCTACAAATAAGTCAAACAGGGCCGAAATCGTCAGACGACTTCTTGTTAGAGTTATTGCCCCTTGATGACGATGTTTAACATTTTTTGCGTTTTTGCCAAATATTTAAAAAAGTACAATAGATTGATAGAAACTTTAGAAAAACACAAATGACCTGCAAGACAAGTTCTGCAAATAAGTCTTATGGTGGAATTTTCCAGTCGACTCGTTATTGGAGTTATTGCTCTTTGGTGACGATTTTTACCATTTTTTTGCGATTTTGCGTATTATCTTGAAAACTATAAAAGATAGATAGAAACTTTAATTAACAAAAATTATCAGCAAGACAATATCTACAAAAAAGCCAAATTTTGCAGAAATAGTTGGTAGCCTGTTGTTCAGTAGTTGTCGTTTGTTGGTGTGGTTCATAAGTGTTTCTCGTTTATTATATAGATTAGACCATTGGTTTTCCTGTTTGAATTGTTTTACACTACTGGAAGTGTTTTACGACCTTGACTGGATATACATCCCTCGCACGGTCGGCTCGATGCCCGAAGGCGTTTGGTGAGCGTTTAAATAATTTTGTGCCATCGGTCTAGAACAGGTGGAGGACGCCATTTTGGTAGGCCGCCATCTTGGTTTTGTGAGTTGTTTTGGTTTTTCTTTTGTTGACTATTTTGATGTTATGTCTTCACAACGGCTGCTTTCAGGGCCAGATTGGTCAGCTTGGCAGCCCGCTAACCTCGATGATGAAGTACTGGTAGATGAGTCTCGGACGTAGTATTAACGATGACAGGCAGCATTATCAGGACCAAAGTCGTGAGACAGTGAAATGGTGGTCCCTCGGACGTCACTCGGCATACCACTCCCCCATCCATAATGGGTTTTGGAGTGTATGTTGACGCGGGAAATAGCCCTACGCGGATTATAGCTTAACGTAGTCTGTACAGCGTTGGATTGGTTTCTGTCATCGAAAGTAGTAAGTCGTTGATCCATCTAACAGTAAACCCTCATCGAAGATAGCGGGTAAAGGAGAGCTGACCCAGCACGTCCGTTCAGTTGTAATGACTGAGACGTGACTGTAATGATTCTGATTGGATTGTTGTTTTACACTAGTCATTTTGGGGCCCTTTATAGCTTTTAGTTCGGTGTGAGCCAAGGCTCCGTGTTGAAGGCCGTACTTTGACCTATAATTGTTTACTTTTTACACATTGTGGCTTGGATGGATATTTATCTGTATAGGAATGATCGCTCTTAAATGACGATTTTTGTTTGCCCTCTTTTGTATTTTGGGTAAAAACTAAAGAATTAGATAGAAACTCTAAACAGAAAAAAATTATCAGCAATACCAGATCAACAATAAAGAGCTTTTTGTCATGAAATCTATTCTAGTCTACAACTTTTGAGACTGTTCATTGTTGAAGATGCACATTATAATTTGTTTCCGAACTGTTCGGGACATAATTGAGGGTCCTTCCTTTCTTTATTATGTATTCTTTATCTCTTTTGCCCATCATTATCTATTCTTTATCTTAGTACTCCATGGTTTGCTATTTTTTATTTTTTAGGACCCCAGTATTCGCTATTCTTATATTTTAGTACCTCATTATTCTCTAATCTTTATTTTTGTTGCCATTTATTCTCCACTTTTTGCCCATTATTCTCTATTCTGTAAACCGCATCCAGACCCTCATATATAATTGGGTCTAAGTAGGTGAATTAGAACGAAACACATAAGTAATCTGCAACTGCTAGCTTTTGTTATATAAGAACAGTTATTACTGGGACAAACAATTAGGCAAACACAAGCTACATTAGTAGATATGAAAAAATAAATAACACTGTGTGGCATCACCCGGTCAAATTCTTCTTATTTTCATTATATTCTACGTTTTACTGACGAGCAAAGTTTTGTGGTACTGATTCCTAATAATGTAGCTACTATTTAGGGCTGATAATGATCCGTAATTGGCTACTCTCTCTTCAAACAGTCAGAATGAGACCGGGTGGTACCTGTTCAAAGAAGCATGTGACGAGTTCAACCTTGTTAAAACACTTTTATCCTTCAACTATTCAGTTTACGTTTTCGTAGAACAAATTTATATCATATTTAAGCTGGAACAACACTGTATTTCGAAATAAACTATTGTTTTCAGAGAAATTTATGTAAATAAAGCAAATAAATTGTACGGCGAAAAGGATTATTATTGTACGGGGAATATAAGTGATACTTTTTGCTATCATTGTTTTGTTTGTTTTGTTTTGGTTTTTTTTTGCTTCGGGAGTGCCTTTATCTGGTGGTGAGGCTACATAGTGAACAAGTGAATTTTATTTGATTGACTTTAACTTTTACTAGGTGTTAAGCAGCTTGATCTTTCAACAGATATTTTTATTCGTGGGCGCGGGGGGACACAATCTTAAGAATTTTTGACACTAAAATTTTAGTAAACATGGTAAAGGGGACAAAAAAATCAGTACACAGTTTTTACAAACATATTAACAGTCGATAAAGATTTATGACCCATTGACATATAAACGTCTACCCTTTGTAATATTACCTCTGCAAAATTGCACCCAATTGATAAAAAAAACCAAAAAAAAACGTGCAGGACAGCTGGCTTTCCACTTCTTGTTTACTTTAGTATCAACATACTTTCTCTGTCTCTGTTAGGTGTATAAAGGATAACAAAAATTAACAAAATATATAGACAGATAGACAGTACACAAGATCCCAACTAATAAGAAGGGGTATTAGGGGGTCTTATCCCGAATTCCCGAAAATGAAACGGCTCAAGTCCTTTCGTCCCTCAAACAACACTAGACTAATCAAGGAAAATAGACATACAAAAACAATGAACAATAAACATCCGTGGTCCAGATACTCTGAATTACCATTGTCCCAGGTTAGGGTAGGGTTGGGCACTCACAAACATGTTTGACCCTCCACATGCTTTATGTGCCTGTCCCAAATCTGTAATTCATTGATTGTCGTTGGTTAATGTCTGTCGTATTAATTTTTCGAAAAGAGTCTTGTTGCAAATTAAAGCGTTAGATTTCTCGTTTGAAGTGCTTCATATTTGTCGTGTCGGGGCCTTATATATAGCTGAGTATACAGTATGGGTTTTTTTTTGTTGTCATTATTGAAGGCGTACGGCGTAATGTATAATTGCTTATATCTTCGTCATTTCTACTCTGATGGATAGTTGTCGCTTTGGCAATCATACCACATCTCCTTATTTTTATAGTCACGAAATGTGGGTTCCAAAACCGCTCCCTTATTAATGTCTCTTTAATACCGTTATACCATCTAAGATTTCCAAATACCACCTTAGAATATTTATGCGGGTTTTTTTTTCTCGCAGTTCTATCTTTAAGTTTAAAATTCACTATCAGGTGAACAGACCTGCCAATTTTCGATATACACTTTTTGGAGAATCAGCTGAAATCAAAACAATTCGAGTTTATCAATGCATATATGTAAAGCGATCAGTAACTAATATTACAATTGTTACAAGTAACTCTGACGTAACACAAGAATGGAAACCATAAATTACAAAAAGATGTTTTCTTGTAATGCATTCTGAAAAATTGACAATATGTCATTGCATTGGTAGATTGAATAGCCATCAATGACTGTTAATTTTCCATGTATATCAATCGCCCATGTGTTATCTGATAATAATTACTATAGAACCATTGACAGATATAGCATATTTATTGGTCTGTGATGGAGTGTCTATTTCTGTATTTTTCACAATTGAGAAAGATCGTATTTTCAGACTAAATTTACTATTGATTTCAATCTTCAACATTGTGCATTACTGGTGGATTTTTATATTACAATTTGATAAATCTTTTTTTATTATTAGTATTAACATTATTATTAGATAATATTATGGAATGAACATTAAATGTATGTAAGATACTAGCAGAGTCTAATTCCAGTCAAGTTCATCCAATGGTTGGTTCGTCAGTGAATGTATATCGTCAAGGTCGATTGTATTAGCAACATAGCTAAATGATTTAACTGGATTTTGTCCAGATAAGAAAAATCTAAATGAGAGATAGATTTTGCAATGGTCAACAATCAGCTTTGCTAGGTAGTGCTGCTTTGTCTTGAATTTTAAAGATACTTTTATATGTTTATCGAATTTTAAAAGTTCTTTCGCTTACAGATCATTATAATGTGTGCGGTTTTTATTCTTCAGAAAAGGTATTCACCTGTGTAAGAAATTAAAGACACCAGTAGTTTACCGGAACTGATTAAGGTTCTATTTTCCTTGTATATCCCTTTTGGTCATTTAGCTCTTAACGTTTCTACGTATTTGTACATCCCTGATGAAAGTAAATTCAGAAAAGTGTTTCGGAAACATGAAATTTATAAGTGTTATTTTCATGTACCGATGTTTAAATTTCATAAATCCATTTATAATATACAAATCAAGATCAAATATAAAACCCAAGGGAATCGAACGAACTTCAAACGGAGCGAGACCAGTTGTGTAGACAGAGATAGCAACTCCTGCTATACATGCATAACCCGCCATGAAAAATGCATTGGCTAGCTGTAAAGAACTTTCACTGGAATAATGCCCAGCGGGAGGATTGGGAAAGATTCTGGATAAAGAAGTTTTATCCAAATGACTTCAACAGAAAGAAATGTCAATTTTGATTTCTAGATGTGTTCATTAGTTTTAATTTTAGCTGTAAATAATATATATATATATTTACATGTACAACTACGTTTTAAAGTGTATAAACACAAAAGAACTATTGCATCACTGCATTTTGAAAAAGATTGACACTGACGAAGGCTATTTGTTGTGTCGAAATATTTGTCAATACGATAGTATTTCATCTTCTTCGTATATTATAATTTTTTATCAGTTTCGTTGCAAAATCGTTAGACTTTTATAATATTTTCTTATTGTACAGTATTGTCAATTCTATATGATAGGTACCTATCAAGTATGACGATTGATAGTTTTCTATAAACTCTTATATCTATCTATATATATATTCTTGTCCAACAAGAATGTTTAGCTTCTTTATGTTGTGATAAGTTGTAAAATAGCAATAACATGAATACTCCTACATACCTACATATTTATTTGTAGTCCAATTTATTGCTTGATATTCTATTTTTTTTTACTTATTTGGTGTTGTTGTTCACTCTTTAGATGTATATTTTTTTTGTATTTGTACTTTTATCGTTTTCATAACGATCCGACACTTTCGTAAGAATGAATATGACTACTTTCATATAGATTATTACTCATATAAGATTTAATTATTTTCTCTTGGTATAGGAACAAAGATCGTGTAATTTGAAGGAAATTGCTATACATTAAAAGAGGTTTACCGACTCTCCCGTTCACCACTTATTTGTTGTACAAAATATGTCAAGTCATACGTATGCTTCAATATACTTATTATATTATTAACTCCAATGGTGTTAAAATTAATTTGTATACTTTGTAATATCAGGGTTTCTTTGTACTTAGTTTTTTTTTAGCAAGATAAGTTAACTAATATGTTCTGGAATTTACCCAATTATTCCTAACTCTTCGAAATCTTAAAAAATAGGTTGAAATAATTAGCTCAATTTTATTTCATAGACCAATTATTATACCCAACTCAGTAAATACAAAAGTCTTCTTTTGGAAGGGCTTAAATCATAAATCGCAAAATGAATCCACTCCGATTCAAACAAAAAGTTCTCTAATACTAAGTTTCTAAATTTTTTATTGAACTAGTATTTGTTTAGTTTGGTAGACATATTTGTCAACAGACAGCCGGTATCCCTATGGGATCCAACCGTGCCCTCTTCTCGTGTAATTGTTTCTTTATTCGTATGAGGCAGACTTCACAAAGTAGAAAGAAAAAAAGTCAGTATTATTCTTTAACTTCATGTTCCGCTATGTAGATATTATCTCCTTACGGAATAAAATCAAAATGGTTGATCTACCTCATATAACTTCTAAAAAATACACCAGATATACTAGTAGTTGATTATGCTTCTCATCTTGACTTACATCTATAAATTGACAGTTAGGGGCGTTTAAGAACTAAACTTTACAACAAGTGAGATCCTTTTAATTTTCCCATTGAGAACATTCCTCTTCCATGAATCAACATTCCAGCAGTTCCTCCTCCATGCATCCGTAGTTTACATCTCGCAGTGGATATACTATTTCAGGGCATACGTTTCCTATCATGATTTCCTTGATATAGGGTTGGTGATTATGAGAAAGCTATTGAACAAAAGGTTCTCAATGGTAAAGTTGGAAGATTTTCGGACGCTGTCATGACTTGGTTATGCATTATGAAATATCTGTCACAGCAGGAGTGGATCAGGCCATTTTTAAAAGGGGGGTTCCAACCCAGGATAAAGGGGAGAGGATTCCAACCATATGTCCCCATTCAAAAGCATTGATCGTCAAAAAAGGGGGGTTCCAACCATATGTCCCCATTCAAAAGCATTGATCGTCAAAAAAAGGGGGGTTCCAACCCCCGGAAACCCCCACCCCTTGGATCCGCCACTGCATTGATGCCCATAGATATGTTCTCGTGTGTGACCAAACTGATAGTGACTTGTGACCGGATTTGTATTTGTCATGTGCAACACGAAGAGTTCATTCCCATTCTTTTGAAAGGAGGTTTTTGTTGCTTATGGTTTAGTAATATTTGTATCTGTACTATTTTATTTTCCAATTCCTCTGTTGTTCTGTTGGAAACGATCTTGTCCACAAATAAAGTATATCCATTTCAAAATTTCATATTCGGTCATGCACTAAGGTTAGAAAATTACATGTTCCAATGAGTTTTGTAATATTTTAGTTATTGAAAAGACATTTTTGAAATCACCAATTGTGTTATGATATTCACCGGATATGTTTCATCAATAGCCTTAACATGCGTAGCATGACGGAAGCCCTTTTTGGGAACTTAAAATCTTTACCCTTCCAGAGCACGTAAATGTTTCTTCGTTTTTTAGGTATGGTTCGTGTTGGTCAACCTTCAGTTTTCCGTGTAATGTTTTGTGAGCCGTAACGGTTGTTTTTCTTTTGGCCTGAAGTTAGCCATGATGTTGTCTGTCTTTTTCATATTATGGTTTTGATTGACCTCATGGAATTTTCTTCCACTTATTTTACCTGTTCATCTTTTCTTCCTTTTTATTGCTCCTTGGTGCCGCTTGGCAATTATATCTCATCTCTGTATTTTAACATGAAACTATATGCAACTCAAACCAAATGTCTGTATCTAGTCTTAGTTTAAAGATAACACAAATATTATTTATCTGAAAGGTGTCGATTATAAAATAGATATACCAGTAATTGAGTAATTGAATCCAATTGATTACCGAAGATAGTGTTATAATTTTCTTTTCTATAAAATGCTTCACTTAGAGGCGAGATGAAATGAAATATTCGCAAAAATATTCGAATTCAAATTTTGACTACATTATTTGTGTATATGCAGCTTTTCCCGAAATCTTAAGAGTTGATCTCGTATGCGTGTCCATTATTCAACAATAGCAATAATAAATGCACGCAACTTACAGTAAGTGTAATTCCATTTCGGCATGTTGTAAACCTGTTGGTCGTAAATTGTGGTTTTCGAATATTGAAACACATAAGACACTTTAATTGTCCAAATGAGCATCTGGTGCAGTAAAATTGGAACCTTTAAAGTGATAACCATTCTGGTCATTTACAGAATTACAAAATCATTTAGAAAATGGTCTCAGTAGGTATAAGTCGAACGTAAAAATTTCAACTTCACTTATCTGTTTCATAGCCCACTCCAATTTTACACAATAAAATAGGATTTTCACCATAAAAATATGATAAGCATACACCAAACGCTTCGATACCTGTCAGCAGCGTGACATACACAGTTGATAATGGATCCAATATGGCTGCTGTCATTGAAGTAAAATGAGGAAATTCGGATTTCCCATCGCAAGTAAAAATCAGTTTTAATATAAAAGAACGATTATCAAAAAACGATTACATTTTTAATAAATTGCAGGTTCAATGTTATTGTCACTAAAAAAATCTTCTCGTAAAGTATTAGTTGAAGGTATTCGTAGTGATCCAGTGGTGTACAGCAAATTAAAGTAATCCTTTGATGATCCATTCTATCCATGGTTTTCAATAAAAATGTTTCTTTTTCTGTTCCTGCACGTGGTAACGCACGTAGTCGTGCAATGGTGATGGTATCTAGCGGAACAATATTGACAAAAGCCAAGATAACTACCATTATTACATATTCCACAGTATCTGAAGCCTATGCTACAAGATTTACATTTTTCGCAATGTTGATATATCCGATTAATACGTCTCTGTAGTAAAATCATTTGTCCTTCGCTCATTTCATTTTCATTTTGTCCGTCATTCTGACAAAACACAACACAACATAGAACTGCTGTTACGAGGCAGACGACAAGAGTCCTCATTTCTAATGGAGATGTTTCAGTTTTACGAAACCAGATATAAGACGGAAATTTATACAGGCTATGTATTTCTGGTACAATTGCAATAAAAAGGTCTAAAAGTAAATGCTTAATAATGATTTATTATTGTGATGAGTGTATGTTTATGCCTTTTATTATACTATTGCATATACGATCATGTACGTTTATACATATTGACGTTATATATAGCGTTAAAAGTACAACTGACCAACTTGTATAAGTATATGATTCATCCCGTATTAGCAGGTACACGTACACTAGTAAAGTAAATTTTAATATAAGTAGCTCGTGTATTGTCCAGAATTAAACCATTGTTTAGTCCTGGTATCTATGATGAGTTTATTCACTTTGTAATTTGTATGTGTATATATCGGAAATAACTGTTATATTATCTGTAGTGAGAGAATGTACGAAGGGGGCAATAACAAATAATCAGTCCAAAATATGCAGACAACACCATGGTAAAATAGAAAAACGACGAAAAGATATTAACAAAACACTACACAGAGAACTAAAGAACGAACAGCATGTATCTCACTCTAAACCGTCGGTGAACTCTGGTGTTCCATAAGGATGAGCAATTCCTGCTCCACTATTGGAACCCGTTGTGTTACTCATTGGAATAATGAACTCTGGTGCTCCATAAGGATGAGCAATTCCTGCTCCTCTAGTGGTACCCGTGTGTTACTCATTGGAATAATGAACTCTGGTGCTTCATAACGATGAGCAATTCGTGCTCCACTAGTGATACCCGTTGTGTTACTCATTGGAATAATGAACTCTGGTGCTCCATAAGGATGAGCAATTCCTACTTCTCTAGTAGTACCCGTTGTGTTACTCATTGGAATAATGAACTCTGGTGCTCCATAAGAATGTGCAATTCCTGCTCCACTGGTGGTACCTGTTGTGTTACTCATTGGAATAATGAACTCTGGTGCTCCATAAGGATGAGCAATTCCTGCTCCTCTAGTGGAACCCTTGTATAACTCATTGGAATAATGAACTCTGGTGCTCCATAAAAATGAGCAATTCCTGCTCCTCTAGTGGTACCCGTTGTGTTACTTATTGGAATAATGAACTCTGGTGCTCCATAAGGATGAGCAATTCCTGCTCCTCTAGTGGTACCCGTTGTGTTACTCATTGGAATAATGAACTCTGGTGCTCGATAAGGATGAGCAATTCCTGCTCCTCTAGTGGTACCCGTTGTGTTACTCATTGGAATAATGAACTCTGGTGCTCCATAAGGATGAGCAATTCCTGCTCCTCTAGTAGTACCTGTGTGTTACTCATTGGAATAATGAATTCTAGTGCTCCATAAGAATGTGCAATTCCTGATCCACTGGTGGTACCCGTTGAGTTACGCATTGGAATAATGAACTCTGGTGCTCCATACGGACGAACAATTCCTGCTCCTCTAGTAGTACCGGTTGTGTTACTCATTGGAATAATGAACTCTGGTGCTCCATAAGGATGAGCAATTCCTGCTCCTCTAGTGGTACCCGTGTGTTACTCATTGGAATAATGAACTCTGGTGCTCCATAAGGATGAGCAATTCCTGCTCCTCTAGTAGTACCCGTTGTGTTACTCATTGGAATAATAAACTCTGGTGCTCCATAAGGATGAGCAATTCCTGCTCCATTAGTGGTACCCGTTGTTACTCATTGAAATAATGAACTGTGGTGCTCAATAAGGATGAGAAATTCCTGCTCCACTAGTGGTACCCGTTGTGTTACTCATTGGAATAATGAATTCTGGTGCTACATAAGAATGAGAAATTCCTGCTCCACTAGTGGTACCCGTTGTGTAACTCATTGGAATAATGAATTCTGGTGCTACATAAGAATGTGCAATTCCTGCTCCACTGATGGTACCCGTTGTGTTACGCATTGGAATAATGAACTCTGGTGCTCCATAAGGATGAACAATTCCTGCTCTTCTAGTGGTACCCGTTGTGTTACTCATTGAAATAATGAACTCTGGTGCTCCATAAGGATGAGCAATTCCTGCTCCTCTAGTGGTACCCGTTGTGTTACTCTTTGGAATAATGAACTCTGGTGCTCCATAAGGATGAGCAATTCCTGCTCCTCTAGTGGTACCCGTGTGTTACTCATTGGAATAATGAACTCTGGTGCTCCATAAGGATGAGCAATTCCTGCTCCTCTAGTGGTACCAGTTGTGTTACTTATTGGAATAATGAACTCTGGTGCTCCATAAGGATGAGCAATTCCTGCTCCACTAGTGGTACCCGTTGTTACTCATTGGAATAATGAACTCTGGTGCTCCATAAGGATGAGCAATTCCTGCTCCACTAGTGGTATCCGTTATGTTACTCGTTGGGATAATGAATTCTGGTGCTCCATAAGGATGAGCAATTCCTGCTCCATTAGTGGTACCCGTTGTTACTCGTTGGAATAATGAACTCTGGTGCTCCATAAGGATGAGCAATTCCTGCTCCACTAGTGGTATCCGTTGTGTAACTCGTTAGGATAATGAACTCTGGTGCTCCATAAGGATGAGCAATTCCTGCTCTTCTAGTGGTACCCGTTGTGTTACTCGTTGGAATAAGGACGTGATTGAATGAAGCACGTTGGGTAGTCTTAGACGTGTCATCAAAATGCAATAATTCCACATGCAATAGTGAACAATTATTCAGATTCGCTCTCACCACATATGGAATTTACTGACCCCGTATATATCGTATTAGGTCACTAGCACACTGTGTAACGAATTTATCTTACCGACTATCATAATATGGGGGATTTAGACGTATAGTTGTAAACCTTGATATCACGTTAATAGAAACATTCAATTATTTACAGTGAGAAAGTCAGCTTCTCTAAGACATGTTTTTTTTAAAACATGAAAAAAAATCAATTATGTATGTTAAGGGAGCTATCATTTGCTTTTTATGGGGGGGCTAGGATGAAACATATTGTCCTGCATTTTTTTTAGTTGTAATCTCTGTCCTGCCTTTTTATTTTACTAGTTTATCCTGACTTTTTTTTACCTAAATTGTCATCCTGCCTTTTTTTTTTTTTGCAAAGTGTCTCATCCTGTCTTTTTTTTTTGCAAAGTGTCTCATCCTGCCTTTTTTTTTTTACTCAAAACTCCTGTCCTGCCTATTTTTTTCAATTTTCATCCTACCCCCCCCCCCCCCCCCCCCCCCCCCCCCCCCCCCCCATAAAAATCAAATGGTAGCTTCCTAACAATGTATATAAATGTGAGAACAACACCGTTTGTTTTCAAGGAACGTAACTCTACAACTAACCGTGTATTTAAAATGAAATACATACGACCACTGACATTATATTCAATTTAGCGGTTATCACGTGTTCGCTTTTAACCAATGATATTCCAGGTAAGTCAAAATTAAATCTATGTCCAATTATTAAGTAATAACAACCCAAAGAGCTTCCTTTAACAAAAAAGGAACAGTATGTTATGAGATAATATTAACAATTTAATAACTTAAGTTCAGGAAACTATCTCCAATAATAAATTAATTAAGCCATTACTATTCAGTTGCAAATAAGAATCTTCATTTACAAACTTAATATGGAAATTACTTAACTGAAGAATTATCTTGAAAAAGAAAGTTCTATTACAACTTTCATTAAAGTACAAGAAAGTACTTACAATCGTAAAAAACAGTATATCAAAATATCCACAATGTTGTAACGCATATAACTTTGAAAGGTACACTGATATCGGTTACAAAACATTTACAACTAGATGTTTGGCCTAAAACTTCTCTAAATCTGTTGATATTACTACAATTAGATTGATTGATTGATTGGTGTTTAACGTCACTTTCAACACCATTGTGCTATTTCGTGGCGGTCAGTAGTTATTGGTGGAGGAAGCCGGAGTGCCCGAAGAGACCACCGACCTTCGGTAGGAAAACTAACAATCCTAGTACATTAAGATTCGAGTCGAGTGCACCTGCCACGTGCGGGATTCGAACTCACAACCTCAGTGTTGACTGGCTAGTGATACAGTAGGTCGACTACTTTTTCTTGATAAAATTTTATTCAAATATGTACGATAAAAAATCACCAGACAGTACCTGGTGTCACAAACAAACAGTTACATGTAGTCAATTAAAACAATATCAAAAGCAATTCAACAAAAGATTAATATGTTATTTCTATGACATATCAACTAGTATTATAGTTTAGAATTAATACAATATTTCTGCATGGCCATCTGCTTTAATAACAGGATTGTCTTATATAAAATATTTTTCTAATAATATAAAACGTTCTTTTTCTCAGATTTAAAAGATAAAAAAAACTGAGAGATGTAGTTTTCTAACAATGTTTTAAAATAGTTGACTACTTAGACCACTCGTCCCTACTACAATAACACCATAGCGATGTCTTTATAATGTTATAACCGAGGTATTTTCGTGTACTCAAATAAGGCAGCCTAAATACATACTCAGGGACTGCTCTGGCTGATTAGCTTGGGGTCGTAAACAAGGTCATAAACTTGTCGCCAGGTAAAAATTCGTACAATTTATTTTTAAAAATTTTACTTTTACCAATTTAAATGAAGATCGATAATGATACCGTTATAGTCAAGAAATGAAAAATTTGACATAGTAAATGTTGGCGCCAGAAATATCGCCAGCAGCCGTATTTTATCGCCAGATGAAATAAAAAATCGCAAATTGCGACATTGGCTGTAACGGTATCATTATCGATCTTCATTTAAATTGGTAAAAGTAAAAAAATAAATAGTACGAATTGTTAGCTGGCGACAAGTTTATAACTTTGTTTACGACCCCAAGCTAATCAACGGTTACAACAGGTGTCATAATCTGTTGTAAAAGGTAATCCGTTTATCGGATGGGTCATTAATGATCACCAACATTAATTCTTTCAAATAGAATCGGTCAGTCGGCATTTGTCTTTTCATTAGAAGAAATTTTCACACACAATTTGCAACGTTTACCGTAGTTTCATGAAGAAATCGTAACTGACAGAAGACTCATCAACTTGTTAAAAAACATCTTTTTACTTGTTTTCCGTAAAAAAATATCAAATTCAGACGTAATTTGTCTTTGCCTGCCCTCACTTTTGATTCGAAAATAACAAAACCGGCTGCCATTGTTTATCGTACTTCTACTGCGTACTGTGTAAAACCGTTTATTTCAAGAACGGACAATTCTCTTGGAGAGGTAGTTTCTATTTTTGTAGAGAACATATCAAGGTTTTTTTGGATAATGAACAGATGTGTATATAATTGAGGAACATTTTAGACTTTTAACAATGAATGAACTTTTTTACTTTATGTATGTGTATATAGAAGCGATGAATCAGCCTAAACGTGTACGATGGCTCATGTAAATATCTGTGATAGGGTCACATACCCCAGAAGAGTTTTTTTTTTATTATATCTCTTTTTAAGCTTTAAAAGTTTTACCTTTGAAATCAACTGAAGATTTTTAAACGTATTTATAAGGGAGTTTACGCCGATCTGGAGTATTGGTGGTTCTCCTGATATAGGAGGGAGTTACAGAATAGGTAACAGGTAACAGGTATAATCCTCCGAAGAAGGAGCACACCCGAATTAAGAAAGATAACTCAATTTTATTTTTCCTAGTATAGAGATACCTACTGAAGATATGCCTACATACTTCTGACTTAAGAATTTATATGTTTAGGAGGTCTTTTGAGTTATAGGCAAAGTTAAGAGGGTCTTTGTAGGAGGATGGGTAGGGTGCTTGGGTCATCATTTTCTGTATTCTTTAATTTTTATACAAATTTTCACTATTCTGTATATCTAAACACCCGTTATTCTCTTTTCTTCATTAAATTGCCCATTTTTTCTATTCTTTATTTTTTAATTTAAAAACATATTCTCTATTCTGTATAATATACAGACCATAAGCTAATTATATGGACAGAAACATTGATCAATAGTCATTATATAAGTCCTATTAGTCACTGTTTGGAGACATAAAAGTTCAAATAAAAACATACAATATGCTATTTTGTGGAAAAACAGATGCTTTGTTTTAATCTTTATTGTTATATTTTTATTCGTATACGTATGAAATACTGTCAAAGAAAATAAAAGTACACATGTTTTTTTTTCCATGTATATAAACCCTATGCAATAACTACCTTAGTGTAACATGTTAAATGATGTACAGTGCAGGATGAGTGCATAAGAAATTTAAATTGAACATGGTTTCAATTTTAGTAGAGGAAATCAAGACTCTAGCTGGCTCTAAAGTTGGTTCCAAGTTTTCAAAACTGGCGACAAAATATAGCAGCTGGCGATTTTTCTGGCTCCAACTTTTTTTGAGCCAGAGCAGTCCCTGTAACTGCATCAAAAAAACTAAGTCCTTTTATGAGTAAATATAAAAAAGTACGAAAAATGATTTGACAGTTGCGCTCTTTTGATTAAAAAATTTTTTTTTGTCCAAATTTTGTAAAATACCATGCAGTTTTGACAAAGATATTAATGTTCAAATATTTTTAAGCACAAGTTGAACTTAGAAAAATGTTGACACCTCCGACGACGCCGACAACGAAGATGTATGGAACGCCACAGCTGTCTTATGTGGACCTCTGATATTACTCTATGTTGTTTTATTATTACTTGATGATATTTTGTCTTTTAATTACTTGATATGGTTTTGACATTACGTAATGATGTTTTGATATAACTCAATATGGAATAGTCATTACTTAATGATATTTCGATATTACACGATATGGTTTCGTATTGACTTGATATAGTTTTGTCATTACTCAATATGGTTTTGTCATTACTCGATGTGGTTTCACCATTATTTAATGTGGCTGTGTCATTAGTCAATGTGGTTTTAACATTACTTGATGTGAATGTGACTTAACGTTATGTAGTTGTTTCATTACATGATGTGGTTTTGTTATTTCGTTTTGATGATTTGCCTATTCTTTATATGGTTTTAAAATTACGCAATGATGTTTCAAAATTTGACGATTTTTCACTACATGATGTGTTTGTTTCATTATTTGATGTGGTCCTGTCATTCTTTGATGTGGTTATCCCATTACTTGAAGAGGTAAAACCACGTGACCAATTCGGAAAAAAATATGTTCTATTTTTAAACATATTTCAATATATCGTTTGTTTAATGTGCTTTGGATGGGTATCGCTATCCATTGAGTTAAATCAATGATTATTGGTTCAAAACAGAGGCTTTATTCAACTGTTCGAGTGGTTGTTCAGAGTTATTTGGTATGAAAAAGGGGAACGGCCGACAATAATAAGAAAAAAAGTATTAAAAAGTTTACAGTATTTCGGACATAATTGGGATATCCCCAAACCACTTGGTCCTGTTGTTATTATCCTAAGTTCTCAAACGGAAGCAGTATTTTTGTAATAAATTTGTAAAATATTCCACGGAACCCCGTGTCTCGCCTGATATTGCTGCTGTAAGTGTAAAAGCGTCATGTTGATCGGCTTTACATTTACTCTATACATTTATCGGTAAAAAAAAAAAATGTTTTTCTGTAGATGCTTTTTCTTGAAATTGAGGAATAACTCCTATACAAGTTTTAAAACACTTCATGGAGGTTTACAAATTTATCATGTCAAAACAGTTTAATTCGGTTTTACTTAACTAAAACAAAACTGTATGGTTTTCAACAATGAGCAAAAACCATACCCTATTGACTACATGATGTGTTTGTTTCATTATTTGATGTGGTCCTGTCATTCTTTGATGTGGTTATCCCATTACTTGAAGAGGTAAAACCACGTGACCAATTCGGAAAAAAATATGTTCTATTTTTAAACAGATTTCAATATATCGTTTGTTTAATGTGCTTTGGATGGGTATCGCTATCCATTGAGTTAAATCAATGATTATTGGTTCAAAACAGAGGCTTTATTCAACTGGGAACAGTTTAGATATCAAAATTTCAGATGAACAAATAGAGAATGTAGATTGTGAAAAACTTCTCGGTTTATATATCGACAAAAACCTAAATTGGAATGAGCAAATAGATAAAATGTCATGTACAATATCAAATAGAATCAATTTATTACAAAAGATAAGAAAATATTTACCTATGCATATACGTATTATTTATTTTAATGCTTATATTCTGCCATTGTTTGATTATTGTTGCAATATATGGGGAAGTTGCTATGAAAGTGGAATAAATAAACTTAATAAATTATTAAAGAAATCTGCTAGGGTTAAAGTAGAAGCTGACATAATGACATCATCCAGTTTGTTGTTTAATAGTTTAAACTGGTTAAATGTGGAAAAACGCATTCAATATCAAAAGGCAATACTTGTATTTAAATCATTAAATGATATGGTTCCTAACTATTTACAAGAAAACTTTCATTTTATTGGTAATCAGAATTATAATTTACGTTCGGCTGATGAAAAACTATTACATCTTCCGAAACCAAAAACAAACTGTTTAAAGAAAACATTTACATATTCAGGTTCTCAAATATGGAACAGTTTACCAAATGAAATAAAAATGAGTAATACACTTGTATCTTTTAAAACAAAATGTTACAAATTTTTCATCAATTGTGCAAATTAATATGCTTTTTCATTATTATCTAGATACAATTGTATATTGTGTATAATATATCATTATAATATTGTATGTACTTATAAATATGTTATTATTATTTTGAAGACTCTCAGGAAGATTAGTTTTAACTAATGGGATTATCCTCTTGAAATAAAGATTATTTATTTATTTATTTATTTATTTATTTATAGTAAGCTATAAAAGGTCCCGAAATGAAAAATGTAAAAAACTAGAAACCTAACGATCTATGGATAGATAGATTGATACTTTATTCTCTAAAAACTAAATACAAGTTTACAGAGAAACATACAATATAAATACAGATACAATATTCGAGGTAAACAAATCCAGTATGATATTATAAAAGTAATATACATGGCATACATGTTTAGTAACATGTATAATGAAAGGTTAAACTCAATAGAAATAAAAAAAATGGAGATGGAGACTCCGACGCCACTATCGACGACGAAATATAGGTTTGTTGTGTCTCACTGCCGCTACATTGATGTCGCAGGTTCGACACAAATCAAAAGACTTGAACTTTATTGTTAACAAATGAAACACTTCAAATCAACTCACACTAAAGTTAGAGAGAAACGGGGGAAGGGGGGCTCGGACTAAGCGAAAAAGCATCAATACTATAAAATAAGAATTCTCCGATTTTTTTTTAGCGTAAATGATCATTTGAACTTATACGAATATCAATCTTTTTATTGTAATCAATTGAATTCCCTGATCTACCTCGCACTAATTGAAAAATAAACTTTTTGGAATATCTGTTTCATATGTGACGTCGGACATGTTCCAGTGGTCGTAACCTTAAAACCGTCATCTTTTCCTTGAATGTAAACTACCAAATTAAACCAAATCACTGGGTTTGTACTTTCTCGAATAACACGACGGGTGCCTTTCTGGAGCATCCGAGATCACCCCGATGGATTTATATTACCCAGTCATACCGATCTATTGAAACAGCCAAATGAAACTGTTTTGTGTGAAAGTTGGGAGGGGTGGCATATTGTTTTACCCCTGTCCGTCCGTCCGTCTGTCCGTCCCATTATGGGTATATAGTTATTCCGCATAACTCCTCCTACAGTTTGAATCATAGGAAGTTTTCTCTTTACTGTCTGTTTGTACATATATTGAAGGTGTGCATGTGGTCAGGGTTTTTATTTTTATTATCTTTTGTTCTTTTGGGAGATAATTGAACTTTTTTTTGGTCATTTTTGGGGTATAAGCGGTTAAATGAGTTGAGTGCGGGGGCATCACTTTGTCTAGTTTACATTTTTTTCTCGTGTTGTGCTGTTCACAACTGTAACAGTCCGATGTAAGGTTAGGATTTAGCGCTCACATACATGTTAAACTCCGCCACGTGCACTTTCTTTATGTACCTGCCCCAAGTCAGGAGCATGAAGTTCAATTGTTGTCGTTGTATAAATGTGTGTCATTTATTTTGTAGATTGTTTATTTATAAATAAGACCGTTTGTTTTTTCGTTTGAATTTTTTCACATGTTGCATGGTGGCCTTTTGTAGCTGACTATACGGTGTGTTGAAGGCTGTACGGTTGCCTATATATGATTTCTTACATCCACTGCATTTAAACTCTGATGGATAGTTGTCTCATTGTCAATCACACCACATCTAACTTTATTTCAACTTCTATGTTGCGTTTTGTATACTGTAACATTGTTTATCTTTTGTACGCATACCCCGGAGCCCTCTTTTCGGAAGCCCGAGCAAAAGTCCTTGTTCTGCGATAGAAAATTTAATTACGAACTCATATAAGATAGCTCGAATTTCAACTCAAAATCTTAATTAATCTAAATGAGACTTAAATTCGAATCTTACTCAAACTCCACCTCAAAAAGTGACTCAAATTTAATGTTGTAACTAGAACTCTACCTCAGTTAAATGTGACTCAAACTCGAAGTCCAACTCGAAACTCAATGCTAACTAAAACTTTAATTCTAATAATGACTTGAATTCGAAATCGAAGACTAACTCAAAGTTGAACTCAAACAGTAACCCGGACTTTAATTTGAACTCTAATTCGATGGAATGCCACACGCATCCAAGGCACATACATCATGGAAATCTATCTAAAAATAGAACAGGTTTTTCCGAATTGGTCACGTGATTTTACCTCATCAAGTAATGGGATAACCACATCAAAGAATGACAGGACCACATCAAATAATGAAACAAACACATCATGTAGTGTAAAATCGTCAAATTTTGAAACATCATTGCGTAATTTTAAAACCATATAAAGAATAGGCAAATCATCATTACAAAATAACAAAACCACATCATGTAATGAAACAACTACATAACGTTAAGTCACATTCACATCAAGTAATGTTAAAACCACATTGACTAATGACACAACCACATTAAATAATGGTGAAACCACATCGAATAATTACAAAACCATATTGAGTAATGACAAAACTATATCAAGTCAATACGAAACCATATCGTGTAATATCGAAATATCATTAAGTAATGACTATTCCATATTGAGTTATATCAAAACATCATTACGTAATGTCAAAACCATATTAAGTAAAGACAAAATATCATCAAGTAATAATAAAACAACATAAAGTAATATCAGAGTTCCACATAAGACAGCTGTGGCGTTCCATAAAGATGGCATGTAAGATATTAGGTGTCAGACCGCCAATTCAAAATCCCTATCTTTTCAACCATATTTTGCAATTTTCACAGCTTTCTAAATATTTTACCGTAAGTTTAACCTCATAGAAACTAGGTATATCATGAATTGTACGTGTATCGCCTTTCTACATGCCAATTTTCAACCTATGTTTAAAGTCTTGTAGCGAAATACTAACGTTCGGATAAAAGTACTGCTAAAATTAACCCCTGGTTTTCTGGAAATCTTAAATAAGTATACTATGGAGCGCATTCATCCTCAATATTTAGTGCAATATCATGGACAAGTAAATTTTGGTTCAAAATGGTCTACATATATTTCTCTTTCAACAAAAGTTTCATTTCTGCAAATTTGTTGGTTAGTTTAAGTAAACAATGACGTCAAAAGCACTGTTTTTATCAGAGAAGGGCTACTTTTACATACGTTCTAAATTGGAGTGGGTGAATTGGTGGTCTGACACCTGTATGTCTCGCTTCAGCGACAAAATGTCGCAGGCTCGACAAAAATTCAATTTAACAGTTTTCCTAGTAATAAAAGTCCATGTTTTACTTGAAAAAAGTATGTCCCTTTACAACTTCATTTCTTAAAAATCCTTTATATTATATCAAAATTGATTCACTAATCGGTGTTTGCTTAACATCCAGTGGCAAATGTTTCATGCATATTCAGGACGATTTTTTAAATATTAAAACTCTTCCAAAAATGAACAAATTATACAAAAAAACGAAAAAATAAAAACTTTAAAAAAAATCCTTGTTATCAATTTAGCTTCGAAAACAAGACCCATTTAAAATAAAATTTATATTATTTTTGATTTGTGTAATGACTATTTCAATGGTAGATAATGAAACTTAAGTTTCTAAGTTATTAACATAAAAAGGTCAATTTTGGTAGGGAAATAATTCCGGTGTAATTATAAAGAAAAATAAACATGGCAATGATAAAATTTTAATGTACACCTGCCAAAAATATTTACACACTACAATACTACGGAATCGTATAAGGAACAAAGTCAAAATTTCAAGATTTTAAAAGTTAAATTTCGAGTTGCAGTCGAAATTTTAAGATTTTCAATGTTTAAATTTTGACTTAAGAAAAAAAGTTCAATTATAATTTCATTTTCACTGTGCCCTTACTACGATTCTTTAGAAACATTCCATTGTTTATTTCTAAATGATTATTTTTCAATCGTATTAGGGACAAAGTGAAAATCAAATCATTATTTAACTTTTTTTGAAAGTCAAAATATCAAGATTTTAAAAGTTAAAATTTCGGATTAAAGTCGAAATTCAAATTAAAAATGAGTTCAATACTAATTTCATTTTCACTGTATCCTTAATACGAGTTTCATTGTTTATATTTAAACGTTTTTTTTTTCTTCTTCAGAACATTCAAGTAATTTAATTTCCCTAGCAAAATTGTTGACATGGTTTACCTAGGAAAATAAATCTGTGAAATTTCATAAAACATAGTAATAAAGTATGTAACCATAGACTCTTTACAACTACTAGCAACTTTTAAGTCCAGTCACATTTTATTAGGACTAATTAATCGCTTACAAAAGCAAGGTCCATATTCGTACCACATTAACATGTTATCGACCTGAATATGCATTTAATATGCCACTGGACGTTAGACCACCACCCATCATACACCCTTTACAACTACTAGCAACTCTTAAGTCTTGTCACATTTTTTAGGACTAATTAATCGCTTACAAAAGCAAGGTCCATATTTGTACCACATTAACATGTTATCGTCCTGAATATGCATTTAATATGCCACTGGACGTTAGACCACCATCCATCATAATCTCCTGTGAAATTTTTACTACTGCTTTATCTTTAACCTCGGCCGTTATGAATAATTAACCTAGTTAAGTAAAATATAATAATATTAAATAAGGAGATGTGAAAAGCTTTACAATGAAACAACTATTCACCAGAGTCAAAATGACGTAGACTTAGGAAATGTACATATATAATGTGGCGGGGTTCAACATGTTTATGAGCGCTCTAATCTCTACCTAACCTCAGAAAGTGGTGTAAGAGCACAACAAAATAGCCCACTGTAAAAAAAGTAGTTGGCAATGCTTTGATCACAGACCGGCACGAAGCACCAAAAACGACTGACATAAAGACAAAAGATTCATCCAATCTAGAGTACTCGCAGTTACTAAAAGCCAGTTCAAAGCCAATAGAAACTACTAAATAAATCATCTTCTCCCAAACTAAAGTAGCAATCAGTACACATCCAACGAATGTAGTGTAAAGACGTCATAAACAATCTGAGAAAAGCATGACATTGTGCAATGAAAAAATATAAGTATTAAATATCTCCCATACAATTTACTTTACCAGTTAAAAATAGATTACATTCCTTGAAAATTCTAAAACTTCATTACAGACACGGGTATAGCATAGATACCTGGGGACATGGCGATTTTTTTAGCCCTCCCCCATTTTTTCCCAAAAAGTGATAGTAAATACATGTTATTTCTAGTATATTTATGATAATATAACACAGAAAAAGGCAAAAAATAATTGAAAAGAAAAAAAAACGGATTTTGGAAAAAAGGGAGGGCTAAAAAATATAGTCCTGTACCAAAGTACCTATAGTAGCGACAGATTTTGGGAAATATACACACCTGAAAAACAGATTAAAGGTTAACCAGCTTCCTTTTTATGCGTATATCAAAATGTATGGAGAAATGTGTATAATTAATGGTTTTAGATTTACTAGTAGAAAAATTGTCCATGGTCGCCAGTTCAGGATAGTGTGTTGACCCATAGATGACATTTTTGTACTAGAATTTTGACATCAGAATACATTTGAATAGTAATTTCCTAAATACAAAATGTCAACACGCACCTGTGAAAACGACCAATCGACACAATGAACCACAATGCATTGTGGGCTACTACGAGTTTACTGTTAGTTTTGAACACGTGGAATTTGGTTGAAAAATAGCCTTTTATATTGTATCTCGGAACGTCAGTTTGAATTTTTTGTTCATCTAATGTTATACGTGTAAAAAACATCATCTGCTATTTTCATGCTCAGATTTAAAAAATATTGTTCACCAGTTTCGGCATTTGACTTTCCTTTTTCGTCTTGTCAAAAGGTAGTCAAGAACAGGTTTTGTCGATTACTATGCACTGTACCTGTACGTGAAATTAATAAGGAAAAGGTCCATTGACCAGTAAAACTCTTTTGAACCCCTTAAAAGTTTAATAGAATAGAGAATGGAAAATGGGGGTTGTGTCGAAGAGACAACAACCCGACAAAAGAAAAAAAACAGATCAAGGCCACCAATGGGTCTTCAACGCAGCTAGAAAATTCCGCATTTGGAGGTGGGCTTCAGCTTCCCCTAAACAATAGTGTATATATATACTAGTTCAGCGAAATGGACGCATGTTAAAGGAATGGGTAGCATGATACTGTATGCTCTATGATTTTTTTCGTATCATCTATTCTTATGTCTTTCCAAAAAACAACGCCCTTGAATAAAGCACAGCGAACACGATACAGAAATCCTACTTGATACCAAGTATTATAGGCTGCAAAGCATCATGCCATTGATTTTAAAGAAAGACACAGAATGTGTCTGCACTGGTTGCGTTGACTTTCTAGTAAAGTCATTTACATTAAATAAGTCTAATTCAGTTTTCTCAATAATTTGTTATGCAAATAGCCTGGACATCTGTCTATTGCTAACCTCTAGTTGTCTTTATGGTATTTTTGTCGTTTGATTACTATCTCGTTTACATATACATCACATCTTCTTTAATTCCTAGATTAAAACATATCGTATATGTATATATATATATACATATTGAGCTATTTTTATACATATTATCAGTATTTTTAAAATAATTGACACCGAAGAAGGCTATTTGTTAAGCCGAAATATTTGTCAACACGATTTATTAACAACATCTTCGTATAATACCATCTTATATTAGTATCGTTGTGCAAATCTCTAGACTTATATATATACATATATATATAGGCAAGATAAAGGTAAGTAAAGGACATGGATTCATGGTATATAAGATCATGACACAAAATCACTTTTCATAACAGCAATTAAAAAAGCAACTGTGCTTTTCTTTTGTAATTCATCCCAAAGTCAAAGTTTGGACTTTGTAAACCTGTTGTGAATCCAGGAGTAAAATAAAAACAAAATTGAGGATGAATAAAAGAACACAATAAGAATTATTGAGCTTCCCGTTTTTTGAAAATCTCAGTTTTCCGCATGTTTTTCAGTAAAGGCAAAGTTGTGGTCCCCGGACAAAGAAAATTGCTTTAAAATAGATGCCTCAGAGATTGGGCCAGTGAGTGTTGGCAATATCCTCATCTTTAAATATAAATGGCAATACAAATGATGAGATGAAATTTCCTACTTCATCATGCGACAAGTCGTGTGGTGCAAAGGTGAGGAACACGGTGTTTTTAAATAACTTATTTGATTCTTAAGTTCTGATGAAAAAATAATTCGTTAAAAAAAGGATGTGAAAAATAAATTTAAAAAAAAACATTGATTTAAAAAATTTGTTCTTGCATTTTGTGGGGGGGGGGGGGGGGATTTTTGTTTTTATGAAAGTTGAAAATATTGGGGACGGGGTTTCGAAAAAAAACTATGCCCCCTACAAAAGATGAATAGTAGGTGCATATACGACTATAAATCATATCAATTCGTATTGTAACAAAAATAAAACAATCTTTTTACTTTAACTTTAACTCATTTTTATTAATAATAAATATACAATTCATGAAGTTAAGTGTCTGTATCACCTTACCTTCTATGAAATACGTATAAGCTAAATTTCAACTATAAATGAACGTTTCATTCGACATTCTAACATTCGATGTATGACAGTTTTTGATTGAACGTCAGTGTTAGAATACTCTTTCCCTTTCTTCGCTCTGTAGATCAGGAATGACCTCAGCTTTAGCACTATCCCCATCTCGTACAGAGATCTTTTGTGCATACACCAATTGTAACAAATATTGGAATTGTTTTACTTGAGACATTTTAAACTATTATCTTCCTCGACTTCATCTTCATCTTTATACACAGAAAATGAAATACTTCGTAAATTGTTATTGAAAGGAAGCTGACTGTATAACGATCCCGACTGGCAACAACTGTTGTGCATATAATGATTTACACACGGATACCAGATTTGTTATATTTCTTGCCGTGTAGTAGACAAGTTACTAGTACTTCATTTGAAAGATCTGGTACTAGTTCTGTATTGAATTAATCATTAATTACACAAGATGAGACATTGCACAATACTGTTTTCATACTTCGTTTTCGTGAGAGAGATAAAAAAAAATACCTGTTCCTAGCCATTCAAGTTCATTGGTTAGCAGTGGTTGAAATAATGTTAAATTTTGTAATATATAAGAACGAAGATTCCTGGTTACCAAAAGCAAGAGAGTAGTTAGTCAACGCAAAAGTTAATGACGAAAAGCCCTATACATACGAAATTTGATAACCACACATTGTGATGCATGATGTATAACAAAAGTATATATTCTGACAGTGTTGACAAAAACCTCTTGTATTGCCATTCTCACAAATTCCACAATATTTAAAGGCCATGTCACACATTCCACATTGGTTGCATCTCTGTTGTATCATTGTCATTTTCTGTTGCATCATCATCATTTGAGCAACTCCCATGTTGAACTCAAACTGCGCAAGAACGGTATAAGCACATAATATTACACAGCAGACGATAGCGACCTTCATGCTTCCGCTGAAATGATACAACTGGCTAGCTGACCAGGGAATTCAAAGGATTAAAAAATATGTCAATCGAAAGGTAATGTTCGTAAAATATATATACTTAATAAGTGACATGCGCGCTTACTATTAATTAAGTATTATACACATAAGTGTGGGTTGAATGGACTGTAAGTCCACGTGGGATGTATAAATAAACAGTTATCTCTGGTGTAGCAGTTTCAAAACACGCCCCAAACTTATATATTATATATATATAAAAGTACAATAACAAAAATACCGAACTCCAAGGAAAGTTCAAATCGGAAAGTCCCTTATCAAATGGCAAAATCAAAAGCTCAAACACTTCAAACGAATGGAAAACAACTGTCATATTCCTGACTTGGTACAGGCATTTCCTTATGTAGAAAATGGTGGATTAAACCTGATTTTAAACCTAGCTAAACCTCTCACTTCTATGACAGTCGCATAAAATTTCATTATATTGACAACAATTAATGTGTGAACAAAACAAACAGTCATAATAAGTAAAAATGTCAAAAATAGGGATACAGCAGTCAGCATTGCGTTATAATCTTAATCATATAAAAACAAACAAATATGTCAACAAAGAAAAACATAATAGCATATAGACAAAGCACATAAGCAAAAATGAAAGACAAGAATACAAAAAAAGACCACAGCGCAACACATTGGCGGGATGCATAAGTACAAATTATCAGTATATCGGGATTCGGTATAAATTATTCCATCTAAGATAATGGGCTATGAATATACCAGCAGGAGACATCCAAACTAGTAGACTAAGGATGTTTTTCGAGTGTTTTCTCTCTCTCTCTCTCTCTCTCTCTCTCTCTCTCTCTCTCTCTCGAAAATTAAGTGTAGAAACAGTATTGTGCATAAGAAATGCTGGACAAAGCAGAACTGATTTGGTCAAGCGATACTTTAATTATTATCCGAAAACTAAACTTGTCACGGAAGGATGAACAAACGGACACGTGAATCACCATTTACCCCCTTTTCGAGTTGGGGTATAATAAAACAATTTTTTCTTGCAATGGAAATAAATTTTCGTGGTGATTAACAACATTCCCTTTTTATGTGGGAACATTAAAAATCGTCATTTATCCATGATAATATAACAATTGAAGGAATTTAAGTAGCGAGTAAAATGTTAGATCTAAGTATTCTTTTTAGTCAAACTAAGTGAAAACGTTATTTTGCCTTTTATCGTTGTTCTTGTAACCAGTTGAACCATCGCAACAACGTTTTGATCACATGTTTTACTAAAAAATAGCTGTGCGTCAAATTTTCGTAATGGTCGGTCAGCTAGAACAAGAAATATACAAGGCTGGCATTATCTGCGTGATTTCAAAACAGATACAGAAGTCTTTCCTAAAGCCGGAATTATATTTTAACAGTAGAGTAAGAGCCTCTAAAAAGCTCCTTTTTTCTTATTTTTTTTTTGGGAAGTAGACAATCTGTGATGTCGTTCAGTTTTCCCCGATTTCTTTTTATTTATAAATTTACCTTCGCACACAATAAAAGATTTTGTGGTGAGTAAGGTTTTCATACATAATTAAGATCACAAAATATAGCATAGCTTTCGATTAAAACCGGGACTAATTCATCTATTGGTTTAAGATGCAAATGAGGGTAAAAGAAATGATCTTTCTTAATATCTTTTAAAAATATACAAGTTTCTCTTACAAAGGCAAGACAAGACAAGACAATTGATTTACTGCTGATGCACACGTAAGGTGCTACATTAGGATGACAAGTATACATTAACAAATAAATATACATTGTAAGCATGCCAAACTATGAAAAAAAAACAATACAACTGAATTATATACTTGTACAAAGAGTTCAATGTAATTTGGGCTTGTCACCTCGAAAGCAAATGTACTTGGTATCTATATATATACGTTGACATAAGTTGACATTGACTACTCTGTTTATATAAAAAATAAGGAGGTGTGGTATGATTGCCAATGAGACAACTATCCACCAAAAATCAAATAAAGTGGATGTAAGCACTTATAGACAACCTTACTGCCTTCAACAATGAGAAAAACCAATACCGCATAGTCATCTATAAAAGGCCCCGACATGAAAAATATGAAATAATTCAAATGAGAAAACAAACGCCCTGATTAAGGATGTTCGCTTGTCATATTTTGGAATTTTTGTCAGATTTTCGGAATCCTCTGGTTTTATCCATTCGAATGCATTAATTTTTTTTTGCCCATTGACCCCCATTTTTCTTTTTATAAATCTTTTACATGTATAATTATAAGCCATCTGTAGAAGTCTTACAAAATCTTTGTTATTTTTAATAGTTTTTTTACTTGTCAATGATAAAGCTATGAAAAGTCAAGAGAAAACATTTTCCCGCCAAAATTTCAATGGCTAATATCTTGAAAACAAGCACATTGACCTATATATTTTGTTTGCTCCTTTGGTTCCTTTATTTATCCCCTATCAATATACACTAGTGTTATGAAAAGCTTGTTATTTTAAAACTGAGTAGCGAACTTCCATGAACTAAAGACAACTACTGAACTACAGGCTTCTGACTTGTGACAGGCACATAAAGAATGTGGCGGGGTTAAACATGTTGGAAGGCACCAACCCTCCCCTCCTTGTGTCATTTATTGCCCCTCACGTTTTAGGATATTTACGTATCCCTGGCTTTCAAATGTTTTGTTTTGAGCCTTATTAGAAGGTGAATTAGTCCAAACAAGCTCTTCGGACGCACAAATTTTTTAAGTTTTTATTTTATTATAATATACATGTATAGGAAGATCCAAACAGCCAGGACTTTGTTAAATGAACATACCTTTTCAAGAGGATCTGTCATTTCAGAAATTGCATTATCATCATCATCGATTAATTGCAAAGAAATTACACCTTAACGACTTTCTGTAACAAATATTTCGCCAATATTTTTCATATTTTTTCATAAGAGACGCTGATAATTGTAAGATTCAGAGAGGTGTTGCTCCTGGATGTCGAACGAATATTTCGTTTACTTTTTCTGACCTCTCCATCAATTCGTTTTCTCTTATGTACGTATATAGTCGTTATTTTGGGGGTGGGGGGTTGCTTGTCATTACATTTATTTCATGCTTTTTTGGGCATCAAACATCTAGTACCATAATTTACTAAACAGCAATAACCTACCATTTTAATCAATCCTTTTTAGTCAGAATTTCGAGAAATTGAAATTTAAGGTAAAAACTTCATTTTTTCTCTGCTTTGTACATTATAGAACTATTTCCTAACTCTTTAGTTAGTTGTATTTCTTAAAAGTTTAAATGCTACATATACCAATTTTTCGCTATTTAGATGTAGTTCAATAAGTTCTAAATACATACAAAATTTCATAAAAATCCGAAATACATTTTGTACCGTCCAATTACGTGTACTTTGTCTGAAAAGAAACTCAACAAATTGCCATAAACATCACATTTTTCGAGTCCAGTATTGCAGATATGTAATAAATGACAACAAATAACTGGCTTCCTGACTTTGACCTTTCACATTTATAGACAGCACGGGGTTAAGCTAGTTTTAGGTCAACTTGGCATTTTTTGCTATTGACATTACTTGGCATCTGTCGACAATCAATCGTCTGTAAACTTTTTGCACACTTAAATTACTTGACCAATTTTAACCACGTTTGGCAGGAATAATGCTCGGAAGGTCCTCCACAATTGTTCTTCGTTTGATTCTGACTAAACGAAAAACTTGACCATCTTATATTTTGATTTGCTAATTTTCAAAACCCTTCTTCTCTGAAACTTCAAGGCGATTTTTAGAGTTAATTATTTGGAGACACTCTAGAATCTATCCTCATTTCATGTTGATTGGATGGCAAACATGGTGCATTAGTGACACATAGTTATCATTGAAATTTTATGGAAAATCACATTTTTTTTTATTTTCTTCTGTAAAAGAACCAGGCCATTGTAAAATTAAACGGGCAGGAATGATGTATGAAATTTCATAAATCTTCTCTGAAAATTCAAACGAAATTTTTTTGAAAATTTACAGGATTGTTGATTGGAAGAATCTCTATAAAAGCTCTTTAAAATAACCAGGCTTATAATCTAGTAGACAGTCGCGCGTTTCGCCTATTTAATACTCATCAGTTGTGCTCGAATCAAAACGAAGATAAAGACAATTAATCACCAAAATTTCCAAAAAATTGTGCCAAATCTTGAAACCAATAGTATTTCGAAGGATTTTAACATTTGAGGATCAATAAATTTACAGTTAATCACAAAATATTAATATTACATGTCGACATAGGACTACTGACCATTAGACACCCTCTTGTTGTAAGTGTTATTATCAAAAGAAGAATTGCAACGACGGATACCCGAAAATTTTTTAAATGGCAAGGACGTACATGATCTTTAAATTACTTGATAAATCCATGTGGAAAAAAACCTTCATATTGATAAAATCATTACTTACGTTTAAGATCACATAGGTTTATTTATATACAATATGAACTATGAAAAAGTATGATCGCCGGGTCAACTTATTCGGTTCTGATTATGGTTTCTTTTTATACCGTATTTTTTTTAATTAAGCTTTCCTTAAAACACAAAAGAATGAGTGTTTGTATTTAAAAAAATAAAACGTAACTTTTAAATGAAAAAAGTTTCATAATTGCATTACTCTAAGCATCGAAAGACAGTTCCAGGCAGCCCCTAACGTTAGTCCAAATAATTATGACGTCTTGGAAGGCTGTTTTAAATTTTTGCTTTGACGCCTTCCTGCGACGTCGATGTAAGGCGTCAAAGAAAAAAAATATAATAGCCTTTCAAGATGTCATAATTATTTGGACTACCCCTAACGTGTGATTCTATGCATAATACATGCATGAATACTGTTAGTAAAGCACCATCCAAGTCCAAACATTTTATGGTGAAGCACCGTTAATTCAAGAACATTTTCAAGTATAGTCAGTTCTAAATATTAAAAAAAAAAATAGAACCATTGGATTAACCTCCCCTATTTCTTTCTGTCAGGACGCAGGAAACGAGCATATTTTTTGTTGGCCTAACTTTATCACGGCCTTCCCAAACATGATTCTAAACATTGATCGATGGTTGTTGCTTATTCTAAACAAGCACGAATCATATGGCTTAATTTTCTCAAAAAAATGTATATCTTCACAATATTAATAGGTCTAATGTTGGTATTCTCGCTTGTACCAATCTTTCCGGATATTTTTATGAGTAAAAAGAGATGTGGTTCTTACGTCAATGAGAACGAATCCCAAAAACAACAAACAACCCAAAAGACATACAGAGGAGAGGCATACGATACCAAAGGGATATTCATACTCACAAGTCAAAAATAAACTTGCAATGACATGGCAAAAAAACGATAATCGATCAAAAGGCAAACAGCAGTACACAAAACACAACATAGAAAACTAAAGACTGAGCAACACGAACTCCACTAAATAGTGGAAGGCAACATACTTCCTAAATTGTACGAAACTATCATTTATCTTCATTTTCTGAAATAATTCCAAAAGCACAATTCAGGATGTGATGATATTGGTAGATTTCTGTTGGTAGTCCAGCTATGCTCCGTGATGCTCCGTTTTTGCTCTGTGTTGAAGGCCTAACTGTGACTTTGAGATGTAGAACAGCAATAAAAGCGCTGTTCCTTTGCTTTTTGTGTTTTTATTTTTTTTATTTTTTTGCTTTGCGTGTACTGATTTTGTGTAATGGATGGATATCCCATATCCTTTGTTTTTCTGTTATATTGATTTTATAATTCCTGAAAAAGTTTCTAGAGAAACAATTGTTTTACGATTTATAAGTGAACAAATATAAATGGACTTACTTTTGAAACGATTTTATTAAATTTCATGACGAGCAATTCCCTGGTAATCATGACAGTGTGGGTACTATTGGAAATAATTTGTTTAAGCACCAAAGAGTGGCTGAGGAGGTAGCCCATATTAAAACATAACTGCAAAAAAGAATAGAAATGGACAAAAACAAAGAATATGTTGAATGGTCATTTATATAAAAAGTAAGTCATAGTCTTTGAATAATATGTTAATATAATAAAACAATTTTAGCCTTTTTATATCGATCTATGACCGGAGGAGGTTTATTTGCCGGTCAATATACTTTCACCTGGTATAAAAAAAAACAAATGTACCTCCTCAATCAATATATTTTCATAATGTCTATAAAAGCATATATCAACCGTCTTCTCAATCTATGTATTATCATCTCGTCCATAAAACATGTATTGGCCTCACAAACTGGCTATAAATGTCTTGTTTTGTATGTACTAATTAATTCTAATATTTGAAACGATAAACGTGTTTTGTTTATTAATTCCATTTTGTATTCATATGTCAATCACTTGCCAGTAATCAGTATGTGTACATAAAATACATATTCATCAAAAGTTTGCTATGCAATTCCTACATATATATACCTTTATATAATCACTGAATTGTATATATAACAAATACAAATAACAATGGCAATGACTTTATATAATTTGTTTTCTAGTTAAAGACCTTATTAACAGACTGATTACTAGTTGAAATTAAACAAAAGAAATGGAACTCTTTATTAGAGAAGGTAAAAAAGGCCAAGTTGGTATATTTAAATTGTTTACATCTGTTTCTATGAGCTTTAAAAGTTTAATGTAGGTGCATAATTGAGGATTTTATGCATCTTAAATACGTGTTTTTACTTACTTTATAGTATGGAGCTTCGAGGTATTTGTTAACTTCTAAATTAAAGAAAAATTTTCACAAAACAGTCGATTGTGGTATGTGTACATACATGTGGATCTTTTTTGTGTATAAGCATAAATTCCGCCGATAAAAATTCCACAGAAAGATAAAAGATTGATCTTTTTTAAAGCATTAATTTGCATTTCTGCCCCATGCAGCAAAAGTTTTTTGGGAAAAAATCTTAAAAATGGGCAATAATGTTATCGAAAAGGGAAAGTCGAGTACACCCCTTTATGTTCAGGTGTGTTTGAGTTGACTATTTTGTCTTGAAAACGTATAAAGCAAACATATTTAATACATCATTACGCATCAGATTCTATTATATTCATAATATGTTTAGGCTACAGGTTGATATAATAACATTAAAAACTCACAGTGCTTAAAAATGAAATATATGGATCAAGTGAAATACCTTCTAATTAGTCACAACAACAGAGTTGGTGTGTTTGAATAACAAATTTTAACTGAAAACCCTTGACGACAGACTTTACAAGTGGATTTTAAAAATGCAGAACTTTGAAAAAATCCATTTTTGTGTGTATTATCTAGGGTAATTCGTCTATAAATTTTTAGTCTGTACTTCCACGAAATATTAGATTTTTGTTTTTGTTTTTGAACTTTCGAAAATTAAACCTCCCCGACAACCAATCAGACAGTATTTTAAGTTGACTAAAGGCCTTACAAGTACATTAAACGATGCTTAATAGCTAGTAGATACATTTGTCTTTTAAAATACAACTGGCATATGAGGATCGTAATGATGCTATGTGGATAAATTTATCGGTTTTCAAGAGCTAAATTGACAGCGCGTCATCCCTACATTGACTTCCATTTTTACGATTGAAAACATTGGTGGCGTAATGGGGAGATAATTTTGACGAAATATAATTCTGACTGTTAACGGGCAAGACGCAATCCACTTTTTGTACCAAGTAAGATAACTAGGTGTGTTTGAATATTTCTTGGGTCAACCCTTCCATTTTTAAAAATCATTACAGCACTATTTTTTTATGGTTAATGGGATACTTAACAAAAACAAACCTTAAAGGGAGTTAAAACATAAGTATAGTGATACAGATAGTAGTAGTTTGTCGCCAACGGAAATTTTTATGAAAAGAACGAGGATTGTGGGTAATCATCAGTACGACAGCAACCAAACAAGAGGGACAAATATTATTTTGATTATTTTTTAAATTTTCATTTTTAGTCACGGTGACAGTCATTCCGAACTTTTCATCAAAATGCAGCGAATGATTAATACACATCAAATCTAGTGACAATGATGGTTTGACCTCTAAATCTTATAAACTTTTTTCTCTCGGAAAAATATGGACTAAAATTCAAACCGGCCTTTCTTTTGTGCAAAGTAACATTGTACTAAAAATCCACAGAGACCTATAAACTCAATCAAAACAAAATTTATCATTCAAAAACAATTGTGTTTGCAAAAGAAGACGAACATCTTTAAAGCCGTAACATCCTAAAATGTATTTTTTCCTCATATAAAATGTATAGACGACATAAATTTCGGATGGTCTTATGCTTTGTCGTTTTAAAAGTCTTTTTTATCAAGACAAATTTTAAAATTACCATTTTAAAGAAGAGATAGTTTAGAAGCATTTCCAAAAGAGTTACAAAAATCACAATTACCTGCATGTTTCAGATCTGGTAGACAATTCAAATACACCATCCTCATTCGAAAATTACCATTATAAGAGATACCTAATGTATTTTTTTCAATCACAAAGAGCTTAAAATACTACAAAACTATATCTCAGATTTTTTATATAAGGTCCAGATAGAAAATATTTGAATATTTGCCATTAATAAGGTCATTGGAACGAAATGATCCAGTCATTATCCTGCAATAGGAAATAATATAAGAAATCTGAGACATAGTTTTGGAGCTTGTCTGCTGAGGATATTACTGTGACTTGATTAAGTGTTGCTCTCCACATATAGCAGTTAAATCAAAATTCTGAACAAATTACATAAATCAAATTCTGACCAAATTACAATTTGTTTCATCAAATCAAACTGTTTAGCTGGTCAGAAATCTTATCAAACTGCTGCAAAAACCACAGTCAAGTCACGAAAGTGCAAGGCGATAAAATAAAGCATATACTTATAATCCTACCAGACTTTAATTCCACGTAATTGTTTATTATGAAAATGTTTATAAGAATTTCAAATAAACTGCAATAGGTCGAGAGCAACACTTACAGTCAAGTCACAGTAATACAAAAAAAAACTTGATTGCATGAAAAACTGCAAAATCAGTTAAAAAATGCAAGTTACGAAATTATATTAAAATTTTCTCCAAACCTGGCCCTTTGTTTGATATTTCCTTTCTTGCATTATTATTAACAGTGTTTTAAGCAGTAGCTCCTTTTAGATCCTCATATGTCTTGATATCTCAGCATATGACAAAGATACAGCATACGGTGACTTATAGTTGCAAACATTTGCGTCATTTGGTCTCTGGTAGATAGTTGTCTACTTTGGCAATCATACCACATCTCCTTAATTTAAATCATTTTCTAGATTAGAGAAATGTGTAGCTTGAAATTCTAATAAAAAAACCTAGAAATTTGTGTACTTGACAATTAAAAAAAATAAAAGAATGAAACAAAAGCTATTTCAATTTGACAATCTTTATCTTTTTATTTTATCTAGAAAGGTCACTCTGGCAATTTAATGTAATGTTGAAAAGGGACAATACCTAAAAAATCCCGTTGAAATGTGTGAACTAATTATTCTTATTCACATTTTAACTGACATTTTCTTTCTATCAACTTTTGTCAGTTAGTTTTTCGAACAGAAGAGGATATCGAATTAAGTTTTAAAAGATTACCACATTTGGGCATTATTCAAGCATGTTAAATTTACATTTCTGTGAAGGGTCGGAAGTATTTTTTTCTTGGTATCACGACTTCCTCCACCAACAAAACAGAACATCACGATTAAATTGAAATATTGTTGAAAGTGGCGTTAAACTTTCATATGGAGAAGTTAATTTTATTATCCTTGGGTCAGAAGGATATTTTGAAAATGGAATATTCGTTTTCACCTCTTGCAAAGCCTGCTAAATTATATGTCGGGCAATTTCCTTCATTTTGTTCAACCTAATATTCACTATACTCTCCGCTTTCTAAATTGGACGGTATATAGTGATGGTTGGATGGGTCAATCCGTCCGTTCTTTCTTCCTTCTGTCCATGCATTGCATTCCTACCCAGATATTAGTAGACAATACGAATCACATACGACTCGTGGAAAGTGGTTTTCTTGAACATTAAAACGATGCGCCAGCAAGACAACCTTACATATTCTACTCATATTATTTAATGTATATATTTGGACTTGTGGTCGTAGAATCCGCCATTCCCATTCTTGACCCTTACATATATACTTTTTTTAAGTTTTGTTTTGCACTCCCAAATCAAACAAATACAAATGAATGTATGAAGATCTACGTAAGGCCAATGCACGTCTTAAAAAAAAATTGGAGTCGACGTTAACCGTTCGCTTCATATCAATCACACAACTCCGGGATACTTTTCAATGCAATTGCATTTTGAGAAAGTCCACACTTAAATCTTGTATCGGTATTGGTATTTAACATCAGCGCAGTATTTAAACCCCTTTCCTAACACGTCTATTTCTCAAGACATTTAACCAGGGTATGTGAACAAATACAATTGAGCATAAATTAACACAATATAATAAAATAGGTATGATACTAAACCCCTAACGGGAATGATTGTACTTGATTTTCATATGATGAAGACATAATCTTTCAATCAGTTTAACTGAGGTCTGGAGCTGGCATTTCAGTAACTGCTAGTAGTCCTTTGTTCATTTATGTATCATTGTCATTTTGCTTAGTTTCTTTTGTTACCTATTCTGACATCGGAATCGGACTTCTTTTAAACTGAGTTTTACTGTGCGTATTGCTATGTGTTTCTTTATTCTACATTGGCTAGAGGTATAGGGGAGGGTTGAGATCTCACAAAACATGTTTAACCCCAACGCATTTTTGCGCCTGTCCCAAGTCAGGAGCCTCTGGCCTTTGTTAATCTTGTATGTTTTTTAATTTTAGTTCATTTATATGTTTTAGAGTTTAGTGTGACGTCCATTTTCACTGAACTAGCACACAATTTTAGTTAGGGGCCAGCTAAGGACCACCTCCGGGTGCGGGATTTTCTCGCTGCATTGAAGACCTATTGGTGGCCTTCGGCTGTTGTCTGGTCTTTGGTCGGGTTGTTGTCTCTTTGACATATTCCCCATTTCCATTCTCAATTTTATGATTCAATGAACAAGTTAACATATATACATGATAGGCATTTCCAATATATGGAACACGATCATAATATGTAATCATAAACATCATATTTGAATAAATGTATGAATATACAGTAACTTCAATCATTTTACCAAAGAAAGTAGGATTTTACAAAATTTTGCAGCTTTGGAAATAACATCATAATTGTCTTGAGTAAAATAAAGCATGCAATTTATCAACGTTTGGATTTGTAGTGCATTTTTTTGCTATAACATTTTCCTCTCGTTTTTGAAATAAGAACATTGGAATAAATAATGAAATTCGTCATCTAATGAGTTACAGTCACAAATATCACAAATTCTATCATTGCTATTCCCCAAAACCTGCCCTTTTCAATTGTAGGAAGTTCTATTAAATATTTTTCAAAACAATGGTTTCTTTTAAAAATTCTATAATTGAGACATTTAGGCGATTCATACACTGTAGAACACAATTTTTGCTGATGAGTCTTTTGTTGACGAAACACTCGTCTGGCGTACAAAATTTTAATCCTGGTATCGATGATGAGTTTATTATCGACAGATGATTTTCGACAAAAATAAGACTTGTGTTACCTTCATAAGGTAAATTGGTCAATACTCTTATGTTTGCTTAAGTTTTTTCCATAATCTTAAAATAATATTAACATACTTTTTCTGAAAATCTTTTATTAAAAATGTGGTTTGGATCATTTATATATACAGAAAAACAGGCAAAAACATGTGAAGACCCAAATTCAGATGTGGTGTTACTAGATGAATCCTCCCAATAACAGTGGCAACAGAAGGTAAATTTCGAACAGATATCAGTTTCAGGGCGTAAGAACCTTGACCGCATTCTCACCACTAACCAAATTTTCTTACAGTTGTCATATTCTGATAGCTCGTTGTTATATGGGTTTTTGTTTTCATTTTCACCGCATTGAATTAAGAGGAGTGTCCTCATTTTTAAAATCTTAAGTCAGGTCTGTGAAGAGAACCAAACACGTGTGCTTATTGTTTTGGCCTTCCATTCTTTTTTATCTCGAGCGAACCTGATGAGGGTTTATATAGAAAGACGTGTTGTGCGAACGGGCATCATATCATACATTTTCATGCATGAAAATAATCCGAATAAAGCAGTCTCTCCCCGTGATCGACTCTCTCACTCGCGAGTTATCAGAATATGACGAGTGAATTATTCGGGTTATCAAAAAAAGAACTTTAAACTCGTTTTATTTCTTTTAACATAAACCAACTTCGTTTGTTGCTGTATATCATATTGTTTTTTTTCTGTACTTAAATCAGGCCTTCGTTTTCTCGTCTGTATCATTTTCACCCCGTATGACCCCGATACAAATGAATCCGGACGTTGATGCGTTCGAATCGAACACGCCGTGCATCACTGAGTCCAGAAAGAGGAGAATTTACACTTTTAAAGAAAGTCCAATGCTTATTCTTTTGATATTTTGCTTCAATATATTCTTTGACGTATTGCTCATTGCTTGGGACACCGGTAAATGCGGTTGGGTTACATATGTTTACAAGTCAATCATCTACCTGACCTAAGACAGTGGTGTAAAAACACAAGATGAGAATAGACCTATGGTGAGGGTTGGTCGCCCGCTAACATTTTTAACCCCGCCACAGTATGTATGTGCCTGTCCCAAGCCAGGAGGCTGTAATCCAGTGGTTGTCGTTTGTTGCTGTATATCATATTTGTTTTTCGTTCATTATTTTGTACATAAATCAGGCCGTTAGTTTTCTCGTTTGAATTGTTTTATATTTGTCATTTCGAGGCCTTTTATAGCTTTCTATAAAGTATGGTTTTTGTCCATTGTTAAAGGACGTATGGTGGCCTATATTTACTAACCTACATCATTAGGTCTCTCGTGGCGAATTGTCTCAATGACAATCATACCATATCTTCTAATGTTCATATTGACCCACTAAATCGACATAAATACAAAAGAAAAAAGTCACAAAGAACTGATATTAGAGTATACTCACAAAGAACTGATATTAGAGTATACTCACAAAGAACTGATATTAGAGTATACTCACAAAGAACTGATATTAGAGTATACTCACAATATAATATTTTCATATTACTGAATTTTGACTCCTAAATGTAATATATTTTCGTTCAGGTTACCTACTCTGCGGTTGGAAATTCTGGTACTCGGTCAAGCAGAAGCAAATAAAAGAAGTTAAACCAAGCTTACAATCTGTGCAAAATGGGGGAAAATTTACTGTTTTTAATGTTTTCTTTACAAGATAAAATCATCGGAAAACAGTTAATATTTTCCCTAAATGCACCGATTATAAGTCTGATTTTTTTCTTTTATATATATATATATATATATATATATATATAGTTGCTTTTACTTGTCTCAGTACCAAAATGTATTACCACGGAGTGGCTAACCTGTCGAAAAATTATATACTGTGGAGTCAATAGTCGGTTTTATGAAAATAGTCTATTACTGAAAGCTAAATTAAATAATCTTTCCCAGACTAAAATATCAATCAGGAAACAACCAACGGATTTAGAATAATAATATTTATTTTCGTAAAACATATAAAGTACTGCTTGTGACATACAAAATACAAATAATAACAAATAAGGAACCAATTTCAAGTTATAACATTCAGTTAATCAAAAGTCCTTCGTCCTCAATTCCATTGACCGTTTTAAACCTAGAAACCTAGACTAAATTACTTTTGTTTAAATGCTATTTTATTAACGATTTAAAAAAGAAATGAATAGTATCCAAAAGTACGTATGCCAAATACATATTTCCGAAAGTTCTTTTTCAGCATTGAAAGATTCAAGACCAATGCCTTTCACATTATCAACCCTTAAAAAAATAGATTAACAATCAAGGATGATTTTGAAACGACAAAAAAGGTTAAACTAGATTAGTTTAATTTTTCATTTAAAAAATTCGAAAAGCTGACAATATGCTTCCCCTTATTTATAAATAATTTGTAATGATGCATCCTTAAAAATATTTTTTCTTGATTTATTATAAATTATTATCTTTCATAAATGTTTTATAATTTTTAATTAAATAGTTTGAAATGATTGACCCGTAAAATATTCAACCATGATTTTTTATAAACTTTTATATTTCATAAATGTTTTATAATTTTCACTCAAGTAGTTAACCCAAATAATTCAGTCGTTATATTCCACTGCTCTACGATGGCTCGCGAGTGGGAGAGTCGATCACGGGGAGGGACTGAATTATTCGGGCTACAAAGTAGTTGGACGTTTGATCAATGATATTATATGATAAAGTTTAAAACGGTATGTGTTTAATGAGAAACATGGTGATATAAAAGTCCAACAGCGTTTCAGTCTTTTCGACATACACATGTTCCTTGTCCATTGTGAAGTATCTAGTTTGGTATGGTTGAAGAAAACTATCACAAATTGCTTATAATATTATTGAAGTACAATAGTAATTAGAAAATCTTCCAGTCCTGCTAGGTACGTCACATTTAAAGATGTTGTCACAAACCTAAATTATAATACGATGCTCAGTAACACACAAGTCATCAGATAGCACAGAACATTTCAATTTTATCAAAGTTTAAGTAACTGAATGTTAAACAAACCTAACTATGTTGTTTTACAACTTTTGAAGAGTCCAAGCACAACATACGCATTTCATGTGGCGCACAAGTAGTTCAAACGTTTTCTTCATACAGATGAATATGATTTGATACATAAAGTTCAATCCTTTAACTTTCCAACAGAATATCACTGTACAATATAGTAGCCACACTGTGTCACACAGGTTGTTTCACAGTGGTGCAAGTCCTTATTATTGCAAAACCTGCAAACACCTACTGTACTATTTTTACAAGTTGCGCAAAATTCACTACTTTTAAACGCCAAGTTGCATGTTTTACACTTGTCACATTGTTGCATCATTGTCATCCCATGCTGCATCATCATTATTTGCCCTAAATTCATTTCGAACTGCGCAAGCGTGGCACAAACACACATTGCTAGGAGAAAGGCGATGGCGATCTTCATGTTTCGGTTATATCTGATGCACAAAAAGAACTGGTCCCGACTCGATATTTTCAGGACTTTATAAACAGTCTATGAACAATTGGTACGGTCATTTGTAACAATTTATCGTGTACATGAATAATTAGTATGGTCAATTGTAACATGTAATATAAACGTATGCACTGTTATGATTTATGATAAGTTTATGTAGTGATTATGTAACTGTGTCGAATACTGTATCAAGTGCAAATGTAATTCAGAGAACTTTACAACACAGACTGATTTATTTGTCCCCTGGCCAGTGACTGTTTCTGTCTAAACATAACTATGACGTCACTACAGTACACAGGGGGACTGAATCATTCGGGTTATCGGGAACCCCATGTTGTTTTTTTTTTACAATTATTTTATAATATTCAAAATAATAATGCACCAGCCTATCTTTGCAATTTAATTCCACCAACAATCCAAAGTACAGCTGTTTACCCCTTACGTAATGGGAATGATATAATATATCCTTTTTGTAGACTTTCATTGACCCAAGAATCCTTCATACCTTCAACTCATGATACGACTGTGGAATAACCTTAATGTGGTGACCCGCAACATTGACTCTTTAGGTAAATTTAAAACCGAATTAAAAAATCTTAAAACTGAATTCAAAAGCCCAAGTACCTAAACATGAATTTGGCAATCGTAAACTCAACAACTTGGATGCTCGACCTCTTTTTTGAATTATGATCTTAACATTGTAAATATCATTTCAGATCCGTCTTGTAACTGTGGTGCTTAGCGTGAAGATTCATATCACTTCTTTTTTGAATGTCCTAATTATGCGAATATAAGAATCAAACTATCTAATAATGTGAACTGGTTACAAGAGAGAACTCTCCACTAAATTTGAACATCTTAACCTCCGGTGATTCGTCATTTACTAATGATGAAAATGAAAGAATTTTAATGAATGTACATGAATTTATTAAAAAGTTAAAAAAGTTTCTAATTGTCTAATATAGCACACTAAAGTGCATATACATGTATATTGTGTACAACCATTCAAATCACCACACATCATCTTTTTACATATCCAATATATATAATGTATAGTTTGCATGCATGCTTTGTAAATATTCTATTGTAATAAATTGTTCATGGGAGAAGACTTTATAAGTTTGATTAACTTGTGTCTTATCCCTTTTGCATATTTAAGCAAATAAAATATGTTTAAACTAATAAAACATGTTTTGGCAAGACCGAGACACCTGACTGAGAAGAACAGCAAGATAATTTTACAATCATAACCTTTAAATACGGTAGTACTTTGTAGTGTCGAACAATTGTTATATATATAATATTCCAAACCAAACAGATCCGATCCGTATTTGTTCCGACTTTTTTCTTCTGTGTCAAATTAAATGAGAAACAATTTGCATTATTATTCATTTGTTTTGTTTTTATTTTCTTGTGTCGTTTTTTGTTGTTGTTATTTTTTATTCGTATTCATTATAAAACAAATTAAAAATATAAAATACCATTTTTTTTTCTTCTACATATTGTGACATAAAAACTGTTCCCAATAAAAAAACAAATTTTGTATCAATATTTTTTTCTTTTAAAAGGTTCCACGCACACCTTTTTTTCAAGTTTTGGAAGTTGTCTAAGGATTGAACATTTGTGATTCTTGAATATTCTTTTGAATGTCATATTACTAATACAAATAGACAATACATTTACATTAAATGGTTATTGTATGATCAATTGACAATATTTAAAAAGTATTATAGATTTTGGGGTGTCAATATAAAAGTCAACAAAAGACTGAAAAGAGCACAATGAAATTAAGAATCTAATGACCAACAGCAGTATTCAACAACAGGCGGGTGACAGGTGATAAACTAGCCGGCTAACGACTAATAAATAAATCATGTTTCCTCGGACTAATCAGTACACGTCCGACAGATTTAATATATCTATGTCATAATCAGTCTGAGAAAAGCATATGACTTTGCGCTATGCAAAAATTTAAGTTCGTGCTATCAAAAGTATGTAACCGTAATGTTTTCATAAATGCATAGCAATACATATCTAGTTGTGTTTAAATTAATCCCCAAATCAAAAATATCAATGTTAAGGTCCCTTCACACTTGATGAAAAGTCTACTACGCTCTCTACCATCTCCACGACCTGAACAGTCGAAGCGGAATCGTAAAAAAAATGGAAAACTACGGTCTTTAGTGTGAAGTCTAATACAACACTGCTACGCTCCCACTAAGCACAAAATAGCTTTGCTTGATGTTTCGTTGCGTTACCATGCCGTCCTCTTGTGCCTGCGCCACGCTCTTTGCGTCAACATTAAGTTCCCACTACGATCATGCCACGAAAAACCACACTGCGAGCCCGATATTTTTACGATATCATTCGACTGTTTTCGGATGCTGCCATGCGATAGAAGATCGCATCATACTAGAATCACGCTGCTACCACGAGTATATCAAGTCTGCGCTGCGTTATTTCCACGACATTGTCATCATCGGCGGACGTTTACTACATATTTATGGGAAGTTTGTAGGCCTCTGCTCTCATTTTCATATTTCTTTTGACGAAGAAGTTCGTGTAAAATGTACTATCAAGCTGTACTACACCTTGTCCTATTGCAAAGTCAACAAGGCATCTTTCAAGTTCAGATGGCAATGGCCCTGATGAGGAGGAGAAGGAACAAGAGAATGAGGAGACGTAGGACTGTCTGGTTCAGGCCATGGCTTTCTGCTGAATGGAGATTGCATTTTGGAGACTGGGATCAGCTAATGAATGAATTATGGATTTAAGACGAGCTTTCCTTCTTCAACTTTGTGATAATTGAACCAGCTTTGTTTGATGAGTTGTTGCAAAGAGTTGGTCCAAGAATCAGGAAGGCAAACACTAACTGTAGGAAAGCCTTGGAACCCGGCCTTACATTGGCTATAACGCTGCGATTCATGGCAACTAGTAATAAATATCCAACTCTTCAGTATCAGTTTAGAGTAGCACACAACACCATCAATATGCTCGTGCCTGAGGTCTGCCGTGCCATCAGATAGGTTTTCAATAACGAGGTCATTCTGTCCCCAACAAATATTGAGAAGTGGAGACCGTTAGCTGAGGAATCAAAGAACAAGTGGAATGTTCCACATGCCTCAGGCACTCTCAACGTCAAACATGCTGCCATTAGGTGCCAACAAAACTCTGGCAGTCTTTTTTACAATTATTAGGACTTTTTCTTTGTCGTCTTGATGGCACTTGTAGACGAACAATACAAGTTTTTTTCTGTTATGTAGACTGATGTTTGTCTTCTTGTACATACCGAACGTGATGGAATGTATACACATCAAATTTGGTATAGGCATTATATCCATTTCATTATACAGGTAATACAATTGATTCTGTTTTGGTTATCCCATGGATTCTGTTTTGGTTATCCCATGGATTCTGTTTTGGTTATCCCGGCATGGATTCTGTTTTGGTTATCCCATTGAAGTATTATACTGACTTTTTACTTCATTTTACTTCTAAAAACTAAAGACATGGAGTGCAATTCGTTGAAATCAATTATTTGCCTTAAATACCGTGAAATTATAAACTTCAGACCAACGGATTTATTTTTTACATAAATTATTATACTTAATAAATCTTTATGACGGGTAATTTGTAAAACAGTATTGTTAACTTCAAAGTGAACTGTTTAGATATGATCTGAGGTAGAAATTCATAGACTTTCACACCTGTGCTATGTGTTATTTTTTAAAAAGGCTCAACCACCCCTTCTATTACGTGTCAACGACTTTTGTATCATTTTCAACGTTGTGTCAATTTTCGTACGTTTTTGATCGATTTACGAAGGTACGCGACATTTGATATCTAAAATACACTGTCTGTTGTCTGAACGTATTATCTAATATTGTAAACCAACACTACATGTAGTTCAGGTTAATTTGGTGTCACGTAAAAATCTTCATTTATCTTTGTCCATTTTTTACTTCATTATTTCGATGTTTCTGGGTTTTTTTGTACTTTTGTACGAATGTATTCCATTTGCATATTTTGTCTATATTTGAAGGCTTCGTCGCATTAATAACTGTGTAACTCTCTTTGAATGAAGTATTTTTTTTTCTTCTATTGTCATCTATGTATTAGTCACGGTTGTTATTTATAGAATTCGCTTTGCAATATAAACGTCTCGTTTAATTAGTGGATCGACTCGTTCAAACCGGTCGCTGAAAATTTTGTTATCAGCAAGTTCTTTTATTGTTATATTAAATTCTAAAATTTGAATATTTTTTCAGCTTTCAAAGATATTTTAAACAAATTTCTATTTTTATTTAAATTGTATGTAACAGCACAAACTAGAATCCTGAATTAATTAGCATTAAAACTCTAGTTTGTTCAAGACGGGTTTATAGGAATATGTTAATTGAATTAAAGAAAAAAAAATATGATAAAAATTGCAATTATGGTTTAAAAGCTGTGTCTTAACTTAAGGTTTAAACTCGTTCAGTCTATAAACATATGTATGTTTATTAAACTGGTCCGCCATTCCATCTAAATCTCCGCTCCGAAGTGTAGCGATTAGTGAATACAACAGGGGTCCAGTTTATATGTTTATATCAGTCATAGCATGGAAGTATTATATTGACAATATAATACTTCCATGGTCAAAGTGTGAAATTACAGTTGTAACTAAAACAAATTAAAAATGGATACAAGAAACCGAAGATGGATGGATGGGTGGGTGCCTTTTTAACGTCCAGTGACAAATCTAATGCATAATCGGGACGAGAACATGATAATTTGATATGAATATAAACCCTTCTTTGTACTAGACCGACACGCTGAGTCGGATTGTTTAACGTGCTATTTCATAGTGTAAAAAGACATGTCACCCTACCCGGACACATTATTCGGGCCCCAGAGACCATTTTATTGATTTATTTGACGTTAATAGGTGGTGATCATATCTATATTGTCTATATATTTCTTTATGGTTAAAATAAAGTTCGTAGTGTTATTCTGACTGCATATTGATGTAAAATGGGTCTAGTCCGTACTTTGGACCGTTTTCTAGTTTCTTTATTTTTAATTTTAACTTAGAATAAATAGTGACGCTGTTCCTTGTACAAGTATATTAAATCGTCCTAACTGCATCTACAAGGTCAGTAACTGTAGTTCAGTAGTTGATTGGCACGTATCGCATAAATGCAAAATGGGACAAAGAATCACATGGCATGACTAGAATACCAATGATTTATGATTTGAAAGTCTTTATAAATAGTACGTATAGAAGTTCCTAGGAGCTAGCAAAAAATATGCAATATTAAAATCGTTAGATAGTGGCAGCTATCTTTCAAACACTGTGTAAGATGTGATAAGATTTAATCCATATTAGCGAATTATTTTTATAACAATGGTCAAAATCTGTAAGGACAACCCCCCCAAAAATGAGTCAATTGACGATTGCCATCACTTGATTTTTCTGGTAAATTTTGTCTAAATGACCATTTTTTTTAATTACAATTAATTTTTAATCTATTATATAGTTTTTAAGATAATTGCTAAGTCGATTGTCGCTAGCCATGTCGATGAAAACTAATACAAGAAGGTCTGACGAAGTCGTCGATAGCTGCAGGAAGACTGGTGAGGATATTGAGCTCATTCACCCAACACATACAGGGTCCTTTGACATCATCGTATACAAAACACTACCCGTCCGACTATGTGGTCTTTGGAGTGCATCCAGATGATTGTCTAACGCAAAAAAGGTGATTTCTATTCAACGTTGAACTAGAATGGATGAGTTTGTCGTTCAGCAATAGCTAACCAAAGAACATCTAGTGGCTGGCGGATAATCAGGAACTGATCTAGCACATGCGTTGTTTTATAATGGCCGATACGTGACTGGTGGATAAATGGAATAACGTTTAATTGTAGATCTTGTCTAGGTGTTTAAGTTTTTATGTGTGTATTGTGTATATTGTAGTTTTTAAAATTAAAACCCAAACTCAAAATTTGATAAAAATCATAATTTCAGGACAATAACTGCAGTATAACCCGAACTCAAAAATTGGTAAAAATCATAATTTCAGGACAAAAACTCCTTACGAAAAACATTTTTTTGTAGAGAACATGCCATACATTTCAACTGCCAAAACATTTGGCCTTGTGGTTTCAGAGGACTCGGAAATCTTTTTTAAAAAAGTAACGACGGACGACCGACGACCGACACCAATCAATAGCGTAAGATCACCGTGATGATGGTCCTTAGGACAAGAGAATGAGATTAATATTGGTACCCTCCATCGAAAACGTTGAAAATCTGAGTTGACCATCTCCTGGAGAAATTGATAACATAAAATCGGAATCAACCATCCTGCAATAATTTTGACCGTCGTGAAATCTGAAATAAATTTCCAAATGTCAGATTAAACAGAATGATATGCACATCTTCGAGGTATATACTAACATTTTACAAACTAAGGAGGCTCTTAATTTTTTCCCCCTCCCACTCGACATCAAATAAGTGCATTTTGTGCAACCCGGCAAATATCTTACGTAAATTTCATATATGAACTCAAGAACAGTCGCTGCAGTTGTTAAACTGCCTCTTTACATTAACAGAAAATGTCTTCTAAGAATATTATTGTATGATGTACGCCTAAATGAGTACATTTTGTCGTTTCGCGAACCCCATGTACTCGTTATCTCCCTTTCGGATTCCTTTTTTTCGAGGTACAAAAGTGTCTTTAATTCGGCAACCTTGCTCAACACTTCATGCTTTTCCATTGGAATATACAAATTGGTTTTCATTTTAGTCCCGTCCCTCCTCCGCTTATTAAAAAGTTTCATATATTGCTGAATTTGTTTACACCCTGAATATACATAGTCAAGAATCTGATGTTCAGTAGTTGTCGTTTGTTGATGTGGTTCATAAGTGTTTCTCGTTTCTCGTTTTTTATATAGATTAGACCGTTGGTTTTCCCGTTTGAATGGTTTTACACTAGTAATTTTTGGGGCCCTTTATAGCTTACTGTTCGGTGTGAGCCAAGGCTCCGTGTTGAAGACCGTACTGTGACCTATAATGGTTTTCTTTTATAAATTTTTACTTGGATGGAGAGTTGTCTCATTGGCACTCATACCACATCTTCTTATATCTATAGAATATTTACCAAGTCTTCATCAATACATCTTTCATAAAACCAGGAGCTATGTAAAGAGCTCTGGAAGGGTAGGCGTATCTCGCTCACTCAGAAACAGGTGTACGACTTGTTTACTTTAAAATTAGGGATATACTCATATGTTCGAGATCGTCTCAGGGGTCTCATGGTAGCGTGTTCGCCTCGAGTGCGGGAGGTCGTGGGTTCGAAGCCCGCCGGGTCAAACCTAAGAATTTAAAATCGGTATTTGCTACTTCTCCGCTAAACACGCGGCATTAAGGAGTAAGCGCAAAGAATGGTCGGCTCGGAGTCAGAATAATGTGTCCGGGTAAGGTGACATGTCTTCCTGCGGACTGGTACCTTGTGAACTAGCACGTTTCTTGAAAATCCGGCATTGCGTGTCGGTCTAGTACAAAACAGGTTTAATATTCATATTACGTTAACATGTTCTCGTCCTGGATATGCATATTAATAAGCAGCCATCAACCATCATCATCATATGTTCGAATGAATTTTCTAATTTGATTTGCTAGCCAGATATGTCAGAATATATGCAATATCATGTCAAATTTAATGGAATATGGCACAATAATCAAATTTTACTCTAGATGTTATCTATAATTTAGAAGTATTAGAATGTCAACGATATTACATAACAATAAATCTCCATATTTATATAATTATAATTTTAGTGTATTACAAACCGTATCAGGTTGTACTCGTTATTAGTGTAAAACTGACGTCTTTGTTAAGTTCTATGATATGCAATTGAATTTTACATCGCAAAACTTGCCAGAAAACATTACTTATACATAACATGGTCGATTGTTAATTGTTGGTCGCTTAACGTCAGGTGGCAAATATGTAATGCATGTTCAAAATGAGAACACATTAACAATACATACAGTATCTAGCTCCTGTAATAGGGGTCGACTGGAAAGAAGGGCGTGAAATTTCGACTGCCACTGGAAAATGAAGGTAAATTGGATAGGAACTTAAATAAAGCCTTGTAACAGGCCTTTTACGGACCCCCTAAAAGAGTTGCTGTAGGTATTCTCAACGTGCAGAGAGCTTGGCACTCTCTCTGCAGCACGAGTCATCGGATTTAACCATTCTGACCGGACGCGGCTTGAATTGATAATTTAAACATCCGCACAACCAAACGGACGCCGCACTTTACCAATGGTTTTACTGCCGGTCGGAAGCAGATAAAGAGTAACCACATTTCTATTCCCAAGTAAACTTTATTGACCACTAATAGATCTTTTGTAGGGTATTGTCTCGATCCTCGATCTGTATACGTTAACGAACTTTTGGTAACCTGCTTTAAATGTTATAAAAATATTCATTCATGCATGTATCTGAAAAAAAAGTTAACATACTGGTATACGTGTATTATCATAATACATATAGATAAGAAACTGTGGTATGAGTGCCAATTAATGAGACAACTATCCATCCAAGTCACAATGCGTAAAAAGTAAACAATTATAGGGCAAGCTATAAAGGTTTCCTAAATGACATAACATGTTTATTTTGCGAAAACTGATTTTACAACTTCCTCAGACAAACTGTTTAAGTCATTTTTCTTATATTTTTTGCTCTAAAATTTTGATCTCAAGCATACCTGATGAAGTTATGCCATGAACACGTGTTATCTGCAAGAGAAAAAATATAACATTTTATTGTTTGGTAACATATTTCTTTTGTTTTAAATGGTAATCTCTGCTTAAATCGTTTGAATCAAACTAGCATGACAAATCAAAAAGTAAATAATGTATATAGAATCCAAAAAAAACAACTTTTCATATGTTAGCGAAATAATTGAATCTTATTCGAGTGGTTTTTTTTTTGGTTTTTTTTTTTATAATGTCAAGTAAATGGTTCTTCCATTATAAAAAAATAAGTAAATCCTTTTTTTATAATTTTTCCGTTTCATAATAGTCTTAGTACAACAACCTTTGTGTAGACAGACATCACACATTGTGTGTCATTTTCATTGCTTAATTAGAATTTGACACAGAGAATTTATAGCTTTATGTGACGGTCTTTATGCAATCTACAATTTGACTTTTGAGGTTATAATAAATATTCTTAAAAGAATTATTCAATATACTTTTCCAAATTACTTTGAAAATACTAAAAATAACACAAGAGACCATATTATGCAATAAGTACGTTTGTATCAGCCGCATATGGTGGCCGGTTAAGGCCATTTCGCGTTTTCGCCCTTCATATTCTATAGGGCGAAAACGCGAAATCGGAAAGAAAAAATATTTCGCGTTTTCGACTTCGCGATTTTGCGTTTTCGCCCTATAGAATATGAGGGGCTAAAACGCGAAATGGCCTTAACCGGCAACCATAGCCGCAACATACTAGTACGAATGCTATCCTATAAAGTGACCAAGAGAAAAACATATTCTAAGACAGACTAACATATGTGCTAGATATAGGGGACGATTTAAGGTAAAGGAGCCCATCCTTCCTACATTATGGTCGAAAAATGTTGTCGGGGCCCCCTCTGGGACTCTTTCAAAGTTGAATATCAAACTAATGTTTTGAAACCTATACTACTTTATTGCAGTGAAATATGGGCACTTGATATGATAGTTAAAAACAATTCAAGTCTTGAATGTAGATATTTATCATTTTTGCCATCAAAATTTCAAATAAAATTTGCTATATTTGTTGGTGTAAATAAAGCAGTTTTAGTAGCAGAAATAGGTATGTTACCAATTGCTATTGATGCTGTAAGGCTTTTGTGCCTTTTTGATAAATGCAAAAGAAGAAAGTTATGCTTTAAATGCCTATAAATGTAGTTTAAATTTACATAATGGTTTTGCAGCCAAACTGAAAAATGCTGTTTCAAAAATAGGGTTCAATCATGTATGGGAAAATCAAAATACTTTCTCAAAAAAATGCCTGATTAATGCCGTAGGGAACAAATTAGCTGAAAGATATATAGATTTCTGGAAAAACAGTCTTTTTAATGACCAAAGTAACCCTAATGGAAACAAACTACGAACGCACAGGAAGTTAAAAAAGATTACAAATTAAAAAAATTTCTATTAATCATAGATTTAGACAGATACCTGATATCTAATTTTATTAAGATAAGATTAAATAATATCAATCTAAATATAGAACAGAGATGACACCGTAAGTTACCCCTTGAAAAAAGATTATGTCCCCTCTGTAAAAAGGGGGTTGAAGATGAATATCATTTTGCTTTAAAATGTCAAATTTTAGAAAAACGCAGGCAAAAACATTTTTCAGGAAGAAGAGAGTATAGTCCCATCTTTCAACAAAATGTCTGATGAGGAAAAATTTCACATTTACGCATTTGTGGACTTGTTTGTCTTATCGTTGTTTTCCTCTTTAACCAGGGTGCTGTTTGTTTACTTTGACCTATGGGCTGTTATAACTAAAATTATTGTTAATGGGGTTAATGATTAATATGTACTAACTTAAGCCTAGCTGACAAGAAAAACTAATTATGTAATACAAATTTGTGATTATTTTCTATTTTTCTTTTTTCATTACATATATATTTGTTTTGTTATATTTTATAACAATATCATTAAGAATACCATAATTGTACTTTCAAATTTGGAAAAGTATCACCTCATCCAAAATATCTAAATATATGATATACTTATATACTATGAATGTTGTTTGACTTTTAAATTGAATGTTTGTAAATATTGTCATGTTTGTCTTGGTAACAACCTAATATTTGTATTTTATACCAATAAAATGATTTGATTTGATTTGATTTGAGGACCCGACTTGCACTGCGAAAAGCAACTTTATCTCCGAAGTGTTTTAAAATATCGCAATCCGGACATAAATCATAATCCAGAGATTTAAATCTTGGCTTCTAACGAATTAAACTGTTTACCAATGCCTCAACTTGAGGGAATCCCAGATTTCATCCAGCATCCGCTACAGATGAAATGATTAATTGTTTGACCAGATGTGACTTCTTGTTGATACCAAAAACATATGAATCATGGGAGAATCTAAACCTAGACAATGTTGCTTGGAAACAGGTACAGATACCGCTCTTCTATTTGAAGTCATGCAGGGCTCAGTCGCAAGGGAGAAGATGGTTTTGTTAATTAATCAACATATTGGTGGTGTTGTTTACTTAAACGTCCAGTGGCGAATAGTTCATGCATATTCGAGGCAGAACAATTTAACAGGTTTTACAAATAAAATTGAGAATGGAAATGGGGAATGTGTCAAAGAGACAACAACCCAACCATAGAACAGACAACAGCAGAGGGTCACCAACAGGTCTTCAATGCAGCGAGAAATTCCCGCACCCGGAGGCGTCCTTCAGCTGGCCCCTAAACAAATATATATATACTAGTTCAGTGATAATAAACGCCATACTAAACTCCAAATTGTACACAAGAAACTAAAATTAAAAATAAAAAATAATACAAGACAAACATGTTTATGAGATCTCAACCCTCCCCCTATACCTCTAGCCAATGTAGAAAAGTAAACGCATAACAATACGCACATTAAAATTCAGTTCAAGAGAAGTCCGAGTCTGATGTCAGAAGGTGTAACCAAAGAAAATAAACAAAATGACAATAATACATAAATAACGACAGACTACTAGCAGTTAACTGACATGCCAGCTCCAGACTTCAATTAAACTGATTGAAAGATTATGTCTTCATCATATGAATATCAGGCACAATCCTTCCCGTTAGGGGTTAAGTATCATACCATTATAACATATATGAGAAGAACATAACCCGTGTCATACCAACAACTGGTTTTTAAATAAATGTGTTTAGTGCCGATGCAAAGACCCTATAAGTGAATCAATATTAACGCCAAAATATGCAATCTTTAATGACCTGACAACAGTATCGTAACTATATCCCTTCTTAATAAGTCTATTTAAAGGTTTTGTTAGCTTCAGAGGTGAATACTGTCATTTTTGTGCTTTATAAAGAATATTTCCATAAAAAATTGGATGTGAAATACCTGAACGTATAAGAAGTCTGCATGTTGAGCTATATTTACGAATGATTTCCCTATACCGATGATAAAATTTAGCAAATGTTTTGACTAGCTTGTGAAATCGAAAACCCTGGTGTAACAATTTTTCAGTAATACATAAATTTCTCTCGTTAAAATCTAAAACATTGTTACATACACGAGCGAATCGTACAAGTTGAGATATATAAACACCGTTAAGATGGTGACAAGGGAAAGTTGGTCGAACGGTGTTAAATTGAGACTGCCACTCGGTAAATTAGTGTATTTTTAAAAGAGGCAGTAATTATGCCTTACGAAACTCTACCTACGGTCCCCTCCTCCGGGCAAGAGTTAATCACTCTCGAATTTAACATCCTTAATCAGACCGAACGTGACTATTTTTTTAACATTTCGTACAGCCAAACGGACTTCCCTTTGTTGGCCTGTGTTTAAGTCGAAGAATTCCAAGTGACCATATTTACTATATCCCAGTCTTATACATCCAAAACGTGACCACAAATTAAAAAAAAAACATATTATAAAATGTGATGCTTGTCCCCAACACTTTGTATAAAATCAATCTTTATTGTTGATTGAAATGGTGTTTTCTTCTCTTGTGGAACAATTTATCAAACTTGAACAATAGCTTGTACTTTAACGTGGATATGTATTCGATATCAATCTACAATAACTTTTTTATTCACTTTTAAACTTTCGGAACATTATACTTCGAAATCAATTATCAAACTATGACAGGTAATTACTGGTCCCTCTATAAACTGGTACCAGTTGACTTTATCGATAAATCTGACAGTCAGCTACCAGACAAACTTATAAATTTGTTATCCGATATGAAAAGAAAATTGAATTGTCACAATGTACGAAAAGTACGTTACAAAATCTTACATTGGAACACTTTGTCGGGAGAGATTGAACGAGTGATACAACAAAAACACGTTTAATCAATTTCAAGCGCAAGTAAGGGGTTTTGTATTAATGAGGGGTTTTATTTACAATTTTTGACCACCCGTAATAAATTTTTGTACAAGTCTTCATTTATTATCGGCTTTTTAACTGGTTAAATAGTATTTGCACTTTCGAATGGTTACTTTTGACATAACCCATGGCTATCAGTCATGGAAAGTGCGAATCGAGAAAACCGTTTCGGGTGTGGAGTAGCGCGATATTTCAGTTTTGTAAACGAGATGCGCGATGATTGTGGGAAATGAAGAGGTTTTTTTTTGTAAATAATTGTTTTTCATTTCTAAAACAGGGGCGTATTTAACATAACAAACGTCTGTATATTTTGTCATGCATTGTGTAAATGTTTTTCCACGTATGTTGTATTTATACCATAAAATATGCATAAGGAATAAATGAAACCTATAAATTTTAAGTATTCAAATACTATGGCAATCGTAACAAAGACAGTGTGATGCACTTTCAATGTGGGCTATTGCCGCATTTTAAGCCGTAATCACGTGTAAATGGTTGATAATTATACTATATTTTTTATATGAGTGCGATATTTTTCTAATAGAATAGCAATGTTTTTTTTGTCATGACAAACTTACTGGTGCTATATTTTTCTCATAGAAATGCGATATTTCTTTCATATGAAAAGATTTACGATAATATGGAATAATGCCTTCCAAAAAAAAAAACAAGAAACATCGGCATCTATTCATAAGTTTCATAACAGGTTAGATGGAAATGGCAAATAATGATCGCTGAAATTGTGTACATGATACACAATAAGGTGATGGGTATGATTGCCAATGTGACAAATATCCAATCGAGTCTAAGTGTCGTGAATTAAAGCATTTATGACAAAACAATAAACGAAAACAACTAGAAGATAGAAATTAACGACAACCACCATGCATTACAGGTTCCCGACTTGGGACAAGCACATACAGAATGTAGAGGGGTTAAGCATGTTTGTGAGCGCTCAACCCTCCAAAATTTAGTTAAAGTTAGTTAAAAGCCATTAACAGCTACAAATAAATCATGTTCTCCCAGACTACAGTATCAATAAGTACACCCCCAATGGATTTAGTGTAAAGACGTCATAAACAGTCCAAGATAATCATTACCTTATGCAATGTCTAAACATAAGAACATACTATATAGTGACAGGGAAGGACCATAGGTTTTCAATACATGTAAATTTAATACAATCAATATTTAGTTAATATGTTTAATTTATCCAAAACAAAATCAAAGCTAGTATCGATAAAATCTATATTCAAATATGTTTCTATCGTGTTGAATTATATCCTTTAAGAATAAGTTTATTAAGTTCTAAGGATTAATAAGTTGACAAGGATTGTATCTTAATTTACGTGCTTAATATACAGCATAATCGAAGACATTAGGAAGTGATATTTAGTTTTTGGTACTAATTCTACAGTTACAGCCACAGTTCAAAAAAAATATTTGAACCAATGAAAGAATTCAGTAAAGATATTAAGTAACTTATAGTTGATAAATCCCTGACTTAAAGTCATATGAAACTTCAAATTTAAACAGAAAAGTTGAATGTATTTTATATAACAGGTAACGATCAACAAACTTCGGCTCCAAAACCCGAAAGTTAATTAGCACCAAAAAGTTGTAGATTAATAATCACAGAATGAAGTGGTGTTGTCGTTATGGATTCGTAATGAATGTTTACAAAAAACGTGCACAGAGGTCTAAGTTTAATATATATGCAGTGGCGGATCCAGAAATGTTCACAAGGAGGCCCACTGACTACCATAAGAGGGGGGCCGCTCCAGTCATTCTTCAGTGGTCCCTAAATAATCAACTAAATTTTCCCCACAAAGGGGGATGGGGGTCATCCTGCCCCTCCCCCCTTCCCACTAAATCCGCCTCTGATATGCATGTATTGGTTTAATAATTTCCTTAACATTATAATAACAAGAAACTCGTTTCATATGACTTTGATGATTTACCAGTTAAACATATCTAAAACTTCTTTACATACATGGACATACAAGTTGTGAACTATATACACGGTAAGAAGGGGCAAAAGGAACATCACCATTCAAAAAAGGAAAATTAAAAATATGGAAAGGAAAATCTTCTCTATTGTCGTAAATTTTTGCTTTGATTTCCCGTGGTTTACAGAAATATCTCAATATAGAAAAGGACGGTAATTGCTGTTAATATTACATTTATTCAAACGAAGTTTCCTTTTGGTAAAATACAGCAGTATAATTAGAGAATTCAATTATTATAAGCAAAATCTCAACAAGGTAACAATGAGTGTTATTTAATTTATCAATTAAATGGATTTCAGACGGATCCTTACTGAATTTGACTGACAGTTGATAAATTTTGGTTTTCCCTATTAATATTGCACTGTATTTACCACTGTCCAAGTCCATAATACATAATTTTTCCACGGACATAAACGTTTGCTATTATTTTACTATTGAACATATTTCAGGACTTAAGGTGGTACCTAACACTACAGGGAGATAACTCTGTAAAAATCAGCTAAACGTTTTAATTACGTTGTATTATTAAAAAAATATCAAGCTTCTCAATGATCAAAATTAGTGTTTGTCAAACTGCTATATAACCAATGAAATTTTTCTGATAAAGTGGTTGGTTCAAATTTTTTGAAATTTTTATATTTTTGTCAAAGGGTCAAAGTAAACATTTTGTCAAAATTTTATGAAAATTAAACGAGCCAAATTAATTTTAGTCAAGGTGTTGGGTACCACCTTAATTGTGGTTTGTGTCTTTAGACGATAGTATGTTGACAGTTTATCTACCCATAAAGAAATCTAGCCCTGTTTCTCGTTTAACAGATGCCCTTGATTTTTCCTTAAAACGACATGCATTAAACGGCAGGTAATAGCCGATTTCAGACTCTATTAATTAATAGTTATTCATAAAACTCTACTCTATGTCGCGTGAAGTAATTTCGGACTAAGGGAACGACCATTTAACTTCAAAAAGAGGGGGGGTTATGGTTCTTTCTTAAAACATATTCTGATCCTCAGATTGATGAAAAGAAGAAGTTAAAAACAATTATTCTGAATCCACATTTTCCCCATATCTTATAGTGTTAAATTTTGAAAAAAAACTAATTTGATTGATAGCGTCAAAAAACTAAAAAACAATGTTCGCGCAAAAAAAAAAATCTGACTTAGACAAAAAACCATAACCCCCCTTTTTGAAGTTAAATGGTTGCTCCGTAAAATCTATTGGTATTTGTATAAATTAAACATATTTGTCATTACCAAAAACAAAATTTTTCTCATAAAGTGTCTGCATATTTACAATTCATATGTATTAGAAAATATCGCTACTCGACATTAAAAACGCTTTTTTCGACTATGGAACCGTTGCAAAGTGGCATTTGTTACTTGAAATGTCAAAGAATTGATTGATTGATCGTTGACTTGCTTACAATCTAGTGTCAAACACCGGTAAAAGGCTAAACTGAGTGCAGAATAACGTCAACATGCATGGGTCTTACTTCTGGTAGGATGTAATAAAAGGTACACTGTGCATGAAATAATAAACTGTCCAATCTTAATACACAAGTTGTACTATATACTGTTTCTTTGATGTTTCTTCTAATCTTTATCAATGTCTTCAGGTTTTACAGGATAATATAAGCATAATATAAGTGCTATTAATCAGTTATCATAATTCAAAGGTAGAATATCAAACTGTTAGCCAAGCAGCAATACAGGTTTGAGGGGAAGGACACGCTTTTAAGGATCTGGCATATTGGGGTAAAAAAGTGGGGATTTGGAATATAGGGTTAAAAAAGTGCGGATTTGGGATACAGGGGTAAAAAAGTGGGGACGTGGAACATAGGGGTAAAAATGGGATCTTGGATAAAAGTGAAGAAAATTACAAGAGGCGGGACTTGGGAAATAAGCACCCCCCTTTCAGGTTTATGAAATCAACCTGATACTCTTTGCTTGTTTGGCCTAATAACTTTTGGTCTCTATCATACTAAAGGTTGAGCCAGAAACTGTCGTCGTGCGCATGAAAATCGGTATATAGTGCGCTTTTCAAATCATTTTTTTCTTATAAAGACATTTCTCGTTTGAATGTGTATACGGTATGGGTTTTTCTCATTGTTTAAGGCCATACGGCGACTTAAAAGTTGTAATTGCTTATATCTTCGTCATTTGAACTCTGGTCAATTGTTGTCTCATTGGCAATCATATTACATCTCCTTAATTTCATAATACATTTTATAATAATTTATTTGCAAAATACACCCATATGGTTCAAGTAAAAAAACACAAAATATAACACAGTATTAACACAACAGCCAAGAATTCCAAGTTTAAACATAAAACACAAAAAGTTATGGCGGGAAAAAGCTGACTCGGACTTTTACCTTATATTTAGTATTGGCATATTTGGGTCTCATATCGTAAGAAGTAAAATCTAGAATCTACTTAAATTTTGGTATTGACCTTTTTATGAGCTATTGAAATCTTTTGTGAAAAGAAAAGTCGGTGATATGGGACAAAATATTTTACCCTGTATCGTAGGAAAAAATCCAAGAAGTCCGAACATCTGACAAAAATTCATAAACCTGACCTAAGTACACCACTTGCTGTCAAAAGTTCAGATTTAGGATTTAAAAGTTGTTTTAGTTAGAAAACTGGTTGAGAATTTGTATAACCAGGATAACCTTAAAATAAAAAACTTCTCAGGATTTTTTTGTTTTCTTAATTTTTTGACTGCAAGCAAATTATCCGATGGGGCATAATTAGAAACTTAGGTAAAAGGGGATTTTTTTTATGAAAATATATTTGTTTATAATTAATCTAGAAAAATAACCACGGCACCAAAAGTTAAATCTTAATGTTTTTTGAAAAAAAAAACATAAAAAATTGAAAAATGCAGAAATTTCACGAATGTATCAAAAATATTAGTAAGTTTGGCTAAAAATGTTAACTTGCAGGAATTCCCATACAAAAACAAATATCAGAAAATTTATTTATCATTTTTCAAATGAAATATATGTTTGTTTACATTTAAATATTATTTAGCTCTTTTAATGTGCACTTCAAAACGCATTTATCTGCATACAGCTCAGCTGGAAATTCGAAACTTCAAAGTTGTTCAGTCGTTTTTCAATTTGTGAATAAGATAGATGTGTCACATGCTTACAGGGTCAACATAAGTGAGGTGCAACTCCAGTAAGAATCATTGATGTCTGCTAGGGAACAGAGATTTGTCAAATGGTATGCGTTAGAAATAGTTTGAGGGAAAATAAATGTTGAAAATTATTCTTTAAACCGATTTTTAAATGCATTGCTGGAGGTTTTCCTGGTGATTGAGATGCTGTGATTTATATCATTGTGAAATAATCTTCTACCAAGTTGTCACATTTCACACTATAGCGTCAGACAAAACGGACTAATTTAACCTTTTTAGATTAGGGGACGACCATTTTTTTTTTGGGGGGGGGGGGGGGGGGGGGGATAAATGACGCGGGAAAAAACAAGCGTAGCAACAGATGAAACTAATGATCAATCCTGAACCCCCCACCTTTTCCACCCGGATATAAAATGGTCGTCCCCTTAGCGTCAAACTACCATCTCCCCTCTTGATATATGTTTAGCTTAAGGGTTTTTGTTGAGGAAAATATTAAATGATTATCATCGTTTATCATAAGATACCAAACCTCGTTAAAAGAGGTATCCCGAAAACATTAGGAGGTAAAATATTTGCTCAAGCGAACATACCTTTCTCTATTGTATAATCTAAATTCCCTGCCACAGTTTACAGAACCAACCTATGATTGGATACACTCCATCAACTCTTTTTTCAAGCTTTCAAAACGATCATCATGAATGAGTAAGCCGAGAAAAGCTCCATGGTCTCATTCTTCCGAAGTGCACATGTTGGGAAGAAAATACACTAGTTGAAAAGGTAATTTTAATGGAAAATCTTATCTATGACCCTTAACCTTTATTTTCTGGAATGGTTTTATCATATTATAATATTTCCATTTTCTGCTAATCTTAAATTACAAAGGAGAATGACTTATTTTAGAAGTTTGGTGTAAAATAAGTTTATGTTTTCGTGAAGTACCATACTTTTTACTAGCTTTATATGTCACAAGAACACTTCAATCAGGGGCGGTTCATGGTCCGAGGAAAGTGGTGGCGTAATTGCCCATAATGAAACGGTAGAAATGCAGACGCGTAGCGATGCGAAAATGTGTTTCCGATCAAAAGGCCGGGCGTGCTAGTGTATCTGCATCCAAAGAACAAAACTTCTGCTTTAATAAACCGACATAGTCACCACAATGAGAGATATTTACACTTTTTTCATATCTTTTTGTCGTATAAATATACTTGTTTTCTTGTAAATGGGAGATAATCCAAATTGAACCATGTTCCAACGCATTATAGGGGTAAATTCAGTAAAAAAACTCTCATTGACTTCAATGCAAACTTATTTCTTAAATTAGAATAATACCTATTTTACCTATAGAAATCATTTGCTTTCATATATCATTTATAACAGTACAAACGTAGTCCCATCTATAATCTATAATGCAATAATCAAAAGATAGGGTCATTATGCGGCCTTTTTTCCATTCACATGGCCTTTTATTACGAAAACTGTAGAATCACACCAAATTCTTACAACAACCCATTACTTTCCAAACCCTGTATTCAAAATAAAGTGCATTCAGTATTATTTTTTTTAACTAGTTTGATCCATCTTATTAAAAATACCTACTAGTATTACAAACATTATCTTCCAACAAGTGGCGCACAGGACTGTAATGGTATTCATTAAGCTCTCCTCAAGGTCTATATTAAACCTGCATGGCTATGCAAGCGTCCTTCAAAAGTTTCATAAAAATCTTTAGCACAAACATTACATTTGTACGGTTCGACCAAAAATTTTCACAGAAAATATAATATGTATTACTAAAATACATTACCGAGGTATGATATTATAGTTTCTTATCAATTATAGTCATTTTAGTTATAAAAAATCTTGATTTTTTATTTCTATATGAATATATCTTTCATATTGCAACTTTTTTTTATAGTCCTGTTGGAAAAATCAATCTGATTACTAATAAGAAGGAACGTTTGTAAAAACGCACATTTTATAAGGGGAGATAATTCAATAACAGTAACTCTTTTTGTTGAGAGGAGAAGGTTCAGTAAGGGTTAATTTTGGCCTTAAATTTGATTAACATGTGAAGAAAGATTTTTGACATTTTTTAACACTTGAGGGTCTTCTTTAGTCGATTCAATTAGTTTATGTAAAATATTTGAACTGATTTGGTCATTAAAGAAGCTCAAAGTCAAGCTTAAATATGAAAAATCTATCAAATATGCCATAACACGTCACTTTTCAGATGTTTTTTGTCATAAATGTAAGTGGCTGCATTCGTGTTCAGTCTCAACCTTCAAATATATTTTGTATCATCATCAAATACAACACATATTAAAATATTAAGACTTGAACAGAAGTGCGGCCACTTCCATTTTAGACAAAAACCGTCTAAAAATTAGCATAAATGCTAAAATTGTGAAGATTTCAGTAATTTTGTATGAATTCATGATGCTAGTACCTGATGCTTGCGCATTGTATTGTCAAAACAGCCCATATGTATGTACCAAAAGTATTCTACTTTCAAATAAATAGCTAAAAGTTTACATATTTACAAATTTGTAGAAATGCTATATTTTGGGGCCAAAAAGGTGTCTTACCGGGCCTACTCCTTTATCATGCTTGAAGGCATATTAGTCTCATCGATTGTTAAGGAAGGTCGGGTATCTTCCGCCATCTTGATCTTTAAAACTTTTTTAACAGCAGATCTAGATCTTTAATGAAATATTCAAAATTATGAGAGTGAAGTGCAATTCAAGACTTTTCACCTAGATGAAGATTAGTCCTATAATTTTTTTACCTCACGGCAATATTTTCTTTTTCTGAAATTTTCTTATTATTTCTTTTTTCTATTTTGCTATTTGTTATTTTAAATTTTATATTTGCTGTTTTTACTATCACTGTGACATCACGTTCACATTCTAAAAATGAAAAATGAAAAAAATCAGCATGGAAACGTTAAAAATGGAATAAGAATTCGAAGTCATATGTTAGAAGACTAGAAGAAGTTTTTTTTTTTAAATACGACAGTTTTTACAAATACAGAATGTATTTTTTTTATCAACTTGGTGTTATAAGGGAAATAACTCTGATAATCTAATTTTATAAGGAATGCACAGACAATTTACCTACTCTGTTTTGTAGTAAGAAAACATGTTCGGTTAGTCCAATTTTTCTTTCTATTACCTGAAATTACATTATAAGACATATCTTCTCGTAATATTTTGTTTATTCTATTGTCTAGTTTACTTTCTATTCACACAACATTAGTTTTCCAAGCAGTACAATCTTTGCTAAATTGTCAACAACCAGCAACTTGAAAAAAATCTCCGCAACGCATACATTTTAGTATCCACTATATTTGTTTTAAACTTAGAAAGATGATATAAACAACATTTTGGCAAAGTGCGAAATAATTCTATCGTTTTTATTTTAGACCCATATCTACTTCAAGAAGTAAATGAGGACTATTTTGGTCATTTTAGGTTCTACCTGTATAAAATTGTTTGCATGTATGGACAGATAATTGAGAACAGCTTAGCACTTGATTTTTATGGGTGGGGGCTAGGATGAAAAATTTTGTCCTACATTTTTTTTTAGTTGTAATCTCTGTCCTACCCTTTTATTTTTCACTCTATTTGGTCCTGTTTTTTTTTTATTAGTTTATCCTGACTTTTTTTACATAAATTGTCATCCTACCTTTTTTTGCCAAGTTGCTCATCCTGCCTTTTTTTTACTCAAAACTCCTGTCCTGCCTTTTTTTCAAATTTCATCCTAGCCCCCTCCCCCCCCCCTAAAAATCAAATGGTAGCTCCCTTATAGTTATATGCATTCTTCTTAAGGGGAGGGTACAGAAATTTGAATAAAGTCAAGTTTTTATATTGCTCAAAGGAGAAATATTCAAGGAAATTCGACACTGTAAATATGAGATGGGTAAAATTAATTTTCATGTAAGCATGCCATAATTGATCCAAGACTTATGATTTATATGTATTTTATTCATTGAATAGAACCATTATAAATGTTTTCACTTTCTTGTACCTTAAACTCATTTTTTGGGGAGGGGGTACCATGGAATTGTTATTGAATGAACAGATATGAAACACCAATTATGTCGCACTTTCAAAAACGTCATATGTTTAGTAAGATCTAAAAAGCTTTGTATAGAAATTGCTGAAGATCAATTACATTTATTAATAAGTTGTCCACACTTTACCGAAAGCGATTTATTATCGGATTTTACTTACTCGAGCAACACGACGGATGCCATATATGGAGCAGGAAATGCTTACTCTTCATGAGCTCACTCCCGATTTTTTGTGGGGTTCGTGTTGCTCAGTCTTTAGTTTTCTATATAATGTTGTCATTTCGTCGTTTATAGTTCAAGTTACGGTGTGGAGATATGATTTTCGAATGCCCCTTGGTTTCTACTGTCTCTTTATTTACCTAAGGGTATACGATATAGTTACAGGGGAGGTGATGACGTCGCTATAAAATGTTTCAACTTATTTTTATCATTCAGACTGATTTAACTTGAAAAAGAGTTCATGGACCAATCTTTTTAAAAATTACATTTGGTTTGATTATGAGTGAAGATTATTTGTGCCAATTTTTATAAACAAATCACCGATGATATACAGAAAGAAATGCCGTTTTTTTTACTAAAATCAGAAAAATGTGTGTTATTAAATGATTTATTTACTAAGAACTGTTACACAAATTCAAAGCCAACTTATGTAGAGAAAATATTCAAAAGGTTTTTACAAAAATCCGCTTGCGTTTATCTTTTCAAACAAAAAAGTTAGGTATGTCTTTCCGAAGGATTGAAATGTCCAAGAAGCCGAAATTTCCACTAAATGTCAAAAATTTCGACCCCGTTTTTCTCCAAAAGTACCACATGAAGGTATATTTATTATAACATATTTGAATTAACTAGGTGAAAAATAGCTTGTATGCAAATTTTCGTCAAAAATTCACCATGGGATCAAAACTGAATACATCGTATGCTCTTAACGTGTTACAATTGATGTATCATAATGGATAAACTATTCAGAAATAAACAATATATGTCATAATTTTTCAGACCTCTCAAATGTTGTAAAAAATATGGCTATTTACTAATGAAAATCTGCTTGTATTAAAATAAACTTAAATTTATATTAGCAAATGGTAAGATAGACGAAATTAGTATACAGGTACAATGCTTATATTTGAAAAAAGTAAAATAACAAAAAAACTCCAAGGAAAATTCTAATCGGAAAGTCCCTTATCAAATGACAATATCAAAAGCTCAAACACATCAAACGAACGGAAAACAACTGTCATATTCCTGACTTGGCATAGGCATTTCCTTATGTAGAAAATGGTGGATTAAACATGGTTTTATAGCTAGCTAAATATCTCACTTGTATGTCAGTCGCATAAAATTCCATGATATTGAAAACAATGTGTGAACAAAACAAACAGACAAAAAAGGTAAAAATGTCAAAATAGGGGTACAGCAGTCAACATTGTGTTATAATCTTAATCACTATAAAAACAAACAAATATGTCAACAAAGAAAAACAAAATGGTATATAGACAAAGCACATAAGCAACAATGAAAGACAAGAATACACAAAATGACCACAGCACAACAACAAATTGGCGGGGTGCATAAGAACCGAGCCGCGTCTAAAGGATATTACCAGAAAAGGACTAAACAGTAAAGGTTAATAATTTACAAAGACAAATAAAAGAGCACTATAACACGTATTTAAGATAATAAACAACGTCAGTACCTAGAATGTATACTTCAAGAACATCATGTATTATTTATGAAGTTGATACGGAATATGATAACTGGTCTTATGGTTCTGATGAAATACATGTACAGTTTATATTTCGTTCTATTGTAAAAATGTGTTTTCAAATAAAATTGTAATGTTTGCTAAAGTGAATGTCAAGTGGTCCATCAATGAACCCTTAATTGAAATAATAAAAATTAAATATTCTTTATTCTTGTTATAATTTTTGTAGAGAGAAATGCCCACTGGCCTATTTGTTATCTATAATATAAGAGAGGAACCACGTATAAGACTTCGGTTATTGTAAGTGTGTATGAATGAGAGAAGGATCTAATTTAGTTGAGATATTACAAAAAATCTTAAACAAAAATCAAGAAAAAACGGTGGTCCATGCCTCAATCGCATGTGATTTTGCATCATTTAAGAAAAGTACGTATGTTAGTTATAAGTCCTTGTTTAAGACGAATAGATATAATTATTATTATTGTTATTTAAGAAGGCACATACCGTGGTCACACAGAAAAATTGTTATTACACTTATCCCATTCCAAGTGTAACAGGTGCAAGAACGGTAACTAGTACTTTCATGTTGTTATTGCATTTGGAGCTATTTCCCCTTTACCAAGGTCGTAGAATTTTCCCATTTTGCTAATTAATGCGATTCTATTAAATATAACCATGGAAGTATTAGTCAATATAATACTTCCATGACATAAACATTAGGAGAAGTAGTTTGATTGTCAATGAGACAACTATCCATCAGAGTTAAAATGACGTGGATAAAGCAATAATAGGTTAACGCACGGCCTTCAACAATGAGAAAAACCCTATACGTTTAGTCGGCTATAACATGCCCCAAAATGAAAAATGTAAAACAATTCAAAAGAGAAAACTAACGGCATAATATAAAACAATACAATTTACGAATAACAAATATGATAGATATGAACCACCGACATCCACTAAATAACAAGACTCCTGGCTTGGGACATGCACATACAATGTTGCTGGGTTAAACATGCAACTAATAAATAAAGTATGTTCTACCTGGCTAAAGTATCAATCAGTGCACATCCAACGGATTGATGGCAATCTCCCTGGCTAAAGTATCAATCAGTGCACATCCAACGGATTGATGGCAATCTCCCTGGCTAAAGTATCAATCAATGCACATCCAACGGATTGATAATATCTCCCTGGCTAAAGCGTCAATCAGTGCACATCCAACGGATCAAAAATGTGTTTTCAAATCAAATTGTAATGTTTGCTAAAGTGAATGTCACGTGGTCCATCAATGAACCCTTAAATGAAATGATAAAAAATTAAATATTCTTTATTCTTTATTATTATGATTTTAGAGAGAAATGCCCCCTTTAACACACAGGCCTATTTGGTATCGGTGATATTAGAGAGGAACCACGTATAAGACTTCAGTTATTGTAAGTTTGTATGAATGAGAAAAAGTTCTAATTTAGTTGAGATATTACAAAAAATCTTAAACACAAATAAAGGAAAAACGGTGGTCCATGCCTCAATCGCATGTGATTTTTCATCATTTAAGAAAAGTACGTATGTTAGTTACAAGTCCTTGTTTAAGACGAATAGATATTATTATTTGTTATTTAAGAGCGCGACAATACGATGACCACACAGAAAAATTGTAATTACACTAATCCCATTCCAAGTGTAAAAGGTGCAAGAACGGTAACTAGTACTCTCATGCTGTTATTCCATTTAGAGTTATTTCCCCTTTACCAAAGTCGTAAAAAATCCCGTTTTGCTAATTGATATAACCATGGAAATATTAGTCAATATAATACTTCCATGATGACATAACCTTTAGAAGTAGTTTGATTGTCAATGAGACAACTATCCATCAGAGTTAAAATGACGTGGAAAAGGCAATAATAGGTGTCATAGGTCAACGCACGGACTTCAACAATGAGAAAAACGCTTAACGTTTAGTCAGCTATAACATGCCCCGGAATGAAAAATGTGAAACAATTCAAAAGAGAAAACTAAAGGCATAATATAAAACAATATAACTTACGAATAACAAATATGAAAGACATGAACCACCGACGTCCACTAAATAACAAAGCTCCAGGCTTGGGACATGCACATACAATGTTGCTGGGTTAAACATGTTTGCGCTCAACCCTCACAGTGGCGTTACTGCACAACATCAGAACTAAATGTTAAAGTCACTTGCAAATGGCCTAACTCAATAGATCGGTATGAAGCACAAAAAAAAACTAACATAAAAACAAAGCACCGATATAAGAGTAATCGCAGCAAGTACAAAGCAAATTGCAACTAATAGATAAATTATGATCTCCCTGGCTAAAGCGTCAATCAGTGCACATCCAACGGATCAAAAATGTGTTTTCAAATTGTAATGTTTGCTAAAGTGAACGTCACGTGGTCCATCAATGAACCCTTTATTGAAATAATAAAAATTAAATATTCTTTATTCTTTATTATTATGTTAGTAGATAGAAATGCCCCCTTTTACGCACAGGCCTATTTGGTATCTGTGATATTACAGAGGAACCACGTATAAGACTTCAGTTATTGTAAGTTCATATGATTGAGTAAAAGTTCTAATTTAGTTGAGATATTACAAAAAATCTTAAACACAAATAAAGGAAAAACGATGGTCCATGCCTCAATCGCATGTGATTTTGCATCATTTTAGACAAGTACGTATGTTAGTTATAAGTCCTTGTTTAAGACGAATAGATGTTATTATTATTATTGTTATTAAAGAGCGACAATATCATGACCACACAGAAAAATTGTTATTACACTAATCCCATTCCAAGTGTAACAGGTGCAAGAACGGTAACTAGTACGCTCATATTGTTATTGCATTTAGAGTTATTTCCCCTTTACCAAAGTCTTAGAATTTTCCCGTTTTGCTAATTAATGAGATTCTATTAATATCACCATTAGGAGAAGTAGATTGATTGTCACTGAGACAACTTTCCGTCAGAGTTAAAATGACGTGGATTAAGCAATAATAAGTCAACGCACGACCTAACATAAAAAGCAAAGCACAAATATAAGAGTAATCGCAGCAAGTTCAAAGTCAATTGCAACAAATAGATAAAATATGTTCTACCTGGCTAAAGAATCAATCAGTGTACATCGAACAGATTGATGACAATTTCCCTGGCTAAAGCATCAATCAGTGCACATCCAACAGATTGATGTCAATCTCCCTGGCTAAAGTATCAATCAGTGCACATCCAACAGATTGATGTCAATCTTCCTGGCTAAAGTATCAATCAGTGCACATCCAACGGACTGATGTCAAGACGTCATACACAGTCTGAGAAACAAATGACCGTGTGCAATGCCAAAATATAATTAATCCGTATCTACAGGATGAAGGTCCCTAGATATATGTAATAAGACCAAGAACGGTAACTACTACTCTCATGTTGTTATTGCAGTTAAAGTTATATTCCCTATACCGAAGTCTTAGAATTTTATTGATGAGATTCATTTAATGACTTTGTTGAACCAATTTCTGTAAAACCATGAATTATAATTGATTACAATGCCAGGTGAAATTAATCTTTATCCCTTTTTTACTAAAAGACTATGATTCTCTTCTCAACAACAGAAAACACCGTAACCGTTCTAAAAAAGTATTACAATGAAAAGTTGTCACTCATACTTTAAGTTCTAGTTGGCAGATTAAATTGTGTTTGGGAATTAGAATTAATGTTCAGCAATGATTAGTTGATATAAAATGTTAAGTGTTAATATTGCAGACCATGTGCATAATACATATATTGTTTAATCACCACTTGGAAATTCCCGGCTATAACCTGTAGTAGGAGACGGAATTTCATAAACTGTACCTAGCTTGTATCCAGATCCCTTTTCGTTATATAGCTTGGCATTGTGTCTGTTTTTGTTACATTACAAACTCTCCCTTTTTATTGTCAAGCCTGTGATATTTTGTTGCGGAAGCCAGACAGAGTTATCCGTCATTCCAGCGTCGTCGTCATCGTCAACATTTAGATTCAGTCTGTGTTTAGAGATATTTAGACATCAATAACTTTGTCAATCCTTCATGGAAGTTTATAAAATTTGGACAGAAGCTTTTTATGATTAAAAGATAATTGTATGTTTTTCCGTATTTTAATGATAAATGGACTTATGGTTTTACAGTTAAAATTAAGATACAGTTAAAAGTTAAAGTTTCTCCGATTCAATAACTTTACCAAACCTCCTTGTAATTTTACGAAACTAGAACAGAAGCTTTTGTTATGATTAAAAGATAATGTCGGAAAAACATTTTGAATATCCTTCCCGCATTTTACTGATAAATTAACTAAGGGGTTTTCTTTTGCAGTTAATAATAACATATTGTCTGGTTTAAATTTTTTAAGAAATCAATTTTGTTAAACCTTCATGGGATCAATCTCCCATACAGACATAGTTGTCGTCCTTTCCTCCTCAATCAAGATTGAGGAGGAAAGGACGACAACTCTGTCTGTATTGAGGAGGAAAGGACGACAACTCTGTCTGTATTGAGGAAGAAAGGACGACAACTCTGTCTGTATGGGAGATTGTCATGGAATGTTATTAAGCTTCGACCGACACTTCTTCGGTATCATGAAATAGTTTTAAAACTCGATTTTTCTTTTATTTTATAGATGAATGTATTTAATTTTTACACGGATTTTTATAGTAAGCCTACTATTATACATATCCTTTGATTTTTGCAATCAACATCACACTTTAACACTGCCAGCAGCAGTCGCAGGCGAGATACGGGTTTCCACAGAATTTTGTATTTTTACTAGCATAATTGTTGGTATTTATTCTGGAAATGATATATATATTTATAAGCAACTTATGCTTATTGTTTTAACACAATTTCATGCACAGTCATCAAAACATCATTACATAATATTTTATTTGATTTATTTGTGTTTTAACGCCACTTTTAAGCAGCGCGTTTGGGCTATCATTACATTATATATTTGAATTCAATTTGTTATTGATCTATGGAACAATCCATGCAGACTGAATCTACATGTAGCACTAGACACTTACACAGATTTGAATATACATTTTAACTTTTAATTAATTTATAAATGCTAAGGACTAGGGGAAACAACTCCTGCTTATGATTTCCAAGTATATGTATACGTAGACGTCACATACCATTCTACTTTTAAATGAGAATTCCGCTTTTTTACATTAAAAACTGCCACTTATACAATGACATAATAGAACAATGACAAAAAAAAAAAGAAACATAAGTTGTTTTAACAAATTATAATAACCTCAGATTTCAGAAAGATTAATTTACAGTTTATATTTTCTTTGTATGTTTATATGCTTGTATGAATATTGTTAGTGTTTCTGGCTGATAAAGTATACTATTGCTGATGTATTGAATTGTAATTGTGGTGTTATATTATGTATATTGTATCAGAGTGCACTTTAAATAGGATAAATCTATAGTGATAAAAGATTTCGTATGCTATATTCTTATCAAATTGAAAAAGTAATTGTACAGAGTAATGCGATTGAATTGTACTTAGATAAAATAGAATTGTAATTGCAGGGGCGGATTCAGACGGGGGCGTGCGCCCCCCCTAAAATTTGCAAAGCATGGGTTGTCCTCAGCTTAATAAAGAATATTTCGATAATTTTACCTCAAAAAAATATTCGCCTCGCTCCGATCGGCGAATTTTTAAGTTTGCATCCCCCTAACCTAAAATCCTGGATCCGCCCCTGAATTGTATGTACTCTTAAACTTTTACTGAACTAGTATGTAGATAACATCACAGTTAATGCCCTTACATCAAATATATGCAAGAATGAATTACCTAGCGCTTACTGATAGTATATGATTTCTGAATCAATGTGACCAACTTCGAAATACAGACCGGATACCTTGTCTCAGTATGTGGCCAATATATAAGAGTTGAGCTTCGACTCGGGTCCGCTCTACCAAAACAAGAAATTTAGTTACTCTACTCGCGCAAATGATAATGAGTAAATCTAAACGTTAGTTATCATTATTTTAAAAGAGAGATGTAAAGTACTATTATTAATATATAGATTTCTGATTACGTTATTCTCAAGGCTGTGTGTGGTAAACGTCAAACAGCAATCAATCAAAGGAGTTCGATAAAATAGACACGATGGACTAGCACCGAGTCTGTGTGACAAGCTCTAACTCGGTCCTTGTAAAGATGGTGATGATGATGGATGGCTGCTTAACGTCCAGCGGCAAGTTAATATGCATATTCAGGACGAGAATGTTCATGAAATATGAATAGTAACCTTGCTTTGTACTATACCGACACGCTGAGCCGGATTTTTAACGTGCTAGTTCACAAGGTAACTGTCCGCAGGAAGGCATGTCACCTTACCCGGACACATTATTCTGACTCCGAGCCGACCAGTCTTTGCTCTTACTCCTTAATACCACGCGCTTGGCGGAGAAGCAGCAAATACCAATTTTAAAGTCTTTTGTTTGACCCGGCCGGGATTCGGGATTCGATCCAACGACCTCTCGCACTCGAGGCGAACACGATACCATTAGACCACCGATGCGGTTCCCTTATCAAGACAAATAGTGTGAAAATAGAAAAGAAACTATCATTGGATAGATCAAAACATAGATATCAATGTTCTATTTCTTTAACTGTGTCTGTGTCATTTGGTCTCTTGTGGAGAGTTATCTCGTTGGCAATCATACCACATCTTTTTATATATAGTCGGACATCGTTAAGCATATCATGAGAGGGTACGTGACCTTAGAATGTTCTTTGCTAGAATTCAACATAACAACATTTATCATAAATCTTTCACAATAAAGCACTGAAAATATACAAATTAAGATAAGTCTGTGTGTTTGTTTTTTCTTTGTTTTTTATCTCGCCTGTGCTGAGATTCGCAGAATGCGAGACATAATGATGCATATCCGGCGGCGACGGCGAAAACTTTTTTTGGTAAAGCTTTATATTTCAGAATGTAGAAAACCTGGAAACTTTATACCTTCTATACAGATGCTTATGTTATATTCGAAAATTTCCGTACTTCATGTGTCCGATGTCCTTGACCTCATTTTCACAGTTCAGCAATTGCTCAATAAAATAGTGTTTTGTCACGTAAATTTCTCATTTAAACTTGATTTAAATATTGGATCCTTGAAGGGTCTTTATGTCCGTCAGACGTGGTTATACTGACCTTGGCCTCATTTCATTGGTCGGTGCTCAATGTTAAATTTATATGGTCAGAATTCATTATATCAGATACTATAACCAATAGGTCAACTACATTTCGTATGGAATGATTGTAAGGTGTACATGTCCGTCAGGCAAGGGTTCATCTGACCTTGACCTCATTTACAAGGTTCATTTGTCAATGTTTAGTTTTTGTTGTTGTCCTATTCTTTGATACTAATGTAAAAAGCAAACTATATTTGGTGTGTGAAATAACTGTAAGATGTACATACCGTCGAGCAGGGTCAAGTCACCGGAAGAAAAAGATAGATTGATATGATAGACACAAAAGGAAAGGAGTAGGCCCAGTAAGACGCTTTTTTGGCCCCAAAATATAGCAGTTTTACAAAATTGTTAAAATGTAAATTTTTAGCTATTTATTGGAAAGAAGAATACTTCTGTTACATAAATATGGGCTGTTTTTGACAAAACAATGCACATGTATCGGGTACTAGCATCATTAAGTCATGCTAAATTACTGAAATCTTCGAAATTTTAGCCTTTTGGTTAGTTTTTTCTGAAATGGAAGTGGCCGCATTTGTGTTCATTCTTAATATTTAAATGTTAGTTGTATTTGATGATAATACATAACATATATAACACGGATGCGGCCACTTTCATTTTTGACAAAAACCATCTGAAAAGTGACATATTATGGCATATTTGTTGATTTTTCATATTTAAGCTTGAATTTGAGCGTCTTTAATAACTAAATCAGTTCAAATCTTTCACATACACTAATTGAATCGACTGAAGTAGTCATTTAAGTATTTAAAAAGTGTCCAAAATCTTTCATCAGATGAACCTGAATTTTGAGGCCAAAATCGGCCCTTACCGGACCTACTCCTTTAAACAGGAAAAAACTTTCAGAATAACATGCAACGCATGGACTGGTTCGACGACACCTAGTGTTCATTATTTTTCCAAAAAAAAAATCAGTGACTGAAGAGATTATATTAGATTTTAAAAAACCCAATTAAGACAGTTATGCATAAACATTCCTGTTTATATAGTTTTGATAGGTAGTTTCGTTTTTGATAATGACTATATCATGTGGAATATCTAAACTCGTCCTTCGGGCTGTCTAGATATTCCACATGATATAGTCAGTATCAAAAACGAAACTACATATTATTCTATATGTTCCCGTTGTTGGGTCATCAATAATTCATTCCTATTTGAAAATTATAAAATCCAGTCAAGTATAATATTAGAATAGACCAAAACACATGAAATTAATTTCATACTTCACTGAAGTTCTTACAATATTTCATTCATTTTTAAGATTAAGTGATTTAAAATCACGCCAATTAATAATTAAAATGAGATCTTAAAGCAATTAAGTGTTACTTGCTTCTCTGCATGAACATAATAAAATTATAGAAAAAATATGGATTTGTTAAAGTATTAATCTTTGATTTGTATTTTTTCTGTAAACAAAAATATTGAACAGAGTTATTACAATTTTTTCAAATACTCATGGAAATATGCTGTATTTATCGACATATGTTTTTTTTTATAAAATTATCAGATTTAAAAAGATAGTTTTACAAGTCATTTATTGGACCGCAACTTTTCATTTATGACTGTTTTTCTATGCGTCCATCCGCCCTCCTTTTTTCTGTGCTATTTTTTTTGAAAGGGCCCTGCATTGAATAAAGACAGAAACCTTTGGTAGAAATACCCTTCACAAGGAACTTTCCAAAGTTATAGCAATTTTAGTTCCGTTACGATACCTATATACCTGAGACTACTATAAGACACGTGTTATAGTAGTCTCAATCTTCCTCCATCCAAGATATGGACCATTCAGAAAGTCTAAATGTTGCTAAGAATTGATGAAAAATTCACCGTGAGAATATTTGACGAAATATGTGGTGAAATTGAAAAGTATATGATGTAGACATATGATAGGTGTGTGCATTGAAAATGAAATGTAAGGATAAGAAGATGTGGTATATGGTTACCAATGAGACAACTCTCCACCAGAGACCAAATAACGTAGAAGTTAACAAGTATATAATAGGTCACCGTTCGGCCGGCAACAATGAGCAAATCAGTATGTCTAATATCCCTCCATTACTAATGAAGGACTATGGTTTTTTACTAAAAAATATTCTGATCCCCAATTTGATGAAAAAAAATATTCTGGTCAAGCAGAAGACAAAAAAAAATATTCTGATTCCAAATTTTTGCCCATACCTTATAGTGTTAAATATTGAAAAAAATAATTTGATTAATAGCGTTGAAAAACTAAATAAAATTGATCGCGCTTTGCGCGAAAAAATTTTCTGACTCCAACAAAAAACCATAACCCCCCTTGAAGTTAAATGGTTGCTCCCTTACGTGTATTTCCTTTATAAAGATTCTATGGTATGGAAACATTACTCGCTAAAGAGCTAGATTATTACGGATCAGCAACAAAATTAACAATAGGGAGTGTTTTTGGTCTTGCTTGAAGATTCTAGCTCCTGCAGTTTTTAAGATGAAGAGCGGCAATTATAAAAGCGCCTATTGGATTTCATCTACTTTAAAGGGGCATTAGCAAATTTTTCTGACTCCAACAAAAAACCATAACCCCCTTGAAGTTAAATGGTTGCTCCCTTACGTGTATTTCCTTTATAAAGATTCTATGGTATGGAAACATTACTCGCTAAAGAGCTAGATTATTACGGATCAGCAACAAAATTAACATTAGGGAGTGTTTTTGGTCTTGCTTGAAGATTCTAGCTCCTGCAGTTTTTAAGATGAAGAGCGGCAATTATAAAAGCGCCTATTGGATTTCATCTACTTTAAAGGGGCATTAGCTAAGAGATATAAAAAAAATAAAATATAATTATTTGTTTGTTAGTTCAATCATTAAGGATGTGCACCTCTGAGGAGCCAAAACATTTTTATCCATTTTTTGGGTTATTATCATGAAAAAAAATCACAGTTAAACTTTTTTTCATACTTTCACTAAAGATGAAGTGGACCAATCTGAATACTGAATAAATATATTTTCAAAAACTGTAGGTTGGTGTTAATATTTGAAAGTTTTATAAAATTTGTTGCTTTCGTGTCAAATTGACCATGCTTTCAATTTTGTAATTTTTTTTTATGATTGAAAAAAAATTCGTATCTAAGAATTTAAAAAAAAAAATTATATGGGATGTACATATTTTTGGTAAAATCATTTCTTTGTACCCCTCACCTATTTTCTCAACATTTTGGCTGATAAGACTGACAGGATTGGTTATAAAATTTGAAAATGTCAATACTCAAAAAACACTTATTGTAAGTACACAATTTTTTCACAGAGTTTAGTTTGATTTATAATATTTTTTAAATTCATTGATATTTTCCACTTGTATCACATGTTTTGGAAATAATTCCCGAACGAGATTTCAACGAGACTGAAACATTAGAAGAATACATCCTTAATGGAAGTGAAAAGGTGAAATAATAATTTGCTTTTAGCAGCAAGTTTGGTTCAATTTTGTCCAAATAAGTTAAGAATCATCGCTGATGAATTATTCACTCCCAAGTGAATAAGTTGACCTCATTGAATCCGTATTCATCTTACCTTCAATTTAATCCCTTAGCTGAAGATGGGTTACGCATGTATTAGGCTATTAAAAGGAAAAGAATGTCAACATTGAAAGTCAAAAAAGGATGAACCATTTGGTTGACTGATCCACAAAAAAAACATTCTTATACAGGTAAAAACATACTATTTAACATACAATATGAAATCAAACAGACCTAGAGAAATACAATTGCACGTGTTCACTATCTATTTATATTTATATATATGTTTATATCGGGTTAAATGACCGTTGGCAGTAGATGATTAATTAGATGACGTTAGACAAAAATACACACGAAATGCTGATACACATTATCGAGTCCATGCATTGTTAATCGTTAACTTTAGACTTTTTGTAATTTGGATATACATTTTAGTATTTTATAATTCAAATATGAGAATTTGAATCCAATCGGAGAACATGAATTTGACAGCTAATGTCCCTTTTACGGTTTGTTTAATTAATTTATCTAAGATAATTTCTTCTAGATGTTTAATGAAACGATAACTCGTACATGTATTTCTTATGGTGAATAAAAAATGCATGATATACCATTAAATGATCCATGTTAATCTTAGTCATACATGTATAACTAACCGAAAATCTTTAACAATATTGTTCTAATCTTTAAAGTACACGGTGATTTCTCATTGGAAGACTTTTGGTAAATATTTAAGTATTTGTAATCTAAACGAAAACAATGATTTTATTAAAGGTCAATATCATATCTTATTCCTGTCATCCCTAAAATATTACAACAAATATTGACTTTATTTCAATCTTTTTATACTGGAAGTAAACACATGAAATGTATGTTTTTTGTCCATAGCCTTTACTTTACATTCGAAGGGTGGGATTATATTGTTGAACCATTGTAAATACGTCATTGAGCTTCGAAATACATTTCAACGGAAAAAAAGACTAGCAAGGCCTTATCATTTCGAAGAATTTGTTGGGTTTTTTTTATATAAAAGGTGTTAACAGTTAAAGAATTCGATCAAATTTAAAAAGAAACCTTAATGTAACCCCTTTATGTTACTGATCATATATAAATATTTCACGGATAGTCTTCAAGTAGACGGGACAAGAAGAGTAAATATGTCTATATGCCAAACTTGATTTATAATTCAAAAACAAGAAGTATAAGCTAATTAACTAGCAATTCTTTTTATTAGATACCCGCAATTAGAAGATCAGTCTGCCCGTCCAGTGACGTAGTTTACCCTTAGTTATAGTGAGGCAAACAATTTGAGAGTTAAGGCCTCGGTGCGGTTCAGAGACTGTGATGTGGCTTAGGAGTGGATGGATCAAGGTCGAAATCATTCACATCATTTTCAGACGACATTCCAGTGACAAATGTTTCATGCATATTCAGAAAGAGAATAAAGTATAGATATATATTTATATATAGGCTCTGTATAGTGGACAGACCAGGGTGAAGGGCAGGAATTTCGACTGAAACTGGAAAAGGAGGACATATTGCTTTACAGATTCGGTGATATTAAAGATTATATCTATTTATGAACCAGTTCAGTGCATTATATTTGAAACTGCCCCTTTATTAATAAAAGCAAAACTGGTCCATTACAGACTAACAGGGCATAATACAGGGCTATTATGAATAAACAGAGCCATTATAAAAAAAACAGGGCCATTATTAAAAAAAAAAGAAAAAAAGGGCCATTTAAAAAAAAATATAAAAAAAAGGCCATTATGAAAAAAACAGGGCCATTATGACAAAAACAGCTAGGGCCATTATGTATAATCAGGGCTGTTACGAATTTTCAGTTGATATCAATTAAAATACATTTCTGGGGGAAAGAAACATCAAGAAATTGAAAGTTCCCAAGAATCATGACATCTTATTTGACATAGTTGTCAAGTTAATAATTACATATTACATTCAACGATGTCTATCAATTTATTTTATTTTTAGTTTTAAAATCCAAAATGAAATCATATTTTGTATGCAATAAATTGATTTGAATAGGACAACAACAAAACTATACTTTACATTTACCTGTTAGTCCATCACATCACTTTAAAAGTTTCTTTTTAACATTGCATTTGGTATAATTATATACAATTTCTCAACAAAAAAAAACTCATTTGGCTTGGTTAATTATTACACACTGACGGTTTGGTTAATAAAAGTATTACGAAATGGATGTTTTCAAATTGACCCTGTCAAATTTGTACTCGGTCAGTGATAATGGCCTTTGGAGGCTGTAGTGTCCCTCGGCGTTGCCTCGTGCCATTGCAGACATCCTCGACCATTATAACAGACCTTGGACATATAACAGAGCCATTATGAAAACACGCATTAATTAATACTATACTCTTGTAACTTTATATGCTTAGGGTTTTTGTCAAGTGACATGGATGTATAATTGAACGAAGTATGAATTCTGTCTCAAATGAATAAAGGAAAATGTTGTGGCGAATAAGAGGAACACATTGTTCCCATAGAGATGCAGACTACTACTATCTCCAATCAATAGTCCACCAAACGTAAAAAAAAATTTTGTCAATAAAAAAAAATAAGCATCATGTCAGTTATAAAGTTTTATAGCTTCTATTGTATTTTCATCAAGACATTTTTAATGTTTTACAAAGCATAACTGTCCGGTTTTTGTTATTTTGTTTGTCATTTTTATGAAACAAAATTCAACTTAACCTTGTACTCTACCATTGAGGTAATCGAATGATTAATACTTGTGTCAATGTTTGCAACCATCTTCACTCAATTCTTTGGAATACACGATGTATATTGTTTTTCCTTCTCAATCTATGTTTTTTTCTTTCTTGGTCCATAATCTATTGTTGCCTCACTGCCTCAATGGAAGTTACAGCACTGTCGCCGCTGTTGTTTCTGTTTCCATACTGATTCGATTACGATTGTTTTCTTTTCTTGTGCATGGTTATTTTAAATTATTGGGTTCTCAATGAATACATTAATTTATTTGTCTTGCGGAAAGACATATCCACGAGATGTTTTATTTATTGTCAGTGGCGGATCCAGGGGGGAGGGGTCCGGGGGTTGGAATCCCCCTTTTTATTACCATCAATGCTTTTGAATGGGAACATATGGTTGGAAACCCCTTTTAAAAATGGCTTGATCCGCCCCTGATTGTCTTGGATGAAAAGACATTATATAAATAACACATAGCTGAGAGGGTGATAGAGCAGATTGTTACCCCGAGAAAACATTGTTAACTGAGGCGAAGCCAAGGTTGACAATGTCTTTTCGAGGGGTAACAATCTGCTCTATCACCCTCTCAGATATGTGTTATTTAATTTATTATACTGAATGTTCTGTGTATTAAATTTCAAATTCAAAGTGATAAACTATGTCGTCTTATACATAACAATCATCCGTATTTAAAGCGCACACTTGAGCAAGCGTCTCCGTGGAGGGTAATAAGAATAAGAATAAGAATATTTATTGAATCCAATTAAAGGGCCCGGTTCCGAGCATATACATATATATATATAGTATTAATTATACAGTAATTTTTTAGATATATTACATAAAAAATAAATGATTAAATAACTATACTCCATACCAGATGGTGTTTGAAAATAAATAAAATAGAATATTAACCCTCTCTAATACATAAAAATAAATAAACTACTGTAACAGCACTATACTACATGTATATTTAGTTAATTACTGGAATGCAAATTTTCTCTTATTTCAAAACAAGTACTTATAAATCTTGACACTGACATATTAACATTTTCAGACTCGCATGACATTAACCAACTAAATTGTTCATACTTTGAAATAAAAGGGAAGTTTTTACATTGAATGCATGCTTCATTAAGAATAAAATTCCGTTCCTTTTCATATGCAGTGCATTCCATTAAAAAATGAAACTCGTCTTCAACCTGCATATTTTTACACTGCCCACAAAATCTGTTATCTTTATCGATTTTTTTTATATCTACCTTTCTAAATAGCTAACTGATGAGCACTGATTCTAAATTGAGTTAAGCTTTTTCGATACTGAAATTTATTAATTTGACATAAATATGCTTCCCTTTTGAAGATGTTTTTAAATTTAGAATAAGTACGCAATTTTCCTTTTTTAACATTTGCATTATCTTCTATAGTATTTTTCCAGTAAATCCTATATCTACTAATCAAAATATTTTTAACTTTTTCAATGTCAAAACTTTCCATATCAACATCAATACATCTTAAAATATATACAATATCAGAATACCAAGATGACTTATTACATTTGTGAGTGTCAATACTTGAGAATAGGGCTTGTTTTAACAAATGATCCTTTTCTAAACCATTAATTCTTTGTAAAAATTTAAGAATAGAACAAATGATTTCAATATGCAATGGAGTACGACCTAACTCTCCCATAACAGCCAAATTACATGACTTTTTATTTACCCCGATAATGTATTTGTAGAACTTTAAACTTAAGTTCTCGCAATCAAACTTACTAAATTTTTTCTCAATTTCAAAGGGGCTGTTTGTTTGACATTTTGAAAAATTAAAAGTACAAGTTCCCCAAATTTCTGAGCCATATGTTAAAATTGGCTTTATTGTATGGTCAAAGATATGTAAACAACTATCAATTTTTGGGATGTTTTCACCGAAAGTACTTTTTAACTTGAAAAAAGCTTTTTCAAGTGAATCCCCTTTGATACAAATCATATCTAGCCGTAGAAAACTTCCAGAAGCAGAAAAAATAACACCTAGATATTTATAATTTCTAACATTCTCAATTGGTTCACCATTAAAATAAAAGTTACTTTTAATCATCTTACCACCTTTGTTAAAAATTACAATTTTTGTTTTCTTAAGATTAACCTGAATACACCAACTTTTACAATATTCTTCTAATTTATTTAAACATCTACTCAAACCTGTTTGACTAGTAGAAAGAAGCACAACATCATCGGCATACATTAAACAATTAAGTTTTGTACTTCCTATTTCAGCTGGTACACAGTTATCATCAAAAATACACGGCAAATCATTGACAAAAATCTTGAAAAGATTAGAACTTAGATTATCCCCTTGTCTAACTCCAATGTTAGCTTTAAGTTTATCTGTTAATTTATCATTTAATCTAACTTGTAAAAAATTATTATTATACATAGATTATTTGCCATGGGATAGAGTAAATTGTCTCCCTTGTATTAACCAATCAAAATCTGGCATTTTGATATGAAGTGTAGTAAAGTAAATTGTCTCCCTCGTATTAACCAATCAAAATCTGGCCTTTTGACATGAAGTATAATAAAACAACAAGTTGTTTTGTCTTGGCGGGAAAACGTTCAATGCATTGCTTTGTTATGGTGAAAAGGTATTTCTATACGCTGTTTTGTCTTTGGGGAAAAGACATACTAGTATCCACAAGTTTGTTTTGTCTTGGCGGAAAAGAAAATCCATATATCTCGTCTCCAATACAATCTGTATAGAGTAGTTTTTTCTTCAGTGTTCTCTATCATATATAGTAGCTTATCTCTATACGCTTGATATATATGACATCAGCGTATTCGGTGTATCACAATCTTTGAGATGGGCAAATACAAATACTACAAACTACCACTGACTATACTTGTAGTTCGACAAATATGATAAGCTTGGATACATTTGTAGAAGTAATATTACAAAGTATAGTGAAAAGCTGCTTTCATGGTTCAATTTTTAACAGCACTCACTGTTGAATTTTAAAAGTTCTCCACATTTGGATTTTTTATAATTTGTTGATTGGTTTGTTGTTAATTGATAAACGTTCAGTGACAAACATCTCACGTATATATTCAGAAGATGATATCAACAGATATGTATAAGTGAATAGAGAGAAAGAATGGAGATTTTGCAGTTGCCGAAACAGTATTCTCATTGTAATCATTCTGGACCACATTGCGTGGTTGATTCCCTCGATCGCGCTTTCAAAAATGGGAACTTCTTGGGGAAAAAAAAGAGATTATTTAAAATAAAAATGAAATTGAAAGAAGAATTACTCCTATAATAGAAAAGCTTTTTTTTTGCTCTCCACTTTCAAAAGTCCCCCCCCCCCCCTCTCACACTTTTCAGTCCACTCCTAGGCCACCAGCATATTTAAAAAAAATGGAAATCATCCGTGTTAATAAAGCTAAAGATCAATAAAAATAAGGTCGACTATAAATGAAGTGAGGGTTTAAGCTCCTGTTAAAACCGAGAGTGTATCAGGTGATCCAGAAGGATAAACATATCTTGTTCCTCACGCGACACACATCTTGTTCCTCACGCGACACACATCATGTTCCTCACGCGACACACATTTTGTTCCTCGCGCGACAAACATCGTATTGCCTGGCGTGGTCATAGCTGGTTATAATAAAATCGATATGAAAAGAGTTACATTCGCCACAAGAAAGTAGATTGAATGTATAAACTACATCTCTTGTAGCTTGGCGTTTTCAACCAAAAAAAAATGAAATAAACGAGTATATATATATAAAGTACACTCAGGCTGAAACTTGCATCGGTAGCTAAAACAAATTCTAACACAATTACAACAACAAAATGTCAAAGTAAATGGATAATACAATTTCTTTTCCATAAGCCATTACTAGTATATAAATATTTTAAGTTCATTCATCTCTTGGGTTTTCGTATCCATAGTTTTGCATTTAAACCGGAAGAATTTCCATTAATTCAGTCCTATTATGAAACTGATTTCATAGTTACTTGCTTAAGTGTGAAAATATTTGTCTGTGTAGTAATACAAATAACATTCAATGTGATATAGCTAATTTAATAGAAACCGTCAACAGACTTTAGGGATGCTAGGTCGATTTGCTTCGTAATCCCTTTCCGCAACGTTCTGTATGTTTGTGTACGTGTGTATACTTGTATGTTACAAGTAATATTACGTACATTTTAAATACTTTTATTTCTTCAATGAGACAACTGTTCTAGTACATAGATGAGCAGGTGTACGCATAGTCCAATGATTTCTCTTGTTTAAAGGCATGCCTAAAAACGATTGAAATAGAAAACACTCGCGTGATACATTTATAGCCATTGTATTTATGGACATTTATACACAAGACTTTTCTATTTTTTTTTTATCTATTTTGCACATCATTCTCCATTCTTTGTATATTAGCACCCCTTTATTCTCTATTCTTTATTTTTCTCTCTATTCTTTATTTTTTGGTCCTTTATTCTGCACCTTTTGTCCATTATTCTCTATTCTGTAAACCCCTTCTTGACCCTCTTACATATACCAATGGTACATTAATTTGGAAAGGGTCTTGCAAAGCTGATATAAGAAACGATTTGTATTTTTCGTATAGTGTAGGTTGTTTTGTTTCTCTTTTTTTTTCGCATATAGCAACCTTTTGAATAACGTTTTATGTCATATAAAAAAAACCTTAAAAGTGACTTATACGGATTCATAACTCATATCTGGGACTATTAGTCCCATCTCATATCTACGATTTGTTGTAACCAAAACAATTATAAACGAAAATCTCATATTGACGATTCCAACAAATCCGTGTATAATTAGTCGTATTTCAAAGATTCCGATGCCATTTTCGGACTGTATGATATTTTCGTGAGGAATCCGATAATATCAGAATTTACTGAAGTACCCCAAAAGATGCCTAGGATTTCAGAACTCATCGGGATCGAAAGTTGTTCGCTACCCATTATAGAACATGACATTTTCAAAGTTTCGGACGCCATTTGTCGTTTTCCCCAAAAGTCCGGTACTATCCAAAAGTATATTATCTAAAATCTTTTGATTTAATTACGACAACAAAAAAAAATCGAGGATTTCAAAAAGTAAGATATGATCGGATGTTTCTTTCTTAATTTTGACGTCGAGTGACAATTACTTCATGGATATTGAGGACCAGAAGCTTATTAAAACAATTGCTACATGCAATAGGTGAGTTCTGTCATGTGGGCGGCAGGGACGAAGAGTGCAAATTGTGGACGGCCACTGGCCCATACAATGGTACAATGTATATATCTAATAGTGCAGATACGGACCCATCAAAGACAGTGAGATATGAAAGTTAAAAGAGTGTACGTCCTTTCGGACACCCTTGTTCGGTCTTTTGAAATGTTTCAGATTGAGACCAGAGAAAATTCTGATTTAGATACCGTATATTGCAATACGGATGAGATGTATCACACCAATAATACCTTAAGAATAATCCATGAAAAATGTCGAGGATTTCAAAAAGTAAGATAAGACGGATTGGTTGTCTGGCATATAAAATATAAATGAACGCCATTTCGAATATCTTTTTTCAAGGAGATTTTCTGGAATTACAGGATAGCTTGCCTTGACACTATAGTGTGTCTTGGTGTGAGACAAGAAACGTTTGCCGATGCTACTAAAAGGGGTAACATACATGGCGGTGTCACTGGTGGAAAGGGATTTGCTGACCCTTGGGAAACGTCTCAGTTTTTGGTGGGACTGGTGTTGCTCAATCTTTACTTTTTTGTTGTGTGTTATTGACTATTGTATATCTTATTGTCTTTTATTTATTATAATCACTGTGGTAATCGTTGATTGTCTTTCTCATCGCATATATGAGGATCTAGAAGGTGTCCTTCATTACTTTATTCTTTAATTGTGTAGCGCATTTTTCTCTATATTGTCCCTTATTTTCTAAAATCTTATTTCTTCAAAAATATTTTAACACCCCATCATTCTCTATAACTCTTTTTTCTATTTTTGTCTGTTCTGTATTTTTGTTACCCTTTATGCTATCCTTTTTGTCCATTATTCTTTATTTGTAAACCCCATACAGACCCTCAGGCATGTATTCATGTATAGTTAGTATTCTTCATACTTTTTTCCGACCCAACCTTGCCAAAGCTAAATAATTGAAACAAATTGTTTCCACGGGTGATCATATAATAGAATATTTATATTTTTTTAAAAATACGCTCCCGCAGTATTTTGAATTAAAAGTACGTTCAAAGTTACACCAAGTTTCAAATTCAGAAATGATTCATAAATTATAAGATATATTATATTCAAAATCATTTGAATATGTAACGAAAATTTCTAATTTATTGTACATGTATATGCAGATAAGTATTAAGAGAGTCTCTTTGATACAAGTTTAAAATTCTTTAAAATCACAAAGTATATCTATTACGGCCTTTTAAAGTCAAGATAGTATCCTTATGTACCTAATCAATGCGATCTTTGATCACCTTTTAGATTATCAGACAGGTGTATCTTTGTGTTTTACACGCAAGATGAATGCTTCGTGAAATTTAAAACGTTAATTATTTAATTGAACCTACAATTAATTATTGTGACTTAATAATAAACAACGTCGTTTAATGTTTGGACATGAAATTTATAGAGGGAACTTTTTCATTTGATCGAATCGTTTTATATACATTTGTCATTTCGGGGCATTTTATAGCTTGCTATGCGGTATGGGTTTTGCTCATTGTTGAAGGCCATTCGGTGATCTATAGTTGCTAGCCTTCTACATCATTTGGTCGCTGGTGGAGAGAGTTGTCTCACTAGCAATCATATTCCATCTTCTTATTTTTATATTACACTGTGCTGTGGTATCTCTCGTGTTGCTTACTGTTGATCGATTCTAGTAAATTTACTCCATTATTTAACAAGAAGGCTACGGACACATGCACCTGCAGAGCGTACAGGGCTTGTCAGCTGTTATTTTATAAATGTCTTTTTTTGAAGAGTTTGATAGATGAAAATCTCGCTTAAAATTGTGAACGCCAAATACGGATTTAAAGTTGTCAAGTAAGAAAAAAGTTATTTTCCATAATTTGTGCCCCTCTCGGTAAACTTCCTATGTTCACCACTGGCTGCCATTGTCCAGTTTAGGAAGAACTTAAAATGCGTGAAAATGTTAGTGTATAGGATTATTTTAAGATTTTTCTTCGTTTAAAACTTACGGCCTTTGTACAAAAACAGGAAGTATGTTTAGAATTCCATGATCTACAACGGAAAGAGCACTTATATCCTAAAATGTTTAAAATGCCTTTGGTATACGTGTAATTAAAATTTGTAGGAAATAAACCCTTCACATTAAGATTTCCTTAGCTTTATATCTGACTCATTACCTCTAAAGTAAAGCAATATTCAGTTTGGTTAACTGGTATAAAAACCTGTTTGTGAAAAAAAATATGTATTATTCTAGCAGGGTACAGTAAAATGTGTAGTGCAATTCGAGCGCACCTCGAACTTTTATAATGACCCGAGAACAGCTATGGACCATGTATGAATAAGAGATGAGGATTTCTTTATAACAACAGGGGCGGATCCAGCCATTTTTAAAAGGGGTTCAAACCCAGGATAAAAAGGGGGGTTCCAACCATATGTCCCCATTCAAAAGCATTGATCGTCAAAAAAAGGGGGAGGGGGTCCGCCACTGAACAATAAATCAAATACAATTTTTCTAGAGTATAGTTTACTGCTTTAGAAAAATTCTATTAAAATTCTAGAAAAATCTACCAGGCTTTTAAGATATAAAAACTGAGTGTCACCACCTTTTTTTCAATTGGACCTAAATAGTACTATCAAGGATTTACTATACAAATCCTTGGTACTATATACTTTGAATTCACATCCTTTTTTATTCTGCAGTGTAAGTTATGTCGGCTCTCTTTAAACGTCGGCTTTACCAGAATAAGTAATTGACGTCTGGTTTAATGCATTAAGCATAAAAAAAAATTATTTAAGCTAAAGGTGTTTCTTGGAAGATGAGATCAAAAATACATTGTCAACATATTGGAACAGAGACATATAATACATGACATATAACCTAGGACATACTATATTGTATACTACTCCCAAATCTAGGACTATTATAGTCCCAGCCCAAATGTAATATATAATTTCATGCATTGTATCTTTTTACTGTCGGTGAAAATTTAGATAATAAAAAACCCGGTGAAGTCGCACTCAAGAGTTGCACATTGCAAACCATCACATAGTATAAATCTACTGTATAGAGAAAAAGGTCGTTATTATCATAAATGTCAGAATAGAAACACATTATATAATTTAAACAAAACTATAAAATTGTTTATTGCAAAATCAATGTTCGTTTTCATCACCTCTATATTTCCCGCCAGATGTCACTGTTGTAAAACAAAACCACTTGATGACATCCGGGTTTTTATTCAAATGCAGCAGCTGATCGCCCAAAAGAACAGACTACTCGACCATTGTCAACGTAAAATTTGCGCTTTAGTAAATACTATGAAACATTGTTGAACATTTAAATGTAACATAAATTATTATATTGGTAGGTGACCCGAGGAGAGATACAGTACATTATCGTGGGCTTTGGAGCGTGATTAAATTTGATAAGCAAACATTTTCATTTGTATTGAAAATGGCGGAAGTAGCCACACAAATTTCTGAAACTGGACTTTTGATAGCAAATGATAAACCCGTGAAAATGTACATCACAGATTATAATTGTAAATTAAACAATATCGCACAACCATCATTCATTAATGGATGTCAATTGAAAAGAGACGACAACAAAGAAAACGAAGGAAATCGTGAGGTGAGTATACGCCATGTGCCATTGTTTATGTTTTGATAAAATATTGATAATCAAGTGAAACACCTGTCATTCACACAGGTATGATTCAGGTAAGTCTACTACATTTATAAAATTGATTTATTAAACACATATTCTTTATAATATAGGGAAAAAAGGAAACACTTTGTAGAACTATATACTCCTGTCTAGCCAGAAGGAGAACATGTATGTTTTAAATGAAAACATATTTAGAGAAAAATGAAATGGCCTCTCCTTTAATTTTTTGAGCAGATTATTTTAATCATTTTGAAGTGAGTTTTTGGTTATGAATAAAGATTTCCTTATTGTAAAGTTGACTTGTAAGGTGTGTTTGATCATTACTTTATCATGTTAAAAGGAATATTGTTTAATAACATTTTCCATCATCTAAATACATTTTGTAAGCCTGACATGACAGTTTTTGTAATATAGACAGACTTACCCCTGGAAGTGTGCGGCAGATGTCCATGAATGAGTCTATACATTCAAGCATTTAGAAAAAGGTTTTTATTTACTGACCAGCGTGATTTCCAAAAACTTATAATAAAAACATACCAAAGTATGAGTATAAAATAAGGAGATGTGGTATGATTGACAAATGTAGCGAATTTAAACAACTGCATATATAGGACAGCCTGTCAAATTGGAGTAGTTCCCCAAATGATTTTCTTTTGCCTGATGATGTACATGTAATTATACTTTCTAGTGTTCCAACACAGAGAAGGATATTTTTCTATGTTAAAACACTTTTTTTTTTATACATCTTATATTTGAAATAGCACATATACATGATAAATTCAGCAGCATTTCCTAAACAAAAATAGTCTTAATCTGATTATTTGAGAAGTTACAAGCCTTTGAAAACTACAGAAAAACATTTTTCTAGGCTACTTTCATTTTAAAACTCAAAATAATTAACATGATAATATGTTCCATTTTTTTTATAAATTTGTGCCTTTTTAAGTGAAGAGTGCTAAACAGTTTTCTTGTTTAATACCAATCAAATTATTACACAATTGAGGGATTGTTATATATTTTAGGAAAACATGTAGTTCCCCAATTGGAAGTTTGTGTTGTTTCTTTTCACTACATAATATAAAGAGATGTGGTATGTATGTCAATGAGACATGCATTGTATCCACCAGAGTTCAAATGACGTGGATATAAACAGTTAAAGGTCATAGTTGGAGTTCTCAAAATCTTGTTTTCCCTCTTGTTCTTTGATCTACATGTACTGGTCCTCACTATTAATTCTATTGCAAAAAAACAAAAGTGTGTCTGTCCTTTTCAAAATTTTGGTGGACAAAACCTTTGGATCAACACTCTTTGAAAACCTTCAACAATTAGAAAAAAATCATACTACATGTACATGTACATGTATCTGCCTGGTAATTTTCCACACAAGAATAACTTTTTCTAGTAGTATAAATAAGGCCATTGGTTTTCCCTTTTTGAATTCACATTTTGGAAAATTTGGGCCTTTTATAGACTATTATGCTAACCTTCATTTTTTTTCCCCATTATTGAAGGTCGTTGGATGGCTTATTTGTTAACATCTTTGTTGGCTAGTTGTGTAATTGGCAATCATACTAGTGAAAATCATTCAGTTGTTTTTTATTACTAATAGGTAAAGACTCGAGAGCATTTTGGACCCTAGGCCAAACAAAACAAATATGATTTAAGTGAGCTCTCATTTAGAATAATAAGTAGGTAGGATTTTTTATTTTGCTGATTCTTTTTAAATTCAGTACACACAAAATTAAAAAAAAATTTTTGGGTCCCTTCTTGAATAAAAAACAGCTTAGGTCAAAATAGCAGTGATTTTCCTAGTGCTTATGGGAAGGGGCCCAGGGCCGATGCAATTGGGAATAAAAGTTCATGAAATGTTGGCTTTGGGGAAAATATATTAGTCCTTTTATTTGGAGGGCACATCGTGTGTAACTTGCTAAGGGGGTTTAGGGACATCCCCCCGAGAGAAAAACCATGATACAACACCAACAAAATCTCGCTACGATGTCTTTATACGATTGGGAATTTTAGAGCTGAAAATTGGGGAAAAAAAGAGCATATTTCTCTTTGGGATTGGGGCCCAAAATGAGGGTTGGAAAATCCCTGAAATAGAAAATATTTCATTACCGACCCTTTATGTGTTAGGCCTAAAAATATTTACACACAAAGACTTTTGTTGCATGTACCAAATACCTGAATTTAGATAAGACATAGGCAATATTGTCAAATGCAGAGTTTAATAATAAAATTTCGAGTAGAAAGTTATTAACTTTTTAATCTAAGTTTTCATTGTGCAATCCCAAATGCATGAGTGAGTTGAATTATTAATATTTTTTGAAGTGAAAAATATAATTATTTAAAGTTTAAAGGTTATACTTTTAAACATATATTAGTGGGTGTGCAGTCTTTATCAACATGATGAATATTCCTAACAGATACAATAACATGTAGCAGTAGTTTTCAACGTGCATTTGAGAATAAACTTTCCTACATTGTAAATGTATATTATCTCTTTAATATGTCATCATAGTTTATTACAAGATGCAACACCAGCAATGGTTGGAATTATCCCAAAAGGGTATACATTAAATTTTTGATGGAATCCTGATACATTTAGTTGTCACAGGGTTTGAAATTAGCAGGGGCCCACTCGTCAATGACCCCTAAAATATGGTGTGGGCTACTAAAATTTCTGCTTTTCTTGACAAGTTGTATAGAACTTTATATATTGGCTACAAAATTTTTACTTCAATACCTGTGTCAAGTGATGTTTTTATTAAAGATATTTAACTACATACATGTACATGATGTATCAAGTTCAATTTAATTGAAATATTATATAGATCCTGTGTCACTCATTGGCTATAGGGATCTGACAATGCTCCCTTCTTCTTTCTGTTCTGAAAAAGATTCCTCAGGCAATGAATTTTTCACTGGATCAATCTTCTATCTGTTCTGAAACCTTATGCAATGAAATTTTCACTGAATCAACAGTAATTTTGAAATACAATGCTTCATGTACAAATCAATTTAAGCATAGCGCACGGAACAAGTGCTTCACTGAGTCTAACTTCCCATCCTTAGATTCAATATCCATATATGTACATGATAAGTTTGTCAGAGTTAATCACTTAAAACGTCTTTTTTTTAGGGTGAATGGTTATTTTTATAGATCGCTCAGGATAAAGTTATTTGCAAAATGTACATGTACTACACCCACATAAAAATATATTTGTATTGTAGTCTGAGTTGATATATTTATTTTCAACATATGATTTTCAGGCTTCTGTTGTATGATTCAGTTTTATGGTAAGCAAATGGTAGAAAAAAAACATTGGTTCACAAAATAGCATGTCAACTATTTAGCTTGCAAGTTTGATTTCCACATCAGAAAGCTAAAACAATTGTACATACACATTTGAGTACATGTAACTGCACAGTATTAATTGTTATGTCTGTAGTTTAGATGAAAATGTCAACAGTGTGTCATATTTATATATTACTTGTACAGGTATAGTTTGTCTGTGCAAGTAATTTTCAAAAGAGTGAAGGTGAGAAGTGGAGATTCAAATAGTTTGTTATAATTTCTTCCCTTTTTTTCTAGAATCTCAATTTTCTCCCCGTTTTCAAAACATGAAGTTTGATTGAATTTTGAATTACTAAACGCATATACACATGTATATATATAGGGCACATCCGGTTTCTGTTACATTTTTTTGTATGAGTACATTTTGTTGGTTTGTTGCTTAATCCATAACCTGGAGAGCCAGAGAAATTTTGGTCAAGTATTCTTTTCTTTAGATTGGTTGTGGACTCTGGCTTTTTATTAGAGCTTTCTTATAGGTAAATTCCATACACCTCCAAAGACCAGCGACCTTCATATGTCCAACTATATTCCCACATATCTGGAGCAATGTTGATGAGTACTACAGCATGTCCACACATGGAAGGCCTACACACTTTAGTTCTAGATCCTCTTACAGTTTAAACTTTTGCCTAGAGACCCTAGTTTCCATGTGCTGTTGTGAACTAATTTCATGTTGACTCATTGAGAGGTTTTGCTCCAAATTGAAGACCTCACTGTCATGACTGTGGTGTTGAGATGAAGAACAGGAAAAAAACAACTGTACTTTTGCCTACCATGGGTGTAGCTAATTGTACATTTCCCTTCTTTCCAGACTTCATTCAGGTCCTTTATAATATGAACATACATGTATCAGTCAAGAATTGTCAGTCACCAATCTTTGTAAGTTTAGATACGAAATTTATGATCCTTTTCCCAAATGTGTATGTACAATGAACAATTTTGCAAATGGTGATGTGGAACTAGGTGTTATGAATGAGAAAACTTTTGTGTTGCTAACAGTTTAGGTACAAGTACACTGTTATTGCATGCAGAACAGATTGTTTGAGCATGCTTGTATTTTTTGTGATTTTAGTACATTTAAATGAATTTGGTGTCATTAATATACATATATTTACAAGTAAAACTATTGTTTGTAGTTATGTTGTGATAATTTTTTTTGAATGATTCATATTTTGATTTTTTTTTTCAATCTTTTCATCTCTACCATCTTTTTTTCAAGCTTTAAAACTAGATTGGGTGAAATCTGAAATTATCAATTCTTCTATTTTGCATTAATTAGTATTGTTTTTTTTTTATTATATTTAATATTCCTCAGTCTTTTGATGTCTGCAGTTCACATGCATGATGTTCAATTTAGATTGTTTTTATTACAACATAGTGACTGGTACAAGTTTACACAATTAACTAGTGACAGATGAAAAATATATTTTACATTCAACTCTAATTTGTATGTCATGAATTTGTTTATAAGTGAAACAAAAATCTTTTTCAAGATTACTGATGAGATCACCGTCTACTGCATACAAGTTTCCTGTTCCAGTAAAAGTTACCAGGAAGTTTTCGTAATGTTTTAATGTTGATTATTAATTACATAATCCTGATAAAATACATTTTAGGCCAAAAAATAATATTAAGATTGTTTGATGTTGCCCAGTGGCAGATCCAGGGGGGTTGGAACCCCCCCCCCCCCCCCTCCTTTTTTGACGATCAATGCTTTTGAATGGGGACATATGGTTGGAAGCCCCCTTTATCCTGGGTTGGAACCCCCTTTTAAAACTGTCTGGATTTGCCCATGTTGCCTGAGTAACCTACCCACCTATAAAGCAGCCTACCTGAAAAATTTTATGACACTAATCATTTCAATTTTTTTTTTAAAGATTTTTTCCTACTCTTAACTTTATTTTCTTGTATAAAATTAAAAATGTAACTTATTTTGTTTGCAAAAAAAAGCCTTCCTGCCTATCCAACCCTAGGCAACATCATACAAAGAATTTGTTCAGGGTGGCCTTATAAATATATACACTGATTCAGATTTATGGTGTTTGCCGCTGGATATTGAGCAAAAGTCAATCTGATTTCTTGGACTTTTCTCTGACTGACCTAATGGCATTTAGATGACATTCACTTTTTGGTCAGTCATGTCAATTATTTTATATTTGTAAAAAAATACAGGGAAATGTTCTTTATTACCTTCAATGGCAGGCAAACATGAAATTGGTTTATTTTTATACGACCGCAAAAAAAGTTTGCGGTCGTATATTGGTATGACGTTGGCGTCGTCGTTGTCGTCGTCGTCCGAAGACACATTGGTTTTCACACTCTAACTTTAGTTTAAGTGAATGGATCTCTATGAAATTTTACCAAGGTTCAATACCACAAAAGGAAGGTGGGGATTGATTTTGGGGGTTATGGTACCAACAGTTAAGGAATTAGGGGCCAAAAATAAGCATTTTTGTAACTTCCAGAAATAACTTGTGTGTAAGTGTATGGATCTCTCTGACATTGTACGTACTACAAGGTTCCATATCACAAAGGGAATGCTGGGATTGATTTTGAGGGTAATTGCCTCCAAATTTTAGGAATTAGGGCCATAAAGGGGCAAAAAACAAGCATTTTTCTAGTTTCATGACAATAACTTGTGTGTAAGTGTATGGATCTTTATGAATTGTACTACAAGGTTCCATATCACAAAGGGAAAGCTGGGTTTGAGTTTGGGGGTAATTGCTCAAAACGTTTAGGAATGAGGGGCCAAAAAGGGGCCAAAAATAAGCATTTTTCTAGTTTCCAGACAATAACTTGTGTTCAAGTGTATGGATCTCTCTGAAATTGTACTGCAAGGTACCATAGGGAAGGCTGGGATGGATTTTTGGGGTAATTGCCTCAAAATTTTAGGAATTAGGGGCCATAAAGGGGCAAAAAAACAAGCATTTTTCTAGTTTCAGGACAATAACTTGTGTGTAAGTGTATGGATCTTTATGAAATTGTACTACAAGGTTCCATATTACAAAGGAAAAGCTGTGTTTGAGTTTGGGGGTAATTTCCCTATATGGTTCGGAATTTGGGGCCAAAAAGGGGCCAAAAAACAAGCATTTTTCTAGTTTCCAGACAATAACTTGTGTTCAAGTGTATGGATCTCTCTGAAATTGTACTGCAAGGTACCATACCACAAAGGGAAGGCTGGGATTGATTTTGGGGGTAATTCCCTCAAAATTTTAGGAATTAGGGGCCATTAAGGGGCAAAAAAACAAGCATTTTTCTAGTTTCATGACAATAACTTGTGTGTAAGTGTATGGATCTTTATGAAATTGTACTGCAAGGTTCCATATCACAACGGGAAAGCTGGGTTTGAGTTTGGGGGTAATTTCCCTTAATGTTTTGGAATTTGGGGCCAAAAAACAAGCATTTTTCTAGTTTCCAGACAATAACTTGTGTTCAAGTGTATGGATCTCTCTGAAATTGTACTGCAAGGTACCATACCACAAAGGGAAGGCTGGGATTGAGTATGGGGGTGATGAATCATAAGGGGGTTCAAAAAATTTGGGGGGGATTTTTTTTTTCCCTTTTTTTTCTTTCAAATTTTCCATTTTAAATTTGTTTGTTCTGATTTACATATAAAAGCAAATAATAATGATATGGTTTTAATAGGTAAATTAAAAAAATTTAAGTTCTTAGACCACATTCATTCTGTGTCAGAAACCTATGCTGTGTCAAATATTTAATTACAATCCAAATTCAGTGCTGTATCAAGCTTTAATGTTGTGTCCATACTTGCCCCAACTGTTCAGGGTTCGACCTCTGCGGTCGTATCAAGCTGCACCCCAGCGGAGCATTTTATTTCATTAAATATCTTGCAAAAAAGCAATCGGCATAATAAATTTTAACTACATAAATATGTAATGTACATGTATAAAGCACAGGTTTGTTTAATTAAGTTTTAGAGAACTCAGCCTCCTTTTATTAATAATTAAATCCTATATTTAATTATGTTTTATAAAAAATTTCAGTACAGTAGCATTATTAATGACATAGTGATCTACCGTTCTATTATGGGTAATTGTGCAATGTGTATTGATCAAGCTCATCTGACAGTTAGTCTGTATGTTAAAGATATTTGCTTATTAACTTGGGTAATACACCAACTTTTAAATCTAAGCTACAGTATTGTAATGTCAGGACTCTAGGGATCCCTACAGCATTATTTATTAATGATAAACAGTATACAGTATGATCTCCATTGATTAATGTGTTCCATTCCGATAATTATAATTCCGTTGTATTGATTCAAGAATGTGGAATCACCATAGATTTTTATGATCACAGCCTAATCATTCGATCTTTTCGCTCGTAAATATCGTCTTTAGTTAAGTAGTGTTTTACTGTTATTTTCAGTACCCAATAAAAAGGTGTAGGCAAAGTTTCTATCTTTGGGTTTTTGCATATTTTATAGCGTTGACGTTGACGCTTGAAGTTTAGCAGTTGATAAGATTATGGATTTTTGTTGAATAAGAGGGTGATAAACTATCATTTTTAGATGTGACCTGTAGTGTCTGTAGAAAACAGTAAGCCCTATTTTGTATAATAGTGGTATGTGTTTAAATGGAGATTGGGTAAACATCAAGATGGTAATCCAACGACATAAAATAACAGAAATAAATATTTAAAGCTCTTTGTATGCTTTCAAAGATGGAGAAGTGTCCACAATGTATTTAAGTTAGAACTGTTTTTCCTGCGTGTATTTTTTTAATCATATGCAAACAACCCCCAAGGTAATCCTGGAGTATAGAAATCGGAATCATTTTCTCCATATGTTGGATACAACATCCCCCTCCCCCTCCATTCACACACACTTTTTACATCCCTATAAAATTAACCTAAAAGACCTTCACTTTTTCCGTTGAATGCCATTTGGAACTCATTTCATGTCTTAACTATTGTTTTGCATCCCTCATTATATTCCGTACCATGTATAAATAGGACCTTTGTAACATTTATGGTTGGGAAATTTGTATCAATATTTAAAATCAGAATTTGTTTTGTCTATGATTTCACTATTTAAAGCATATAATAGTGTCATTATTTTATTCATAACAATGTATGACTTGTACAAATACACAATACTGGGACAGATTAAAAGTCACAATTTTGACAGTGTTTGTATACCTCATTGAAGCATGTTCAGATTAGCCTGATAAAACTTTCTCTCCCATTTACAAAAATCGTCTGTATTTAATAGCCTTTAAGTGTAAGCTATGTAAATATAGTGTGATAAACGATTTTCCCTAAATAAATAGTTGATTAATCTCTTCTCTACACAGATTGGCTTTTTCCAATATTGAATGTTTAACTTTAAAACACTATTTCTAATCGTTTAGTTTGTATAACATATTTTTTTTGCAGGAGATTTGAAACTTGTTTCCAATCATGGTCATGATCTTATTTATATTGAAACACTTACTTTTTGTCCTTTTGAGTTCTTTGATATAAAAATTAAAATTAAAACTCAACCTTTTCAGCAGGTATGATTTTACACTGTTGATTTTAGAATCTTGAAATAGATTCTCTTGTAAGTTGTTTGGTATGTAAAATTAACTGGATTATATAAACTGAAATGAAAAGACCAGTTGAACTTTCTGACTATCGCTAGTAGTATTTTATGTATTTGTTTACTTGGATATTTGGATCAATTAGTTTTCTGTGAGTAAACCAATATCATAATTTATACAGTCATTTAAATGTTATTTAAAAAAATTATCAAATAAATCAATTTTTATAAACTGAGATTGCTTTGAAGCTCTAAAAAATTAATAATGTGAAAATTTTTGAGATATTTACTCAAGTCTTCAGTTATAACGTCCCTTGGATGCTGAAACACAATCAGTAGTTATCATGCAAGAGTTGCCTCCCTTAGTACACTCCAACATCATCAACTTAAGTTAAGTTTATTTGTTGAATCAGTAAGCATTCAAAAGGATGTTAATTAATCTTAATTAAAATTTAAATTATAGAAATGCATTAATGATGCTTTTAAATTTGTGGTGGTCCTTTAATATTGAGAATAAAAGCCTCTTGTTCATTTGTTACTGTGGTGGTATAAACTTTTAATCAAAGAATCCCTTGTGTTTTACACCCAGTATTGTGTTTGTTTTCATTCCCCATGAAATAAATATATCATAATTGGACTATTATTAACAGTTATAGTTTATTAAATTTAGAAGGCACTTGTACAGACCTGCCACACAATGCCATTGCATTATGAATTTATAATGAAAAAATAAAGGCTGTTTATGGTTTAAAGCAATAAATTACACTTTTGGAGTGTTGACTTAGTACAAGACATAGTTATATGAGTAAACACTTCCAGTTTAGGATCTTTCACAGAGCACAATTTAAATTGAGAATGCATTATAAAATCATGTAGTTGAAAAACTTTCTACACAAATTGTGTGTATTCGTATAAATATCAGAAAATAAATAGGTTATAAATTTAATTAGACATAGCTAAGTATACATCATTCTTAACTATGAAACAATTTTCTTTAAGGACTGTACATTTAAATGGGAAAATATTTAAAAGTTTTAAATCTATTAAAGACATTAATTTATTTTAAATGGAATAGAGCTTTTGGTCAAGTAATATGAAATACTGAACCTAATGTTATCATGTTTAAGTAAAAGAAAATAAAATCTCATTCTATAATTGTAGAAATGCATGCATACAAATCTCCTTCTTTGCTTAGAATAAGATGAGATTGTCTTTTTTTCTATCTTTCCTACTTTTTCCAATGTGAGATTAACACATCAATCATGGAAAAGAAAATTCCAGATAAAGCCATTAAAAACATGGTTTGATGATAGGCATGTTCTTTTAGTCACGTTTATTTTTGCATGGTGTAAACATCAACAAAGCTTTGTTTTTAGTTTTTTCTATGAATGTTTATTTATAAACAGTAGCCTTAACAGATTGAAATACTCTTGGGTTATAGGTGATTGTTTTTATATAATTTAAATCATAAACTGAATTAAAAAAAAAAAGCCATCTGTATATAAATATTTCAATTACAACAGTTTTGAAAGCAGGATTTAGAGTATATTTTTTTTCATTTTAAAGAGCAAAACAATGGCTATACATCTTTAGCAACAATGGACATAAAGAAAAACCAGGCTTTAACCCCCTTTTAAGTATGTTTATCTTTATTCCATGAATAAGAGGGGTTCTAAAGGAACTCTTTCCATTTGATAATATAATTTTTAACGAATGCATGCAATGTATCAGCAGTGTCAAAGCAGTATTTATAGGCCATTTTTGTTGACAGATGATCGTATGACCAGGGGCTAGTATGTCACCACCCATAAGATATATGTACTGCCAGTCAGGCAAAGTTGTTCAACTTGAAAGGAATAGTGTTTAATAAATTAATTATATCAGATGGAAATATACCTTTGAGGAATAATAGTGATAAATGGCCCCTTCTCTCTCACAAACATGGGAGTAGGTTATTTTCTATGAGTGTGTGTGGATAATTGAATACTGAAAGTTTTGTGGGAAGGACTGTACAGGACATTTATAAGAAGTATGATGGTAAGTCTATTTGTGTTTAAGATGTGAACTTTCTTTTTATGTGAAAAAAAAATCTAAATTAATTTTTCAGGTTTTTTTTCTGACCACATGAATTTGAAATAGTCTTGAAATTTTAGTCTTTGAAGTAGTAAGAAACTTAAACCAGTATATAAATGTGAGTGGAGGTTTTTTTTATGCATGTAGATGTACATGATGATAAAAAAAAATTTGCTAAACATTAACTTTTAGGTCATGAACTCTTTTTTCCTGTTCAATTTTTGTTCTACAGTTATGTTTCCCCTTATGACACATTAAAGTCTTCATTAGGTTTGACCTTTGCAATTATCTCTTACAAAAATCTATAGTATTTGATCATAAAACCAATATTGATAAAGGATGGTAATCAATTAAAGATCTATTGTGCCGCGGCTGATCGGTTTCTGGTAATTTTACACCTGTCAACCTAGTCATCTGTGTTACCTGTTTGCCATTTGTCGTTTTTACCTGTATCCTGGAGAGAAAGGTTTGAGACTTTCACTATTACCTACGTTTTAACTATATGAATTGTTATATATTTATGGTCAAGCCACTTTTATTGATAACCGGGTCCGACTATTAAGTATTGTTGTGAAAGATTTTCATTACTACCTGTGTCCCCCATCCAGGTGAAACGATCTGCATTGTTGAAACGACATCATTTGTTGACGTTGATAAATCATGGACGGATACAGTACAGGTTGACTTCAAGGGACAATATTTTTTCGTTTTTTGGTGAAAATTCAGGGACGTGTTAAATTTATAATAGAGGATATGGATTAATGTTTTATAATGGTAACATCATAGTGTTGAGAGGATGATACTCGCTTCGCCAATGTATTCTCAGGTAAGATTTTTACCTGTGATTAGGATTTTGATGAAGCTGAAACATTGATTTAACAATGGAGGTTATTGTGGGAAAGAGACATTCATCAATTTCTTCCCGATTTAATTAATGAAGAATTCATTGTCATAAGAAACGATCAAAGTTTGTTTGTTTAATATATCTGAAAACTAATTTCATGTTTGTTTTTCAAAGATTTAACTTCGATTTAGATAAGAAACCCGGGTTTTTTATTCAATCATTAATTTGCTAAGGTGAAAACTTGAGAGATTTAGGTCTATTGATGTTTAGTTGAAGAGTGTGTGCCGTTGTTTGCTCAAGCTCAAGTAGGGGAAAGGGTGGATCGTGGCTTTTCAGTGGAAGTCTTGACTGTATTTGCACAACAGATAGGCATTTTATTAGCAAGAAAGTAGACATGGCGCAGTAATGATATGGTGTAAATGTAGATAAACAGCCCCAGGTTATACAAGTGAAAGTTATACCATGTAGATGACTGTGACGATGTTGTACAGGTGACAATTTTCCGTAGGTCAATCTCTAGTACATTTTACCTGTAAATTTTCTTCAATAACCCTATCAGTAAAGATAGGATTTTGGGTTTATCTCATTGACTTGGACTTAATGGGTCAGAAAAATGCAGGTAGACTAGTAAATAGGCTTTCCTTAAATGTTATTCTCATTAAATGCTAAAATTGATACTGGTACTCTGTATTTTGTTTTTTTTTTTCAATTTGAAGAAAATAATTACACATGCACTAGTCTTCATGTTTTATGTTACAAGAAAAGCCATTAAACTGTATTTAATTTGTCACGATGGCTTCAAATTGTGAGAATTATAACATTAAAAACCCATTGAAATTATATTTAGCTAAATTATGAGGAAATTAAGCTGTGAAATTTGGTATGCAGTTGCCTCCCTTTCTGTCCTCATCAGTTCATTGCTCATGTTAGTCATTTTATGGTTTATAAACATTATGAATTAATCAAAAGTGGTTGAGTTTTATCCTGAACCTTAAAAATCACAACTAGTATGACATCAGCCCTTCTACAAAAAAGAATTTTGCAAAATCCAATTTTAGTGATCATATTTCTATGAAGGGATACAGAGTGATGAAGTTTTACAAGACCTACTCCTCCTTGGATGCAGGTTTTCTTTGGCTCTATAACTGATTAATGTAATATTAGACCGCTTGCCAGTTGCCAGGCAAAAAAAAAAAATGACTAACAAACCTTAGGTTCTAACAGAAGTGTGGTAAAATATTCAATGCAATATTTATGTGGAGTGGTATTCCCTTTGCAAAATGGTCTAGATCTGTCAAACACTGAGTTTCAAAGTTTTAGAAAAATACACCAGGCACCTTGGCCATGATTTTCTCTTTAGCTGTAGAATTTGTTTACTATATGACCTCTTCAAATGTCCATTTGTGCACATATTTATATATGTATGAGTTTGCATAACTGCATGTATTCATTTGCAAGAGTACTTCCATGTGGGTCTAGGTTAATTAAAGATACATGGATCATTACTTACTGTACATGTATAATTCTTGTCTAATCTTAACCCCTTTGCCATCTAGCATTCATGATTGATAAATGTGTCTGTTCCTAATCTAAAATTATTTAAATAAATTAAATATCTTCATTAGTTTTAATCTTGTCTTGTATAGATAATAGATAACTGAATTTTTTCTTGTCTTGAGATGTAGATATGTAGACCTTCATTGATCTGGAAAAACATCCTCTAAAATGGATTACTGACCCCTGACTAACTTTACAGATTTAAATACACAAAAAACTTGTATAGTAATTCATAGTACTTCATAGGTATCTTTCTTTGGATCGACAGGTGCTTGAATAGGGGGCTCGTGCTTATTACCATAAATTATATAAACCCAACTAGACTCTTTTATACCAAATTAGAACTTGGATAAAAATTTGATTGTTAAATTTAAACTCATTATACGAGTTATGAAATTGATAGTTTTGTTAGTTCTTGGGAAATTAGATTGATTTAGGTGATTAAGTTACAATATATAACAAAAGATGTACTGAAAAACTTTATGCAAATCAATAATTGATTATATATAACTTTGCACCTATATGAATATGAGAATTTTTGTATAAAAATGCATTTTGTCAAAGACCTGTTGTTATAATATTGTTTGAGAGAGAAAACTGTCTTTCTTTCTTGTTATGAATTCGAATGTTTAAAGTCATTGTTGATAAGAAAGTAGTGTCAAGATCATAGATACAGTTGATTTTTCTGAGGTAATTTGCAAGATCTCCATTGACTTTCACCTCAAGTTGGAGTTTATTTTTAGTCCCTTCTTGAAGTTAAACTAATCTAGAATGTTTCCCTAAGGGAGCTACCATTTGATTTTTATGGGGTGGGGGCTAGGATGAAAAATTTTGTCCTGCCTTTATTTTTAGTTGTTATCTCTGTCCTGCCTTTTTATTTTTCATTCTATACGGTCCTGCCTTTTTTTTAAAGTTTGTCTTGACTTTTTTTACCTAAATTGTCATCCTGCCTTTTTTTTTTTGCAAGTGTCTCATCCTGCCTTTTTTTTAACTCAAATCTCCTGTCCTGCCTTTTTTTTTCAAATTTCATCTTAGGCCCCCCCCATAAAAATCAAATGGTAGCTCACTAACACTTATTTTTGTGAATTTTGTTTAAATATTTTTATCTGTGAAAAGTGCAGTTGACTCTGAGGAAGTTACTGTAAACAAATGTATACAATGTCATTGTTTTATGACATACAATTACATAGTGTGCAAAGCTGTATTGTACAGTTCAGATGAACTTTTGTTTTAGTATTCAAGTAAATGCAGAGTGAAAGACTAGAAAGATGTTGTTCCTGTGAAAATTTCATTATTATGCCATGTTTCTATCACACTCAGTCTTCTAACCCTTAAATAATCAGTCTCTTTTAAATTAAAATATTCTGAATTTTCTAAAGATAATTTTTTATTTCCCATATAAAATGGATACTTGGGTGTGTTTTAACTATATTCTTTCAACAATCTTTTATTTGAACAATGGTGTTTGTTTTCATGTTCATAATGTATCTTATTTTGACATTTAATAAACAAATGTAAGGTTAAAATTTTCAAAACAAACAAGTCGACATTGATTTTAGCCAAGCTGAAAGTTTCAATTACTTTAGTTAGATAATTCAATTAAAATTGATCTTATTTTCTTACTCAACCAGAAATAGCTTTTCTTCTTTAATAAAACTTCATTTTCTTTGTAATTAAGCTGAAACCTTTAAATCTTTATTGTAACCTAAATGTCAACAAAGGTCATAAGAAATAGACATGATAGAATGCACTTTAAAAGAATTGACCTTAAAATTTTGATTGACAAGATGTAGATTTCACTTTTTTTGTCATGTGCAGACTGTCGTCTGCTTGTGTTTTGGAAATGGTTCTCCTGTCCAAAATAAGGAATGTGGAATGTATCCAGTGTTTGAAGTAAATCAAAAGATTTTTCCATCAAAAAACAATGATTGGGAAGCAATTAACAGAGATTTGTGGGTATGTGTGTAAAAGATGTTGAATAAATACAGATAGTGATATCATGCCAAGATAAAACCTGACTGGGTATCAGGTTTCTGAAGAAAATCAACATGGGGTCATGACAGAAACAATTTTCTGATAAATGCAGAAGATGCCATTATTTCAGAGGTTGGTTATGATGAAGTTACTTCCATCATTTATATGCAAATTGCTGCAATTTTGACTTGATAAAATCATTTTTGACATTTAGCTACATCACAAAAACCCATTTAATTAGCATACTAATCATAAAATTTGGCTTTAATGTATCTAAATTATATCTGAGAACTTCTGGTATACCCTATTAGTCAGATTTTACTTATCTACACCCCCTTTCATTGGACGTGGTACTATCATATGACCCAAGGAAGAGCAAAATGGTTAATTTAAACCAGATGCTATTCTGAACCTTGGTATATGTGGAAGTTTCAAAATTTTGACGTATGTGAAGTTTTAGACGAAATGAATATGAATCAAATGATGTGGACTGGAGCTCCCATTGGCGCTAAACCTTTGGTAATATTTTTCATTATTATTTACATTGTTTATAGATGTATATATGTATTGACTGTGTAGTTTTAAAGCTGTTGTTTATGACACGTGTTACACATACACAAAAACATTCCAGCAAGATGGAAGCAGATGTCAAGTTTGAACTAACAAAAGATTTGTAAAGATTTTTTTTAAAAATGATTATACTTATTTGACATTCAATTTTAAGGTTCAAAGTTGTGTTCTGTAGAGTTTTGAATTTTTTCTGGAAGTGAAGAGTTCTGTTTTGAGGGCTTCTTTGTTGGTTATAATAATTTCAACTTTTTATTGTGTTCTTGTACTTGTATTCATAAAACAAAATGGGTTAAACATTTGAAAAACTAACCCCGTCCTGTCAAGTTTCTGTAAGACAGAATAATACTTATGAGGGTTTAGGGTCAATAATGGTCTGGATTATTTCATATACATTGGAAATCTATTTGTAAGACTTTAATTCTGTGTTAGAACCAGACATAAAATTGCTACATGGCCAAATGGGAATGTTCTGTTTTGTGGATAGTACTTTTGCAGTTTGGCAAAAACAATAAAACATTTTTAGTTAGCCACGCTGTTACTTAATATATTACTGCAATTTCCATTGTTGTGGCTAATGAATTTTTCACAGTAGAGCTAACATCTATATTTAAACATTGACAGAACTGTTAACAAGGTCTTATAAATCATCTAAAAAACTTCGGTACACATCATCTCAAATTTATTTTTTAAATGAAAATAAGAATGAAATATTGTACTCGTATATTTTGTACAGAAATGAACTCCTCTTCAAAAAATTTTAACTTAAAATGCAGGTGACATACATCATGTGTGATGTTTATAATCTAAAGCTCACTAGATTTCTGATGAAGGTTGTCATGGCAACCAGAAAAATCAGGAGTGTATAAGATCAATGGAATAGATAGGAATGATGGCAGGCTTGATAAACATGTACATGGCTATATTATCTCAATCATCGAAGAAGATTCCTCTGCCAAATACATTCTGTACTGCCACTTCCAGAATTCAGGTTTGTAATCTGATTCAACGTCACAAATTTATAAATAGAAAAATTACGTTTTTTGTTTACAAAAAATGAGGATAATTACAGACGGAAGAATTGTAAATAATAATAAGTTTTTGACATTTAAAACTTTTACTTACTCTGGCACAGGAAAATGTCAATTGTCTTGCAACACGGATAGAGTACATGTACTTATTTCCCCATAAAAAAAAAGGTTGAAAACATTATTTTCTATAAATAAAAGTTTTAGTCACACTTACAAAAGTTACAATAATCCTTAGTATTAAGATAAATCGACTTTTAATTACACTGTATAACATTGTGTACCTACTTTTTGCTTTTTCAGAATTTCATTCCATCATGGTTTCAAATTTACAACAAAAACAATATCAAGTATGATAAATGATCACATAGTTTGATCTCATTGTCAAATATAACTTTTTATAAATTCCTTGACATGTTTGGAGGTTGATATACAAGTTGCAATAATGTTAACAGATGTATGTACCTGTCCCAATTTTACTGCACCAGATGCAATTTTGTACAATTAGTGCATTTAGTGATGATCAAGACCAGAATAATTCAAAATCCAAAACTTAATTCATACTTTGAAGAGCTGAAAACTGAATAGGACAGAATAGTACATGTATAGCAAACCGAGATATTTCATATATTGTCTTCTAATATTGGCCAATACACTGTCAGTTATAACAGATCTTTGAATGTCCTTCATGCATACCAGCATACTCATGGGGGAATGATGGTAGGTGTGGGCTTATGTTGTACTGTAAATAAACTGAAAATGAAGAGTTTCATTTTACAATACTTCATATTGATTCTTTAACATCTGTAAAGAATAGGGAAACAAAAAACTTCAGGCTTTGACTCTATATTTGTCGGTGGCGTCATAAGAGACATTAGCTACATATAAGGAAAAAGGCTATTTTTGAATATTATTGCTGGATTTCATTAATGGAGAACATGTGTCAACAATTATTTTGGCCAGGGATTATAACATCAACATCCTGTGTATTAAAATATTATTTTCAGCTAGGATTATACAAGGATTTGACATTACATTTATTACTCCCTGCATCAAATGGTAGAGCTAATGGGATGATTATAGTCATTTCACTGAAATTACTGTTCACCAAAGCTTCAATTTGCTATTCAAATGAATAGATTAGGCATGTAGGTCTGAAATACATGTTCATAAAGGGCTATTTCTTTACTGTCAAATTCATAAATGTTCAGAAAATTGTTCTGAAGATAGAAAAACACAAGTTTCTTTGTCAGTTACAGTGTCAGCCTAAAAGTATTCCAAAAAGAAAAGCACAAAAGTTAAAAGTTAAGTTGTGTATAGTTTTGATTGAGGCTGTCTAACTTGCTAGTTTAAGACTTTTGTAGAATTTATGTCCAAGAAAGAGGTTTTTCATTATTTATATTACATAAAATTTCAGCTGAAGACTTCAGTTGTATTTATGTCTCAGGAAGAGCCTTTTTCATTGACTGTCAACAACTTGAATATGATTTTGACTTTTTAATTGGGTGTATATCCCATAATGATTTATGTAACTGAAAGAAGTTTCAGTGTAGTAAATAAGTAAAAGTGACATGTAAAGATTAGGTGTAGGAAATATCTCTGTAGTCTATGACAGATTTAGTTGGAATAAACAGAACATGTATCATCTACATACTGTTTTGTGTACCACATGTACATGATATACATGTATATACTGGTATGACTGAATTATGCAGAAAAGACAAAAATGAGAGATTAATTCTTGCAAATTCAGGAAAATCTGCATACAGATACATTTAGTATCAGTTATCAGAATGAAAGTTATTATTTTGATACTCCCAGAGTTGCATTATTTGCATGAATAAAAACCTCCCAATAATTTCTGAATCTATAGTTTTCTTTTAAATTACACTGTTTCTTAAAAATTTGCTTTTACCTTCCAAAAATGGGTATGAGTTTATTTGAGAAAAAGAAAAGAAAAAGAATCTTAAATGTCTTATACATGATATGCTGGTAAATAATGGACCAAATATGTTAAAGTATTATATTTTTATGATAAATATGATTAGTAGGACTAGCTTCAAGCATAAAAAGCTTGTGTCTTGCATTGATATAACACATCTAGGTACAAAGTAAATAAGTGGTTAGTGACTTCCTTATTTTTGTACAAATCCCGATAAGCAGTCAGCTTAAGGCAGAATGTTTGCATTTTCATCAAACAAACAAAAATTTAGTCACAATCTTCATGCATAATTAAGTCACAAAGCTATAATTTAATCAGATACATATTTATGTTGTATTTTAATTTTTATATCATCATATTATCAATAAATTTCCATTATTAAGCTGCTCTAAATTTTATTCAACAGAGATTTCATTTCCATGGAAACATACTCCCATTAGATTAAGTGCTGATGACAAGTAACAAAAATAGATTTTTAGTAAAATGAACAAAACATTATTTGTATAAAGTGGTAAAGTGTAATATAGGGTGTGAAAAATCTGTGTATGTTTGTGTATATTGAGTGCTGTCACATGTAGTTGATGTGTATACATTATTTATTAAGGGGCAAAGCCTTCCTGTCAAATCTGTTTGATTTTCATATGTAACTGTGTCAGGCAATTGCTGATGAGTTGAACTGTTGGGAGTGTGTTTATTGACATTGTTTATTAGAACCCCCTGGGGTGTGAATGTTTTTGTTTATATCTGTGGATTATGAATTTAGGAGAGGAAGTTCATGTCATCTTTATTTATTGACTTTCATCAGTTCTTTTCTGGTCAGCAGCAATCAGTTTGTAAAGATTTTGATTGGTCAATATTCAGCATCTTTACAGTGATTTCTTAAAACTGGGAGAAAAACAGAAATTTTAGCAGATAGTTTGAAGACAAACATTAAAATGGTTTTAGGAAGTACAGCATTGATTTCCAATCCAATTCACATTAAACAGGTTTGTGTCTTTTGATTGATGATTGTTAGTTTAATTGTCATCGAACTTAGTAATCTATCAGACATTGTTGTAATTTAAATGCGTAATTGATGTACTTCATTATCTGTTGTAATTTTTTTGGTAGAAAATTCAAATAGGAACATTCCTCCATTCAGACTCCATTATTTTATGTTTTGTTGACCTCCTTAAATAACTAAAATGATCTAAAGGGATTTTCAATTAAAGTAGAAAATAGTTTAATTTTCATTAACAGATTTCACTTTTAATATTTTAGTCTTTGGGAAAATGTAAGAATTGTTTTTTTTTAATGTTGGTCAATTATAATATATCTGTATTTACTATTAAGTAAAGAATTAAAGAGTACAATCTTTTTATTATATATTATCATTGTACCTTAAAACCCCAGATTTTTTAGAAGAAAGGTTTAAGAACAATTATAAAAAACTGATGCCTGTTGTGGAAGAAATGGACTTGAGTCACTTAACATTTTTCTTCTCATGAACATAGCATTTCCCTGTAGATGCTTGATTTTTCAGAAAGTATGTGACTTTCCAGATACATGTATCATGGCAGAATAGGGAAGTTTGTTCTTGAAATTGCGAACAGCTGCCATGCTTAGTTTATAGGCAACATTTGGTCAATTATTTATCTTCTGTAATTATTTTAATGATTGAAGTGTTTATTTGTTTTAGTAGGGCACATCAGATGAATAAGAATCTTAATATTTTTTTACTTGTTAATTTTTAAGAAATTATTTTCATAGACTATTAATGTTGTTTGATAATCTGTCAATTTTCTTAATCTTCAAGTTCATTATTTATTTATCACAGCTTTTGTATATAAACTGTGTCAAACAAAATATAACCTAATTGATCCTGTTATTAAGTAAATATTTCCTTGGACAAAAGTGATAAAAACAAACCAATCTATACAGATCAATACAATTAGTTAATTACACACTTATGTCACACACAAATCAAAGATTTATGATCTTAATATAACCAATAAGGTATATATGTAAATCAATGACTAAAAGCCATAAAATCATTTCCCTTTGTGTAATTGTCTAGTCAGGCCAGATATAGGAGGGACTCGAGGGGGTTTGCATTTTCATTTTTTGACTCCTTGGCCTATCAAAAACTTGATTTCATCTCACCTTTGTATATGTATGATATGAAATATAAATGTATATGAATGAATGAAAAAAATATTCTGATTCTCAAATGTTCCCCAATTTACATGTTTATTTTATTTTGTTCCCTTATAACAAGAGTGATTAAATGTCTTGATATCTCCCCCCTTCCTGTTTGTATTTGTGTTTGCTTGACCCATATGGGTGTATTTTGCAAATAAAATTATTATATTGTAATACAAAACAAGATGCCCATATTTTAGGCTTAAAACCAAAAAAAATCTTAAATTTGCTTCTTTTTCAGTTTGGTATTTGTAGTCATTTTCTGTACAAAGTTACAAGATAATCAATTGAATAACATACTATTTTCCACGGAGGAATAGAACAGATCAGAAATATATTGTATATTTTTTTTAATAAAAAAAAACCTAATAAAAAGATAGCTCATTAAATACACTATAATGTACAACAGATGTTTCCTGTATATATAATTATCTGTGAATTAATTTACATAACTGATAAGGTGTACATGAGAGTATTATATCATATATTATCAGATACTTATAAAATGTAAAAATAAAAGAATACTACTTTCCAAAAGTAGGACATAACTTAAAAAGAAAACAATTGAAGTTTGCGATACAAAGCATTGCTCAAAATTTAGAAATGTATGTTGATGTGTCTCCTTTTTGAGAAACAAGGGCATCTGTTGTATGTACAATGTATTACAAATTGTCTTAACAGATGTTCTGTCACATTGAACTGGAAGCATTGTTCATAAATATTGAAACCTAATTTGATTCTGTTCCTAGCTATAATGTACAAAATGCCCTGGGAATTTCTAATACTTGAATGTATTATTGAAGTATCTGGGAAAGCCATATTAGAATGAAACCTGATAAAGTAACTAGATAATGATCCATTGTGTATCATCTTGTCCTAAATAATTGTAAATGTAAAAACAGAAATAGGTAATTAAACAAATTAAGAACTTAAATGATGCAACCTTATGTCTAATTGAAATGCAGATAAAAAAAAAAATGTCAATATTCATTAAAAGTCCATTTCTCTTTGTCACAACATAATGAAAAGGTCAAAAATGGCCAAGTTGGCAATTTATATCATCCAAAACCCAAGAGTTATGAGTATGCAATTATTGAAATTGGAAAAGCCTTGATCAGCCTCATAAACTGACCTTTACTACTAGGTATAGGGAATTCTGATGGAAAATGTGTCTAATTCTGTATAATCTTCAGGGAGTGTTCATATTAGCAAAGTTATGATATCTGGATAATATTGAGCTGGGCAGCTATCAAATGGTAGCTATTTTGTAGCTTTGTAAATGATAATTTTGTAATGAATATATTCTGTGAATGAGGGCTTCCAGCAGAAATCTTATATCACTAGTGCAATTGGCAAATTGTTTATAAACAAAACAAAAACAGTAGATTTTGACAATAGATGATTGTGTTGTGAAACAGTTTTTGTGACAACTGTGACTTTGACTATTTACATATGAATTGTGCATATTCTCCGCTCACCATGATGGTAAATATATATATTTGTATTTAGGTTGCCTGTGGGTAATTTTGTTTGAATATTATATCTGTGTATACATAGGAAGTGTGTGTTTATATATGTAGTGGATTTTGTTTTAGCTTATCCTGTTCAGGAAGTGTGTTTTATATGAACTAGGGAAAACAGGAAACCGTCATTAAATACACTACATTTGAAGTCTTATCTATATTAAAGTGTGAAAGATAGGACAACATTTTATATTCTATTAAGTTTTAATGTGAAGAAATATTTAGTTATACATGTAAGTACGTTGACATAATTCAAAATTGAAGATATTTTTGTTGTTATAAATAGCTCTTTATTTTTCTAATCCTAATTTTTTAGACGAAAAGGTTAAAACTTTTAAAACCATGGTAACTTCCATTTTAATATAATCTCTAATTTTTCTCTTTGCAGCACATGGTGCAGGGTCAAATGCCACCAACATACCAGTTTGCTGCTCAACCAGGGCTTACGCAAGTAAGCCTTGCCCAAGCTGGTTTAACACAAGCTGGACTAACACAAGCTGGCCTAACACAAGCTGGCCTAACCCAAGCTGGCCTACATGTAGCTCAAGCCGGACTTACCCAAGCTGGACTTGCCCAAGCTGGTCTTGCCCAGGCAGGTTTAACACAACCTGGTCTGACAGAAGCAGGTTTACAGGATTATACCCAAGTAGTCGTTAGTCAGGGTACCATGCCAGTTGCTTCATCAGAAGGCACATCACCTTTAAAAACAGAACAATCAACATTTACCACGACTGCCGTCACTCCCAATGGTGGGATTGAACAGCAGACGGTAAGAGCCAGGTCGATAAATGTACGTTCTTTACTTAATTTTCTTAGCATGAAGAGTGCTGAAGATTTGCGGTGATGGTAGCAGCAACTTAACCCAAAAGCACATAGGTTTTTGCATGTTTATTATATTATAACTAGGAGAAGTTTTGCAGTTAACACAGAAAAGGCTTTCATGGTCAAGTTTTCCAAAGGTGTATAAAATATATTTCAAAAACTATATTTGAAAAACATTTTGGAAATTAAATTTTTGCATTAAATGTACATAACTGTCACATGGACTGGTTCACCTGGAAAATTTGATCATGTGTCATCAGTGCCAAAATATAACAAACTGAAATACATAAATTGACAATGGTGTTGATTGACCTAAGATTTAATGTCAACATGCTGGCATTAATTGGTATTAAAACTTGTTTTAATTTCATACCAGGCTATGCATTTTGGCTTTAATTTTAGTGTGTTTGGAATGGCTCTTTTAGAAATTGATTTTTGAAAAAAATTATTAGTAATATGCAACAATTTAAAATTTGATTTGCATTGATTTGGAAATACAAAGTCTATAAATGACTTCATGCTTCCAAGATTAGCACATTTATGTTAATAAGTAATTACAAACTGTATGATTCTTTTAATTGTCTTTTCCCTCTTTTCATCTTATTTAGATGATCTACCAATACTTAGAGTTATACCCTTCTCAGCATGTATTTGCTGTAATAAAGGATTGTTTAAAGAATTTTACTTGAAAACAGAAAATTTTCATTCATAGAAAATATTAAATTTGATCATCCTTTATAGAAATGGAGGGAGATATCTCCTGCTTAAGTAAGATGAAAAGAGGAATTGTTAGAGCCTTTTTGATTAAAAGTACACCAAATTTTTGGTAATGAACGATTTTAACTTTTGAAGAAAGAAAAAAGTAGTCAAATCTTTTCAAAAGTGAATGTTGAATTGATACAGATTGTCAATTATGTGAGTGATCATACTAAAAAAAGAATGTTTTGTTTGTTGTGTGTGGACTTGCTAATCAGACTGACAGCTGAGTCCATTTATGGAAAATAACCTTCACCCGTCTTTCCCATAGTCTCATTACAATCCATCATCTAACACAAAAAAGAAACCTTTTATAAAACCTATGAGTCATTTAACACTTGATCTTTTTTGTCTTTCACCCATCTGTTTGTGTTAAGAAGCTTAGTCAATGATTTTGTATCATGTGTACCAGGAAAATCTCAAGTGGCCAGAGGAAGTCTTGTGATGTAGCTTTTAGTGCAGGATTCATTAGCAAGCATTAAGTGGTAATGCAATCGTGTGCAGTGCAAGAAATTCAAAAAAGTTCTTTGTTCGAAAAATGTTTTTAACATTTCAATCAATAATTCAAAGTTAGATGCAAACATTTATGCATTCATCCATTTAAATGGGTTTAAACTTCAAATATTTCATTATTTCTTTTAATTAGTAATTTCATTACCTCTGAAAATTAGGATTTGCTGAAGTGCATTTGAGTTTTCAATATAGTTATGTGAATAATGAATACATTTCAATTTTATAGTGTAGTAAGATATGATAAACAGTTAAATAAGGATATGAAATTAATATTAATTTATACAGAATCATGATTGGTTAATCTTTTCATGTCAAATTAATATTACAACTTGCATTTCCCTTGCATACAAAGCAAGAATTTGGAAGATATTTTCCTGGGATAATACTAGGTACAGCTATTTTGTCTGCAAAGTTTCCTTTTATTTATACATGTTTTAAATAAAAAGTTTTTATTCAAACAGGGAGAACAGTAAATTTTACCAGTTTTTCACGATCGTTGACCGTTCAACTTTTAAATGAAAATTTATGTTGAACAAATTTTGTTGGGTTGAACTTTTATATCAGGACAATTTACTACTTCATTTTTATACCCCAGTTCCATTGCCTATGAATTCTTCAGAAAAAAATCATCAATTGTCTGCTCTTTAAAGTCAATGGCTGGTCTTAAACATTAGAAACATACAACATACATCAGTCTTGAAAGAAAAACAACAGCCAGGGGAATGGGCTTGACAGAATCAGCGGGGAAAGAAGACCTGCTGAGCTTGACTCTAGTTCGACTTAACCCTCTTTAAGTTGTCAGTGTCTTATGGAACACTTTGGAAGTCTTTTTCCTCATTTAAAATAAAAATATGAATATTGCATTTTTGTACATTTATTTTTATCAACACCATTGGTTCACAAGATGTACCCTAACCATGCTTGTTTGTCTATCATATTTTAGGGGCAGCCGTTGAATATATTGATGCCAACATCTCACTATGAAGAAATGCAGCTTGGAATTGGACAGGTTTTATCATCACTCATCAAATCATAATTGCATGATCTAATTTTATTATTAATTGAACTACTATCTCTGAGTTTACCATTTCATCAAATGAAATATAGGCAGACAATTATAAAAGTCACTATTTCTAAGGTTGAGAGATCTAACTGATTTTATCCCTAATTGGAAACATTTGTATTCCGTATAGATTATCTGTCATTTGAAGCTGTGGTGGTAAAGTCAGAGATTGAGGGAAATTTTTCATTGTTTAATTCCATATTAACTTCCAAATTATTCAGGGAGATTGGATAAAATGGCTGATTATAACATAAAATTATTTGAAATTGCTCAAAGAGAAGTTCAGAATAACAATTTTTCCCTATTTAAACATCTGAAACTGTACTTATTTCCAAAATTGTTAGTCATAGCTAGTTCATTTAAAAAAAACTTTTATCCAATCTTTCATACACTGAAATATATTTTGTATGCCAGATATACATGATATATGCATTTCGCCACAGATTTTGAAAAAAAAGATTTCAATTTGAAATGATTCTCAGGACATTAAAAATTGTGTTTGATAAAAAAAAAGAATTAAACAAACAAAATAAGAATGCAGAAATACAGAAATTGCATTTTGATTATTATAACAAGTTCAAAAAGTTGTCTGGACAGGAATTTACATTCTGATATACTAATTAAAAATAATTGCTGGCATTCAAATTTTGTTTCATCCTGCATTATACCAGTATTTGCAGCACAAACTTGCCTTTCAGAATTATAATATTTCACTCCAATCTTTTACAAGCACTAGACTCGGACAAATACCTTTGCAAACTTCTTGATAGGGAGGGAGGTTATGTTTATAACTTTCTTTTAGAATTTGATTTAAATCTGTAAATTCTCTATGCACTTAAGGTCCCATCTTTGTTAAAAGGTTGGAGTTTGGCATTTAACTTTTATTTTAGCGCTAGCTCCAGTTTTATGTTGGTGACGGATTATGCTACATATTTTGCCAAGTGTATTTATATATAGATGTATTAATTAGAATATTGTATTACAAATAGATCTAACTATAGATTGTACTAATATAGATATGCAAATTAGGTTTAACATATTATTTTATTTGTAAGCACATACACACAAGATAGTTCCACACAATATAAAAAGTGACCCAGTAGGTGCGCGGATACTTTCTAACATACATTATAGCCAGATTGGCTTTGGCTGGCTGGCTAGTATTGCTTAAATTCTAATTCTTTTCGTCGTGCTAAGTTTATTGCTGTATTCCCCAGGAAATTTTTTGCACTAAAATCATTTTCCAGTAATAATGGTATCGATTAGAATTTGTCTTTTCCCCATGTGTGTCATAACTGTACATGACTTAATAATGCTTGCATGTCAGAACAATATTTTGTTTCATATCTAGAAAATAGCTGAAACCCCGTGTGTACTATATAGTCATATCTTGTATTGATAATGGGATAATTACAGAGAGAAAGAGTCAAAACAGTTGAATGAACCATGAATATTGTAATATGGGATAAGTGTGAAGTCTCTGGTCATTTTTGTCTGTTTTTCTATTGATTGCGGAAGTGTAGGTCTTTCTTGTACAATAACAGAAATGATTCTATAAAAAGCTGATTGATTAAATGTCTTGTTTATAAGATGGCTAATGATATCCTCCACGAATAAAAACCATTCTGTTTTTCCCATTAAAGTCTTCAGCATCAATTTTTTTGCCTTTCAATTACAGTTAAGAGTTCACATTGATCTTTCACACATGATCTGGTTTGATGTTTTTTTTCTGCACAAGAGATGGCAAGTGGGGATCATTTTATTTCAATTTTATCTTAACAATGAATTTGAATTTGCAAAAAATAAAAAACAAGTAGGATTCCTATGCCATAGCGTTGTATAGTTTTGTATAGATTCTATATCTATACTGTCAGTATAATTGGAATTTGAGATTAACAAACAATATTATTCCCCAAAAAGCATATATTTGAATGACTTTTCACAATGGCAAACTTATTCAAGGTTGAAGAATAAATCTTTTGACTCTTCTATCGATTTTCATAGCTGAAACTATCCCTGAAGACAATCTAATTCTAAATAACATTCGTGATTTATTATGTCTTTGATTCCATTATTTGCTTAAATCAGAGGGTTTTCGAGAGAAAAAAATTTCATGTAGAGCAGAATATATGATGATTAGAAATTTCTTGCAATTTGCTACGATGTTTAAAGGACAAAAAATATATATTTTGAAGTAAGAGTCTGATAGACAAAATTCATTATCCTGCATATTAAAGAGCCATAAAGTAGCTTATCAAATCCTCAAAAACAGTAACATGACCTTGCCCTCTTTTTTAATAGAATTTATTTCAAATTGCAGACAATAAGGGTCCTGGTTTTTGTATCCCCCATTAAAAAAGCTTGACTTTTGTGAACTTCACAAAAACATTAAGTTCTAATTAAAAAAAATGGCAACACATCTAAGTGAAGCACTTGAGGGTTTCTAGCTGTCATTTATTTGTTCAAGTAGCTACATACTGTCACAGTTCTTGTTTGTTTTATAAGAATGTATTTTGTTTTTACAGCAAACAGATTTAGAGAGTGGAGAAGCTTTATCACCAGATTCTGCCAACCAATCAACATCTTCAGCATCACAGGGGAATGGCCAGGGACCTAAACGTCTCCATGTGTCAAATATCCCATTTAGATTTAGAGAAGCAGATTTAAAAAGTTTATTAGGGGTAGGTACAAAAAAGATATTATAACGATAATACTAGGGAATTTTAGCGGTCATATATTTGATGATGTTTTTATGTTGATTTTATATACCTTGAGGCTAAAACACTTATTAACAAACTTATGATAACAGCTGTCATCAACCTTGAACACTTAGTTGCTAAGTATACTTAGGTGTACCATGACTGACTCAGTATGACTTATAAGGTAAAGGTGAACTATATCATAACATTTGACCTGAATTTGATGGGTTGTTTTTCTGCCGTAGGTTATATATAGATCATACCACTGCTTCTAGTGAAATATTTCTTCAGTTGAGATGGTTAATTTTTCAAGCTTATTTAGTCCTGCTATTATATACCAGAAAGCATAGTTTTAGAGTGTATAATGTCTTTTCTCCTGTGTATTTGTCTGTCATTTCTTTGTTGTTTCGTTGATGTACCTCCATTTATTATTGCATATCAGCCTTTTATTTGAATGATAGCTTAAAACATTTGATTAGTTTGATTGTTAGGAATGAGGGACACATTTTTTTGGGGGGAAAGGGTCAGTCACCCTTTTTATCGATGCGTGTGCATTTGGTATTTGAGCTTGCATGGTAAATATCTGTAGTTGATAAATACTTCACCCCTGGATTCAATATAGACCAGTGTTTAGGAAAAACCTTTTTTTTATGCCCCAGCCTTAGCGGAGGGGGCATTAAGTTTTACCCTTGTCTGTCAGTACTTCTGTCTGTCCGTACGTCCCAAAGTTGGTTTCCGTTCTCTAACTTTAGTTTGCTTCAGCCAAATGTTATGAAACTTATACAAAATGCTTATCACCACAAAACACAGATCAAGTTTGAATTTTGGTGGTGTCACTTTAACCATTCTAGAGTTATGCCCCTTTACAAATGGAAAAATTGCTGAATTTTTCATTTCCATTCTTTTACTTAAGTTTGCCTCAACCAAATGTTATGAAACTTATAGACAATACTTATTACCATAAAACTCAGATCAAGTACAAATTTGGGTAGCGTCACTTCATAACTTTATATGATATGCAAGCGAGGGCATCATCTGTGTCCCACGGACACATTCCCCATTTATTTTAAATACACATACTAAATTTGATCAGATGGGGACAAAAAAAAATATGTGTGTATCTCATATAATCTTGAATGAAAATGTTAAACACAGGTTCAAAGAAATTATATAAATGATGGAAGACATGTTCTTCTGGTTGAATAATAATTCTGTCTTTGATATGTTTGAAGATGATCTTCTTAATTCTTCAGCTTCATATATTTAGATGGCATTTAAAAAATGGAAGTAATTACTTTAATGACCATTTATCTCCATATTAGCATGCCCGTTTATGACCAGAAAAGTGTTTATTTCTCTCCAACAGTGTTGAAGTGAAAGACCTAATGTGTAACTCGGGGAAATAATTGTAAATCCTCAATAGCAGATGTTACTGAGATATTGATTTTTACAACACAATTTCATCATAAGCCAGAGGCAAATAAAACAGAGTGTAAATTATTTTCCTAGGTCTCGTAAATAATAACACACACTCTTCACATTTAAATTTTTTCCCTTAGGACACAACATTTTCAGTCACTAAAGCTAACAATTATTATATGGTTAAAAAAATTGTGGAGGAGATCTATCTAAATTATATCACATCTTCTGCTGGTAAAATCGATAGAAAATGGATTAAAGTGTCGTGATAGTATGGTTGCATGTCGAAACCTTATCAGTACCATAAAGTTATTAGTTTTGTCTTTGTCGAGATAATTAGTTTGAAAGGAAGTCCATGAAATTTGACTTTTGTTCAAAATATCTGCAATATCTGTAACTTAGTTTATTTCAACAACATGTCATAGACCCATTTTCATTTATTGTGTTCATCACGTTGACATTAAAGTTGACCCGCTACCTACACATGTCATTAAATGTTTGGTATTGGCCAAATAGCAGATTATTTATTGATGAGATACTACAGACTCCATGATTAGGAATATTTTCTGATTAACAATCAGTGTTCTTTCATTTGCTAAATAAAGATTTTCTATTCGAAGAAAACAAGAAATAGATACTTGACTGAATAAATTGGAAATCTTTTTGATTTTCATTTGTGATTAATTTCCTCAAGATTTATGGTGTAAAGTATGATAAAGCTTTTTGAATGCAGGAATTATTTTTTCTCTGACCCCAAGAACTTTACCAGGACTGGTACTGTACTCAAAATCTTGTATAGAGTACTGAGATGTTTTGCTCTTTCTGGAAATAGTCATGAACCATGTTGATTTTAGTGGTCCGATAGGTTTCTCTTCCTTTTTACCTTCAACCCTTAAATCAGTGATCATACCACATTACCATATTTTAAAAATGGAAGTCCTGGTATTTTCAGCATTATTTTTTTCAACAAATGTTCTAGCTAGGGCAGATGGCACAGGTTTTACTGCCTGAAAAGGGACAATTTGATAATTTTTATAGATAACAAATTGATTAAAAGCTTTTTCAAGTATTTAAATAATGTTTTTTGCAATGAAAAGCTTTTTCTTTTCTTGAGAGGGCAGGACTTTAAAGGCAGTGGGTAACTGCTTCCCTCTGTCTTGGATCAGATATGATGCTGGTAATGAAAAATTAAACTGTAAAATCACATTGGTAGTAAAATAAATGTAGTTAAACAAATTATCTTGTAGTTAAATGGAAAATACATGTTGTTGGTTTTGACTTTTAACATTGTTTCTCTTCCTTGCAGCAGTTTGGTAAAATAATAGACGTGGAAATTATATTTAACGAGAGGGGATCCAAGGTAAGATTTATTATTTTATTGAAGAATCATCATATAGAAATTTGAAAAATTTCCGAAATAAATATTTGTTTCAACTTGAAATATTTAAGATAAAGAAAAAATATGAGAAAATGTAATATCTTTTTTGTTGATTAAAAAAGAGAAAAAGAATCAAATAGAAATGTTACTCTTGTAAATTGACATTATGGAAATCAATAATTGATATTTATTATTTGTAAATTGATCTTTAACAGAAAAAAGATGATGAAAAGATAAAACATTGTCATAAAAACGTTTAAATATGATGATTCATCTCAAATATAGTTAATGCTTTATTACATTATTGGAATTAGTTGAAGATGCATATCTATGTTTCCTGCCCTTTCAAAAGAATTGTTGTAATAGACCCACAATCATGTAATTATCAGGAAAAGATTTGGAATCAAGCATCCATTTGATATTTCAATGCTCATTACGGAAATTTTGCAGATATTTACAGAAGCATTCTAAATTACTAGTCTTTCTGAAAGTAGTGGGTTCTATTCAAATTCTTTTGAGAGGGTTTCTCATACAAAAAGAAATATATATACAGTATTAGACTAGCTATATTTACTATATTCACTGCCACTTAATGTCTGTCAATTAAAGAGAACCTTTTAAATTTTTTCATTTATTTAGAGGGGGGGGGGTGATAAAAAGAGGGTAGAGACAGTTGTAGTTGACAGGATATGGCTAGTCAAGAACACAAATATTTCATTTCACCGATATGAAATAAAGATAATTATGTATGTGCAGCAAAACAAAAGAAGCAGTCAAGAAACAAAGAAAAAATGCTTTCATATATGTGAAAAAAAAGAAAAAAGTCAAGAATACCTCAATCTGACAAAAAAGACTTGAATAAGACACCTGCACAATATTCAGTGAATATATATATATGTATATATATTTATCATTTTCTCTTTTCTTATTTTTGTATACCTTAAAGTTGAAACTAGAAATATTGATACTTTTAATTTGACCATTAATCTCCGACCAGTGTGTATGAAGACAGGTAAACATGAACACTGCATGCCTCTTTACTCCGTACTCCAGAAACGTATCCTATGGTCCGGCTTTCCTGTGTATGTCTGCGTCATTGTAGAATTGTCTAGATTTAGCTTACTAAGTGAGGTTTTTAGGTACTATATTTGAATGATGTTATGAAGGGTAAAAAGTTTACTAACAAAAAAATGTTTTAAAAAGCAAGGGGGAAAAAGTTAAAAATTAGAAAATAGTTTGAACTTATGACGAATAGATTGATATTTTCACTTTCATGGTCTTTGTTGGAATGTTTATACATTTACCAAAGAAAAAAATAGCATTTCAGCTCTACTGATCTTAAAATATTTATAAAACATCATCTTGACAGCTGTACAAACCATAAACAAATATATCTTTTAAATTGTTGTCTTCATCAGACTTGTAAAAAAACAGACACATACAAAAAATAATGTTAAACACTATGTGATAATTTTGTTTATAACTGCAAAAATAATTATACATTGAATTCATGACCACAAAATGTTGATTTTTGGTATGCATCTTCAACACAATTAAGTTATTTGATATAAATGAAATGACAGACAGTAAACTTCAAACAAAAAATTCTCATGAAATCTCTTGTTTTTTTTCCCAAAGAGTATAAAAATAGAATTAAAACTTTTAGGTCTGTCGTACTTTAACAGGTATATGCTGTCATTTCATTTCATATCTTTTAAGATCATTATTAAGATTTGTTAGGATGCACAGTTAAAATTGCCTGAAGGACTTGCTAGGTAATTGTTTTCTCACAAAAATATATAAATTTATGATATATAGCTACATTTATGTAACATGTAATGCTTTAATTTGGATATATGTATAACTATATATATTTTAGAAAACAAGTCCTTGAAGCAAAACAAAAAGAGTTGAGCGAAAACTTGCCATATTCAGAAAAACAACTTATTTGACATGAATCGTGTGTTAAGATGTTTCATTTTTTCATTCGTACAGCTATTATCACTTAGTATTGTATTTTTTTGGTAAATTCATTTGAAAAATATCTTGGAACTTATTTGAAAGATATCCAAGGCACATTTGATCATATCTTATGTTTTGGGAAGTGAACTTGAATCTTAGATTATTTTATCAGAAATTAGAGAAGATGTTAGAAATTTTGGCAAGGTTTCCTCAGCTTTGATATAACTTTAATCAACCTGTTGTGATATAGCTATGGCAGCGTTCCAATCTATGATTATTTTTCTTGTAAACAAAATATTTGTAATATATTTCTGCTGGTTATCTGTATAAGATGGAAATAACTTGAGGGAATGAGAATATATATTTAGCCTTTGATCCTGGGATGTTACATTTTATCAGTAAATCATTTTGGCTTGGGTTTAATCAATGCACACCAGTAGACAAAAGACCTTTATGAATAAATTGTCTAGCGAAATCTTCATCAAGCCAACACAAATCTGGCATGTATACTTCAGAACTGTAGGATTTGGTCTATTATTTTATATAACTGATTGATTTATTGTCTACAAAATGATTATTTACGTGTCTAATTACTGAAATCTTGTTAAAAATGACCCCGGCTTTTAAAAAAGGGATAAATTCTAAGTAGCAAAACTTAGGTTATGCATGTATTGTAGAAAGAAGGGCATTATTTTTGCTTTTAGACCTTTGAATTTGTATGGACTTCAGTCTTAAATTAATCACAGGATTATAATTCATTAATAAGATATCTGTAATATGTATAATAAATAAATGCATCTTATGGAAACTCAAGAACAAGCATTACTTAACCATAGATTGGAACTTGCTATAAATTTCACAACTGGTTAGTTATTATTAAGAAAATTTCATGATACTATTTGTTTGTTTGTCATATATGTAAGTGTCCATTGTAAATTTTATCAAATGGTGTCGTCCGCTTTCGCGGCATGACGGCATGTCAGTGCTTTGTAGAAATTTAGCATGTCCCTCCCAGGACAGATCGTTCTTCATACATTAAGATGATACTATTATTGATTATTATTCAAGTCATGCATGTTTTATTTTATTATTATGAAAAAATTATGATAATTAATTGATGCCATAAATTATGTTGTTTTGCACGAATTTAATGCATGCTCCTTATTTTCCTCATGCATGCAGGGATTTGGTTTTGTAACTTTCGAAAGTAGCGCAGAAGCAGACAGAGCACGAGAGAAAATGAACGGCACTGTGGTTGAGGGACGAAAGATTGAGGTGCATGTCCATAGTCCAATTATGTGGTAGCACAACACAAACTGCTAAGTCTTAATGATTTAATTATTGTTCAGTATAAAGAAATGCCCGTCTATATTAATGTTTAATCTTGTGATACTTTACAAACCATTTCATTTTTCAACAGCCACAATTTTTATGCTTTTTATGTCAAATTTCTTCATTAGCAACAGAATGTGCACCAAACTGCATGATTGCATATTTAGAACTCTCTTTGCAGGATTCATTTCAATATTCTTTCTTCCATGATTTTGGAAAGAAAATATGCTTTGGTATAATGATTGAATGAACAAAAGTCGTAATAAGTTTTCTGAAAGGAAATTTCAGGAAAAAATATGTATAAATTTGATGTTTAAAGAAAAAAATCTTCCATTAGAGCTAAAATAATCCATGTTAAATAAAAAGATAAGAATTTGGCTGTAAAATGCAAAGGATTTTTTATTTCTGTTTCTTTATATCTTAAAAATGTTGAAATGTTGCTCTCTTGATATCGTATCACCCGGGCAGTGTTTTAAATCGTTGCATTTTGGCAAGGAACGTGTAGCTACAAATATACTCTCCGTACTATTCAGATCACAGAGTGTGTATTCTATTATTATTATCTTTTTAAGTTCGGTTTTGCCTCTCTGTTCTATGTTACGTTTGTTTGTTAGCTATTTAGAACATGGTCTGAAATCACTATATGGCATTTCTTCATGCTGTTTTATTTGTATATTATTTTATTAATTATACTTAAAAACTATATTAATTCCCTTACAAAAAACAGCAAATCTAAACTATGAACTATTCATTCTTGATAGCTTTACAAACCATAGGGGTCTTTGATAAAGATTTGGTGTTCCTTGATAGGTGGTAGGTAGGTGAACACCTCATTGCTATAGTCTAAGCAAATTATATAAAATCTGATGAAGAAGGGAATTTTGTACTGTAAATGTCTCTGTAATATCCCTTTTCACCATTTAGGACCTCAAACAAGGAAATTGCAGATGTGATATAAAATAATTGTGTGTAACTTTGGAAATACTGCTTAAGTATCCTTAAACAAACAGATGGTTTTTTTTCGGTTTCTAACTGGAAGTTTCACCATCTTTTTCTTACTAACGCTGAAAAACATTCATTTTGTAAATATTTTTATAATTTTTTAACACCAAAACAAATTTCTGCATATCCAAAAGCAATTTCCATGAGCAAATGTTTGGTTCAGATGTTGTAAAGATATATTAAATTTTCAAGTAAAAGGAAATTTCTTATTAAGGATTGGTTGCTTTCAAAAAACTGTTGATTAGTAAAATTTAATTAAAAAAAAAATACAGTATAACATTCTCTTCAGAATCGAGTCATGCCTATTTATGATGTTCAACATAAAACCTGACTTGGTGCCGTACCAGTTAATTGAAGTTCATCTTGAACAAGCTCTATGTCCTATTAGCATATATGCAAATTTATGTATAAATACAGAAACACACATACACACACACTCAATGTGACTGTAGTTATATAAAGATTCAACATCTGCTTTGAAAGTTTGAATTTTAGTCAGTATAGAAGTACCAGTAATCTTCAGATGTTCATTATTTTAATCAAGTTTACAGATGTTGAGTTTCTATATAAAAAAAAGAAAAGAAAGAACAAAATCCCTTTTTAAAAAACTGTAAAAATCCAATTAGGCATTGTAAATTTATACTTGTATTAAAAAATGTAATATTGCTTTGGCAAAACAAAATATCTGGTTTTCAATCCTTTGGGGAAATGATTGTAATAGAGAATCATTAATTATTCATTAAATTAAACAAAAAGAATGCATGATTGAAAACAAGTCTGATATACTGCTGTAATAAAAGAGTAATAATTTTATATTTTATTAACCAGATGTTTTGTTCATAGACATATGATTTGCCCAAAAATCTGTCATGAGTCTCTAAATTGCTGTTTTGCAGAACATTTTTTTTGAGAATTATATGAAAATTATTAAATGGTTAGTGTACAGCTTATTTTGTTCAAATTTTGGTAGATCATGATTTCCTACAGTACTAAAATGTTGAGAAAACAGCAGTTTGATCTGTCAAAGAGTTTTATGTATTATTTTTTTTATTATTCTTTTAGTGTGAACTGAATCTTGGCCTTTTATGGTAATTGTGAATTTCATGAAACGTTTTGTGTCTTGCCACCCGCAATATACTTTTAATTTCTTGAGGTAGAAAACTTAAGCCTCTAATTCTCTGATATAAGGGAAGTGTTATGAAGTTAAGGACATGTTTTGTTTACTTTATACTTATCAAAACAATCAAGTTTAGTTAATGTTTCATCAAAATTGTTCATCACATGTAATAGGTCTTAGATTATATATCTGAAAGCGAAATGAGCAATTGTTTATCTTAAGATAGACTGTTTCTATTTTTATTGATCGATTGATAACAAATAAAGACTTAAAAGTCTGTTTTAAAGGGATTACTTGGATAAATAGAATTTGATTTAGGATTACAAAAAGGCCAAGATAATCTTCCAAATTGACATTGAGTGCAGATTTTAAAGGAAAGATATTGAAATTTACTTTTTCATCTATCTAAGTGTATTCTGTTCAAAAGCTGTTATAAAAAGATATCTTTTAATGAAATTTGATTAAAAACATTGTAAATTGATTTTTGTTCAATTTGGAAGATGTTCACATATTGTATGAAAATGTTTATGCTTGTCAATATAATCCAACCTGCTTTCTAAAGTGTTGCCATTTTATGAATTAGGTTAACAATGCCACTGCCCGAGTCTTGACCAAAAAATCAGTTGCTGCACCCACAATCCCAAATGGTAAGATACCCTAAATATAGTATGTTATACTTTGGGCCTTGACTTCAAAAATATATATCTGATTGAGTTTGTGTGAAAGAAAAAAAATATCAGATAAATTATTAAAGATGAAAATGGGTAAACTTTATGGGAAATGTAAAAAGAAAATTATTACAAAACAAATGTAGTCGTCAAGGCCCAAAGGTTCAAATCCTCAAGCAGTATGCAGTTCAGCAAATGATAATGGTTTATTTTATTAAAATTTCAGCCAGTTACAGATATTACAAAAATAAATTGGGACATTTTCATGAAAATATAATGTGTATGAATGTGGGCAGTATTATTTTATTTCTTTTATTTATTATCTTGTAAAGTGTTGCTGTAATTGCATGCTGCATTATGAGAGTAATTTTAGCTTGGAATTTATAATGCTGGTACATTGTGTTAAGTCGAGGAGGCCGGCATGGGATGGGTATGTTCATATTAATGTGGGTACGATTATGTATGGAAACAAATAACAAGGCATGTCTGGAATAAGAAGGGTATCAACAATTTCTAAAAACTGCATCCACAAATTATTTGTGAAATTTTGCATTTTATACCCCCAGTCTGCATCGTGCAGAAATACACTAACTTTAAAAGCAATGCATCAAGAATGACCCCTTTAAGTTCAAACTTTGTGTTTGGCAGAGACGAACTTCCAGTATGTTTCTTGTAGTCTTTGTGCACTGATATAGGAGACTTTTTGAACTTATCCCATATGTGCCTCATTTTCTTACAAATAAAAATTCCCTGTAGATCTTGCTACCATTTCCATTTAACTACGTGTTTTGATGTCTGTAGTATATAAACTATTTTAATTTTTTATCAACTTTTGATTGTTGCATCGGTATGTTTCAACATGTTGCAAATTGCAGCATTGTGATTGATAATGTGTAATGCCTGAATCTAAATAGAGAGTTTCTTGCATAGATGTCATCAAGACTGCATATTGTATTTCTTTTACACATGAAATGCACATACCAATACTAGCATGCTCTTTATTTTGTTTCTCCATCACACTGTTTTTATGTGAATTAACAATATTTCAGCTGCTGCACTCCGGGGAGTAGCATTAACGAGAGGGAGGGCTGCAGCAGCAGCAATAGCCAATCGAGGGGTTTATAGTGCTGCGGCACTAGCTGCTGCTGCCGCCGTGCGGCCACAACAATTAGCAACAGCTGCCACAGCATTACCTTTTGCTGGGTAAGTATAACAACAACCATGGCACCAAATACTCAATTAGTTTTTGATAAAATAGGAAAGCTTTTGGCAATTTGTATCCCATAGATTAAGAAAAAGATTCACACAATCTTTGTTTAAAAAAATTCTTCAGATTCAGTGTCTAAAATTTTATTAAATTGAAGAATTCCTCCATAATCACAGTATCTTAAATTTTTTCTTTGCCTTTAAAACTTTACTATCTATTTCCTTCTATTATTTTTTATCATGTTTATACTAGTACTGTTATTTTAGAAATTTGTGCAATTTTTCAATTGTTACAAAAATTACGGCATTAATAAGAACTGACGTTTTAAATAAGTATTGCATTAACTGTTGGCAGCATTTTCTGAAAGCAAAATTGATAAATCTAACATTTTTGTACATTTAACAGAAATTGCAATAATAGATGCATGAATTAGTTACTTAATTTACAGTACCCAGTATATTATTTATGAAATAAGATGGTCATGTATTAAAAATGGATGTAGGTCTTTTTGAAAAGTAATAATCAGTAAATTGATCTTAAATTCCAGAGGACTTATTCAAGATCCATATTTGGCAGCCACATACGCACAAGCAGCTGAAAGAGGGTACCAGGTGAGTCCACTCATATATCATGGAGTTACTTTATCTCTTCTTTGTCCATAATTACCAAATTTCCCAATCTTATCAATTTAGACAGATGTTTATAATCTTTGTGATTCAGTTTGGTTACTTTGCCAAAATTGCTAGTGTTTATCTTCACTCAATCTTTCTAGATTTCAACAACCCCATCAAAATATTTAGAAAAAAAACTAAGTCATCTCTTGTCATAAAGGATATGAATAAATATTTCTTGAGAAAAATGTTAACAAATATTTTCCATTAGTCACCAAGTCCCTAAAACATGGATAGATTTCAAATGTCTTACTGGCACTGCAGACATATTTAACAATACACAACTGGTCAGAATTGTTTAAAGAACATCTATTTGATATTAGTAATATTTATTTTATATTGTTCAAATGATTATTGAATAAAATCTTATTTACATCATAATTACACCTTATGTAAGAATCCTGGGTTTTGATTGGTTGATAGCCAGTGAATTTTTCACCAATTTACTGTTATCAAATGAATATCGTTCATTTTTTAATGCCGCCGGGGTATATGCAAAAAGGATATGCCTTTTTTACCCTCTCTGCCGTGGTATTTGCCAAAAAATACTCTATCCGGCTGGACGCTTGTAACGTCACGATCATCAATGCGTTTTTGAACGTTAACATTCGGTGTAATTAAACAGATATAGCATGTTCTTGAGGGGTATTTGCTAAAAATACCAGTCTTGAGAATGAATTTCCCTCGCATTACGGCTCGCGAAATTTAACATTCTCTGGACTGGTATTTTTCGCAAATACCCCTCCTTAACATGATATATCTGTTCACAATTCTGTTATTGACTTGATTGTTTTACAAGATAAATTCTGTCTAATTTACTAACTTTATTTTTTTTTCAGTTCAATGTGACAAAGCAGGAACAAATTCTAAAATTAAAAATTATCCTCTTACAACAAACTCTAAAATGAAAAATTATCCTCTTACAACAGATTCTAAAATGAAAAATTATCCTCTTACAACAGATTCTAAAATGAAAAATTATCCTCTTACAACAGATTCTAAAATGAAAAATTATCCTCTTACAACAGATTCTAAAATGAAAAATAACCTCTAACAACAAACTCTAAAATAATTTTGTATTACATTTCAGATAATATCTACACAGCCCTACCCAATGGGTGCAAGGATAGCTATCCCACAAATGGCAACAGCTCAAATGTTAGGAGGAAATACATATACTGCAGCTTCAATACCTGGGTAATTTATTTTAATAATAGAAATCTTACATTTATGGAGAATAGTTACTGTTGTTCAATGTTAATCACTGACCATTGCATATAATCTACATGCATAGAAATTTTTTTTTATGATATTTAAAGGACAAAAATACTAAGAAAAGAAGTCTGACTGTTTGATTGTACAACGATATTTTGAAGACCTTTATGGGTAACTTTTGCAAGGACTAGAATATGCAGGCAAATATACACGCCTTAGTACCTGTAAAAGAGTTGATTGTTTATGTTCAGTCTTGCATCAAATTACACTATTTAAAAAAATAATCTCATTTTCTAAAAAAAAATGTACTGCCTGATAGACTTTAAAAACAATAACAAGTTGAATTATTTGGTTCTGACCTATGTACATGACTGACAAATTCAAATAGGAAAACAATATAACAGGACAAAAATTGTTTATATATTTGAAAAAAAATATATATTGATTGATGGATGGATGACATCTTAGAACAAGCTGGTTGCCCCCCCCCCCCCCCCTTAAAACAAATATTCTTGTCAAATATGTTTCTAGTAGATCAACTGTTAAATGATATTTGAATATAAAATGTTTGCATTTGTAGATTGACAGGCAGAGAATATGCAGATCCATATTTGGGACACAGTATTGGACCAGTAGCAGGTTATGGGGTAAGGACAAATTAACAACAGAACATATTTTTAAAGTTTCATATAAAAAAAAATATAGCAACTATTCAAAATTACTTTAAGCCAGTTGTACACAGTTAAAGGCATTAAACTTGAGTGTTTGAGGGTGTTTAGTAACTCTATCCAAATACACAAAAGCTGCATCCTATTTTTATTTTTCATTGTTAAACATTTGTAGAAGTGGAAGGGAAGTAACTCCAGAGAAAAGCAAGATACCCAACAAATAGATGAAAATATTTGTTCCAACTAACTTGGATAATAATACATGTTATGTTTTTTTTTCTTCTTTAGGCAACAGTGTATCGAGGAGCATACCAGCGATTTGCTCCTTACTGATAAGGCTCGTCATATGAAGAGGATATTCTGTGGTGATTTTTACAGTATTGTTAATGGACAGCCATTATACAGAGAAGTGCAATGCTAATATTTCAGTGCTGAATTGGTGCTTTCTGCAATTGTTTAACTTATTTATTGAAGAAACTTGAAGCACTGTTGAGATTCTCATATGCTGCCAATGTTATATTTCACCTTCCATTTTGTATTTGTGATTCTGTGTAGATATCGGGACATGCAGAGAAATTGAGAACAACAGCTACATTAATTACCAAGTACAAATGTGGTGTAATAAATAATAATGTGCTGAATGAAGACCCTACGCAATTTAATGATTCAGTAAAACTACGCAGCTTTTGAACTGTTTTGTTCTTTAGAAAGCATACATTTGATACTTTATATTTTTTGTAACTTTTATGTTATAGTTTCTAATTCAAAATTTGGCTCCAAAAAAGGAGTTGTTGAACTTAATTGTTTTCCAGTTATTTACATAGAATCGCAAAATATACTACCCATGCCACAGAATTAATATTTGAGTCATAATGACACTGTATAAAAATACTCATGTGGTGAGCTTTATTTTGAACAAATGTCTAGTCAATTTTCACAATGTTACCTCATCCATGAATTATATTGATGTGTTTCAATTCTCAGTAATTTCACAACTGCCTGTATCCTTTGATTCTAGTCTACAACCATTGATAAAACAACTGAGGGCAGTGATGATTCATAAAGTCACGAGAGGATAGTTTTATCACTGTTGAAACATTTGGACATTATTCATATTGTAAGTAATATAGGAACTCATTTTTATGCCCCAATCCCCCATCTTGGATTGCTTACTTTTCATTTTTAGTAGTTGATTAGATCAATTGAGTGCACTGAATATTCATTGCTTGCTGTCATTTCCTTAAGCTTAATGAAATTACTGAGAATTGAAATGATGGCAGCTGAGGGAGGAGCTAGCCATATTTTAAGACTTTTGTCACAAGGTATCAAATGAAACAGATTTGTCTTCCATCATGGTGTTGTTCAGGTCGAATGATGGTTACAATAAAATATTGATAATTAGTCACCTAGTCTTTGTCAGCTTACTGTGAAGTCTGTGATGTGTCTTATATTCAATTTACAAGCTAGAATATTTTTTTTAAAACTTGAAAAATCAATTTGAAATTTTGAATAGAGAAATTATTGGATATGGAATTAATTGAATTAAAATGATGGATTCTTTAAAAATGATAAAATTTTGTTGTAGTTTGAAAACCTTTCATTATGATATGAATCTATTTTGATTCAAAGCAAAGTATGAAAATAAATCATATTGTTTTATAGCTGCTTATATTTGGTTAACAAGAACATCACATTTCACACTTTGTTGACAGTTTGTTTTCAAAAGTCACTGGTAGATTTGATCTGATCTAGGTCATATAGGTGCTTTATTTTACCATATTTATTGTGCAATTTATTTTTTTATGTTGTTCTATTTTTCATTATAACTTTTTTTGTTTAGATATACTGTACCTTTATGAAAAGGTATATTATAATGTTTGAAATGTGGGTTTGGAAGAATTCTCAAAGTACTGAGGAGGTAGAAGTCATACTTCATTTTGTTGAAATTAAATTCATTAATTCTTCCAATGAGAGAATGAGATTTTTTCTTTGTGAGTTTGTATGATGAATAAATGTTCTGAGATGTATATGTATAAATGGTTTGTTAATCTGTGATGTCTGAGTATTATAAAGTGAAAGCTAGTCTCTTAATCGTTCAAATGTTGAAAAATCATAATTTAAAAAATTGTTCACTTTAAAGTTAATATTTAACATGTTAATGAACTTGCCAAAATGCTCTTGCCCTTATATTATTGGTTATTGATTTTTTTGTGTCATAGTTCATGAATCTCCCCAGGGTTCAGGAAGTGCTACTAAGGGTCCATAACAGACAGTTTCAGTATTCTTACTTCACAGTTTTACATTGATGAAAACAACATTTAAGAGTTCTACCACATTTTGAATTATTTGGTATTTTCCAATTATGTGGAGAACAGGTTGTCATTAAATATAAATAGATAAAAAGATTATTTGGTGTTCTATAATAACATGGTGAATAGATATAAATAAATAAAATTATTTGGAATGTTTTAATTACGTGGTGACTATATATAATAAAAATATAACAAAGGAACCACTTTAATAGTACAACTTAAGGCATTTTTTAAAAATTTTCAGACCATGCAAAAACAGTTTAAAGTTACTTTACACAATTTTTTTGCTCAGGCTTCAGTAAAAAATCCAAAACTTTTTTATAGGGAAAAATAAAAGACTCAGGGATGATGGACTTTTAATTTAGAAAAAAGCATTGCATGTCATATTAAAAATGATAATTAGCAATTTTTTGTTTTTTTGGCATAATACAAAAGAAATGTGCAATACAGTCTAAATACGCAATTATCTTACTACAGATCCTTATTTATTTTATAGGTTCCTCTTTTAAAATATCCTGTTTATTTAGTAGCTTTCAAGAATTTACAAAATAGAAAACAAATTTTGTTTAAAACGAACGCAATTGTAGGTACTTCCTTTAACAGCATTTCTTGTCTTTTTACAGCCTTCCCTCGATCTGATATTATTTGTTTTTAAATGCAATCTCTTGTTTTTTGGGATGATTTATATTTTACTTGTATGTACTTCCAGTTTCATAATGTTGTTGGATTTATTTTTACATATGTTGTTTATAGAGCTACACTTAACAAGGTCATTTGACTCTTGGAAGTATTGTTCAAATTTTTATTGATAATCAAAATATTATCTGCAAATGTCAAAATACAGCAAAATTTTTAACATAATTAAAAATGTTTTTGAGTTGTTCATTTCCCTTCCCTCACACGCAATTTATCCCAAAGATGCAAAAAAATGTAAATAAACAGAAACACATATGTAGCCACCTCACAAACAGATAAGTGCTAGTTAGCAAGCCCCAATTCATTAACTCCTCATTATATATATATATACTTTGTGTGAATGTATGTTGCTTTTTTTTCCTAATTTTTGTCATGTCCTTTCATAATAGTCTAATATCCGTTTTGTCTCTTTTTATTAACTTTATTGATGTCTTGTTGTGGCAGCAGACAACCGATGCTGCTGCCCCCTGTGTACTTACAGGCATGTCCAGGGGCATGATGGGATTGAGCATGAATAAAGGAATGATTACAGTGAGATTTAATAAGCATGTTATTATGAATGTATGATTGTGCTTCTATCCCTATACCTGAGAACTGATCTTTCTCTGGCATGAAATCTTTTTAACTTAACCTTCGCATATTTAGACGTGAGATAGTTATTCTCTGTAGCTATGAAATAACCAGAATTTAGATGTAACATTCCAACACTTTATTTTCCATTGTATGTTTACTTCTTTATATAACTTTCTTTATAGGACATGTGTGTTTTCTCTCTTGTATTTGAAATTCATTTTGTGTCTTTTTTGTGTAAATTTATCAGTTTATTGTTTAGTTTATATATGTAGTATTTATTGATGATTGATGTTTATGTAATATAAGAAATTGACTAACTTTTTACACTATGTTTAAAAATGCTATTGAGAGTTCAAAATCGGATTAAGTGTTCCAACAGTATGATTCAACACTTTTGTATATCATCTGTAATTAGTTTTCCCACTGAAGGTCTGCGGTTTTCCCTTGGTACTCTTGGCTTCCTCCACAATATATGATATAGCTAAGTGTGCTGAAAGTAGAAAGTGGCATTAAACACCATCAATAAACTATCTATAATTGATTAGATTTGTTCCTTTGAGCTTGATAAAATACAAGCACATCTGCCAATAAATTGCCATCAATAGAAAAACTTGTAGGCTTAAGGGGAGATTACTAGTAAGAAATACAACTACGCATGATGAGCTGTAATCAAATATTTGAACTGTCAATTGTATTTTTATACACAGTGTAACTTATATCAAGAGTGTTGAATTCTTTTTATCAAGAAATGGAAGTCACAACAAGTCAGCATTATCTTTTTAGTTGATAAATTTCCAGGTGATTTTGAAATTTGAAATACACTCATTAAATTTTATAAATGCAATAAGTTATAGCTTTTAGTTTACTTGTATATGATATTTAATGTATTAGTTAACTAGTTAGTTTTCAACAAAAAAAATTAATGGCTAAAGGAAGTTAAAGAAAATGACAATAAATTTGCTTGTAAAGTATAAATATGATTTGAGTACTTCACACATTTAACCAGTTTGATGGAATTTTAAGAACAAATAATTTTCCAATTTTTTTTTTTTTCGTTTCAAAATTTTTACAGTAAGCGTTTCTTGATGAAAGAAATTAATATTGACAAATCTTGATATAATGAGTGGAGTTGCCTCAGAGCCCTGCATGAATGGAATACATACAGGAATAATATTGAGGGCATTTTTTCTTGCATTTTGTTAATATTGATATTATAGTACACACAAGCTTCAAGTTAATTGATCCACACACTTATATATTGTAATACAGATATGATTTAGAGCTTCTTTCGTGCACTATGGATATTCTGTATATGTATATACATATATATTTAACCTCTTTGCCACCTTTTGAACAGTTTTTGTGTCTAACAACATTGTGTGTGACCTTGATTTTTTTCCAGATGCAAATAAACTGTCATTATGTGTATTTATCTCACTGCATTCTCATTGCTAATGCATGGACTTACGGTCATCATAGAGTTATGGTTCTTTAGACTTACAAAATCTTTATTTACGTGTGTTTGGAAAAATACATTTTGGAACTTGTACTTATGCATTAAAACACATACAGATGTATGATTTCGTCAATACTTTCATGTAAAAAGAAAAGTAGACTTCATTTCATTGTCAAGATCTCTAATCTTTTATTTTTCATATTTAGACCATATTTCATTTGAAACATCAACTACCCCTAAAAATTTGGAAAAATGGTACATTGGTACATTGCTTTGAATTCTAGGTCATCAAGTTTAACAAAATTAGCTTAACAAAACATTTAAGTTGAAGAACCATAAAATAGTAGACCAATCTTGCATTTTATCTTTATTGTAGTAAACTGACAAGAGAAATCTGTTTATATCAGATTGAATTAATGATGCATGCATTTAATAACTCCCCTTGCAGTACTCCCATTTATAATCTGCTATAATGAACAATGCTGTTCTAGATAAAGTAACTCTGCTTATATTGGAATTCTTTCTTTTGCTGTTGCATGTGTGTTTATGTATATATTAGTACCTCTTAGTGTCAATGTTGTAGGATTGATTAGAGAAAATAACAAGAAAATTATAACAAATGGATAAATAATTATATTTGTAACCTCTAGATTATAATACACTCAAGTTTAATATTGCAAATCTACAACTAAATTGGAAATAAAAATAGATATATCAGATAATGAAAATCTTTTGGAATTGTAGTTGAAACAAACAAATATAATTAACGATTTAGGAATCAAGCAAAAGTGAAGTTTTGTAGGTTTTCATTTCACCAAGAGAAATAATTAATGTTTTAGTATTTCTGGACAATTCTCATTTTATAAAAATGAATTTAATCATTACATATAAACTTTAAAAAAATATATATATTCTTTAAGTTTTCCTTGAAGTTTTACAAAAATTCAAGTGATTTATACAAGAGTAACACCAAGCAGTTTGGCTTAGGTAAACAGTATTTTTCAATTTGCTTACTTTAATGTGTAGTCAAAAAAATCTACATGATTAATTAAGATCTAGATTAAAATATACTGAAATTTCAGGGCAAGTCTTGTTTGACAATAAAAATAAACAATCTCAAGTCCTGTTAAATAATAAAAAAAGTCAATCTTATGATTTGCAAGTAGATATTTTTGGATGCATTCATTTTTAAGTCAGAAGATTCTTTTTTTTTTTCCATCTGTTTTAAATAGATGAAAGCACCATACATTAGAATACATGGATTTCATACCAGCTCCCCTCTTAATTATATAGAAGTAATTCACAAATACTACTGGAAACTTTGGGTGCGCAATTGACATAGGAATAGTTTTTAATTGCATAAAATGATACTGTATAAAGTTGATGGAACAAATGTGTTTTGAAATCGGAAACCAGTTCTTAACTTCCCCTGCCTAGTATTTCTATAAATTGACCCAGTCTTGTAATATCAAGAAGTAAAGAAAAATCTTCATTTTAGATCCAAAAGATTTAAAGTTATTGATTAAAATTTTTATTATGTAGGTACGAATGATAAAAAATAATTGTTTCTTTCATGGCAAGATATGACGCATTTAAAAAGTCCTCTAAAATTAATTATTTGAAATTTGACCTTTTAATTTGTTGATATACATATTATCCAACTTAAGATCAAAGATAAGCTAATGATAGACATGAAGAGGTACAGTAATATATAAATGCACTTTTCAGCATAAGTTTGTGGAGCTTTATCTAGAATGGCATGTTCCATAGCAGTGTGAGCATGGTCTGTTTGCATGGTTTCATGCTCCAGTGGTGATGGCTTTTTTTAACTGCATCATGTTGTCAATTTTGTTTGGCGGCCTCCAAATATTCAACTGACTGAAAAAAACAAATCAAACATACCAGGTACCTAACATGTGAATCTTTAAAAAATATTATAAGCATTGAGAAGACAGTCATAGAAAAACCTCAATGCTTAAAACATAAAACTGAAAGGGGATGCATTTTATGTGAAGATTCCACCAACATTTAAAACAATCTACTCCTCCTAACAAGACTAAGAAACAACTTCTAAAAAGTAATTACGACATTAAAAAAACAAAACACAGATATTTTTGATTTGCCCTGCTATAAATGTTTCAGAAGTGAGACATGAATAAAAGTTGTTCTGTAACAGCAAAGATAACAGCAATAATTGCATATATTTGATCAGTTCATCCATCTAAGTCATCAAAATTTTGCAATTCTGTGAATTTGGTTATCTTTCATTGATGTCTAACCTCGGTCATGTTCCAGTGGTCAGATAACGGTAAGTCTGAAATTTTCGTAATGGAAATATTTTGCGATTCAAATGAAATCACTAAAAATTCATCCTCAATGTACATATGATCTCTTAAGGAAAACAGAAACAAGGACAGGAAAAGCGTGAAAATGCACCTTGCCATCAGGTTTTGCCCTTAAAGTTGGGGGAAAATTGACCTCTTTACAATATTTGAAATGATCTTTGGACAGTTACAATGTGTTCATAACCTAAATATTGACACACAAGTGGTTCCTATAAATTGTTTTGGATTCGGTTTGAGAATTGCTGATGAGGATATCTAATCACTGATTAGTTTTGCATAACGTAAGCAATGTTAGTCTCACTTGCAGAATTATGAGACATGTGGTTGCTTATCCACTGTCAGCTGCGGCATCAACTTTGTTACAAAGCTTTATATTTTTGAAGATAGACCTTCATACTTCATACCTTGTAATACAGATGCCTTATGATCTGATGTTTATGTCTGTCCCATTGTCCTTTACATCATTTGCATGGTATAGCCACTGCTAAGAAAACTATAGTTTTTGTCTCCCCTAGACAGTCGTGAGGCAAGACGTGTGCTGTTGTTGTATGCAGCATTGACATTTGGTAAAGTTTGTGATTTGATTAGTTTAAATGGAACTGCTTATGGTAATTCAATGATATTTGGTATTAAGTTGTATGAGTGATCATTTCATCTCATATCAATGAAGATTATTTGGCCCTGTCCCATCCGTCATGGTATATCGACTGAAACTTTTGTTATAACTAAATGTTTGTGATTAGGTCAGTTTAAGATAAACAAGTAAAGAAAAGTTTATGAATTTGGTTTGCGGTTTATTAGCATTTGCACATCTCATTTTCATTTAGATTGTTTGGTCTCATCCCCTTTGTATTGGTCTATTGACTTTGAAACTTTTGCATAGTTTGTGATTAGGATATTTTAAGGGGAACCACCAATGGTAAGTCGGTGATATTTGAACTGCAGTTGCATACTTCAATGGAAATTGTTTTGTCCCTTTCCATAAGACATGGTCAATCGATTTTGAAACTTGCTTAATTTGAATGGTTAAGTGATTGGGTCAGTTTAAGATGAACCACCATTGTGATATTTGGTATGCAATTGTATAAGCACTACCACATCTCTCATCCATGGAGATTATTTTACCTTGTCCCCTAAGTCATTGTCTGAAACTTTAGCTTAGTTTAAATGTTTGTTATAAGGTGAGTTGAGATGAACCACTAATGGTATTTGGTATGCAATTGAATTAGCATTACCACAGCTCATTTCATAGAGATCACTGACTTGGGAACTTTAGTATAGTCTACATGTAAAGTTTGATGAGGTCAGTTTAAGGGGAACCAGTTATGATAAGTCCGTGATATTTGGTATGCGATTGTGTAAGCATTTTTGGCACATCTCAATTCGACAGAGATTTGACCACAAACCTTCAGTCATGGTTAAGCGAAATTGCATACAGGTGAGACATCTCTTTGTGTCAATATTTTATTGTATTGCATGGATTCTCGCTTATGAGTAATTGGATAACTACTAGTAACTATATTTTGTGTATTGGATCTTTGCAAGGTTTGCATGTCTGCCAGACCATGTTCACCTCACTTGACCTCGTTAAATGGATCAGTGATCAAAGTTAGGTTTTGGTCCATATCTCCGATACCATAAGCAAAAATTCACCTAAATTTGGGGTAAGGAATGATTGTAAAGTGTTTATATCTGTCTGTCAGGGTTCATCTGACCTTGACCTCATTTTCATGGTACAGTGGTCGATGCAAAGTATTTGTGGTTGGGTCTGACGGGTTCAACTGATCTTACCTCATTTTTATGGTACATTGCTCGATGCTAAGTATTCGTGGTTAGGTCTGTTTATCAGATACAATAAGCAATGTGTCAACTGTATTTGGTATATTGAAAGATTTATGTCTGGCAGGATTCATCCGACTTTGATCTCAATTACAGGGATCTTTGATAATGTTAAGATTATGAGATACACGTAAAACCTTCATCTGAAAACGTTCGATATGTACAGTAAAGCAAGCGATCCATTTCAGCATGTGCTCTCTTGTTAAAGGAAGGTTTATTTCTCAATAAATTGAAAACCTTTCTTTATTAAGGTTATGAGTTTGCTGTAAATGGAGTATGTTTTTGTCAGGAAATTGCACCATAATCTTGCTTGAATGTAGTATCTGTCCATCAGTTGGTGTGACATTACCATGACCTCTTTCATTGTTCATTAGAAGGTTATGGTTGTTTCTCCATAACAATCCATGATAGACCAGGAAGTTTTTAAGAGGCATATGTTCTTCCAACTGGTACATTTCATTGTTACTACAGCCTAATTCTGTTAAAATGAGTTTTGTCTCGCCTGCTTGTGACTTTGACCTCATGGTTTCAGGAGGGTCTTGTCCATGCATAGTCTTAGATGTATGATTTCTGTCTCGCCTGCGACGGAAGTTGCAGTATGCGAGACGTATGTACTACAATCTGGCAGCAGTAGACTTTTTGGTTAACGCTTTTATATTTCAGAAGGTAGAAGACATTGATTCTTCATGCTTTGTGTGTGGATACCTTATGTTACGTAGTTTCCGTCTGTCATATGTCCATTGTCATTGACCTCATTTTCATGGTTCAGTGACTGCTTGAACAAAATTACAATTTTTTGTTAAGTGAAATACTCATTGCTTATGAGTAATAGGAAAATATATTTGGTATATGGGTTCCTTGCAACATCTACATGTCAGTCAGGTAGGGTTCATCTGACCTCGACCTTATTCCATGGATCAGTGGTCAAGTCCGCACCTCAGATACTATAAGCAATAGGTCAACTATATTTGGTGTATGGAATGATTGTAAGGTGTACATGTCTGTCTGGCATGGTTCATCTCACCGTGACCTTATTTTCATATCACAGACTTTCAACATGAATTCAATAAGTAAAACAGGCGAGACATTTCAGCGTGTGCCCTCTTGTTTTATTAGTTGTTATTGGCTTGGAACTAGCTGGCAGTAACTGCGACTACTCTCAAATCTGTACTTTGAGCCTTTTTTGTTGTGGGGATGTATAAATAGCCTGTCACGTCCGGTTTGTGTTTTTGTTACATTTTGTTCTGCTTTGTATCGATCTGGTAAGTTAAGCCCTTTTCAACTGATTTTTATAGTTTGTTCTTATGTTGAAATGTTACTACACTGTGACGTGTCCCAGGTTAGGGGGAGGGTTTGGCCTGTCCCAAGTTAGGAGCCTGTAATTCAGTGGTTGTCGTTTGTTGCTGTACATCATATTTGTTTTTCGTTCATTGTTTTGTATATAAACCAGGCCGTTAGTTTTCTCGTCTGAATTGTTTTTATTTTAGTCAGTTCGGGGCCTTTTATAGCTGACTATGCGGTATGGGTTTTGGTCATTGTTGAAGGCCGTACGGTGACCTAAAGTTGTAAAATTCTATGTCATTTGGTCTCTGGTGGAGAGTTGTTTCATTGACAATCATATCACATCTTCTTGTTTTTATATAGGAACTAAAATATTAGGTCAACATTTTTGGTTGTGAGGAGTATATATATCCGTCTGACAAAATTAATGTAATTGGTCTATACTTCACGTGGTCCGGTTCAGTTTTCAGGATAAGGACTGTTCTTCAGTAGCTATACACGGAGGGTCAACACGTTTTAGCATGTAGATTGGTTGCAAGGAATGTTTGTACGTCTGTTATATGACATAATGACCATAACTTCAATTGCACACATCAGTGGTTGGGGAAAGTTTTCTGAATGAGACCTTCTGTTCTTTAACAGGATAGTGTAGCAATACTAAATATATAGATTGATGCTAGGATTATGTTTCAATTTGTTGACTGTTACGTGTCAATATGTTAGCTCAATTTCACGTTTTAGTGAGAGGACTGAGTATGCCGGATACTCTCTATTCCTCATTTGGTATATTATTTGATTCGATTGCCAGGAGAATATTCCGTCATTTGGCCTTGACATCAATTTTACACTCCATGCAGTGTTCAAGTTTTAAGGTTGAAATTTAATCCTCGATGATCACAAAATTTTTCAGGTGGTTTGGTTGTGAGGAGTTCACATAAAATGAGAGGAAGATTCCTACTGAGTTTGAGGTCACCAAGTCAAAGATCAACGTCATAAATACTTAAAATAGACCATAATTTGTACAGAAAGTGGTTTCTGGATGCTAAATCAAATACATATGAGATTGAAATCTTACATTGATATATATAGTAACATGTAAAGAGAGGAAAATCCCTATTGATATTGAGATCAATACCTCAAAGGTCAAGGTCATAGTTACTAGAAATATACCGCAATTTCTCCATAATTACATTAGATCTTGAAAATGCATGTCATTTTGTCTTGACCTCAATTTCAAGCTTCATTGATCAGGATGAGACATGTCAATTATAATAGGTATATGGATTGGTTTGAATGAGTATTTTGTCCGCCTGATATTTGCAATACGACCTTGGTATCATTTCGAGTTGACATTTAAGTGCTTAGCTCGGAAATTGTACATAATAGGTTGAAAATATTCGGCACGTGAATAAATAACATGACTATATACATGCATCTAACATGTTTTATTAGAAAATTGGAATGGCCACACTCAGCTTGAGAGTTCAATATTTTTGGGGGTTAATCAACTGATATTACAACAGACGAGACATGTACGTGTGCAACTAATTGTTAGTTCAGCATTATTTTCAAATGCTACATATTTTTTGTACGGCCTACTTCGAACTACTGAGTGACACGTGACACAATTGTACCTAAAGATTAACCCTGAATTGTTCATTGCAGTAGCTTATAAGTCGAGTTCACATCCACTACATGTATGTATGTTTGGAAACAATGTCTTACTACAGCGCTTGTTGGAACTGAACACATTCAAGATGACGTTTCGAATGCGAAGAGTGTGTGTTAACAGTCTGACATGTGTTATTGACCTAACTTTCATGCTTCAGTGAACAAGTCTTAAGGTCAGTTACTTAACATTTAATATATGGAGTGGTTGCTAGAGTACAAGTCTGTCATGTGGCCTTTACTTCGATCTCATGTTTAAGTAGTCATTTTTTCCAATATCATTCCAAGCGGACATTTTAGTATTGTGGTGAAGTGTGTTGCTCGGAAATTTTACAATTCAGGGTTATTGGTGTTTTGTGGGTTTGTTTTTCTTTTTTGCGTCTTTTGTTTTTTGCCATGACGTTGTCAGTTTCTCTTCGTCTTATGTGTTTTGAATGTCCCAATGGTATCTAGTTATATCTGTATATGATTTTTTCCCAAACTTAAACAATTAAAATATGCAAAAAAGACGTAACATGCATTTAAATTGGCCCAGTTCAGTGGATATTAATGATATAGCTAACAAAATAACATTTTGTAAATTAATAAAAAGAAAGTCATATATTTTCGTGCAGTCGAGTGGTTGTGAACACTTTCAATGGCGTACATAGGATTAGACTGAAAAGTGTTTGTGTATGTGTGTGTTTTTGGGTGTGTACACTTCTGAAAGTGAAAAGCAAAGAAACAAAACCCTCATTTTTATAGTCTAATATAGTCTAGAAGTGAGTCAGTGTTTTGGTTCCAAGTTTGAAAGTGGGTGCAATTGCTTCCTGCTCCTACGCCCCTGAAGTTAAGTAGACACCTTTTATTCCAATCTTTGAAAGCAAGCAAACCAAACAGTGTTTCCGATAGACTCTGAATTTTTAATATCACAATAGATGGTTATGCGTGTTAATCTTTTGTGTTAGGTGTTTTACTTTTACCGAAAACCGGTATCTCCTTATTTCTATCTTAAAAATAAGTATAATATAAAGTATGACCCCTTCTTCCACCCCTTATTTACAGGTAGCCACTCCTCCTTTTGAATAGTTCCTTGATCCACTACACTGATTAAGCATAGCGGAACCAAAAAATAGGCTTCTGTGATTTAACTCTCCCGTTTGAACAATTCACACAGACAAATAAACCAATTACTATTATAAACATTGTATAAAATACATGAATTTAATATGTGATGCATTGATGGGATCATGACAAGATTAAGAAAATAGATGATGTCTTGCTTTTAAATTTAGACTATTTAAAACTAATCATTTAATGGGACAACATAGAATATCTAATGTACATTGAATATTATATCATAGGGGGTTTCTTTACAATATGTAGCTGTTCTTGTTTCCGAATCCCTGTATCTCTATTATACTAGTGTTATTGTAATTTGTGCACTTTTGAAAAATATAAAATATTGTTTAAACTAAAACTAAAGCAAATCAAAGATAAAAAAGGACAATGTTGAAAATAAGACAGGTCTACGCTGTGAATTTTGAAGGAAAAGGGACAACCTTACCAACGCATTCTGTTTCCACAAGCAATGGTCACACGAGTATATAAGAAAAACGCAAGTCGAAGAAAAACAGACGACAGCATAGCCAAAGGAAAAACGTTGAAACGACAACAACAGTGGAACATATATACGAGGGTCTGGATGTGATTTACATAATAGAGAATAATGGGCCAAATCTACAGTAAAATGCGTCAAAAAAATAAAGAATAGAGAAAAATAGTTCAAATTATTAAATAAAAGGGAAGAATGGGGTGCTAAAATATATAAAATGGAGATAATTGGCAAAACAATAAACCCCCAATCCAGACCCTCATACTATGCGGTCATCTGCGAAACAGCTATTCGTCATAGGTCAACCAAATAATAGTGGCGTCTGTAGAACTTTCGAAAGGATAACATCAGCCTTACCATTCAATAGCTTTCATCCTTATTCATGATAGAAACTAAACGCAATCCAAATTGGAATATCGTATCAACTGGTTGATTTATGTTCCCTATGCACATGCATAGAAATTGATTCTTTATTTACGTAAAATAATGCTGAATGCCCCTCTATTCTAATATCCATAGTATAAAGGGGCAGCACATATAATCTAATGGTATTGTTATTGTAAGATCGTATGTACATAAGTAAACACAAGTTGAAATATTAAAGAAATTTAAATAAAAAACAAACAAACACCGAAAAGAAAAAAAAAGGATCCATGACTCAACAACAGCGATGAAAAGTCATCATTTCCAAATGCATTATTACTTCATCATGAAATAGCAAAAGTAAACTACTAGACTTTTGTCAAGTGGGCAAAAATATCTATCAGTTCAATATCCTGTCATTTGTGGGAAATTTAAAGAAATTCGAAATTCTGATGTTCAAACACGCAGTACTATACAAAAGTTACAGCTTTAAAACTGCAGAAGTTAGCCGATTGAATCTTGTACCTTGTATGCGTAATTTCACCAACCATATGACAACATCCTGATTGATTGATTGATTGATTTTTGTTTAACGCCACTTTCAACACTATTGTGCTATTTCCTGTCTGTCACTTTTTATTGGTAGAGGAAGCCGGAATGCCCGGAGAGAACCACCGACCTTTGGTAGGAAAATGACTGCAACATCCTGTTATTTGATGAAAATGTAAAGAAATAAAAAACAATGATTATTTGAACGCTCTAAGTCGCAGGCACTTGTCTCTGAAAAAAAACATATATACTTTACTATAACACGTGTTATTTGAACAGTATATATATAAGTAAAAAGTAAAATATTTTTTTCTGTGCCTGTGCCTTTAGTATATGTACAAAAACCTGCATATTTTAAAAGTACTAGCTTCGAAAATGTAGGAGTAATCCGGACAAACCATGTACCCTATGTTGGACGGACAGACCAGCGGACATGAAGTGGTAAAACAACATGCCTCCTCCGAACATTTTGTCGGGGAGGCATAACAAAAGTATAATGAATATTAACTACTATTTTCCATCTTCAAAAATATCCCTATATAAAAAGGGCATGGAGTGTATGTCATTGATACAACCATGGAAGTATTATATAATAATTCCATGATACAACCAAGATTCGGTGTCATATTCTTTTTATTTAGTCAGCAAATACTTCAACTTCCGAAACATGAAGCCAATTATGCACACTCCTGTCCATTATCATCAGCTTGACGTATCGTGCTGCTGTTGGTATTTTGCAGTTCATATTTAAAACCTGCCCAGGTGAAGCTGGTCCCGTAAAACGAGCATAAAACTTCATGTTCGACAAGGTCTTTCCTATGGTAATTTCCAAGTCATGAAGTCTTTCACCTGCAACATAATAAATATATCGCAAACAAGTTGGTTTCTTTAAAAAAAAGAAATGCAATCGTGAACCTAAATGCATGTTTGGAATGAAAGATCAGATAATTGTTTTATAAAGATGCATGATTTCGCCTCATTTCTTTTTTATATAAGATGTAGATAAACTTACATGGATTCTTAATGAAACTGATGTTCTATATTGGGCATAATTTTCTTGTTAAAGAAATAATTTCTCTCTCTCCCATCCTATTACAACATGATAAATAAGAAGCAACCACTGAATGTTAATTCCTTTCTGAGGTACTATTTTGGGAATTAGAGGTAGCTTCCTGGCTGAAGTCGAAATTTAACTGTGAAAACAGTCTTTGTTTAAAAAAGTTTAAAGAAATGAATCATGATTATTTGTTTTTGTAGCCAGTTTGAAAATTATAGTTCAAACCTTAAGCTATATTCGTATTTGTTAATCCTGAACTAAACCATTTAGGAAAACCAATATGGTTTGGTCATTGGCTATCATATTCAAGATATGCTTGATCTCAATTTATCTATATCCCAGTCAACAAACTCAAATCAGGTATTTAGAGTAGAAATAGTTTGAAACCTAAACTTTATATTATTGCGATTTTGTCATTTTAGACTAAAATGCGATTTAAATTTTTGCGATATTGAAAAAAATCCTGTTTAATTCATATAAAAATTTTCAAAATGCGAGTTTAAATTATTGCGATTATAACCCTGTCGCATTTTTCGCAATAATAAAAACATCGCAATAATTTCTGAATTTACAGTACTTAAATCAGTTTTACTTCCATGGTTCAACACTGAAAATTTAAATTAGTCACTATGACTATTCAGTTAGTCAAATATTAGCCGAAAGGTAGTCAACAGCATACATGACTACCCATCAAGTCATTATGACTACCTGCATAGTCAATTGACTATGTTGGGTGGTCACAGCACCACGTGGTGTAGAGTATCGGTTTTCACGCGCACTCTTTCGCGTTCCCTTTGTTCCCTAGATCGTGTAGATGTAAACAAACCAGGAGGCACGAAACTTCTATTTTGTCAATTAAACCAATTGTTTAAAGTAAGTATCATGTACATTTGTTTTAATTCTAACTTACAAAAATTAAATTTGAGAAAAAGAAGTGTAATGAATGTAATATATCGGCACATGTTGACGTAAATTAATGACAATACAAAACAGAGGGAGATATGTATACAGGATATCAATTTTGATACACATACAACGTATTTTCGATTGAAAAGAGTATTTAGCGATATCTATTTTTCACCTGATCAAAAACTGTAAAAACAAAACACTGCAATCGATATTCACAACAATGAATTCAAAAAAAAACCCTCAGGGTAGCTGTCAAGATCCTGGTGCTTACATTACAATGCTGTGATATAACATGGGTGGCTGTCAAGATCCTGGTGCTTACATTGCAATGGTGTGGTATAAGATGGATGGCTGTCAAGATCCTGGTGCTTACATTACAATGTTGTGTTATAAGATGGGTGGCTGTCAAGATCCTGGTGCTTACATTACAATGTTGTGGTATAAGATGGGTGGCTGTCAAGATCCTGGTGCTTATATCACAATGTTGTGGTATAAGATGGGTGGCTGTCAAGATCCCGGTGCTTACATTACAATGTTGTGGTATAAGATGGGTGGCTGTCAAGATCCTGGTGCTTACATTACAATGCTGTGGTATAAGATGGGTGGCTGTCAAGATCCCGGAACTTACATTACAAAATAATGGTATAAAATGAGTGACAAAATCACTAGATCAAAGATTTTAAAATTTGTTTTTTCTTTTAACTTTTAACATGACAGATATACTTGTTTATTGTTATATTTTAGCTTCTAAAATGATATAATTATATTTTTCAGCAAATGAAGACATTGCTATTTGTATGAACACAGCTGAGAGATTTTTGACCAGAGAGATTATTACACTGACACAGTTGATACCGAAAAAATATCTGAAATAAACACTTCCAATTAACAATGAGTTTATATATAATAAATATATTTTCTTTATTTGATTTTTAGACTTCAATATATGTCACTGAGTAATGGTAACACATGAAAATCATGAAGATATAGGAAGGATTTGAACATTGAGCACTTTGTGGTCCTATACGGTTTCGATGGTAGTTTTGCTGTTGTGGTATTTTTAATGATATTATATTCCAGATGTATTTGTCAATCCTATTGAAGAGAAACAAAAAAAAGTAGAATAACAGAAGAATGAAACATAAAAGTACAAAACGGATAGAAACACACACAAAGTAAATTGGTGGAACAAAAAACACAACACAAATTAAAATAACAGTCTAACAGTCGTGACTATTCACAGTAATCATGTTGACTAAACAACATGGTCACTTTCGACTATTTCAATAAGTCATATGGACTGCATTCAATTGTCAAACTGACAAATGTGCATAGTCAATTGAACAATCAAATTCGTCATAACGAGTATAACATATGGTCATTTTGACTTCCAAACATAGTCATAATTACCACCCTACTCAGTCAAATGTGACTACCCATCTAGTCAAACGACAAAGAGCATAGTCAAAATGATTAAAGTGCATTGTCATCTAGAGGACAGTCAAAATGACCAATTAAATTGGTCAAATTGAATAATTTATGTTTTCAGTGAAACAAATCTCACTTTTTCATTTCATAACTTGTCCTTTTGTGAATTAGCCAAAAAATAATGAAGTTGTTGATTTATTGTTTGTATACGCATGTACAAGAATTGTGGACACTTTTGAGGGAGATAACTCAAATTAAGAAATAATTCTTTTGAACTGGGTTTCTAATCTCCTTGACTCATCTGGTGTCCAGTTCGCAAGATAAGACAACTCTCGATATGTGTCGCGATGGTCTATATATGATCATATATGTGATAATTGATTGTAATCAGTGGGAATCCTTTAACATGTTAACTATCAGCAAGGATTTGTATAGTTTTAAATCCTTGCTATCAGCAAGACACTTGGTTTTAAAGAGAAAGAAAAATTATATTTAAATATGCAATTACTTGGGCTGTAGTAGAAAGAATTCACGACTAACTATGTCAAAAAAGTTCATAGTTTAATTTTCATTTGGCATAATTACAAATCTTTCTTTCAAAAGAATCTTCTTTGTCCTTCTTGATTATGTAAAAAACAATCTGAAAAAAAGGTATTTACTATCTGTTTTATACGCCTCTGAAACCGTAAACGATTGACTTTACAATGGTAATTATGAGGTCATAAGTAAAGGCAGAGACATATATACATATATATGTCTCTGGTAAAGGTAATTTTTCAGTCCCGAGTTGCAAGTAAATGGCACAAAGTCCCACTCCTGACCGTCACATAATTGATAGGACAAAAATTCACAATGAAATAGTAAAACTGTTTACTATCGTTTGAATATATTAGAGAAACTTAAATTATTGAAGTACTTTCTTTTTATCACAAAAATTCATTTTACAGCTTGGGATATTGTTCGTTAGAATTGATAAATGAAGACTTATCAAATTTTATTCATGCAAAGGATATATTTATTGGTACCATAAAGCCAGTCAAGTAATAACAAATTTTCGCAGCCTATTTTCTAAATAATCATTAGATCATTATGAATTCTTTTATCGTGAATTAATTTTGTTTACAAGTTGCATATACTTATAATTATTAATGTTCAAGAAAACACAAACTATTACTATGAAATAAGTTTTTCACATTGTAAATCAGAGACAAACTATCTCTAACCTGACTTTTTTCTGGTACCATCTTCGTGTCCGGGGCTTTTATGTCCTACATTTGAAATGTATCATCTTAATTCAACAAATGGATATATTGGCTTATAAATAAAAAGTTGTGGTATGATGAAAACTTTCCGTCAATTGAAAGAACAAAATACGAGGATGTTATCAACAGTTACTATAGGACACTGTACGTCATTCAACAATGAGTAAACCCAGTTATACATGTTATAAAAAGTTATGTTATAAAATGCCCCGGTATGAAAAAATGAGAAATCATTTAAAAGAGAAAAACAATGGCCTGATTTATGTTCTAACATAGTTAAAAAAAAAAGAGACTAAAATCGCAACTAGTTAAAATAGCGGTGGGTTTTTTTTCTAATCTTAAAAAATCCATTTTTCGATTTTGAGACGCTTTTCAGAACATTTGGGTAAAAAAGACTAAACCTGTGAATTTTAGAAAGTCGATTTGATAAGTTTTGACAATTTTAAGGCTACAATAATTTTAAAGAGGTAAATTTAAAGGCAATCTCACGTTTTTTCTTCTTTTTTTACTAGTGTGAAATACATACAGGTTGGTATAATTCCTATTTTTGGAAATATTTGCCTACTTCGTGTCAATTTTCGCTGTATCTGTATAACCGTTAGATAATGATGTTTATTCTTAACATAAACCCATATTGAAAAGAAAAGATGGGAGTAATATGCAAAAACCAGACACAATACAATTTCATATGAAACTCAGTCATAAATTTCGAAAACATATGCGGTGTGAATTTAAATTTTTCAATAAACTATAGAGCTTCATCTTCACATGTGTATCCGGGATCGTTTTCCGTCTTCCTCAGGCAAGTTTAAAAAGCAATTCATATTGTTGAAGATAACAAATGTTTTCATATATATTAACCTGCAAAATCGCTAAAAAAGTTCATGAAAAAGCATTATAGGTCTGCTATATACAACTTTTTATACAGCCATTGTATGAGGATTCTTTGAATTTTAGACGGCCCTTTATAGCTTACTGTTCGGTGTGAGCCAAGGCTCCGTGTTGAAGACCGTACTGTGACCTATAATGGTTTACTTTTATAAATTTTGACTTGGATGGAAATTTGTCTCATTGGCACTCATACCACATCTTCTTATATCTATAAACAATACATGTCTATCCAAAATAATTTTGTAATCACATAACCCGGCAAAATAGATTTTCAAAAATATTTAATATGCACTCATGTGGGACAATCATTTTTATATAGACACTAATAGGAGGCGAATTGGAACTTAGACGATTAACTGTGAAAAAAGGCATATGATAGCAAATTTACGTACCAAAAATAAGATGTGTGGCATAAACTTAAACAAACCAGAGTTAAGTTCTTTTCTAGGACTTGTCTGTTTTGTATTTTCTTTTATGCACGTTCTGTTAATCTATACTGAGATTCAAAAGGGGGAGGGTTGAGACCTACAAAAGTAAGTTTAACTCGAACACATTTCCATATACATGTACTAGTACCTGTCAAAATTTGGGGACCTCGTAAGTAGTTGTCGTGTTTCATATCTTATTTGTTTTCGTTATTTGGAGAATGTTTGTGTTTATAACAGACCTTAAGAAAAATAAGAAGATGTAGTATTATTGTCAATATTAGAAAACAATCCACCAGAGACTGAAAAACGAGGATGTAATCAAACACCTTTTAAATTCACATTGAACGTATAGACTCTGGGCGATTTAGATCCTGACATTTTTATAAAGGCATGTCTATTGTTGAGTATTGAAGTTGCCCTGTAAGAGCCTGTCTTTTGGAGAAGGCTATATTTTGCTCTCTAGATGTCTAAGTTATTTATGTGCATGGTTGGGTTGCTATCTCATTTACCAGAAGTTCATGACTTCTGCATTTACTTATACCCCACATCTACCTTCATTCATAGAAAAAGTTTGGTCTGATAGAAATGATTACACTGATATTGAAAGGCAAAGTAATATTATTTTTGAAATATCAGAAAACCTGTTGCACATATCAAATGATATGTCAAAGAGAGTGCCCAACTGTTTTTGGATTTATTATTATAATTTAACTGTTGAATAAGTCTTTTTTTTTTTTATATCATCGGACATTTGAATGTTCTAGATGCACAATTAACATATTGGATAGAAAATAAAAGGATATGGAGTGAATGTACATGGGACAAAATCGCACACAATACATAGAAAACATAGAAAATTATCAATGAACAGGGCTTTTATTCCTGTTCTACATCTTGACAGTTGATGTAGGGTCTTCAACAATGAACGAATCATTCCAATATTTCAACATTCAAAATTTTAGTTAAATCTCTCGTGCACACTAGACATGCTAGACGGGGCTATATATGTTCATGTATAAACATCCCTGAGTACAGAAGTTGACGGAGTTATACGTTAAGTGTACATTAAACTAGTACTGTCAAATGATATTCAAAATCAGCATGAATGTCGGTCTACATCTTTCATTAATTGAATAGCTGGCAGATGATAAAACAGCGGGTGGTTATTGTTTAAATTCACACCTTAATATGGTTAAGATAAGAACACAATAAACGATACTTGTACATAGCTTTTTCCTTCCAATAAATAAAATATGTATTATACATAATAAGTGTTTACGAGAAAGAAAAACAATTAAATCATTAATATTAATTTTCCCGAACCCTACAACACTTAAATAGCAATACACAAATGCTTTGCATTTCAAGTTAATTAATTCACATTGTTTCCTTTGTCATTAGGTGCATGTGTACTGCAAATAAGCTCTTTGTAATTCATTAGCAATTTTCTAATCATACAAAATGTGTTTAAGTTCTATCTATATATCTAAATTATCCGGATAATGTTTAAAATTTCAACAATTTTTAATCGGGACTAAAATTCAATTTAACATTTTCGTCATCATGAATTTATTTTAAACAATAATTGAAAAATGATTAATATTATTATTTTTTTTTTAAAGTTTCGACGCTATCTTATATCAAACATTTTCCGTCTTTCCCAATATGGTACGTATAGATATCGGTTTCAGTTCTTTACAATATACGTTTACATGAATTGACGTTTGATAACGAAATAATCACCATATTCAAACTTCCAGGGACACCATCAAATGCAAACTTAAAATATTTTTTTTTGCACCTTCAGAAAGAATAATTATACAAAAATAACATGGGACATGGCGAAATAATGTCACTGCAATAATGAATTTTATAGGAATTTTTTACTACCACTCGTCATCATTGAATTTGGTTAAGTTATGTAGGAAAAACGTATCTTTTCATGGGAAATTTTAAAATCATTAGGGACACCACTTTTAAATAACATAAAAAAAATTTTTTTACATCAAAATAAAGATAAATCTAATAACTCTTTCACCTGCCATGGCAATAGTTTCTGATTGTAGAAATAAAATGTTGACAAATCATTTTAAAGCAACTGTCATGTTTTTTCCATATACAACAATGTTAAATTTTATCAGTCCAGAAGTGCTCCCTTGTTATTCACTGATAACGTTACACCCGCTGAGCTGTCCCTGATTCTTGTGTATGAGTGTTTGACAGACAGAGTAAAGCAGGAATAACAGTGCCAATTCAGTATAGCTCATGTCCAGTACGCAATTTAAAAATCATCCGTTGAATACGGATAGTGATTTTAAGAAAAATTAATTTGTTACTAAGTTGTGCTATTTTTTCTTATGAATATAAACGTTTTTGTATCGTCTAATTTGTTATGATATCGTCCTATTTTGTCGCCAGAAAAACTCTAAGCCTTTGTCAACTATAGACCCTCTAAATTCGCTTATGAATACAGATTGCCTCGACTCCTGGAAAACAAATTGACGGAATTCCCAGAAACATGCACTGATTATCCTTTAGCGTGGACATGAAGTTGTGCACCAGCTACTTCAACTTTAAATCTGATTTATTTTTGGGGGGAGGGGGTTTACATAATAAAACAAAAGAATTGACTATGTCATTTATAACTATATTTTTTGGAGAGAGTAGTCGACACACGTGCTTTGGAAAACTCACACATTTTCCTATAAAAAATTAACATACGCATCTCTAATTTTATAAAATAATCTGGAATAGATAATATTCATCTTCCTGTTATTATAATTCTTTGGACAATTGATAATATATTTTCGCAATCACATACCGTTAGTAACTTAAGTATAATAGTTTTCAATCCAAACATCGAGGAATAGATCAGACCTCATTGTTTACTTCATATAAAAATAAGAAGATGTGGTATGATTGCAAATGAGACAAATCTCCATCAGAGACCAAGTGACGTAGAAGTTAACAACTATTGTCAACGTACGGCCTTTAGCAATGAACAAACCCCATACCGCATAGTAAGCTACAAAATGCCCCGAAATGACAAATGTAAAACAATTCATACGAGAAAACTAACTGCCTGATTTCATTGCGTTGTCTTTTATTCTAATTATTGCTTTTTTTTCCTTATTCATATTTTGATACAAATGTAGAGCCTTAATAATAATAATATAAATAGAAATTCATAATCTTATCTATGACTGTATCTATCATCACTCAGTCCCTATAAAAGACAATCGCTGTTTTATCTCTGACACTGCATTAGTATTTCACTCCTGCTATTGCATAATTTATGACGGCATAATCAACATTTCTATTATCCGTCATCTCAGACATCAAGTCCTAAAATTTAATAACTCTTTCAGAATCATCATCATACCGCTAAAATATTTGATAAGTTAAATGTTTATTAAAAAATGAAATGTTTCATTGTAGCATCTCGTATCTGCATTTTACACATCTCAACGATTCTTTAAGGTTCAGTTTGTTTTTCTTTTAATTTGTTTTCTTTTTATTTCAATTTGTATTTTGATAACGATAAAAAAATATGTTGTTCCAATATTTTACCAATTAAATAATAAGATTATAATAATTCCATTTTTGCTATTTTAATTAAAATAGGAACAATTTTTAAAAACTCCTTAATTACTGCATAAACGGACTTAGCTCTTTTTTACTTTCGCTAAAATGGCTCAGTTTTAAAATCTTAAAAACGCCTAACCATTGACGATATTTTTTTTCGCTTAAAATCTAATGTCGAATGTTTACACAGCTTGTATTTCAGAAAAATTAACATATGCGACTATAATTTAATTAACTACTGATGTAAAATATCATTCAGTCTCGATTAACACTTATCTCTATAGCAACTGTGTAAGACGCTAATACATATTCATTAGGTCAATTAATTACATATAACGTAACCCGAATAATCCAGTCGTTATATTACGCTCCATATCGATTAAACTTGACCCCTGTTGTGTTCATTTATCGCTACACTGACGAAGCAATAGATGGAACGGCGGACCAGTTTACATATCGATCACTACACTCTGGAGGACAATGATCGTAAGGGGGCGCTGTAATTATTCGAGTTACATATTACGCAGGTGGCCATAGAAAAGAACAGATGTATTCCGAAAAGACAATATGCATTTGCGGTATTCCGAAAGACTACAGCATCAATTAATATATATGCGTGAACCCCTTGAGGGTTCACGCAATAAAACAAATATAATACTTAGTTGATGTTTTTAAAATATTTTCAGGATACTTTTTTTGGTAAGCCAAAGTTGTGTTTGAGAGGGGAACTCAACAGGAACCCTGTTATTTTATCTAACCAAATTCAATATAGCTATATCAATAACACTTCACAAAGCTCGAGGCTCTAAAGGGGCCTGTATCTCTCACTTGGCATTTTTGCATAAAATTTATACTGTGCAAGAGACTATTTGTTTGGAACGGATACTGATATGTCATATGACGATCTTATCTTGCTGACAATTTTTGCTGTTTAAAGTTTCACTCTGTCTACTATAGTTTGCACCAAAAAACGCACAAATAAGTAAAAATAATGATTGTTATTTGAGGGCAATAACTCCTAAAAGAGTCGGCTGACGATCTCAGCCATGTAAATTTATTTGTAGATCACATTTTGGTGATCATTTTTGCTTTATATAGCTTCTTTCTAATTTTTTTTTTGTCATCACGTCCATATTAGTCATTATTTTTCTTGAAGTAGCTATTTTTTAATTTTAATGTAAACGAGTCAGTATCAAAGTTTTCTTGGTTAAAGTTTTTCATCAAAACTTGATCCAAGTAAAAACTGCACGGTGATTGGATAGCTCCATTCGAAGTCCATCCAAGTTTCAAGAAAAATAGGATGAGATTCTATTTCATCCAAGTCCGTCAAAGTTTTTGATCAAATGGTTTTGAAGGTTGTCACTATAAAAAAAAAACCACCAAAAACTTTGACCAAGAAAATCGGCTTGTACCAGAAAACTTTGATAGTGACAGCGGGCTTAACAATACAAATGAGTGTACAGTTTATATGGAACTGCGAGGTTTGTTGCTATCAAGAATGTTTACACTCATTTTATTTTTATTTTCCGAAAAAATTTAGTAAAAACTCAATATCTTCATTAATTATATTTTCGAATTTTAATACCGTAACGTTGTATTTCTTGTAGTTAACAAATTGTGAATCTACCATACATGCGAACATATGTTCATCTCTAGTACATTTATCATATCATGGTCAAAGTTTTGGAGTAAAAACTAAGGGAAAAACAAAATCAAAAGAGTCGAAAAAGAACAACCAAGACTTTAAAAGTGTAGTTATCCAAAGGAAGTGAGCGCACTCATACAGTAATAATAGTTATTTTAAGTTAACTTACCACAACAATGTGTTCTGTTGTATATTTTGACTCGCTTGACTTTGCAGTTTTTACCCAAATCCACCCACCAATACGGGTAAGCTTCGCCGAAGTAAACACCATGATTGTTGTATCCATCTTTTGTGTGCATGAAATTATCCTTAATCCCGTCGAGTGCCTTTTCACAGCTATATTTGCCATTTACAGAACTTTGTCCACATGTCTTTTGCAGTGCTAAATTATCCACTCCACATAATCCTATTGACAAGAAGAATTTTAACTATTGTTAAATGCACGTGTAAACTACGGAAGCCGGTTAGTGTCATGGGGTTGTTTGATATTTAAGTTTTTATCACGACATAGCAAATCGTTTAAACGGCATAAGTTAATCTGTAATAAGTTTATAGTCATTACAACGAGTACTGAACTAATAACAAGTTAGCTAAGTCGTTATTACGAGTTATAAGGTTCGTTGAAATGGGTAAGCGTGGTCGCTATAACGATTTAGCTTAGTCGTTATAACGAGTAAGCGAGGTCTTGATGACGAGTTACTTGATCGTGATAACAAGTTACCTAAGTCGTGATTATGAGCTACTCAATCTTGATAACAAGTTACCTAAGTCGTTATATGAGTTAGCTTAGTCAATATATCAAGTTACATAAAACTACATCCTGACATAAACTGGCTGCAATAGTTTACTGCTCATAGGATGGGGCATTTATTTGGTCTAAAAAGTTGGTATTACAAAGTCATTTTATTTTTGTGTTAAAGTTGTTTGTGTAAAGTTTAAACTTCATGATCTTTCAAAACAAATGAATATTCATACACAGAAAGGTCGAAAGATGGCATAAATTCAAATGACAAAATTTGCATAGTGTTGAAACATTTCAATGTAGTGTTCATTTACACAGCGGATAAAAAAAAACTATTAATAAGTGACCCAAAATGTATATAATTTTACGAAAATGCTTAAGAAGATGATTTTCCTTGATGTCATTACTACACGGTGGTGTAGGAGTATACTGAAAATGGAGGTGGCAAACTGGTTAAAGTGATCAGCAAAAGGGATAAAAAAAAGTGGCCAAAAAGTAGGGAGAGGGGAACATAGTTTTGCCCCCCCCCCCCACACACACACACACTTTTGAAAGTATCTATTGTGGTTCAGCATTAAATTTTTAAAAAAATCAGATAGAAAACGTTAAAAGCAAACGATATGGACCCGTGGAGGCTTATATTATAGGTCTAAGCCACGCGTTATTCTAAAAGTTCGCTATAAATTTTACATACTAACCGTAACACTGACTTTGGAAATCTTCAACTACTTCCTCAAGTTTAACTCTCTCCTTCGATGCACAATTTTCAATTTTTCGTTCAAGTCCCAGAATCATTTTCTCCATCTTACTGTAGTAGAAGATGTCTTGACGTCGACAGTCACCCGTTGCATGGATCTGAGAAGACAATCTTAAGGATGTTCGCTCCTCTTGTTTCTGAATTTTTGCCAGATATTCGGAATCCTCTGTTTTTATCCATGTACTGCCATTAAAAAAAATTTCCCCGCTAACCCCTACTTTTCTTTTCATAATTTTATAACATATAGTTTAAAAAGCCATATTTGAAAATGCTATAAAATCCTTGTTATTTTTTCATATTTTTTTAATGAAAAGGGGTGCCAATATTAAATATATGATAAGTCTAGAGAGAATTATTTCCCGCCAAATTTTCAATGGCTTATATCTCGAAAACAAGCACACGGACCCTTCATTTTTTTCTGGTTTTTTTAGTTCCTTTATTTATATGCTATCAATTTATAATAGTCTTTTAAAAGGCTTGTTATTTTGAAACAGAGTAGCGAACATCCTTAAATGATATAAACAAGCAAGAGAAAAGAAATACGTTTTCATTGTTGCAATTATTGTACATTTTAGAGTAGTGTTTTTTCGGTATTTTTATAAATATCGGTGTAATCCAATACTGAAACAGATTCGTTATACTAGTAACATAATGATCCAAAAGATGGGATTACATTTCTACAAAAAAATCCTTGTTGGTTTATTTTGAAACGTTTGCCAAAACTACATTGTACGTCATCAAGAGGCTTCTCCATCTTTGCTAACGAAATCGTACGTTTTCTGTCATATTTTATTCAAACTGGTGCCAGCAAATATGTTTAATCCCGTCACATTCTGTATGTGCCAGTCCCAAGGCAGGTACCTGTAATTCAGTAGTTGTCGTTTGTTGCTGTATATCCTATTTGATTTTCATTCATTATTTTTTACATAAATCAGGCTATTAGTGTTCTCGTTTCAATTGTTTTACATTTTTTAATGTTTGCTCATTATTGAAGGCCGTACGGTGATGTATTGTTGTAAACGTTTGTGTCATTTGGTCTGTGGTTGAGATATGTCTCAAAAGCAATCATACCACATCTTATTTTTAAATAAATATCGAATTTAAGGTCGATGTACTGCTAGCCAAGCTCACAAAATGGGTTACCCAGCCCTTGCAAAAATTATGCTTTGTGTAGGGAAACCCCAAAAATAATAGATTAAAAACAAAATATGAAAATATGATCGAGGTGCACAATTGCATTATATTGTGAAGATGAAAATTTCATCATAAAATTCCGATTAGGAGCTTAGTAGAAGGGGGTGTAAATGTGTACTGTAGTGTGCTCATGGTTTGCTGAAGGAAACCGCGAAAATGATTCTGATATAAAAGAGGTGTACTATACATTATCATTATATCAATGGCATATGAGCCGGGGCTGGGGTGTAAGAGGTGGTAGCACTAATCTCTATAGATGCATTGTTTGCTTTAAGAAGTTTGCTCCCTTCCCCACTTTTTCGGTCTACTCCTACGCCACTGTATACGACTAAAATTTTTAGAACATTTCAATAAATTGTAATTATCTAAAAAGAGGTTTCGGATTCATGACATGCTGATACTAAAATGGTACCGCCAAATAAGCTATGATAAAGTTTATGCTTTGGCAAGGCAAACCCCAAAATGTATTCGGACCAAAACAAAAAGTATAATATGGTTAAGATTCTAATAATTTTTCATACATTTTATATGATTAGGGGTTAATGGAGATAGGCGGATACAAATGTGTACTACAGTGTATATATATGACGAAGTACACGTCCGTGTCATCCTAAAGAAAACACCAAAAATCATGTAGATAAAGAAATGAAATAGAATCACAAATACTGTCAAGCGGTTAAGGACAAGTTGCGGAGACAAAATTGGGACGATCGAACGGACGGACAGATGGACGGATTCTCCCATACCTAAATACCACCCACTTAAGAACGTTCCGATTTCGTGTCTGTACCCTTATTGGCATATATAATATATTCAAATATAAAACTTAAGCTTTTGTCGAGGAATTATATATTTGTTTTACTAGTACTTGTTTTCCTTTACTAAAATGTCATCCAATATAATATCAGACAGATATTGAAATAAAACTTTTTGGAGCTCTCTATTGTAGAAGGATAAAAATTGTGAACGTGGTCTTTGAAAAGGGGACAAAAGGGACAAAAGGAGCAATAAAAAACCATATAAATCGAAGAAAACAGACAACACAATGGCGAAAATTAAAACGAAGAAAAGACATGCAATTGTCCATTGTCCATAAAAAACTATATAAAAATTAAGCAACACGAGCCCACCAAATACCGGTGTTAAATCGATTACTCTAAATGGCTTAAGTAGTTCCCGCTCCACTATTGACATCCGTCGTGTTGATCATGGCTCGAAATATAATTTAACTTTCTGTTTTGATTGGTCGCTAATATCTGAAGCATTTTCGGAACATTAGTGTGCCTAAGTTTGATCGAGGCAAGTTCAAATGAGAAGATATGTCGGACAACAGACACCAGGTGATTGCAATATAAGCTTATATACTATGCTACTTTTGGTCTGTTTATTTTTCTTTTCAAGATATTTAAACTGAACCAAAGTTGTTTATCTCATTTTTTTTTTAAATATATCAACCATACCTGTCCTGCATATATATGACTTTGAACTGGCCGCAAATGTGGTCGCGTGATAGAGTGTTGGGCTCGGCCAGGTCACCTCTTTATACCAAAAACTTTAGTATCACTAAACGATCGTAGTTTGTAAGAAGAGCTACTCGCAAAATAGCCGTTCGAGATGTACATGACCACTACTGTTACTGATATCAATTAATGTTAAAAAAATCAATTAAAAAATATAATCATGTGATTGACATATTGCTTTTTCAAATGTCGGGAAAATGATACATTTTATGAACCCCGTTCAAAATTATGTTTTAAGACACTAGCCACTGTTACTTAAAGTAAACATTTAAAGCTGGGGTCACACATTCACGATTTTATAACTGGCCTTGACAAGACCATTCCCTATTAAAATTTGTCAAAAGTCTGATCAAGATCCTGTGAATCGTGGCTGGAAATTCAAACTTTAATTAAGATTTGTAAAAACAATTATTTAAACACGACAACAATCAGATATTGTTCAGGAAGCGTCCTTCTTCAGCCGTTTCCAGCCGAATTTGTCCCGAGTATCCCCTTCTCAATCCGATTCTAATCCGAGTTGTATCTTTTGCATGGTTAAAAACGACCGAATCTGTCCCGACAGCGTTCCGTTTCAACCGAATGTGATCCGACAGAGATCTAACAGTGACCAGACAGTGAACCGAAGCTGACGGTAGGTATCCGTTAGAAAGCTGTCGCCATATTCGGGATGATCAGGTATTGTCGGAACGCAATCCTATCACAATATGCTGTACCGCATTGCAAACGGCTTTGTCTGGACTCAATCGTATTGACAATGAAAAGACATTCCAGATCATTCAGGGTAGTAATCCGTCTTTTTCACCTTTTGTGTCCCAGCGCTGTCTGGTCTCTAACGGGAGCCATAATCGGCACTGTGTGAACGCCACATAACAAAATAATCGATGAAAATCGTTAAGAAAGTCTTTATATATGTTACAGGCATTTTCTAAATTTAGGCATTTTGTAAAATGACTGATTTTTCAGGCAATTTATAAAATGCCTAACCTTGACAGGCATTATATAAAATGACTAAAAATACCTAGTAATTTTGCAAAAGGGCTGAAATTTTGAAACAAAATTCAACAAATTGCCTGTTCAGTTTCAGGCAATTTGTACAAAAAGGATATTATTGAGATGCATGTGACAAAAAAGTGAACAAAAACACAACATCTTGCAAAGAAAATAACTAATGGTTCGGTAGAATTAATTTATTCTTCAAAAACCAGCTGGAGCCTGTAGTTCAGTTGTTGTCGTTGATTCATGTCTGTCATATTTGTTTTTCGTAAATTGGTTTGTTATAAATTAGGCCGTTAGTTTTCTCAATTTAATTGTTTCATATTTTTCATGTCAGGGCCTTTTATAAGCGACCATACGGTATGGGTTTTTCTTCTTATTGAAGGCCGTACGGTTGCCTATAATTGCTTACATCAATTTCAATTGAACTTTGGTGGATAGTTGTCTCATTGGCAATCATACCACATCTCTTTTTTTTTATATGGGAAGGTTTGTATGTCATATGATATGTTTTTTTTTATTGAAACTACGCTAAGTATGTACTCACTCTGTATTTCAGATACTAGTACATGTAGTAAATTAATTTATGATTATTTCGTCATAATGGCAGAAAGACAATTGTTCTTTCAATAGAACAAAATTTACAAACGAATTTTTAGAAAATCGAGATTCAAAACAGTGAAGTGAAACATATGAAGAAAAGAAAAAGAAATTTGTTTTTAATTGACTGATTGCTGTTTGTTTGCTTTCAGTAGCAAATATTTCATGCATGTTTAAGACGAGAACAATTTGGTTTTAATTCATATGGGTTATTTCTGCAGTGGATTGACCTGTATAAAAGACAGGAATTTCGACTGCCGCTTGCAATTGAAATGAAGGTATTTTGAATAAGGACAGAAAATTCCACCTACAGAACGGTCGTAGAGTTCTTAACGTGCAGAGAGTGTTGCACTTTACTAACATGCGGCAATATATTTAATGTCCACATTCAGAAATAATAAGAATTTATACATCCACGTGCATCCAAACAAATTCTCCTCTATAGCATGGGTTTCGCCATACAAGGTCGTGTTTGGTTGTGGTGCAAAGATATGAGTATCTTCATCTTCACTGCCTCAAGGGAATTCCTGGGTCTTTGCAACCTAATGAATTAATGAGACAGTAGTTAACTGTGGTTGAAATCTCTAAAATCGACCAAGAAGAGACAAATAACGCTGCATTGACAGAGTAAGCGTCTCCTGCTATAGATGCATCACCCTTCATAGTCAGATCTGCTTCAGTCCGTTAAAAGCTATTAGCCAAAAGATACAAGTCAAACTAATCATGATAATGTACTTTGAATCTTTTGGGAACATATGAAATAGAAGATATTAATATGTGACGTGTCTGCTTATTGCGAAACCCAATGTTGTTGAACAGGTTACTCCAAATGCGGTCGAAGTGCTAAAACCAGATTTTACGCCAAACAATGTATTTGCAAAAAAATCAGGACAAATATTGTGTAACAGTTCTGTCATCCAAACATTTTAAGAAATAACAAATAATTGTCGAGTTCTATGCTTGTGTGAATTTGGAATAATTCTGTGAAATTTATTTTTGATTATTTAAACTCTTAAAATGCAAGCTTTAACATTCAGTAATTATCATAAATAAAACTGCTCTGTTGTTCAAAGCTGTCAATTGTTTTTTTAACATTTCATTCTATAAAATAATTTCAGGCATTTTGTAAAATGCCTTTCAATTTTTGTAAAGTGCCTAGAAAAATTAGTCATTATGTAAAATGACTGAATCTTTCAGGCATTTTAGAAAATACCTTAAGTTTTAAGGCATTTTACAAAATGCCTAAATTTAGAAAATACCTGTAACATGTATATACAAGTGTATGATACCGGTTAAAATTTTTGGGGAGAAACCTTTAGCAGGTTCGTTCAATCGAAAGTTTTGGGAAGCAAACCTGAAATATTGTCAAAGCACACTAATCTAAAAGGACCTGAGCAGAAAAACAAAATAAGTCCTAGGTCAACTTTACCCCAGAGAGTTTTATGTATGTCAAGGCACGATGTAGTCACGATATGTATCGAATCGATATAATCACAATCTAATTAAAATATAAATCTCAGATTTCGTTATACTCATATATATACGGAGTTATGATTGATCGATTTTTTAATTAGATTGATATAATCAATAACCACCTTTTTCCGGTCTTAGCAGAGGGTTTTATTTTTTTTCATTATTCTCGGCTTTGAGACGACGTTATCAAGCTTACTTTTGACAAGCTATCCAATTAAAGGACCAGAAAAGGCATGATAAACAGATAATCGGATGTTATGCGTATAGATATCATAACATATATCAATGTGTATAACACCCGATAAACTACAATCAAAGTCCTTCTACCCACGCAAAGGTATAAAAATAAAAGATTTCGATCGATCTTTACCCTTAACACGAGTATTCTTCATTCTTTTTAAACTAAATTAATCCTGGTAAAGGCCGAACCAATTAAAATTAACCTTACCCTAGACAAGATGACAAGGAACATGCTGCCCAACAAAATGAAGGAAACAGTAGTGTACAAACGTGAAAATAAATGTTCTCGTGGCAAAAAATATTCGGACTAGTAACAGTTGTTGGGGAATGTTATGTTCCCTTTTCAAGAAGAAGATTTGATTGAAGACTACAGAAATTAAAGATCCCAATTCAGGCCCTCAGCCAAGGTATGATCAGATATCATCCATGATTTTATAGCAAGAATTAAAAAAAAATCATCTAAATTTGATGGAATGTCCTTACCCTTTTAATCGCTCATGACCAAAAATGGTGAGTCTCGGGACAATCCTACAAAGATCCTCAGTGAGAACCCTCGGCAGGAACTACTTGTCCCCCGGAGCACCTTAGTACCCCCAGGAACACATTTATCAGATATACTGTTCCCAGGTACCCCCTCATGATGGTTTTGGCGGGATTCGTGTTACTCAATCTTAAGATTTCTGTGTTTTTGGCGTTTTTCTTTTTTTTTCACTTACATTTTTTGTCTTTTTTTTCACTTACGTTTGTATGGTTCTCTTGGTTTCTTTTTGTGTGAACCCCCTGAGGGATTATTTGTATTTTATAACTTCTGCCAATCTAGGCACACCTCCAGAATACTAATTCAACAACCACATGTACACATATTACCTTAAATTAGGATAGAGCAAAGCAGTCCGCAGCTTTTTAGGAAGCTCAAACTTGTTTCTTTTTACTTTAACCGATGACCATTTTTGCGGAAATTGATATTGTTGTTAGGTTATTGGTTTAACAATTATATTTCTACACCTGCGCAATAAACTCCCGGTGAATCCACGAGGGTTTCAAGATGGCGGCTGATAAAAGCGATTCAGAATCGCGGAGACAAAAGTCTGATTCACAGAATCAGGACGGAGAATTTGAGGATTACGGGGACGAACCAGACTTTAGTGACTCTGATGATTTTAATGAAGATATAACTGATGAAGGTTAGCCTTCATAACTTGTTAATTTTTACCCCATATGTGGGCTTCCGGAGGTTTTCGTGTACTTCTTATGGAGTGGTTCAAGACCACTTTAGAATGTTTTTTGTCTGTTGGCATCCCATGAGTCAAGTTCTTATCCTGATCTATGAATACTAAGCCATATACACTCGAAAATTATGCGCAAATCAATGATCAAAAGAGATGAACATTGAACTTGAAGTATGGCCACGGGACGAAAATAAATTATTATATGCGTTGTATCTCATGAGAGACTGAAAGCAACTAAGGCCAGACTTAAAAATATTTCTGTTTGCCCAAACCCTACCCACCAGTCTCAGGTGTGGGTAGGTAGGTAGGGAAATTCTTTTTTTTATATACTTTAAGGTTCATCATAACAAATGGACACAAATGGCTGTATTTTCACCTCAAAAACTACTCGAGAACAGACTAACCTGTGCAGTTGGAAAAGTTGTAAGGCCTAGCATCCACTAGATATATAAAAAATAAATGTATTTTCTGATTTAGAAAGATAAAATCTTTTTTGGATTTTGATGAGCAATATTTTTTCATTCCTACAGAAGGTGTAAAAGTAAACTAAGTTGGGATACAACTTTGAGATGCTCCCTCTCAGGTAAAAACTGTATTGTATTGTATTGATTATCCTTGATTGGCATGGACAATAGACAGACAATAGATATCTACACAACTATAGGTGAGTTAAAAGGTGTAACTAAGTGGACAGTATCAAAAGCAATTCAGGTGTTTGTTTATTTTTACACCTTCTGCAGGAACGAAAAAAAAATGCCCATCAAAATCCAGTAATGATTTTATCTTTCTTAAACACAAAATGCATTTAACTTTTATATATCTAGTGGATGCCAGGCCTTAAAACTTTTCCAACTGCACAGGTTAGTCTGTACTCAGAGTAGTTTTTGAGGTGAAAATACAGCCGCTTTTGTCCATTTGTTATGATGAACCTTAAAAGAAAAATAGGGGTCAAAATTATTTTACCTTGTAAACAACTTTTAAAATGAAAGACTTATAGACACATGTATGCCAGGATCTACATGTACTATTATAAAGATCTTTTCTATTAACAGTTTTTTTTTCAGCATGTCCACACTTATTTCTGAATGTTACTTACTTATAGTTACTTATGGTTGATTTCCAGTACAGGATCCCTCAAGGTTCCTCTTCACCAGACTCGTAATTTAATGTTTTTCTATTACTGTTTTGTCTGTGACTTCATGATATTTCTGCTCTGTAGTCATTATAGTATATCTCTTCGTCTGACCAAAATTTGTCTAATCGGTTTTTAAATGCATTTATTTAGGTGACTTTGTTATTTTATCTGGTAGTTTGTTCCAGGTTTTAGCAATTCTAACAGAGAAAGAGTGTTTACGGATATTGGATTGGAATCTTTGATGAATGACTTTATTACTGTTGGTCCTGCTACTATATCTTTGTTGAGAATCGTCTGCCGTTCTTAAAAATGAGCTTACTTCTTTGTCGTAGTATCCATTCATTGTTTTGAAGGTTTCAATCATATCCCCTCTTATTCTCCTATACGATAATGTTGGTAAGCCTAGTTTTTTAAGTCTCTCTGGTTTACATTGTAAATACAGACAAAAACATTTGAAATGAGTTCATTTGAATACAAAATTCAAATACAAAACACTTGAACAAAACACTGTTGACAGAACTTATGTGTTTTGACTAGAAACAATATACTGAAATAAACTTGGACATAAATTCAAAATTACACAATATGGGAAAATTGAATGTCCTGTAAGTCCTGTTTAGAGATTCAAAATACTTATACAACTATGAAAGAGGGGCGAAAGATACCAGAGGGACAGTCAGACTCATAGATCGAAAATGACAACGCCATTGCTAACAAAGAAAAAGACAAACAGACAAATGATAGTACACAAGACACAACATGGAAAACTAAAGACTAAGCAACACGAACCCCACCAAAAACGGGGGGTGATTTCTGGTGCTCCGGAAGGGTAAGCATATCCTGCTACCACGTGGTGAAAAGTCTTATTCGGTAGGTCACATTCGTGAAAAGGGAAGCGGATTGTAGTTACGACATCAGTCCAAATAATTATGACGTCTTGCAATGCTATTTAAATTTTTTCTGGGACACCTTCCTCCCAGGAAAAAAATAAAATAGCCTTGCAAGACGTCATAATTATTAGGACTATTACAACATAAGGAACATAGTAACTGCATAACTCACTTTGACACATTAAAATTTGACTAGTAAAACTATCGTTTAATGACTTAGACTAGAATGCTTTAATAAAAATGCATGATTTTTTAACACATTTTTGAACTAATGGTAACAACTTAAACAAAGCTAAACGTAGATTTTAATGCCGAATCAAATTACTGAACAACTTGGATTGGTTCCTCAAAATTGGGCTCAAACGAGTGTCCCTATCCAAATCGGTCAGAGAAAGTCGCACAAATTTCATCAGTTTTCCAATGAAATCGTCATCACACACTTTCATCAAACACCTCTTTCCATGTTTTTGTGTTTTCAAAACGATAGATTTTGTTGGAAACTACGGGCTTTAATTTTAATTCAACCTTTATTTGTACTGATGAAGAGACGGAAACATGTTGTTTTTCATCAGTATCAATTGGATGCTTTCACACACAACACAAATTGCCCTGTGATCAAGCGCGGTCAGATCAGATCAGGTTATTCTATGCAACAAACTCGAGACGGATACAGATACAACAAAAATCTCCAAAAAAAAACATCGCAAATTTTGAATAAAAAAAGATTTTGACTCTGGTGCTTTTTTATGGGTCGGTCGGGTTAGGGCAAACCAACCTATTCTTTTTTATGGCCTAACATTTGTTCAAAATACAGAAAAAACTCAAAATAAATGAGATTGGAGATAAACATTCTGTCTTCAACTATAGACTAGTATCTATAGTAGACTATACCATACATGTATGTCATGATTTTAATGTCAAAACCTTTCCCACTGGATGTTAAGCAACCAACAATAGATTAATCAAAACCTTTCTGATACAATATTGTTAGGAAGTGGGGTATTTGGACTAATTATTACATCGAATTTTAACTGCAACTTGATTATCTGAAGATATTGCGTAGTTTACAATCAAATTAATACATCCAGTTCACATTCAGATTCAGAAGATGCATGTTGCTTTGTCTATTACTGAGGAATTTGCAATTTTAAGTCATTAAAACCATTCCAGTTCACCGGTACTGCTATTTACCGTATTAAACAACAATGGCGGCCTCCAGTGCCAGAAAACTAGCTGATAGACATGCATGTGCACGATTACAGTGTGACAGTAAACTCACATACGTTTTTTTTGGCCTAAGCAATGCATTTTCTACTGTTAAAATGTACAACAAAGGTACTTCTATTGATATTTTGCATTTTGTTCTTTCCAGAATTGCTGGGTGATTTATTGAAATCCAAGCCAAAGGAGTCAGATGGAATTGATAACATTATTGTTGTAGATAATGTCCCAGAAGTGGGGCCAGATCGTCAAGAAAAGTTGTCGAAAGTTATTCGAAAACTGTTTGAAAAATTTGGGAAGATAGTAAATGAATATTATCCAACAGATGGAGACAAAACAAAGGGGTAAGTCTCCTAAGACATATTGAGGATTGAAACACTACAGTCACACTGTTAAATTGAAACTGCTGGTTCAACTCTTACATATGTTTGAAAAAGTGCATTTTAGCTTGTAAGTCTGGTTGCCCTTTTCAATTGTGCTATTTCCTAAAATATTAAATCTGATATGCATGCATGTATTTATGTGGATTTTTTCATTTCATTATTACATTTACAGTTAAAACATTCTATCAGATAAAAAAAAAAAAGGCACAATTTTCTATGGTTAAATGTTTATTTTTATAGTATGTGTGATAGGTAGAGAAGAAATTTTTAATTGAGTTATTTCTCTTGCAGCTACATTTTCATTGAGTATTCCTCTCCAGTACATGCCTTGGAAGCTGTCAAAATGGCTAATGGTTACAAACTGGACAAAATGCATACTTTTTCTGTTAATTTGTTCTCAGATTTTGACAAGTAAGTCTTTGTTTAATAAGCCTACCGCCACCCATACCATACATTTAGTATTTAAGGTATTTTCGCTACAGTATCCTTAGTTCAGAACTATTTTTGAGTCACAATCAATTAAATATTTAGATTTTGATAAAATAAGTGAAATACTACAACTGATAGATTGGTGAAAAGGTTTTAAGAGATTCATAAAGACATAAAGATCTAGCCAGAAACCCCAAACATTTACACTTTTATCCCCCCCCCCCCCCCCTGTAGCGGAATGGGAATTAGGTTTTAACCTTGTTTGTCCGTACAACCCGAAATTGTCAGTGGGGGCATTAAGTTTTACCCTTGTCCGTCTGTACGTATGTCCCAAAGTTTGAATTTTGGTGGCGTCACTTTAACCGTTTTTATTTTCTTCTAAATATCAAGTAATTTTTAAAATTGGAGTTATCTTCCTTTGTCAATGATTATAGTTGAATCAACTACAATCAATGTTTTATACAATGCAATGTTTAATTTTGACTTCCACTGATAAAACACAGATCAAGTTGAATTTGGGTAGTGTCACTTTAACCATTATTGAGTTATGCCCCTTTATAAATCGAAAGATTGCAAAATTTTTAGTTTCCATTCTGTAACTTAAGTTTGCCCCAGCCAAACATTATGAAACCTATACACAATATTCATTACCACAAAACTAAGATCAAGTACAAATTTTTTGTTTCTGTTTTCTAACTTTAGTTTGCCTCAACCAAATGTTATGAAACTTATACACAATGCTTATTACTACATAATACATATTAAGTACAAAATTTGGTGGCAACACTTTTATCATTCTTGAGTTATGTCCCTTTATAAACATAAAAATTGCTGAATTTTTCGTTTCCATTCTCAAACTTTAGTTTGTCTCAACCAAATGTTATAAAACTTATACACAACCATTCTAGAGTTATGCATGTTTACAAATAGAAAAATTGCTGAATTTTTAGTTTCTGTTCTCTATTTAAGTTAGCCTCAACCAAATGTTATGAGACTTACGCACAATGCTTATTACCACAAAACTCAAATCAAATTCAAATTTGGGTAGCGTCACTTTTACCGTTCTTCAGTTATGTCCCTTTATAACTATATGATATGCAAGCGGGGGCATCATCTTTGTCCACATGTGGACACTATCCACATTTATTTTAAATTGTTCAACCAATAAAATAATTAAATTTTAGAATGAGGCAACACTGCAAAGCAATCGTTAGCTAGGCAAACTGAACATTTAACTGGGTAAACATTAGTATTATTGTAAGTTAACTGTTGGATGAAGACTTAAAATTGAATTAGTTAGGAAGACATGATGGCAAACAATTTCTATTTCAGGTATGGAAATATACCTGATGATTGGGAACCTCCTAATGCAAAACCATTTAAAGATGTGGTAAGTATATTGTAACCTTATTCAGCTTCATACTTGTTATTACTGAGAAGGAAATTGACGGGTCTAATCAAAAGAAATATGAAACCAATAAATGAAAAAAATATTGATCAGGTGTAACTACTGATATTGAAAAAATGCATCTTTTGAAATAACAATGTTCTTTTTTTTCTGGCAATACAAACAATGTAAATACTATTCTTGAGATAAAAATGTATATTTTCCACCACCAATCAAAGAGTTTATCTTGTTAAAACTCGAATGGTATATATGTAGAAAGGTCAAGGTCATATTTGATTTGAACTCAAAATTATATCAACTTAACAAATTCCATGTTCATATATAGAGTGGTTTCTTGTTCAAAACTTTTAATGCTGTAATCGATACCCATACAAAATTGTTTCTTATTGAGGTTCCAGTGTCAATATAACATATATACAAATTCTTGTCTTGCTCAGAACATTATATTTTCTACAGAGATACTTTGAATCACAATTTAAACAAAATTGTTGCCCACCACCAGAGTGTGTGTCATGAATAATATTTTGAATGTCTTCTATGAATTTGACAATTTTAAGCAGAATTATACAGAAGTCCATTTAAAACCTGTAAAAATGTAATTTCAAACTTCTTGTTACAAACTTTTCATTAGCCGTATCCAAAATAAAAACTTAAATCATAGAATTTTTGAATGTCTAAAGGGATATTAATGATAATTTGTATGGTTGTTACCTTTCAAAGTGCCATTAAAAAGGTCAAAATCTATTTTTGTCAGGACAAGTTCATAACAAGTGTATGTTATTAAACATGTATGGTGACAGTCCTGTGGTATTATTACATGAGCTAAGGAAACAGTACCTACATTTTTTTTTTATTCCTGTTATAGTATACATATAAATTGCAGATAGTTCTGTACCTCTTGAAAAAAAATTGACAATTTTAAATATATTTTCAGGGAAATTTGAGGTATTTCTTGCAAGAGTCTGACTGCTTCGATGAATACAGTGTAATATATGATGGTGGGGAAAGGACTGCAATCCTCAAAAATTCTCCAAGAGAACCAACTGTATTGGAAGAAAGAACTGTAAGCTTGTTGACAGTGAACATGCAATGAATAAGTAAAGCATCTAATTGTTAGGATACATGACCTGTATTATCTTGATATTTTGCTGACATTTCATTATTAAGATTATGGTCTGAAAAAAAACGTACATGGGTCAGAGGGAAGGCACTTTTAAATTTCCACTCAAGTGGGTCTCAAAAAGTACTGTGAAAATGTAGTGAATTTCTAAATTTTTCTCATTATCCATTCTTAAAAGTGTCTTCCCTTGGTGCCATATATGGTTAAATGGAACATCACTAAGTAAAAAACAATATTTTATTTATACAGTCTTGAAACTGAAATTATTGTTATTTCTCTAACTTTAGTTTGCCTCAACCAAATGTAATAAAACTTATACACAGTGCTTATTACCACAAAACACAGATCAAGATCAAATTTGGGTGGTGATTTTTCTAGCATTCCACAGGGTCCGGTATTTGGACCAATTCTCAATGACAAAAGCCCTAAATTTTTCCCAATTTCTGGAGGAAAAATTCCCAAATGAGATTTTTAGGGACATCTGCCCGCCTGGCTACTTCATTTTTGAAGTAGTTTCATTGAAAATTGTTCAAATTACGTTTTCGCCTTTATTGTTCATGACAGCGATATTCTTTTTGTTAAACCGCTAGCTTTATGCCGAAAATTGCCAATCAGTAATGTGTAAAACACATCTGACTGACAAAAACAACTCCGACAAATGGCCGCTATAAACCGGAAATTGAAGACAAATAAAGTACCGGATCAAATTCTGGAAGCGGATAAGGCTAATTCTGGGTATGCTGATAAAAAAAAATTAAAATTAAAATTGAATCTGCTGTAGGTGACAAAATACAGCTATTAAATATTAACTCTAAAATTGAAAACCAAAAGATATATGAAAAAGAAAGGAGAAACTCAAAGATATTTATAGTCCACAAATTTTCCTGTCAAAATCCTATAAAATGTTACATTACTTTTCTTAAGCACTAAAACATTGTGATATTGGAATTTTTATAATGTAAGGACTTAAATATTACTATAGATCTAGGAGGTAATTTCTTCTCAATTTTGAAGGGACAGTTACTTTTATTTTCACTAAAAAGATAATTTCTAATGTCAGACTATACACACTAAAACTCACGTTTTGTAGGATTGATGGGTTTTCCCAATTTCATTTAAAATCGTGTAAAAATTCCCAAAACTGCCCTTTTCCTTTTTCCCAAAATACCCAGAAAAACCCCTGACGTCACTTTACTGTTTTCGAGTTATGCCCCTTTATAAAGTTATATGCTAACGGGGGCTTTATTTGTGTCCCATGGACACATTCTCCATTTTTATGCCCCACCTAGGGGCATTATGTTTTTCGCTCTGTGCGTCTGTTCGTTCGTCTGTCCTGCTTCAGGTTAAAGATTTTGGTCAAAGTAGTTTTTGATGAAGTTGAAGTCCAATCAGCTTGAAACTTAGAACACATGTTTCCTATGATTTGATCTTTCTAGTTTAAATGCCAAATTAGAGTTTTGACCCCAATTTCACGGTCCACTGAACATAGAAAATGATAGTGCCAACTTCAGGTTAAAGTTTTTGGTCTAAGGTAGTTTTTGATGAAGTTGAAGTCCAATCAACTTGAAACTTAGTACACATGTTCCCTATGATATGATCTTTTTAATTTTTATGCAAAATTAGAGTTTTGACCCTAATTTCACGGTCCACTAAACATAGAAAATGATAGTGAGAGTGGGGCATACATGTACTATGGACACATTCTTGTTTAACATTTTCAATGATTTCTTTTTTCAATCATTACTGTTAAATGCAACACTACATAAGTTATTTGTTGCCTTCAGTGAGAAAGTTTGAGGGGTTTATGTTCAATCTTAGGCCAAGTTGAACCAAAGACTTTGATTTGGTTTCACTGCTTCTCTAACATTCAGCATTTAGAAGTAAGGAAAAAAAACAGTTTCCTCTGAGTCATAAAAAAGTGTCTTGCAGGTATGACACATCTTGTTGTCTCTGGTAATGAAATATCCAGCATTGCTTGTCATATGCATAGCTGGGATCAGTGTTGTCATAAATATGCATGTAATAATGGACATTCAACATCCGTTGATCCATCTATCTACTCTAAGGCTCAGATCAAAGATGCAACAAGTAGAAATTTCATCAAATGGATGACCTGAAACTTGATTGTAAAACTGTAGGAGAACAGTGAATGTGTGGTCATTTATAATTTACAGGCTAATATTCAGAGTCTGTCTCCATTTGCTAAAACCTGTCTATGTATTGTTGTTGTCTTATTTTCAGAGATGGACTGAAACATATGTTAGATGGTCACAACAAGGAAGCTATCTTGCCACCTTCCATGGTAAAGGTATTGCATTGTGGGGAGGTCCAAAATTTGAACAGATTATGAGATTCAGTCATCCTGGTGTGCAGCTGATAGACTTTTCACCATGTGAGCGCTATCTGGTAACATTTAGTCCTTTACAGACCAATCAGGAGGAACCAAGTGCAATAATCATATGGGACATACGAACAGGTCAAAAGAAGAGAGGGTTTCATTGTGAAACACAATCTACCTGGCCGATATTTAAGTTAGTCTTATTCAGAAAATTAATAAAAAGATTTTATGAGACAATAATAATTATTTTAACTGTGACATTTTGTAAACTTAGTCTGTTTTGTTGGGTTTTTTTTTGGTAAAAAGCAAATTCTTACAACATATGCATTCTAGCAATGAATTTATAGGAGTTTTTATTAGGTTTGAGCGGCAGGAGTTGTGATTCAATAAGTTGTAACATCATAAGGTTACTAAAAATTACAATATAAAAGCAAGTCAAGTAGGACAGATGTTTTTGTGTACGTTTTGTTTCATGTTGGCAGTGTTAGCATGGCATATTTGTTGTGTCCTCTTTGAAAGTTTCTATAAAACAGAATTTTTTTAAAATACAGGCAATTGTTCATCTAATAAATGTAGATGATATTCTTCAGTTTGTGAGTTCTATCTTGCAACTAAACTCTTCTCATCTAATATGAACAAAAAAATAGAAGTCTGGGTCGCAAAGCTTGTCAATGAAGAGGTAATTTTTAGATATTGAAGACTTTTTGACAGATGTTATTTTATTCTTTTTATCTTTCAGTCATATATGCTGCTTTACTAAATAAGTTTTTAGAATGAAATAATGGTTGCTGTTTGGAAATAGCTGAAATTGAAATTTGATTAATTTTTAACTTTTAATGTGAATTTTAGATGGAATCCTGATGGCTTATACTTTGCCAGAATTAGTCCAGATACACTCAGTGTATATGAAACACCAGTAAGTACTTGTAAAAAATTATTGTTTATGGTTATAAAGGAAAAGATTCAAATTTATTGAAATTTCATCATAAAAAATAGTCTAAAAAGTTTTGTGCATTTCTGTAATGATTACCCAAAAAAAACCGGGAAGATACCCAAGTGCAATAATTTTATAGAAAATATACTACACCATGGCTAAAAGATGAAAAGACTGTCAGACTACAATATACTACACAGAAAACAAATGATGGATTGTCCAAAGGTGAACTCGGATGCTTTGGAAAAGTATGCAGATCCTACTCCCAAATACAAATGCAATAACACCTGTTTAAATTTTGGGGAATTTGAACACTTAACACAAGCCCCAAAGACATGCATAGGTTTGAAAGACATTCAGTTTGTTGTTATTTGTAAAAAATAGAAATTTTATCATAAATGAATATAACTTTTTTCTATGAATTAGACCTGTCAGATAGAATAATCTTCTGACACAGAACTAGTTTGTTTTCTTGAATAAATCTGTCAAGTGATTTTTGTTTCTCAATTGTAGTCTTTTGGCTTGTTAGACAAGAAAAGTTTGAAAATTACAGGCATTAGGTAAGTATTAGCAGTGGAAGTTTAAAATGCTGATATAGATAATAGATCTCTGCATCAGTTAGTCACTTTTGAATCATTGTGAAATGGAAATAAATGTTTCAGTGTGACTGATTCAAAGATTATTTATAGTATAGAAATAAAAAAAGATTTCCAATCTTAGAATGAGAAAGTAGTCAATCATCTACTAAAAATTTGTTTTACAGCTCTTCTATAAAAGCATGCAAAGCAAACCTTTGATCAACTTGCTATGTTTGCTTGGATTTTTGCAAACAGTAGGTAGGCGGAGTTTCAATCTCTTTAATATATACTGGGATTTGATTGGACAATAAAAATTGACATGCAATGAAGTTAATGTTTATTGTCCAATCAAATTCCATTATATAGTAAACAGACTGAAACAGACTACCTACCTTTTGTTTACAAACATCCAAACAAACATAGCAAGGAAGTTGATCAAAGGTTTGCTTTGCATGCTTTTATAGAAGAGCTGTAAAAAAGGATTAACAATTGATAGGATAGTTTTCCTGTTCTTCATATCAGCAAGAAACATTAAAATCTTTGTTTTCTTCAGTCATAAAAAAAAAAAAAGAACTTTTATGTTTCCAAATTTAGCATTTTACAGTGTTTTTGCTAGTGCTCGTCATTTTCGTCGTTTACAAAAAGGTTTTCAAAATGACGAAAGTTTTTCAAATCAATTTCGTCACTTAAATTTGAAAAGTGTAAGAATATTTTGGCATGAAAATACTATAATTCTACCTGTCTTCATGTTTTTGACATGTTTATGACCCTCATCTGATTAACATTTACAGGTGTTGAAAGTTGTAATTACAGGTAATCCGCTTATCACCATCGGATGGGTCACAAATCTGTTAATTAGTAAACCCCATAAATTATTGACCATCATAATTATTTTTCCCAGTAATATCGGTCAGTCTGCATTTGAATTTCAATATTTCTCAAACGACCACAATTTGCAGTTAGTTTATCAATTTCGTCATTTGAACAAAATGTTTTCCCCCACGGACAGTCCACATTTTAATTTCAATATTTCTCAAACGATCACAATTTGCAGTTTATATTTAAGCACTACATCTATCAAATTACGCAATAACTGCCTGAGCATGCCTAAGTCCTTCAAAGATGTATAGCTAGTAATACATATCTTTGGTCCATTGCTTTTACCCAAAAAAAGGTTGATTTTCATCTCACGCAAAAGTGACTAAAGCCCTCAAAATCCTAGCTGAAACCCTGATTTTATATTTATGTACTTCTGATTCAGAAATTACAACTTATGAAATGTTTCAGTTCTAAAAGAAATGCATTGTAATTGCAAAGATTTTGAATAAAATATGACATAGGATGAACTGTTATTCCAGTTGATACAAAGAAGAGTTTTGTAGAGCAAAAATTGAAGTAATTCATTACAGTTATATCATATTATAAAATTTTGTTTTCAATAGAGACTTCAGCTGGTCCCCTACAGATAACCTTATAGCTTATTGGGTACCAGAAGATCAAAATGTACCAGCTAGGGTGACATTAATACAGATGCCAAGCAGACAGGAAGTGTGTGTCAAGAATCTCTTTAATGTTGCAGACTGTAAAATGCATTGGCAAAAGAATGGAGACTACCTTTGTGTCAAAGTAGATCGATATTCCAAAGCCAAAAAGGTGGAAGAGAAAGATCAGTACAAATATAGTGTAAGTAACTGTGCACGCTTGTTTAATCCTGCAAATTCAGAAATTTTTTGATATTTTTTTTTGTGCGAAAATTGTGACAGGATATGATTTCGCAAAGAGAAAACTTGCATTTTTAAATTTTGATCCCGATATACTACGTGGTTAAAAAAAAATCCTAGTCTCTCATTCTGTCTTGAACAGAAAAGCAACAGTTGTCCAGACCTTTGTTGATTGATTTTGATTTTTGGTGTTTTTACGCAACGTTTAAGCACCGCTTTTGGGCTATTTAGTGGCGGCCAGTTTTTATACGACCGCAAACAAATTTTGTGGTCGTATATTGGTATGACATTGGCATCGTCGTTGCCGTCGTCCGAAGACACATTGGTTTTCGCACTCTAACTTTAGTTTAAGTGAATGGATCTCTATGAAATATTACCACAAGTTCAATACCACAAAAGGAAGGTTGGGATTGATTTTGGGGGTTATGGTACCAACAGTTAAGGAATAAGGGGCCAAAAATAAGCATTTTTGTAACTTCCAGACATAACTTGTGTGTTAGTGTATGGATCTCTCTGACATTGTACCACAAGGTTCCATATCACAAAGGGAAGGCTGGGATTGATTTTGGGGGTAATTGCCTCAAAATTTTAGGAATTAGGGGCCAAAAAAGGGACAAAAAACAAGCATTTTCCTAGTTTCATAACAATAACTTGTGTGTAAGTCTATGGATCTTTCTGAAATTGTACTACAAGATTCCATATCACAAAGGGAAAGCTGGAATTGAGTTTGGGAGTAATTGCCCAAAACGTTTAAGAATAAGGGGCCAAAAATAAGCATTTTTCTAGTTTCCAGACAATAACTTGTGTTCAAGTGTATGGATCTCTCAGAAATTGTACTGCAAGGTTCCATATCACAAAGGGAATGTTTGGATTGGTTTTGGGGGTAATTGCCTCAAAATTTTAGGAATTAGGGGCCAAAAAAGGGACAAAAAACAAGCATTTTCCTAGTTTCATGACAATAACTTGTGTGTAAGTCTATGGATCTTTCTGAAATTGTACTACAAGGTTCCATATCACAAAAGGAAAGCTGGAATTGAGTTTCGGGGTAATTGCCCAAAACGTTTAAGAATAAGAACCAAAAATAAGCATTTTTCTAGTTTCCAGACAATAACTTGTGTTCAAGTGTATGGATCTCTCTGAAATTATACTGCAAGGTACCATACCACAAAGGGAAGGCTGGGATTGATTTTGGGGGTAATTGCCTCAAAATTTTAGGAATTAGGGGCCAAAAAGGGGCAAAAAACAAGCATTTTTCTAGTTTCAGGACAATAACTTGTGTTTAAGTGAATGGATCTTTACGAAATGGTACTACAAGGTTCCATATCACAAAGGGAAAGCTGGGTTTGAGTTTGTGGGTAAATTCCCTAAATGTTTAGGAATAAGGGGCCAAAAAACAAGCATTTTTCTAGTTTCCAGACAATAACTTGTGTTCAAGTGTATGGATCTCTATGAAATTGTACTGCAAGGAACCATACTACAAAGGGAAGGCTGGGATTGAGTTTGGGGGTGATGAATCATAAGGGGGTTCAAAAAATTTGGGGGGAATTTTTTTCCTTTTTTTTTCTTTAAAATTTTCCATTTTAAATTGGTTATTTCTGATTTATATATAAAAGCAAATAATGATGATATGGTTTGAATAGGTAAATTAAAAATTTTTTAAGTTCTTAGACCACATTCATTCTGTGTCAGAAACCTATGCTGTGTCAAATATTTAATCACAATCCAAATTCAGTGCTGTATCAAGCTTGAATGTTGTGTCCATACTTGCCCCAACTGTTCAGGGTTCGACCTCTGCGGTCGTATCAAGCTGCGCTCAGCGGAGCATTTTATTATTGGTGGAGGAAGCCGGAGTGCCCGGAGAAAACAACCGACATTGATAGGAAAACTGACAATCCTAGTCAATTAAGATTGGAGTCGAGTGCACCCGCACAAGCAGGGTTCGAACTCACAACCTCAGTGTTGACTGGCTAGTGATTACAGTAGTAACTACTTAGACCACTCAGCCATCGAGGCCCCCCAGACCTTTGATGTTATGCCTGAAGAAGATGCATGGTTTATAAGTGTGAATTATAATGTTGTAGATAGATATATAGATTTAATTGATCAAATATCAACATGAAACATTACGAATGCAGTAGTATAAAACAATTGCAGACATGTTGTACAACATACTAAAATCATTAAACAATTGTTAACGCTAAATCTGAATTGCCCCTTAAATCCTCACAGCTTATTTCCAATGTGGTCCATTTATGTTATATTCTTAAAAATATAATAATATAGTTATAAAAAAATCATGACTTTGCAAGGTTTTATAGTAATTATGATAAAAGTAATTGATGATGATGTTAACTAGAACATTCATTATTTCTTTTTCTTCGTCTGTTTTAACTTTGAGTATTAAAAGTAGAAAATCTGCACACAGTTCTTATCAGTTATTCAGTTATTCATTATAATGATCAATGTTAAAAGTTGAAGTTTGAACAGTGTCTTATATATATTGTATTGTTCTATATTGCAGGGAATGTATTACAACTTTGAATTGTTTAGGATAAGAGAGAAACAGATTCCTGTAGATAAAGTAGAAGTTAAAGGTAATGATTTCATATTTTGGTGGCAAATTTTGACTGGAAAAGTAGCATTAATGTAGTTATCCTACAAATTTATATTTAGGTTAACTTGTGTTATCTAACTGCTGTTTTCCGCACATCCTCTTTAATGCACGAAGATTTTCAATGTAAGCATATTTTTTTTTTGGAGGTCAGAATTCATGCTGATTACGTCAAAAGACAACCAAATGACAACACCCTACGGAAAAGTTGTAAATAGTGTGTGAAATTTATTTTAATTTAAATATATTATGTTTATAAGGTGATAAGAAAATTCAAGGACTAAAATTTTTCAATCATGCAAACCCATGAAAAACAACAAACATCAATTTGATAAAGTTGTACAGTAAGGGATGAGTTAAAAGGTATTGGAGATTTATAGTTTAGAGTAAAAACATTGCAACATCTACTAATATACTGTAAAACTTTGAATTTAATATAGTGTCCTTTAAATGATTGCATTATTGTCCCCTGCTATGGAATTATTTGAGGATTTTTCTCTTCATATTTTCAGCTCACCTGGCCCTTAGTATTACAGGATGACAATGTAAAAAGTATTTTTCTTTCAGAAAGTGTCATGGCCTTTGCCTGGGAACCAACAGGAAATAAATTTGCCTTTATCCATGGAGAGAGTCCTAGGATATCTGTTTCATTTTACAGTATAAGAGCTGGCAAGGTAGAATTAATGAGTAAGTGAAAATTTGCTATGTCCGCTATGTAGAGATTTTGAAATCACCTTTTCGTCCTTTGACAAGAAAATATTAGTAAGCAAGACCTCTAAGTTTCATTAAGAATCAAAAAGCATTTTTCAAATCAGCAGGTCTGGTAAATTTGATGAAGGGAGCTACAAAACTTTCGATGGTTGCTGGTTAAATGTCAGGATACACAAACAATATTCCTACCTAATAAAATCTATATTAAATGAAATTGCACTTTTTATTAAGGTTCTTCATCTTGATAGTTACTGGAAGATCTTGTACAACAAGCTTAAGAACTCATACTGTATAGATAAGTTCTGGTTTGACCATACGATATGAACCCTTCACAGACAATTGAATACAATAAAATTAAAACAGAGAATCTGAAATGAAGTTATTGCTTGATATCATAGGGTAATTTCATGAATATTGGTGAATATTGTCCCAACTAGAGTCTTATATTGCACAAGCTTGTGAGTGCATTATGTATTCTACAAGATATAATATTCACCTTTATTCAGAAGTTTTGCAATTATTATATTTCGTTAGTAGATCAGTTTCTAATTTGAAGAATTTTATATTTTTAGAAACTTTAGAAAGAAGACAAGCTAACCATTTGTTTTGGAGTCCTGCTGGACAGTTTATAGTTTTAGCTGGACTTAGAAAGTAAGTTATGCAATAATGATATGTGATAAGTTCAATATCCCCTATCAAGGATGGAGTTTTGATTAATTCGTTGTCTCAACAGATAAGCCTGTATAAGGGTTTCCTATTTAAATGTACTAAATAACTAGCACACATTAGAATGAGGAGGTGTTTCCAGTTTCTTTAACATGATTAATGTCCTCTATAGTTAAGATTATTTTGTCTTTAAAGCCATTCCAATAAAATTAAATGATTTCATGCACTTATAATTAACTATATATATTTTCACCAAATTTGAAGTAAGCATGATATTTTGCACTGTATAATAATTTAACTGATGGATTTGTTAAAAAAAAACTTTATGTTTGCTTCCAATGATTTGAGTGACTGCCAAGTTGTTCAAAAGCTATAAAAATCTTTTTACAAATACTGTATACTGTGGATTTCGTGGTTACAGGTGAACCATGAATTCACACGTTCAACTAAGTACAAATTTTCTAAAGGTGTGTATGTAGACTTTTGTAAAACCACGAAATGAAATATTCAAGAAAATACCAATTATCTTAATCCACAATATTTGTACCCACGAAAAATAAATGAATCCATTGTATAAAACAATGTATATCACTGACCTTTTTCAGTATGAATGGTGTCTTGGAGTTTGTAGATGCATCAGATGTTACAGTGATGGCCAATACTGAGCATTTCATGGCAACAGATGTAGAATGGGATCCTACAGGGAGATATGTAGTCTCAGCTGTCAGCTGGTGGGGTCATAAGGTTAGTAACAATCTTATTGAGTTGCTTATATGGAAATATCCGTCACATTTACGTCTTGTCTGCAGTAAAGAGACCGTGCATGCTGTCAGTGTTGTCAACTATTGTTAAAAGTTCAAAAACCAAATGATAGTGATTTGTTATTTAGTTTGAAACATGCCTAAAATGTATTTTTGTCGAGCCTGCGACTTTTGTCGCAGAAAGCTCGACATAGGGATAGTGATCCGGCGGCGGCGGCGGCGTTAGCTAACTCCTTAAAAGCTTTATATTTTAGAAGGTGGAAGGTCTGGATGCTTCATACTTTGTATATGGATGCCTCATGTTACGAAGTTTCCGTCAGTCACATGTCCAATGTCCTTGACCTCATTTTCATGGTTCAGTGACTACTTGAAAAAAAAGTTAAGATTTTTTGTAATGTTATATTCTCTCTTATTATAAGTAATAGGATAACTATATTTGGTATGTGCGTACCTTGCAAGGTCCTCATGCCCGTCAGACAGTTTTCACTTGACCTTGACCTCATTTCATGGATCAGTGAACAAGGTTAAGTTTTGGTGGTCAAGTCCATATCTCAGATACTATAAGCAATAGGTCTAGTATATTCGGTGTATGGAAGGACTGTAAGGTGTACATGTCCAACTGGCAGGTGTCATCTGACCTTGACCTCATTTTCATGGTTCAGTGGTTATAGTTAAGTTTTTGTGTTTTGGTCTGTTTTTCTTATACTGTATGCCATAGGTCTACTATATTTGGTGTATGGAATGATTGTAAGGTGTACATGTCTAGCGGGCAGGTGTCATCTGACCTTGACCTCATTTTCATGGTTCAGTGGTCAAAGTTAAGTTTTTGAGTTTTGGTCTTTTTTTCTAATACTATATGCAACAGTTCAACTATATTTGGTATGTGCGTACCTTGCAAAGTCCTCATGCCGTCAGACAGTTTTCACTTGACCTCGACCTCATTTCATGGATCATTGAACAAGGTTAAGTTTTGGTGGTCAAGTCCATATCTCAGATACTATAAGCAATAGGTCTAGTATATTCGGTGTATGGAAGGACTGTAAGGTGTACATGTCCAACTGGCAGGTGTCATCTGACCTTGACCTCATTTTCATGGTTCAGTGGTTATAGTTAAGATTTTGTGTTTTGGTCTGTTTTTCTTATACTGTATGCCATAGGTCTACTATATTTGGTGTATGGAATGATTGTAAGGTGTACATGTCTAGCGGGCAGGTGTCATCTGACCTTGACCTCATTTTCATGGTTCAGTGGTCAAAGTTAAGTTTTTTGAGTTTTGGTCTTTTTTTCTAATACTATATGCAATAGTTCAACTATATTTGGTGTATGGAAATATTTTATGATCTATTTGGCAGTCACGCAGGTTTTATTTGACCTTGACCTCATTTTCAAGGTTCATTGCTCAGTGTTAAGTTTTTGTGTTTTGGTCTGTTTTTCTTAAACTATAAGCAATAGGTCAACTATATTTGTTGTATGGAAGAATTGTTAGCTGTACATGCCTGCCTAGCATAGTTCATCTGAACTTGACCTCATTTTCATGGTTCATTGGTCAATGTTTAGTTTACTTGGTTAATGTTAAGTTTATGTGACAGTTGTAATAAAGCTTTATATTTAGGACTATCAGCATAATATCAATGATTAGTAAAGAAGGCGAGACATTTCAGCGTGTGCACTCTTGTTTATTTTCTCAATCGAATTTTGTTTTGTTTTGCATTACTCATACCTGGGCTTTTAGAATATCAATATTGAGTTGACTGCATTTTTATGCCCCACCTGTGATAGTAGTAGGGGCATTATGTTTTCTGGTCTGTGCGTCTGTTCAACTGTCTGTCCTGCTTCAGGTTAAAGTTATTGGTCAATGTAGTTTTTGATGAAGTTGAAGTCCAGTCAACTTGAAACTTAGTACACATGTTCCGTTTGATATGATCTTTTTAATTTTAATGCCGAATTAGATTTTTGACCCCAATTCCTAGGTCCACTGAACAAAGAAAATATAGTGCGAGTGGGGCATCCGTGTACAATGGACACATTATTCTTGTTTTAACAATTAACTCATAAATGCACTGAAGAGAAAATAGAAACACCACTATCAAGGAAAGGAAAATACACAATTAGAAAAAACTTGTCATATTTGTCATAAATTTTGGTATACCATTTGAAGACTACCATTAAAAATAATAAAAATATCTAGTTCAGAAAAATAGAAAATCTAGGTCTGAAGAGGATAGACCAGTACATATTTCACTTTTATGGGTGGATTTATTAATAGTAAGTTTTAAGAAATAAATTTAATTGTGTTGTTAGAAAAGATTTGTATTATTTAGAGATAAAAGTTGGTCTAAATATCTCCAGATAATGTTAAAAATATGTATCATGTTTTGTTACTTTAGGGGTTTTATGCTGTTAGCCATAAAATACAATGAATTGTAGTAAGTGTAAAAATCTGCAATAAGATGAGCACAATTAGTTCCTCTTCAAAATACCCATAACTTGACTGTTTACTTAATATCTTAAACAAGCAAAAATATTAAGCAAAAACTGATTATTTCTTAACATGTCTAAATGTCTGCTGGAAAAAAGGGATATGATGAATACTTTAACTATATTAAATGAACATTTTGTTTCTGACAGGTTGACAATGCTTACTGGATGTGGTCATTCCAAGGACGATTATTACTGAAACAGCCTCAAGAGAGGTTCTGTCAACTACAGTGGAGACCTAGACCTTCATCTTTACTAACCACCGAACAGATTAAGGTAAAATCTATATACAGTGTGACTACCATATCAAATGGAATATGACAGATTGGGTTATTATAGGGTTGTTCCAATTTAGGATATGCAACTGAATTGGTTGAACAAATTATCTACTGTAAATTCAGAAATTATTGCATGCATTTATTATTACGATTTTTGAAGAATGGAAATAAATGCAAGATTAATTATTGCGATTTCAGAATAAGCTGCATACAGATATATGCATCAGATATCAGAATGCGAGTTCTTATTATTGCGATACTCACACAGTCGCATTATTCGCATTAATAAAAACCTCGCAATAATTTCTGAATTTACAGTATTGCAAATTAGGATTTAAATTTGTATTTATTAAGTCACTCAAACAAAGTTTGGGAAGACTTATTGTTTTTGCTCAGTTCTTATTGTTATTCTTCTTCTTCTTCTTCTTCTTCTTCTAAAGCCCATTAAATGAAATACAGGGTTAGTCCCCAGGGGGTCACCCCCACCCCCTGCCATTTAAGAAAGTTCTAATACCTTGTAAGTGGTCAAGATCCCCACCCCTAAACCATATATATTCTGGTTTGTCATGCTAAGATGGTTTGAATGATATACATGGTTAGTCCCCAGGGGTCATCCTGACCCCCTGCCATTTGAGAAAGTTCTAATATCTTGTAAATGGTTGAGATCCCCACCCCTAAACCATATATATTCTGGTTTGTCATGATAAAGCACATCAAATGTTATACAGGTTTAGTCCCCAGGGGTCACCCCCACCCCCTGCCATTTAAGAAAGTTCTAATATCTTGTAAGTGGTCAAGATCCCCACCCCTAAACCATATATATTCTGGTTTGTCATGCTAAGATGGTTTGAATGATATACAGGGTTAGTCCCCAGGGGTCATCCCAACCCCCTGCCATTTGAGAAAGTTCTAATATCTTGTAAATGGTTGAGATCCCCACTCCTAAACCATATATGTTCTGGTTTGTCATGATAAAGCACATCAAATGAAATACAGGGTTAGTACCCAGGGGTCACCCCCACCCCCTGCCATTTAAGAAAGTTCTAATATCTTGTAAGTGGTCAAGATCCCCACCCCTAAACAATATATATTCTGGTTTGTCATGCTAAGATGGTTTGAATGATATACAGGGTTAGTCCCCAGGGGTCATCCCGACCCCCTGCCATTTGAGAAAGTTCTAATATCTTGTAAATGGTTGAGATCCCCACCCCTAAACCATATATATTCCTATTTGTCATGTCTCGAACATTTGAATGACGTATACGGTCAGTCCCCAGGGGTTCCCCCCACCCCCAATGTTCTAATATCTTGTAAATGGCTGAGATCCCCACCCCTAAACCATATATATTCCTGTTCCTCATGTAATGAACATTTGAATGACGTATAGGGCTAGTCCCCAGGGGTTCCTCCCCACCCCCAATGTTCTAGTATCTTGGAGACCTAATATGAAAATGTTATTAAATTAAAACAGATTTTTAATTTATAACAGAGAAACCTGCCTAGACTGAACTCTCTTATGACATACAATGAATATTTTTAGTTATTTAATTTGTTAAACCAAACATCTGTCTAAAATTTTCAAATCAACATTCCCAGATGGTTTGGTTTAAACATGTTTTCACTGTTCTAATTAATGGTGCTGTAATTTGCAGAAATTGTTTGTTATATTGTAAACAAACAAGGAGAGGGGAAAGATACCGAAGTGACATTCAAACTCAGAAGTCAAAAATGATCTTATGGCTAAAAAAGAAAAAGACAAACAGACAAACAACAGTACACAAAACACAACATAAAAAACTTAAGACTGAGCAACATGAAACCTCACCAAAAACACATTTGCATGTTTCAAATTAAGACTCTCTTTCCAGTCAGCTTTTTTTTTCTTAAGAGAATTTTTCATCTACCATCAGAATTATCAAAGATTGCTGAATGGTGGAAGTGTCACCAAATAGGAATACTATGACTTTATATTTGTCTTCCAAAAGTCAGTGCTGGGTACTGTGGATTCTATTGTTTTCGTTTGTCATTTTTCTTGGATATTTGATTTCGTGATTTTGCCAAAATCTGCATACAACCTTGTAAAAAAAGTGTCATTCGTTGAACATTTAAAATTGTGGTTCACCTGTACCCAAGAAATCCACAAATATCGGTATCTAACAAATAATAACGAATACACAGTATGGAAAGTTGTGCATAATTAGAATGTTTCGAAACTCTCTGCAATCAACCTCAATTGAATGAAAACTTTGTAAGAAATGTGAATTACCCTACCAATAAAATAATACTTATTGTTAAAACGGTAAGATTCTTCACAGCTTATCTTTCTTTTTTGCAGAGTCTTAAGAAGAACATGAAGAAATACACAGAACAGTTTGAGTCGGTTGACAGGTTGAGGCAGTCTAATGTGTCTTCAGTAAGTTTTTAAACATATGTTGGAATGTTACTGACAGTAATGAATACATTGGGAAATATATGGATTTTGTGTTAGGTTATATCTAGGGTGTACATTTATCTCTCGTACCAAAAATTTTGTAAATAATGATTTGCTGTTTATAGGATCACTATGATATATTAGAGAGAGAGCAGAGCTCATACATACATCCTCCATTCAAATAGATAATGGCAAAATTTATTGATTTAGAGTAGGAAACCCTAAAAACATTTTTGTTGATCCTGTGAAATTATTTCGTGAAAGCGAGACATAGCAATCATAGATTGTCGGCATCGGAAGCGTCAACATTTAGGGTCAGTCTGTGGTTAAAGTTTTTAAGTCATCAATAACTTTGCCAAACATACATGGAATTTTATGAAATTAAGATAGAAGCTTGTTTATGACCAAAAGACAGTATCCAGGAGAAAAATTTGAAAATATTTATTTTCATTTTTCCGTATTTTATTGATAAATGGACTTTTTTTTTAAACAGTTAACACTCGGGCTCAGTCAGAGGTTAAAGTTTTTCAGTCATCAATAACTTTGCCAAACCTTAATGGAATTTTATGAAATTTTGACAGAAGCTTGTTTATGACCAAAATACAGTATCCAGAGCAAAGTTATCAATTTTCTGCGTTTTACTGATAAATGAACTTAGTTTTTGTCTCGTCTTGACAGAGTCAAAAAGCGAGACATAGGTATGCTGTTTCCGGCGTTGGCGACGGCGGCGTCAACAATGTATTAGTCAGTTTAAGGGGAACTGTTAGTGGTAGGTCAATGATAATTGGTATGCAGTTGTATAAGCATTAGCACATATCATTTCCATGGAGAATATTTGGTCCTAACCCCTCAGTCATGGTGTATTGATTTTGAAACTTTTGCTTAGTTTACATGTATTAATTTGTGATTAGGTCAGTTTAAGATGAACCACTAATGTTAAGTCAATGATATTCGGTATGCCAATGTATGCAAATGTATTGGCATTTGCATTTGCAAGTTTCATTTCCATGGAGATTATATAACCCCACCCCCTAATTATGGTTCATTGACTTTGAAACTTTTACATAGTTTACACGTTAATGTTTGTGTTTAAAGGGAACGACTTACGAAAAGTCAATGGTATTTGGTTTGCAGTTGTATTAGCATTGGTACATCTCATTTCTATGGAGATTGTTCAGCCCTGTACCTTCAGTCATGGTTCATTGACTAAGTCACTTTGAATATTTGCATAACTTACATGTTTAAGTATTGCTATTTTAATTTCAACATTTGCATTATCAAAATAACAAATAGGCGAGGCATATCTCTGTGTATTTTTATAGTTAAACAAGTAGATGTAGTCTGGGGTAAAAGTTTGTTGCACTTCAATTACTTTGTCAAACCTTCATAGAGTTTTATGAAACTTTTGCAGAAGCTTTTTAATGATTAAGAGATAATGTCTGAAGCAAACCTTTGAAAACATAATTTTTTCATTTTTAGTATTTTTCTGATAGATGGACCACGTTTTTAGTTAACATTTACAGACAGTCTGGGATTAAATTTTTTTGACATGATAAATTTGTAAACTTTCATGGATTGTTATGAAACTTGGACCAAGAAATAGCATCTTAAGAAAAAGTTTTTTTTTTTTTTTAAATTCTGTAAATCTGTATTTTACTGATAAATGGACTCACTTTTTAAGTCAACATTACACTTTAACACTGACAGCAGCAATCGCAGACAAGACCCAGGGTTCCATGGAACCCTTTACAAATTTTTTTATCAAAAAGAAGACTCTGGGAAATACTTGTTTTCATCATACACATTAATGCAAAAAAAAAAATTAAAATTATGATATATCTGTAGGATATGAAGCTATGCAACTCCTTTCTTGACTTTTGATATGAGTGAATTTTAGGGTTTAATTGTAAAACATGGACTTCATCATTGCTGCTTATATTAGTGGGAAACTACAGCTGACACACATCTTCATTGGAAGACACAGGCATTTTATTACCATATATACACTTCTTTATTTTATTACCTTATATATATATATATATATATATATATTGTTTGCTTTATATGAATGGATTATGGAAATACCACGATAATTTCTCATGTCCTTCACATTGAATACCTTAATTCATCCGGGATTTTATAATTTATTTTACAGGAGCAGATAGAGAAGAGGAAAACCCTTATGGCTGAGTTCAAGCAGTACCGAGAGGACAAAGAGGAGGAGTTAAGTCGCTATAAAAACAGGAGGATAGCATTACGAGGTGGTATGTATACATGATTAAGGCAGATAAAAATCTTAAGAGGCTATTTGGGGGTGGGTGTCGGCTGGCTAGAGCCCCTTTTTGGAGCTACATATATGGTTAATGCATAGATGATTTACAAGTCGCACTTCTAGTGATGCCTTGGTGGTGCCCCTTTTATCAAAATCTGCATCTTTGTTAGTGATAAATTAATTTTATGAAGGTTTATGGTGATTTACTTCTAGTTCTAGGCTCATATACAGTTACGGCAGTCTGTTTTTTATATCACATGGTTTAATTCTCGATACATTTTTTAAAATGAATGCTTTTTGATAATTTTCATTGAATTTCGAGATGAATACAAATTGAGATGTGTTTCATTTTATTTCACTTTCACTGTTCCAGTGTTTTGGTTCTTGATTTATAACAAAACATATTATTTTGGTTTCCAAATGAAATAAATTTACAAAATCTATAAATGATTATAGTCTCCTTTGTCTGCTTGTTTTTGTTTTTATTAGAAAGGAGTTGAATGAATATTTCAATTTTAATGATCATGAAAGGAACTGAACAGGTCCATAAACTATTATTTAAAACGTTGAAAATAAAAAATGAGTAATTTGTTTTGTTGAATTTAGATAGAAATGAGTTAAGACATTGAGTAAACATAGGTTGGAAAGATTGCACATAATTAAAACAACTATAGTTCGCCCTAATTCAATATATTTGATTTGTGTTGTTGCATGTCTCAGTTGGAAGCATTTTCCTTGTGCATATAAAAGATTTTGATTGGCCGCAAGTGTTTGATTTTATATGAAATGATTTTTCTGCAATGTAAGTTTTTTTCTTTAATAAGTGATACATTTACTTTTATTTATTGAGAATTAACATTTTGTTTTGTTTTTTAGGCATGGATACTGATATCTTGTATGAAGAAGAAATTGACGAAGAAGTTGTTGAATTCCTTTTGAAAGTTGAAGAAGTTGTCCTTGAAGAGTAGACAGCAGGATTTCATCAGTTTTAGGTCGCCTCTTGTTGTTAAATTATTTTAACACCAGCCATTATCATCAGCAGCCATCTTGAAAATAACAAGGGGAGACTACTTATTGAAGATTTTTAATTGAAATAATTAGTGCTGACGTTAGAATATTTAATAATGAAGATTTTGCTATCAAATATGTTGTCATGGTTTCTAAAAGTGCTTTTATTTATTTATCCGTCTATCCCGCTCAGTGTAATGTTTTCTCACTTTTCAGGACAGTTTCCTGTACCTTATCGATTATGTATAGTCCATTTTAGGAATTCTATAAAATTTAGATGCAGCCAATTTTTAAAATGTAGGAAAAGAATTATAAACTTTTTAATCAAAGCTTACAGTAAAAATTTTGGAGCCATTTGTTTGTTTTTGAATTTCTTTGACTGTTGCATTTGTCACAAATTACAGGCTCTGATACATATGAGCTATGCACTTTGCATCATCATCTTCTCTCAAAACATTACAGTTTCATTTAAAAAGATGTTTAATGGTAGCCAATGTAAAGTAAGGAGATGTTGTATGATTGTCAATGAGTCCAAAATAACGATGATTTAAGCAATTCTTGGTAAATGTACAGCCCTCAATAATTAGCAAAAGACATACTGAATAGTCCGCCTTAAAAGGTTCATATTACCAAATGTGAAACAGATCCATAAATTACTGCCATTTATATGATGTGTTTTGTTTAAATATGTTTATGAGGGCTCTACCCTCCCCATAACCTTGGACAATGGTGAAACAGCACAACATAAGAACAAGGCATAAAAATCAGTTGGATATGGCTTGATTTGCCAGATTGGTGCAAAGCATAAAAAGCTAACATATGACAAAAGACAAAAAGTACCGATATAGCAGTACTAAAAGCTACTTCAAAGCAAATAACAACTAATAGATAAAATCATGTTCTCTCAGACTAAAGAATCAATCAGTACACATCAAATGGATTTAGTGTAAAAACATCATAAGCATATCTGTGATATGATATTGAGTTTTACCCTTGTCCGTCCATATGTACATGTACGTACGTTCCAAAGTTGGTTTCTATTCTCTAACTTTAGTTTGCTTCAACCAAATGTTATGAAACTTATGCACAATGCTTATTACCACAAAACACAGATCAAGTTTAAATTTTGGTGGCATCACTTGAACTGTTCTAGAGTTATGCCCCTTTACAAATGGAAAAATAGCTGAATTTTTCGTTTCCGTTCTCTAACTTAAGTTTGCCTCAACCAAACTTATACACAATACTTGTTACCACAAAACGCAGATCAAGTACAAATTTGGGTAGTGTCACTTTTACCGTTCTTCAGTTATGTCCCTTTATAACTTTATATGATATGCAAGCAGGGGCATCATCTTTGTCCCATGGACACATTCCCCATTTATTTTTTATCCCCCTCTCACAACAAGCTCAGGGTGTGCTATAGTGGTGATATCAACACCCTTTTGTTTACATTGTAGTGTTGCGTCTTATGTACATAGGAATTTGAAGTTGTAATGTAAACATCTGTGTGTAGGATTTTGAATGTCCTTTGAGTTCTTCAATAGTTATTTCCATAATCTGTTTTGACTGTTCAGAACGAGTCTTCCATCTGAAACTATTTTATAATGTTTACATTTTCATCCTTTGATCTCTAATAAATAGTTGACACATTGGTAATCATACCACATCTTATTTCTATAACCAATGTAGTTAAAGAGGCACTTGGTTTTAACCTGACATGTAAAAGTTTTTCCCAGTCCATCATAATCATTCCCGTTTTATAATACAAATTTGATATTTATATCCCATTCAGTACACACCTGTCCACAGCTTGTGTTTATTATGTTTAGTGTGCGTGAAATTTTTTACACACTTACTTTCTTGTATCCAAAACTCATTGCATCATTGAAAAAAAAAAATTAATGGAGAATGTGTCCATGGAACTCAGATAATACCCCTGCTTGCATATAGTGTTATAAAAAGGACATAGCTCAAGAACGGTAAAAGTGACGCCACCCAAATTTCAACTTGATCTGAGTTTTGTGGTAATAAGCATTGTGTATAAGTGTCATAACATTTGGTTGAGGCAAAAGAAAGTTGGAGAAAGGAAACCAATTTTGGACGTACAGATGGACATCGGCAACAATAATGCCCCCTCCAGTGATGGCGGGGGCATAAAATGGTATATTTGTTCTGCAATTCCCCTTAAAGAAATAAGGAGATGTATGCTTGCCATTTAGACAGCTTTCCAAATAAGACCAAAGGACAAGGATGTAAACAGCAATTGGACACTATGACTTTCAACAATAATGTAGTTTATACTCAGTTATTTGTACATGAAATGTTGGTACATTGAAACTTTACAAGATTCTTATATGAGCATTATTGTTGTCTTTATTATCTTTATATATGGGTTAATTTTTCTGCTTTATTTGTGTTCTCTGACACTTTAGGTATGACAATTTGATATTCTGGGAGGGCGGGCAGGCGGATTTTTGAAATGAATACCTGGCTTGGTAATTACTGAAAATGGAATCTTTGCCCAGACAACTGTGGTTCAGCAGTTTGTTAAAATTTCTGACCAGTTGAACAGTTGATTTGAAAAAAAAACAAATTGCAATTTGGTCATAATTTTCATTGAGCTGCAATAGGTGGACAGTGACACTTCGAATCAAGTAATTGGAAAATATCATTGCCTTAAAAGCATAAGCTGCTTATCCAATGTTGCACAAACCAGATAAAATTTTCAGCATTGAAATATTCAGTTAATTTTTATACGACCGCAAAAAAATTTTGTGGTCGTATATTGGTATGACGTTGGCGTCGTCGTCGTCCGGCGGCGTCGTCCGAATACACATTGGTTTTCGCACTCTAACTTTAGTTTAAGTGAATGGATCTTTTTGAAATTTGACCATAAGGTTAAATACCACAAAAGGAAGGTTGGGATTGATTTTGGGGGTTATGGTACCAACAGTTAAGCAAAAAGGGGCCAAAAATAAGCATTTTCTAGTTTCCAGACAATAACTGTGGAACGGTGTATGGATCTCTCTGAAATTATACTACAAGTTTCCATACCACAAAGGGATGGTTAGGATTTGCTTTGGGGGGTTATGGCTCAAACCGTTTAGGAATTAGGGGCAAAAAAGGGGGAAAAACAAGGTTGTCCTGGTTAATGGACAAATACTTTAGTACAAAACATAATTTAAAGCAGTGTAAGGGAGATAAATCAAATACATCATTGAAATTATCTCCCTTACACTGCTTTTAAATTATGTATAAAGTAATGGTTAATGAACAATAAAGATAATTTAAAACAGTGTAAGGGAGGTAATCCAAATACAACGTTTTGGTTACTTCCTTTACACTGCTTTTAAATTATGTTTAAAGAAATGCATATTTATAAAGGAAGACCAGTAAAAATATCTGCAAATGTTGCATCTTTTTTTTTACAAAAAAATCCATATGAAAGATTTGACACTATATTTTTAATTCTATTATAAAATAGATTAAGTTAGCACTATGGTAAATTTAAATGGGTAATTATGGTTGCCAACCCCATTGGAAATTTGAATTGAGATTATGACCATATCTTGGGGGAAAGAATTTTTTGGGGGAAAAAAGGGGGGGGGGATAAAAAGAAATTGTGGGGGGTCAATTTTTTCTCATTTCAGATTTCAGAAATTAAAAAGAATTATTCTTCAAATATTATTTTTTTTTCATATTTCAAATATTGAAAAATTTCAAGAAGTAATCTTTAATTGCACAGTATGGCGCATTAGATTTGTAAAATCTTTGATCACATTTATTTATTTGTTATGCCGAATCTAACCGTGTATTTAGATTTTTAATTTTGGGTCCAGTTTTCAAATTGGTCTACATTAAGGTCCAAAAGGTCCAAAATTAAACTTTGTTTGATTTTAGCAAAAATTGAATATATGAGGTTCTTTGATATGCTGAATCTAAACATGTATTTAGATTTTTGATTTTTGGCCCAGTTTTCAAGTTGGTCCAAATTGGGGTCCAAAATTAAACTTTGTTTCATTTCAACAAAAATTGAATATATGGGGTTCTTTGATATGCTGAATCTAACCATGTATTTAGATTTTTTATTTGTGGACCCCGTTATCAAATTGGTTCATATTGAGGTCAAAAGGGTCCAAAATTAAACTTTGTTTGATTTCATCAAAAATTGAATTATTGGGGTTCTTTGATATGCCAAATCTAACCGTGTATTTAGATTTTTAATTTTGGGTCCTGTTTTTTAAATTGGTCTACATTAAGGTCCAAAGGGTCCAAAATTAAACTTAGTTTGATTTTAACAAAAATTGAATTCTTGGGGTTCTTTGATATGCTGAATCTAAACATGTGTTTAGATTTTTAATTATGGGCCCAGTTTTTAAGTTGGTCCAAGATAGGGTCCAGTATTTAAACTTTGTTTGATTTCAACAAAAATTGAATATATGGGGTTCTTTGATATGCTGAATCTAAACATGTATTTAGATTTTTTTTATTATGGGCCCAGTTTTCAAGTTGGTCCAAATTGGGGTCCAAAATTAAACTTTGTTTGATTTCAACAAAAATTGAATATATGAGGTTCTTTGATATGCTGAATCTAACCATGTATTTAGATTTTTTATTTGTGGGCCCCGCTATCAAATTGGTTCATATTGAGGTCAAAAGGGTCCAAAATTAAACTTTGTTTGATTTCATCAAAAATTGAATTATTGGGGTTCTTTGATATGCCAAATCTAACCGTGTTTTTAGATTTTTAATTTGGGTCCTGTTTTTTAAATTGGTCTTCATTGAGGTCCAAAGGGTCCAAAATTAAACTTAGTTTGATTTTAACAAAAATTGAATTCTTGGGGTTCTTTGATATGCTGAATCTAACCATGAATTAAATTTTTTTATTTGTGGGGCCCGCTATCAAATTGGTTCATATTGAGGTCAAAAGGGTCCAAAATTAAACTTTGTTTGATTTCATCAAAAATTGAATTATTGGGGTTCTTTGATATTCCAAATCTAACCGTGTATTTAGATTTTTAATTTTAAGTCCCGTTATTTAAATTGGTCTACATTAAGGTCCAAAGGGTCCAAAATTAAACTTAGTTTGATTATGGCAAAAATTGAATTCTTGGGGTTCTTTGATATGCTGAATCTAAACATGTGTTAAGATTTTTTATTATGGGCCCAGTTTTCAAGTTTGTCCAAGTTGTGGTCCAAAATTAAACTTTGTTTGATTTTAAAAAAATTGAATATATATGGGGTTTTTTGATATGCTGAATCTAACCATGTATTTTGATTTTGGGCATTGGACCATAATAGGTAAATTAAAAAAATTCAAGTTCTTAGACCACATTCTTTCTGTGTCAGAAACCTATGCTGTGTCAAATATTTAATAACAATCCAAATTCAGAGCTGTATCAAGCTTGAATGTTGTGTCCATAATTGCCCCAACTGTTCAGGGTTCGACCTCTGCGGTCGTATCAAGCTGCGCCCCAGCGAAGCATTTTATTCAATGATATGTTTGCAATTGCATGAAAAGACGTATTTTTGTGTTAGCTAGAACCATTCAGCATTGAACAAAATACATGTCAATGTAATGTATTAATTTAATAAGTCGATCACACTGACCTTTGAGGTCTGTCATTTCATCGTTTTTGAATGGTGCACTGAACAGTGGTTATACAAAATAAACATAGTTTTACATAGTATACTGACCATCTGGAAAAAACCGAAAATTTTATCTTTTGCATGTATAATTACTTGCAGATCTGTTCCGCAGATGACAACTGAAATCCTTTACTTGTAGCCACAATCATGTCGTCTTTACCTCGGACGTGACATCAGATTTGTATTTGCTGTGAGCAACATGAGTGACGGGGTCCCACTAGTCGAACAGGAAATGCTTATCCTGTCACTTTATTATTATTCAACGTCTGGATCTACCTACAGCAGTCTTGTCTATGATTGTCCTCATTGAAAACCGTGTTTTTATTTTAAACTTTCTGATGGTGAAGTGTAAGGATTAGATAATTTACATGTAACTTGATGATGTCTTGGTGTATAACTAATTTACCAAATCTGCTATTGCATGACACATCAACGTATTTTATCAATGTGTGTGAAGTTTGTGCATGAACTGCTTACCCCTTCCGGAGCAGCTGAACTCATCCCCGGTTTTTTAGTGGGGTTCGTGCTGCACAATATTTAGTTTAATTGATAGACTTTGGGGACTGTCTTTTCTCGTTTTTCTTTTGTTTGGATGACGTCTGACCTTATTCGACTTTAGGTTTAAATGGCCTCTTCGTATCTTCTTCCTTTTTACTGTCCTTATATATTAGGTTTTGCAGACTCAGTTGGTCAAAAATTAGATAAATTTTCACAAGTTTATCAAATGGAAGAGATGAATTCAAACTGCATGCAAACTCAGACAAAGATTTGCATTATAACCATAGTAGAACAGTATGAATTTTCAGATTAGACTAACGGGCCGAAAAATTTGTAAGAATTGAAGAAAGGCTTGTCTCGCTACACGTTAACTCTGATCATTTGAGCCATTTTAATATATCTGTGCCAACATTCCAAAAATAACTAAACACTCAGAATATGGGATGACCAAGTTCAATTTACGATGATACGTGTAGTTCTGACATTCAAATGGTTTGTCGGAGTTTTGAGATGAGCCCATCATTGTAAGCATAATTTTACGGGTTTGTTTTCTTTCTTATACCTATGACGTACCAAGGGGCATTAGCTGACCAATTTATGTTCACTGATTTGACTCAAATTCTTATATTTGACATAACATACTAAATCGTATATCCAAATAAAATAAATAATTAACAATACATGAACTAGCTCGTCATATTGTATCACTGGAAACGTTTGCTTCTGCCTGCTGCTCAGCCTGGAAATAGATTATGATTCGGTTCTTTCCGTGCAATACATTATTTGGAGCGAACAATTCCCAAAAAAGAAATTTTGATACTTTTACTTACCTTGGTCGCTTTTACTCCGCTTAAAAACTGCCACCCCGTGTCATACATAACCAACATAAATAAGATGTGGTATGAGTGCCGATGAGACAACTCTCCATCCAAGTCACAACGTATAAAAAGTAAACAGTTATAGGTCAAAGTACGGCCTTCAACACGGAGCCTTGGCTCACACCGAACAGCAAGCTATAAAGGGCCCCAAAATGACTAGTGTAAAAAAATTCAAACAGGAAAACCAACGGTTCAAATAAAAGGACGCATGATTACGGATTCAAATGAGGGTGAATTATTTACTTGCAAGCCAAGTTAACATCAGCGATTTGTTAGCTTATTTTGACAAAATTGAACCAAACTGTCTGATAATAGCGACATTTTATTCTAATATTCCGCTTTAATTAATGTTTGGGGGAAAAAAGAAGTCAAAACGCCCCTATAAATAAACATTAACGGCGTGGTACATCTGAAACACTGAAATTGCAAACATCGCTGTCTATATTGTGTTCTGTATGAGATATTTTAAGTATATATATATATTACTTGCTTTTATACAAATTTGGTCTCTGAATCCGAAATAGAAAAAAATATAAATTCTGGCGTAATATTAGAAGCAAATTCACAAATAAGACTGCGGTGAAATAGATTTTTATCTCAGATTTCGACCTGTATAGAAATTGATTCTCAGGTGTGACAGTTCATGATATCAACATATATTCAGCTCATCAAAGCGTCATTAAGAAAAAGACAACATATAAACTGGATGACATCTACAATAATCGATATCAGGAGTCTTAGATTTTCCTTCAATTATTGGGTGTGGTTCTACGTCAGTTATAATGGATGATATAGCATCACTGGTTATAGACAATGGGTCGGGTATGTGTAAGGCGGGCTATGGAGGAGATGATGCCCCATCCACCGTTTTTCCATCGATTGTTGGAAGGCCGAAACATCAGGTTTGTCATTTTATTAAAGATTAAACTCTCTAAATTCAATAATTCTGAGATCTGTAAAATAAATGTCTTTATGAGATATAAAATTTGTCCTAAAAAAAACAACAATCGAATGAAGACTAGTATATTATAATTAGAGCAAAAGTTCAAAATATTTTCAAGTTTTAAAAAATTCTGACTGCTGATCATTTCAAACTTGTTTTCATTGATAAAGATAGTCCGCGGAAGCTTTTACAGTTCCACAGGCAAAACGTATGTCAAATGGAATGCATTATGGTTATGAAGAAAGATTTTTTATAATAAGATTTTTTATTATTATCAGCCTTTTCTTCACGCATCATTGTACCTTACTTTATTGCTTGATATTATTAACATCTTTATAGTACACCACTATAAAAGTTTAACTGCCTTCATGGTGCATAGTTTGCTTTAAAAAATGACTTTTTATTACAGAAATCGTCCCATTCCTATATTTAGTATATACTTAAATTTGCGTTATTTTCTAGGGAATAATGATTGGAGCGAACATTCGGGATTATTATGTCGGCGACGAGGCTCAGACCTACCGTGGTGTCCTTTCTTTAACATATCCAATAGAACATGGAATAGTGACGAACTGGGATGACATGGAAAAAGTATGGAACCATACATTTTATCACGAGCTCCGTGTTTACCCGGATGAACACCCCGTTTTGATGACCGAAGCACCTCTCAATCCGAAAGTAAACCGAGAAAAAATGATGGAAATTTTATTTGAAACCTTTAGTGTGCCGGCAAGCTATGTTGCTATCCAAGCTGTGTTGTCATTGTATTCCTCAGGACGCACAACGGGGATAGTACTGGACTCTGGGGATGGAGTAACGCACGCTGTACCGATATATGAAGGATACGCCTTACCTCACGCAACGCTCAGACTTGATTTAGCAGGTAGAGATGTTACCGATTACCTCCTGAAAATTTTAACGGAAAGGGGTTATTCGTTTACAACATCGGCCGAACGAGAAATTGTCAGGGACATCAAGGAAAAATTATGCTTTGTTACAGAAGATTATGATGCGGATATGCTTCGATCCGTTACAACCACGGATTTAGAAACGCATTACGAACTACCAGACGGAGAGATCATATCTGTTGGCAACGAAAGATTCCGCGCAACCGAGTGCCTTTTCCAACCATCCTTTATAGGAATGGAAGCATTTGGAATTCACGAATCTGTATATAATTCAATTGTTAAGTGTGACGTTGATGTTCGGAAAGATCTTTTCACCAATATAGTTTTATCTGGGGGGACGACTCTCTATGATGGGATGTCAGGAAGACTTAAGTCTGATATTGGACATTTAGCTCCGCAAAACATGGCTGTAAATGTAATTGCTCCATCAGAGAGAAAGTATTCGGTATGGATTGGTGGATCTATTTTAGCATCTTTGTCCACATTTCAGGACATGTGGATTGGTAAAAGGGAATATGTGGAATGCGGTAAAAGTATTGTTCATAGAAAATGCTTCTAAAGCAGTGATTTTTTATTTTTGTAAAAAACAGAAGATAACAGCTAATAAGATTGTTCAAATAAATCTGTACTAAATTTTGTTTTGGTGTTCTCTTAAATTATATATTATATTATATTATATTATATCAAATTTCCTTAACTAATGACAATTACGTAATTATCTTACATATTGGTATGGTCTCCGCAAGGCGCTGTCTAACAGAAGTTCATAAGAAAACGTTCTGGTAAATAGCAATAATGAAAACTCTTATAAGTTTTCGTGATTATATTATATCCATTTCTCAAATCGATATTATAAGCAATAAATAGGTCAACTATATTTGGTGTCTAGATGTAAGCCGCCGATTGACCTTAGTTTCATGTTTCATTGGTCAACGTTAGTTTTTGTGATAAGAATAAAAGTACAGAAATGTGGTATGATTGCTTGTATGTAAATCAACTATCCGCCAGTGAGTCCCTGGACGAGTTTGTATATATAGACAACTACTAGTATAAGGTTCTAGGTGACAATTTTCATATACTGTAACTTCTGTAAGCCATACGTCACTACATCTAACGTGTAGAATGATTGCAAGGTGTATATTTCCGCTGTCAGGGTTTGCCTGACCGTGACCTCATTTTCATGGGTCAGTGATAATCAGTGATACATTTAGTAACCCTTGCTCAGTCTTAAAAAACATGATTAGAATAGTTTCCCTTTTCTGTTCTTGAAATTCGTACACCACTTATGTAGCACATTTTCTTGTTTACTATATAGACAGAGCATAATTAGTTGAAGTCATACAGATATTCTTCAATATATACTCGTTAACAAGCAATGTCAAAGTTCCAGTCCGTTTCTCCGGTAAGCCCACTTTGCAGAACACGCTACCTTTTGTATTTATTGTTAAAAAAGAGAGACGAAAGATACCAGAGGGACAGTCAAACTCATAGATCTAAAACAAACTGACAACGCCATGGCCAAAAATAAAAAGACAAACAGACAAATAATAGTACAGATGACACAGCATAGAAAACTAAAGACTAAGCAACACGAACCCCACCAAAAACTGGGGGTGATCTCAGGTGTTCCGGAAGGGTAAGCAGATCCTGCTCCACATGTGGCACCCGTCGTGTTGCTTATGTTATTACAAATCCGGTAAATAGTATAATTCGGTAAGTGACATTCGTGAAAAGGGAAGGATATTGTAGTTACGACATAAGGAACATATTCGATATCATCTGTGAAACGGTTATTCCATAACGGTCAACCAACTCGTGATGGCGTCCGCAAAATTTACGAAGGGATGATTTCAACTTCGCCATTTGGAACTCTTGGTTTAATAGCTTCCTTGTGAGCAGCAATCCTCTATCAAGGAAATCATGATAGGAAACACAAGCCCGGGAATATCGTATCAATTGGGAGACATATACTCCGTATGCAGGCGCTGCTGGAATGTTGCTACATAGAAATGGAAAGTTCACAATTGGGAAGTTGAAATCATCTCTTTTGTCGTAAAGTTTTGTTTTCAACCGACCCTCATTGTCAATTTTTAGATGTAAGTCAAGATATGAGGCAGACTTAACTGTATCTGTAGTATCCTTTATCTCTAGTTCGATGGGATAGATTCGTTCAACATAGTCACCAAATTTTGTATTATTTAGTGAGAGAACATCATCTTTATAGCGGAACGTAGAGTTGAAGGATATTGCTAACTTCTTATCTTTCTTCCTAAGAAGTTCCTGTATGAAGTTAGCCTCATAATAATAAAGAAACAAGTCGGCAAGAAGAGGGGCACAATTGGTTCCCATTGGAATTCCGACAGTCTGTTGAAAAACACGTCCTCCAAACGTAACAAATATGTTGTCAATCAAGAAATCAAGCATCTTGATAATGTCAGTTTCAGAGAATTTTTTGTTTGAATCAGAGTGACTCATTACAAAGTAGGATTTATCCTTCCCCAAGACAAGATACTTGTATCTACGTTCGCCATTCTTTTTAATGAAACAAAGTAATACCAACTCTTTCAATTTGTCTTTTAGTTTGGAATGGGGAATACTTGTGTAAAGTGTAGAAAAGTCAAATGTTTTAAAACTATTGCAAGATGAGAGAGTCTTAGATTGTGTGTACTCTAAAAGATCTTTGTTAATGTGTTCTCGTCCTGAAATAATTACCACGAGACATTAATCAAGCGAAAGTCAACAAATCAATCAACCAATCATTTTTGTAGTCCTACTGTTCAACAAGTATTGAAAACATTTTATAGTCATGAGTTTGCATGCTGATATTTATTTTAGTTCAGTTGAAGCTAGATTGCTTTTGGTTTGATAAAAACAAACAATAAACAATATGAAATTGACATACGACATATAAAATTGAAAAAAGAGAAACTAATAAGGGGGCAATAATAAACCATAAATCGAAGGAAAAAACAGACAGCACCATTGCAAAAAGACAAACGGCGGGAAAAGACCAACAATTATAGTCCATACACAATAGTACACAGTAAACTAAACGTTTGCTGAGCAACACGAATCCCACCAAATACCGTTGGCGAACTCATTTGATGACAAGTAATTGTATAATATCGCTGGTTTAATCCGAAGACTTCACTATATATAAGTTCATACATGTAATTTGACCATCGATACAGACATTGTATGGGTCATTTTCAAAAAAATGTCGAATTTTGAAATTGCAAAATTGATTTAAAGTTACTTATATATATATTCAAACATCCCTCGTCATTAGAAATCAAAACAAACAGTACTTATAGAACAACATATTAAAAGATGCAAACTTGATAATGTCATACAAGAATATATTGAAACATTTTTTGATAGGTGGTGCAATATTTTGTCTCTCCTGTTACCATGTTCAAAAGAAATTTCGGGTTATTTAGAAAAGGTTTCGATAAAATTTAAAGCTTGTTTTTCGTAGCCAATAAGATGGTTTTCAAGAGTAAAAACTTCTAAATATATTCATTCTGTGAAATAATAGATTATTTGCCAATTTTCCATGTGGTACTGAAAAATGCCTCTAAAAATTGGTTTTCAAAGGTTACAAAAATAGCCACCAGTAATGCAAGTCTAAGATAGCAATTCATAATGTTCAGCATTTGTTCTCGCTTTCAAATAAACCCAACATCAAGTTAATCCCTCGCACGTTGGGTTACTTGTGTCTTTATTTTACTGGTAACAGGAACGTACGTTATGATATATCACTATATTAAGTTCTATCCTGTTACCTTTTTGTCTATCCTGTTACCGATAGCTCAGTATTGCACCTGCAAATGCTAAATTACGAAGATTAAAACGTTATAACCTTTAGATGAGTTCAAACAACGAAACATTTCATTATGTGTGCAACTATATGTTATTATAAACTTTTTAAAGACGTTTCTGTTTACTATTGTCTATCCTTTTACTGTAACCATAGCAACCATAGTAACAGGATAGACATAACAGGATAGACAAATTTCTTCATTTTTGAATGCTGTTGTGAAATAACTACTCCCTTTGATGAAGTGATAATATTTTTATGTTGTGATTTTGGTTTCCAACACGTTATTGCACTTTTTGCAAGTATAATATTGGTGTAATTAATCAATATGTTGGTAACAGCATAGACATGCCAAAAAAGTACCCACTATTTTTTTTCACTAAATGTCTTGAAATTTCTTTTTTCAGTCTACACTGTTATACAAGAAACGTGCTGTGTTTAATGTTTAGGTTACTTTGCGCTTTTGAAATCAACACTGACTAGTTCAATATTCATAGAGAGAAAAAATTAACGACTGATTTAAGTAGCGGTAACAGGATGGACATGAACTTCATGTACGCTGATTGAATATAGTTTGTAGAAAAAATCTTACATATAATTATAAAGAAGCTACGATTTTGCGTTAGAGTTATTATTTACGTTCTAAAAAAGTCCCTTTTGCAGATATCAAGGCGATCAGAAAATAGGAAAAAATCATTTGAAATGTGTTACTCGGACACTGTACGCACATAAATTACGCAAAAATCGGACTTAAATATATTTTTATCTTATCAAAATAGATCTAAATCGTGTTTATTATTAATGTTCTGACTAATAAATCCTACAAACTTTCATTTAAACACTACAACTAAATTTTCCATTAGAAATAAAATTTTTAGCATGGGTGTACTGAAAATTCGACATTTTCTGAAAATGACCCTATGCCCTATCATGACTCTGAATAAAACCCTAATCCGAATGTTTCAAGTTTCAAATTACAATTATATTTATCATCATAATTGCTTAACAATACTTGTTTCAAGTCTATAAAGGAATAAGTATGTTTGCAGAAATATATAAATTCAATTTCCTTTTTCTCTTTATTCCATTATGGATAGATTACAAAAGATGGTTTTTTAATATTTGCAAAAGTGAAACTTTTCCATATAGAGCCCCAATTTCCTGGAAAGATTTTTATTTTGTCCAATGAAATTGCAGAATCGTAGTTGCGACCATATTAGGTAACATTACAGAGCGCCACCTGTTTTAAATTCATCAAAAAGTTGCCACGCGGGAAGGAACAAATCATACATCATGGACGACGACGTTGCAGCAATCGTAATTGACAATGGATCTGGGATGTGCAAAGCTGGATTTGCCGGAGATGATGCCCCAAGAGCAGTTTTTCCATCAATTGTTGGACGTCCTCGTCATCAGGTTTGCATTTGAGACCTTACAAGTATTTTCAAAACTCAGAAACTGAACAATCATAAAAAGTAAATTGCTTACTAAAATTAAAAAAAAAACACGAGTAAGTTGACTTGATGTCATCAAAAGTAAAAAAGAAACACCAGTTTATCTCATAAAAGAACATATTTTGATTGTCATTTGTAAAAACAGTGAATTATCCCCTTTCCATTGCCGTATTTGACCTAGAGTTATCCCCCTTTGTCGCCATGCTGAAGGGCAACGTGCTCAAATTCCTTCATAACTCAACAAGATACGCTTTACTTGAGAATAGAGAGATTTTCCTTAAAAATGTTCATGTCTTTTAGCCTTGTATAATACGTTACTGCGATCTGTGATTACCAAAGACCTTTTTTCAGACTTGCACCCTTGATTTTCTAGGGGGGAGGGTTGTTGTTAAAAAATTGAATATTCTGGCCTGAATATAGTCCAAATAATTATGACGTCTTGGAAGGCTATTTTAAATTTTTGCTTTGACGCCGTAAGGCGTCAAAGAAAAAAACATAATAGCCTTTAAGGCGTCAAAGAAAAATAATATAATAGCCTTTCAAGACGTCATAATTATTTGGACTAGCCTGAATAGAGCTAAAACAATGATTAATCTTGCCTAAGATAGAATAATAATGTATTTTAATTTTGCAGTGACCTTCGTGGGAATTTTGACTACTTAAGCAAGTTTATCAGATTTCGATTTCAGTCTATAGTCTTGAAAGGCTATTTTAATTGTTTGCTGTGACGCCTTACTCAATACTACGTCTTTGGACTAATTTCAGTCATACTGTTCAAAAGCTAAGTTCTAACCTCTCGCATACAGAAAACATGAACTCTATTGAGCTTTCAAATCATCATATTACAAACAAAACATTAAAACATGCAAGTTTAAAAAAGCAAGCATATTAGTCACACAAGAACTACAAAATCAAAGCAAAACCATGTTTTTCCAAGCAAAATCTTGAATCAGCCGAGATATGCAGGACGCACTGATTCCAAATTTCTGCCTCTCATCCCCAAACTTTCAGTCTGCCCATATACAATTTGCTCTACTATCCGTATTCAGTGTGAACCCCTGCTCATTGCCATCAAGATGTAATCCAACTCTGACCTCAGTGACTTGTTTTCAGTTTTGATATTTTCTGATGTCAGAAAATAGGGTAACGACGCCAGGGCAGGAATGGACTACATCAATTTGATTAAGCGTCATTTTCATGCAGAGTTTGATTGAGGTAACACATGTGATCTTAATGAACATGCTTCGATTGTAAACTAAAAGATATACATGTCATAAATACATTAAGATTGAGTGCTAATCTAGTCCAAATAATTATGACGTTTTGTACGGCTTTTTGATAAAAAAAAAATTTGGACGCCTTCCGTCGTAGGAAGGCGTAACAGCAAAAATAAAAATAGCCTTTCTAGACGTCATAATTATTTGGACTTCTAATCAGAAAATTTCTGAAAGCAACAACCCAAAAAGACCAAACGCAGAAAAAAACATGATAAATAGTTGATTTATCATTGTATGCAGCTTTGTCCAGCTAAATTAAATACGTGCCAGTCATCTGTAAAATAAACTTTAATAGAACGATATTGATTTATTCACGCACCGCCTCGTCACATCAATTATTCAATTACAGACTAGGACTAATTTCCCCTGAATTTGTTTCATGGTTGATTGATTAATTGTTGGTTGCTTAACGTCCAGTGGCAAATATTTCATGCAGGTTCAGGACGATTTTTTTTTCATTCATGTGGTTAAAATGCGAAAGCTGATTTAAACCTACCTTTTAGTGAAATATGAATAATAATGAGTCTGAACAACTTTTCGGATTTTAAAACAATTTTCGATGCATCCATAAAATCTAAATGATCCATAAGATATTTTTGCATCCAAGAACATGCTTAACCAAAATGAATTATTATATATATTGTAGACAATGCATATTTTGCTTCCGATTGAATTTAGATTTTGGTAATTAAAGAATGTCTTCGTTCACACGACACAGTTAGAACTAGAGTGGTGTCCAAAATAAACCCGCCGTTAAACATTGAAAACTTTATCTTTGCAGTGTTTGTCTCGTTTTCAAAAGGACGCTTAGTATTAATAAATAGTTGTAAATTCACAAGAAAGCGTTCTGGTAAATAATGATATAAACAAAAATAGATTGAAAAAAAAACATTACCATGCACTGTTATCATTTCCTAAATACATGTATAGCAAACGACGAGTAAATCGTACTATGGAAGTTTTGTTTAAAATTGGTTAAAAATGTTGCTATGCGATTAAATTCTTCGGGTAACAACCTCAATGCAGTCTTCACGATAAACTTTGGAATCCACAGTCCCGAAGCTCAATTTTGCGAAAATTTAAGTTAAGATTCTGTTGGTCTGTAGAGAAAATTTTTGACCGGCACGTTATCAATTTTACAAGCCAGTGCTAGTGGGCCTGTGGTTGAGGGTGAAGATATATTTTCTAATGGTTGTGTATATCATTGTAACATGCCATTTATCCGTATATGTATGCAGCTAGATTGATAAGTTCAGAGAAAATGACAATATGTAACAGATTTTTAAATTTCACTCATTATTTTCAGTGTAGCAATTAGCTCTATAAATAACCAAAATAAGGACATTATGTATTTGTATGTATATTTCAATTATCATAATTAAACTGTTAACTCAAGTTCTTAAAAAATGTACGATTATCATAAGGTTTAGAAACAACCTTTAATCAATATGGTTATCAGCGTAAATAATATATTGTCGCCTTTTTCATAAGAAGAGTCACTTTTCTATTGTTCTCGCGTCATCGGTTTTCCAATATACTCGAAATTTGCGAAACTCGTTCAAAATTGCAGTTTTGAGACATCTTTAGGCCTTCATAATTGGGCTCTATATTCAGAAAAACGTCATCATGTTGCAACTAGAAAGAGTACATATGAAGTGTTGAAACTGTAAGTTTAAGTAAAGATTTAAGAATATTTCGCAAATGGGTGATGTGTGAAATAATTTCAGGGGAAATTGACCCTACCTTTTCAACTAAAGAAATGCATTTCATATTTACTTCGTTATAATATGAAACCTTGTTTCCTTTATGATATTTATTAGAGCTATTTTCTTAATGCTTGTAGTTTAAAGGTTTGGTGCCTTGCTTGCTTTACTTGTAAATGTTTGCTCAAGAATTGTAATTATGATTGACATCTGCAATCAATAGAGGCGGGGCTTCAGCTTGTATACGTTATACTTATATGTTATTGGATGTTAAGTGTAATCTACGGAAGCCATTTATAGGGCCATGCTAATTTACCTTATCCAATTTGATATAACAAATTATTAATTTGATATAACAGATTATCAATTTGATATAACAGATTATCAATTTGATATAAAAATTATTAATTTGATATAACAGATTATCAATTTGATATAACAGATTATCAATTTGATATAACAAATTGTAAATTTCTCTACCAATAGTATGATTTAATTATAATAATGATTGATTGATTGAAAAATTGTGTAACCCAAATTGGTGCATTTTTTGTATTGATTGATTGTTTATCTGACGTCCAGTGACAAATATCTCATTGGATGCATATTCAAAACTCTGTTAACAGGTTTAATGTTTCTGAACCCCCCCTTTTTATCCGTTATTTGAGGCAGTTTTGGGGACTAGTTTCTCTATTTAGTACATGGGGCCTGGTGTCTTAGAACGAACGAATATAATAGTAAAAAAGAGGATCAATTTATATTGCACATTTTCTAGTCAGAACGAAATGAATAGTTATATTGAGATATTGGTGTTTCTAGGAACATAGGAACATGCAATGAAAAAAAAATGCTTCCCCTTCTTAAAATAGCCTGGCATGTTTCTTTATCAATTTATTTAAAATAGGAACATGCAAAGATTGATTAAACATCCTAAAATTCTTCCTTGCATTTTTCTTTATAGATTTGTTTCAATATCTATTTTTGATTTGGAAACATTTTATTCAATATAAAGACCCACGCGCGAGATCTAGAAGGATTGTGTCGTCCCGTGATGCTCGGATATATACGTCTTCAGTTTTAATTTCTGTTGAACAAATCACACGTGTATAATCTGAGCAGCTTAATAACTGTGTATTTATAGGTTAGGATCGCAGATCATGAGCAATGATAAAAAATTTAGGTCTCTATCTCTTAATAGTTTTAGCGTTTCACTTGTATATCCTTTCTGTCAAAAAGAGAAGGGGGAAACCACAATCAATGCATAAGTAATTTGATATATCTAATTTACATTGTGTTATATCCAATTAATAAACTGTTATTTCAAATTATCATAATTTGTTATATGAAATTGATAATCTGTTATATGAAATTGATAATATGTTATATCAAATTGATAATCTGTTATATCAAATTGATAATCTCATTCTGTTGTATCAACTTGAAATTAATAAATTGTTATATCAAATTGGAAAAAAGTAAATTAGCATGGCCCTAAAAGGTTTCCGTAGTACTCATTAATGCAGAGTATAATGTATGCAAGCTGAAGCCCCGCCTATCTATTGATTATAGTTGTCAATCTTAATTACAATGCTTGAGCAAACATTTATACAAACAACGCAAGCAAACCAACTAAACCTTTAAACTACAAGCATTAGGAAAATAGCTCTAATATCATCATCGAATATTATTCATTGAATCAATGTTGACCCTTATACCAATGCAAGCGAAAGATTTTAAGACACGAATAGACGTATTTACACTTGTATGCAAATTTGTCCGCCATTACGTAAAATCACACAGGTTCCCGTAAACTTTGACATCATAATTCAAAACATTTGACGTCACAATTAAAAAGTGATTGTTGCCTGACGTCAAAAGGTGATTCGGAGTAGATCTAAGGTCATTCGGAGGCAAAATATAGCTAAATACCAAAAGTGTAAATACGTTTATAAGAACACACAAAAATAGTTTAATAATAACATAACACTATTTTTTTCAAAAAATAATTGGACTAAATCTATACAAGAGTGAACTCGCCGAAATGTCTCGCCTGCTTTACTTGATATGACAGAATTCACATTGAGAATTTCATATCAAGATCTTACTACCAGTATGAAAAAACCTTAACCTAATTTCATCACAAAAAACTTAACTTAGCTGATCAATGAACCATGATAACCCATTCACGGCCAGGAATTTTGCCAAACGGATGACACGAGAACATTAACTTTGTAATGCGCTTCTTCTGAACAATAAATGCAAATTGAAAAAAAATCGCATTTCCACTTTCTCAATTAATAAGATTTTACAGTGACTGACTGTAGGGAACTTCTTTTGTGACAAATTATATCAAAATTACAGAAAACTTCATCAGCTCTATTGCCTCTAACTCAAAATATGGATAATTTTACGTGGAGGGGGTCTTGTCGTTTGACAGCTTCAGACATACTCATTTTTGACCTTTTCCAACTGGACCAAACCTCTACTTTACCTTAATAATCGAGACCCAATTTTATTTACGGTGTAATTTCATCCCCCTACCTGGGACATAATGTGTTAGTATAATAGTCCCAGTCCCTACTTACTATTTGATACATAAAACATAAAGAAATACATTTGAAAGGTTTTTGTAAAATTTGCAAGTAAAACACTGTCACACTAGGGATACAATTTGTAAGACAACAAAAGTCAAATGACATTAACTGTGTTCCGGACCAGGTACAACTTTAATATGACCATTCTATACACCAAATATAAATAAGAAGATGTGGTATGAGTGCCAGACATAGTTCATTTATGACCTCGAAGATAAGGTCAAGGTCAGATAAACTGTGAAACTTTATCAAACAAATCTCAATCTGTAAACATATTCTGCATAATCACTCTTAAGCAGTCTTGGTTTTCTCGTTTCAATTGTTTTACAGTTATAGCTTGCTATGCGGTATGGGTTTTGTTCGTTGTTGAAGGTCGTGCAGTGACATTATAGTCATCTACGTCATTTGGTCTCTGATAGATAGTTGTCTCATTGGTAACTATACCACAATCTCATAATTTAGAACAGGCACATACATATCATTGAAGTGGCGGGGCTATTAACCTTGATTTTTGAGATCTCAACCCTCCCAGACCTCTTTTTAATCTAGATCAGTAGATGAACAAAACGAACATGAAAGAACATAAAATACAGGAAAAGCACTTAAATCTAGAATAATGGAATAATTGGTAACACAGTAAATAGAAAAATTAAACAAAAGTTATCTGCAACAACTCATATAAATATAAATATAAATAAGAAGATGTGGTATGAGTGCCAACGATACAACTATCCATCAAAGTCTTGGCTCACACCGAACAGCAAGCTATACAGGGCATCAAAAAGCCTTCTTTTGTAATGACAAAGGATAATATGCTAGATAGACTTTTAAGTTAGATATTAGTACTGGAAGTGTGATGAGATGATTAAAGCTGTAAATGTTCTCCTTGACAACATTTATGTACGTTACGGCAATAAAGTTAATAGATAGGCTGTAGGTATTCATATGGACACCAACTAAGCCCCTTTAATGATAGACTTGTTCCTGTATTGTTATGAATCACAGTTTACGGTAAAACTTAGTGAAGAACCGTTTAAATTTCATTTGATCGATAAACTCAACAACACTTACCGTAAGACTACCGAAATTTACACAAAGGATTTTATTTTATATATTAAATCAACAAAAACAACAATAATCGTCCTTTCCAGATTAAGATATTAACACGGGAAAATAAACAAAAATTAACGCAAAAAGACGATTTGTCGTTCCCTATTGTTAATTTTCTTTTTTGGACGTCACGGTAATGTTCCTGTAGTGCCATCCACATCAAGGCACAACCTAATTTTACGGTGATGTCGTTTATCGAGTCCGTAAACTTAGATACGATCCAGATAAACGTATCCATCCCTTAAATAAACTTTTTAAAAAGCTACCAATTTAACACTGTAAAGTAGGTCTTTGAATATTGATTTTGCTATCAATAGATTAAAACCAAACTTAATATTATTGCTATACACATATGATATGAACATTCACGGTCCCACATTTTGCCGATACCTATGATTTTTTGGCATGGCACACACGATTATGTTTTCTCAAACTGAATGACGCCTTTACAATAAATCCATTGGATGTTGGATGTGAACTATTTAATATTTTAGTCTTAAATACATGATTGATTTTCAATGGTTGTTGTTGCTGCAAGTACTCTTAGATCTGTACTTTGCGTCTTCTTATTAGTTGTTTTGTGCTATGTATCGTTCTGATGATATACGCCATTTCCAACTGATTTTGATAGTTTATGTTGTGCTGTTACACCACTGTCACAGGTTAGGGAGAGGATTGGGAGCCCGAAAAAAATTAATCCCCGCCACATTCTGTATGTGTCCGACACAAGTCAGGAGCCTATAATTCAGTTTGTTGCCGTAACCTATTTGTTTTTCATTAATTGTTGATCCATTGTTTTGAACAAAAATCAAACCGTAGGTTTTCTCGTTTAAATTGTTTTTTATTTGTCATTTTGGGGCTTTTTATAGCTTGTTTTTCAATAAGGGTCTTGCCCATTGGTGAAGGCAGTACGGTGACATATAGTTGCTTATTTTTACGTCATTTGGTTTCTGGTGGAGAGTTGTCTCTAACATTGACAATCATATCTAATCTTATTTTTTATATAGGTAGTATTTAACATTTTTGTAATCCGTTTCTTCATATTTTTTCAGGGAGTTATGGTCGGAATGGGCCAGAAAGATTGTTATGTTGGAGATGAAGCACAAAGTAAAAGAGGCATCCTCACTTTGAAATATCCAATTGAACATGGTATCGTCACAAATTGGGATGATATGGAGAAGATCTGGCACCACACATACTACAATGAACTGAGAGTAGCACCAGAGGAACACCCATCATTGCTCACAGAAGCTCCGCTCAATCCAAAAGCCAACAGAGAAAAGATGACGCAAATCATGTTTGAAACTTTTAACTCGCCTGCCACATATGTAGCCATCCAAGCCGTTCTGTCTTTATACGCGTCTGGAAGAACCACAGGGATAGTGTTAGACTCTGGCGATGGTGTCACACATACGGTTCCAATCTATGAAGGTTATGCACTTCCTCATGCTATCCTCCGTTTAGATTTAGCTGGACGAGATTTAACCGATTATCTCATGAAGATCTTAACAGAGAGGGGGTATTCATTCACAACTACCGCTGAAAGAGAAATTGTAAGAGATATAAAGGAAAGGCTTTGTTATGTGGCTTTAGATTTCGAACAAGAAATGTCCACCGCGGCGTCGTCATCGTCACTAGAAAAGAGTTATGAACTACCAGATGGACAAGTTATTACAATTGGAAATGAAAGATTCAGATGTCCGGAGTCTGTACTTCAGCCATCCTTTTTGGGAATGGAATCGGTCGGAATTCATGAAACTACGTACAACTCTATAATGAAATGTGACGTGGATATCCGAAAGGATCTGTATGCAAACACCGTTTTGTCAGGAGGGTCCACAATGTATCCAGGCATTGCCGACAGAATGCAGAAAGAAATCACTTCTTTGGCACCAAGCACCATGAAAATTAAAATCATTGCACCTCCGGAGAGAAAGTATTCCGTATGGATAGGAGGATCGATCTTAGCATCACTCTCGACCTTCCAGCAGATGTGGATCAGCAAAGAAGAGTACGACGAAGCAGGACCAAGTGTCGTTCATCGAAAATGTTTCTAAACTGTAATATTATCTTAAGATATGCCAGTGTTATGCATATATGACCGATATTAAATAACAGTAGATATTGATAATGATTATGAAATGTTATACAAATTATTAAACTGTAAACATTTAGAATGAATTATGTTACAAATTGTATTGATGTGTGACATTGTTTTAATTTTTTGTGTTCCAAATGTTCTTTTGAAATATTAGAAATTCACTTGACGGTGGTTTACAGTTATTATACAGAAATATTTAAGGCTTACTAAAAAAAATGGGTAATAAAATCGTCACGATAAGCAAACGATGAAGAAAACATTTTGGAGAGGGGACGTCGATAGGCCATTATCCTTACAAGTATTAAGCAAAACCTGGATCTGTAACGCATCATTACACTGTAAGTTGGGTTTACTATCGTTTTAATTAAGTGACAAGACTGTAACAAGTCATTGCAACCTAGATTGATGCACAATACACTTACAACAATATGATAAACAGATGCAAACAAACAACACTAAGAAATAAAGAACGAACTGTTTTTAAGGAAATTCCTTTCGGATGTAATGTTTCATTGCAATCACATTTTTCATATTACGAAAACAATAGGTATCATTTCCGTATTTATTCCGTAAAGCATATGTTCTAGTTTAATTTTTGATACAATTTCAGATTTAAAAAAAGCATATTACATTTGCATATATTAATCCGCTGTTAATACTTATCAATTCTTTTATTGTTATTAGCATAACGTCCAGCGGCAAATATTTCATGAATAATCAGGATGAGATGACATGTCCGCACAAAAGCAACTGTCCAGACGAACATGGTGAAAAATTGCCCCTATCCCTTAGAATTTTTTTCAAGATATTGAGAGACAAGTCGAAAAACACCTTTTTATACCCACGCAACTTTGTTGCGTAGTGTATAGTGTTTTTACCCGTCAGTCCTGTTCTTGTCCACGCAAAATCTCGGAAACTACACTACAGAATTTCATGAATTTTTTTTAAATAAAGACAAACTATGGATTGGAGATGTCCATATCGACAGAAAATTGTGATTCAATTTTTTTTCTAGGAGTCATGCCCCTTTGAACTTAGAATGTTTCGCCTAAAATATACTTAAGTAACAGTGTATCATCGAAACTTTGTAGACAATTAGGACGTACTATGTAGATGTGCATATCGACAAAAATTATGATTCGATGTTTTTTCTAGGAGTTATGCTCCTTTGAATTTAGATTTTTCGGCCATGATTTACTACTGCAACAGTTTGTAAGCGCAATTCCTCTGAAAGCCCAAAACAAAATGTCATGAAACTTTGTAGGTAATAAGGACATATCATGTAGATGTGCATATGGACAAACAATTTTGATTCAATGTTTTTTTCTTCTAGGAGTTACGCCCTTTTGAACTTAAAATTTTGACCTAATTAAACTACTACAACAGTTTGTCAGCGCAACTCCTCTGAAACTACACAACAGAATTTCACAAACTGTAGTTAATGAGGACATAATATATTTATGTAGATGTGCATATCAACAACAATTTTTTATCAGTTGACTTTTGTAAGAGTTATGTGTCTTTGAACTTCGGAATCATGGGATACTTTGTTTGCCCAGTGACAATGTCGGGTATGTAAGCCTGCTCACAAAGGTTCTTTTTAATTGGTTCTTATTTTTTTCCCGCGCGACGCATTGAAGGGGACATAACTTACACTCAAAGGTTATCATGTTGAACGAATTTATCCCATCGAACTAGAGATAAAGGATACTACAGATACAGTTAAGTCTGCCTCATATCTTGACTTACATCTAGAAATTGACAATGAGGGTCGGTTGAAAACAAAACTTTACGAGTTGGTTGACCGTTATGGAATAACCGTTTCACAGATGATATCGGATATGTTCCTTATGTCGTAACTACAATACCCTTCCCTTTTCACGAATGTGACCTACCGAATTAGACTATTTACCGGATTTGTAATAACATAAGCAACACGACGGGTGCCACATGTGGAGCAGGATCTGCTTACCCTTCCGGAGCACCTGAGATCACCCCCAGTTTTTGGTGGGGTTCGTGTTGCTTAGTCTTTAGTTTTCTATGTTGTGTCATCTGTACTATTATTTGTCTGTTTGTCTTTTTATTTTTGGCCATGGCGTTGTCAGTTTGTTTTCGATCTATGAGTTTGACTGTCCCTCTGGTATCTTTCGTCCCTCTTTTATCAAACTTGTATAAAAGGTTTACATCAGCAATGTTTCGGATAAAATCAAAAATCACTGCAGATTAACTATTTTTAAAAGAGTAATGCCCTTGGAAATATTGTTTAAATAGAAAATTGCACAATAAGCGCTTTCAAGCCTACAATTTCTTTAAATATTGAGTTTTTTAAAGAAAAAAAAAATCAATATTGCCCTTCGACAGATAAAATATGTGCAGCGCAGGGGACACTGGAACTCTCTTCCTTTATGAATTTGTTTAAATAATCGCTTGAATTCTAACAAGTTTTATTTTCCCGTCGAAGATGTTGTTATTATGGTATGCAATAGTCCATCCGTCTGTATGTCTTTTTTCGTTATATTATCTCGAAAAGAAAAGAAAACACTACACATAAAACTGAATTCTTTAAGATCAAGCAACACGAACAGAACCAATAATCCGCGATGAATTTATGTGCTCCCCGGTTGGGCAAGCAGGTCCTGCAGATAGCAAATTAAACAGTATAATGATAGATTGGGGGTCGGGTCTAAATAAAAATCGATTGACTTGTTTAATGATTTGCCAAAATGTAGTTTATACATGCTATTTTCAAAAATATAATACAAAATGAAATAATAGGTATGATTGCCAATGAAACAACTACCTAACAGACCAAGTGACGTTTAAGCATATATAGGTCACGGAGCTTTCTTTTCAAGCGATAGGTTTTGCAAAATTGATAGATTTTTGTACAGATTATGCATGGGAAAAACTTGTGTGGATAGAAAGAGAACTAAGCAATAGAAATTAGAAATATCTGAAAATAGCTCTTATCAAATGTAAAAATCAAAATAGGAGTCGCGGAACGTTTTCCGACTACTAACAAAAATAGATGAATAAAGGTGGTATATAACAATACAGGGAGATAACTTTTTAAAATCAGCTAAACGTTTTAATCACGTTCTATTGTTAAGGAAGTATTAAGCTTCGCAAATGATCAAAATCAATGTTTGTCAATCTGCTATATATCCAATGAAATTTGTTGGATAAAGTGTGTGGTTCAAGTTTTTTGAAATTTTTATATTTTTGTCAAAGGGTCAAAGTAAAATACTTTGTCAAAATTTTATGAAAATTAAACGAGCCAAAATAATTTCAGTCAAGGTGTTTGGTACCACCTTAACGGTTAGTTCCTTTATAAAAGTAATTTAGTTGAGTTATCTCCCCTAAGTTAAATGGATACGTTTTTAAAAAAATAATTAAGAGAAAATATTAATTCTACATTTGTAAAGCAGTCGTAATAATAAGATAAACACATGAATTTCATTCGTATCTCAAATTGGCATCTATTATTAAAGATGATGATCTAGACTGATTGTTTTCTTCTATTTTACAATCTAAGATGATGGAACTCAAACGATCTACCATAAATAATGTTACTGAAAGCAAGCTCAAAGTACTTATCTTTTTGATGAGAACTGTTATTATTTCCACACTGAGCATTACGATGAGTGGCTCACCAGATTTGAGAATAGAGCAGTTGTGTGTTTATCCTTTATACCAAGATTACATATTGCCGTTTTTTTTCCCAGAATTAGCCATCTTGACTCCAGCAAAAGAAAATTAATTAGCTCAGCATATCTTTCTTTAATAGACCATGGCCAGAACGATGTAGGCACTAGCATTTTCAAATATGAAAAGTAAAAAGTTATCTTGTAGCCCCGAACGTGTTACTACAGAAAATTTTTCAGTAGCCCGCTATATCACTGCTTATCTTATTAAGGTGACGTTTTAGTATGTCAGGGTCCTTACCCTCAGCTGTCATTCTGCAGTTTGATTTAACATCATGTTCTCTTTACTTATTATTTTGTCCCTCTTTCGATGCAACGCGGAGCAGGGGGCATATCAATACCGAGAGTCTCCGTCCGACCGGTATTGTATGCACTCGCATTTCTAAAAAAAAAAAAAAAACAATGAATGGCCTGATTTTTTGACAAAACAATTTACGAAATTAAAATATGACACAGAATTGCACGCTCATGACTTCGAACAGACACATAGAATGTGGCGGGGTTAGACATGTTGGCGAGCGTTCAACCCACCTAAACACGGGACAGTGGCGAAAGAACAAACTGTAAAGGCTTTACTAATCAGTTAGGTACGAAGCACAACACAAACCATTTAACATAAAGAAATGACACGAAGTGCGAGTCTAAGAGTACTTGCAGTTGATGAAAGCTTGTTCAAAGCCAATTACAACTAATAAACAAATCTAAAGTATCAATATTACACAACAACTGGGTAATGTAAAGACGTCATGAACAGTCTGGTAAAGCTTGACCTTGTGCAATGCCAAAACATAAGCACATAATATGAGGGGCATGATGGAGGGGGGGGGGGTCTCATCACGATTCACGAGTTGATTTTTTTGTCAATCACGATTCACAGAAAATAAATTTCCATGATCACGGATCACGAAAATATAAAAAAAAAAAAAAAAATCTGTAGAAAAACGGATCACGATAGCGAAAATGCGCCAATCACGAAGAACGAAAATAACCCATCAGGCCCCTCATAATATCGACAGAATGTAGGGCCATAAGTTTTCATAAATGTACAGCAATACAAACCTAGTAATATTTTTATGAATAACAACCAACATCAATGTTAGTAACAATAAAAAATATGTCTAAAGACCTTATTACGGTTTGAAACCGATATCCTTTAAGAATAAGTTTATCGAAAGGATTAATGAGTATGAGTTTATATTAATCCGATTATAGTATCTAAATTTACAGGCTTTATAAACAATAGTACCGTAAATATAAGGATATGGTATCCCCTTTTTGATAAAAATTCTACAATACAGCCAAATTTCAAAATCAAATCTATGTATGCGGGAAATAATTTAGTCAAGACAAGGGCATGGCAAACAAGTAACGAAATATACACACCGTAAGGAACAAAGGAACATCACCATAAAAAAAATTAACGTCTCTTTCTGGTTTGATTTCTCTGCTTATACTAAAGTTTTATAACAGCAATGCATAGGGTGAGTTCGGAAATTTGAACCGATTAATAATTTCTACAAAAGTAATGGTAAATGTATGGAACGCCATAACTGCCTTATGGTACTTCCTTCTTTATCATGATGAGGTTTTTCTTTATTATGATGAGGTTTTTCATTAGCCTTTTCTCTATTATGATGAGGTTTTTCATTATTATGATGAGCTTTTTCTCTATTATGATGAGCTTTTTCTCTATTATGATAAGGTTTTTCTCTATTATGATGAGGTTTTTCTTTATTATGAGGAGGGTTTTCTTTAATATGATGAGGTTTTTCTCTATTATGATGAGGTTTTTCTCTATTATGATGAGGTTTTTCTTTATTATGATGAGTTTGCTTTCAAGCTTATAAATCATCTATATCATGTCCTTTTCCAAGTTTGTGATATATATAGTCGCTCGCCAAAACAAAATGACCACCATAGTTAAAATTATACCATAGGTATAGGTGTCTGACACCCTAATTTTTGCAAATTACTCAAAAACAGTATGAGATATCAAAATTCTGGCAAAGCTAAATTGATCAGCACATTAAGATCTACCTATGCCTAATTTTTCAGGTGGTTGGAAATCCTATCTTGGTAGGAGTTATGATCCTTTATTTCCATTTTTTTCCTGAATTTTCTGTTATTTTTGGTAATATCTTGGGAACCATAATTACTAGACTCAAAATTAAAATTGAAAAATGTTCAGCTCATAAAGATCTACAAAAATATCTGCAGTGGCTAAATTGTCAGATTTTATGTTTAAGAGTTATTTCCCTTTAAATAACTAAATTTGATGATTTTCACATACTTTTGCATATATCTTGAACACTATTAGAGCCAAAATTATAATTGGAAATTGTTCAACTCGTTAAAATCTAAATACTAAATTGTCAGATTTTCTGTTTAAGAGTTATCTCTCTCTGAATACTGAACGTCGTCCAATAGTATTTATACATGTGAGCGATTCAGGCTCTTAATTGTAGAATCCAGGCAATGTTGTGTTTTTTTCACTCGCCTGCAACGAAAGTTGCAGATAGCAGGGCACCATTTTTTTATTTGATTTTTCCATTAAGCAATATTATGATAAATTTCATTTGTAAAAAAAAACTAGCAAAGTCCTTTATTTAAAAAGAATGAGTTCAGTGAAACGAGCAGTCTTAAGGGGCAAAATGAAAACTTAACTAAATTTTTATACCATATTTTTGTTATCAATGCAAAGATGAAGTTCTTTGTTAAAAAAAAGTCCTAACCTAATATTGCGTTCACACTCCCTTTTAATGTTCACTTATTAAACATGCTGTGGTTGTATGATCCTGTTTTACCAGCCCTTCATTTGCTTGCATTTAGTTATATTTGTTTATGTTTTGTTCTATCTAAATATGGGAGGGACATCCAATGTTGATCTCTCTAGTGTTCATCTAGTCACAAAATATACTTGAGTATCTTAATATTTGTTGCCATATTTTTTTTTAATTTGTTCAATAAAAATATTTTATCTTTATGTTTTGTATTCCTCCACCAACTCTTTTTATCCTATATCAAATGATTCTGATGTAATCTGAGTTGTCACCCTATGCAGATATTTAATTTTACCCAAAATGCTAAAAAAAATGTAAGCCCCAAAATGACCTTGACCCATGACCTTGAAAATCAATAGGGTTAAAGGTCTTGCTATGGAAATCCATTGTACTAAGTTTAGTTGAAATCCATTGAGAGATGTTGATTGTAGAGTGTTCATAAGGATTTCTGCTGAAAATTTAAGTCCCATAACGACCTTAACCTTTGACGCATGGCCTTGAAAATCAATAGGGTTCAAGGTCTTGTTATGGATATTCATTATACCAAAATGATTGATATCAATTTAGCAATGTTAATCATATCCAGAAATCAACGCCACTTTGCTTATTTGAATATTATACTAAAGAAATCGGATACGGGTCACGGAAATTATATTGAAATGATAGGGAATTTTGAAAAAAAATGTCTGTTTTAACTATAATTTAAGTGATAGACAGGTTGCCGGGACAGAAAATAAATATACACAACAATATACACCATTTAAACGAAACATAATGACTGTCGTTGCAAAAATCAAGGTTCTTGAGCTATTTTAAAAATCGAAGCGAGAGGCTTTTAACATTGCAGTATAAAATACAGGCTAAAATGGCTGAAACGTCAAATTTGCAAACCTCGTGTTGAAAATTGGCTGACAAGGTTATTACAAAAACAGATTGCGAGGATGAAACTTGAAACTTGAATGTCCAAAGAATAAGCAAGTCCAAACCTTGTATGTGTAGTCGTTGAACTCTAGGTTCCCACGTAAAGTTAAAATTCCCCTATTTCAAGAAGAATAAACTCACGAAAACACGAAAAACTCACCAAATTCGCGTTCATTGTTTTGATTTTGACCGCCTGACAACTTTACGGAAATATCAGAGTGATTATAAACAAGGACTCTGTGACGGGCAACTTATAATATCCGTGTTTTAAAGATTTTAATGTATCAAGCCAGTCCAGTTCAAACTATTTGGTACAATTGGGAATTCTCATTTACATATTATGAATATTAATTAGCAAAAGTACTACTAATTTCTGGCTATGTTATATAGTGTTCACAAGGATGATATTCGATGAAAAATTCTAAGTACCAAAATGACATTGACCAATGACCTTGAAATCATTAGGGTTCAAGGTCTTGCTATGGAAATCAATTGTACTACGTTTGGTTGACATTCATTGAGAGATTTTAATTCTAGAGTGGCTGTGTTAACAAGGATTTCCGCTGAAAATTTGAAGTCCCATAACGACCTTGACCTTTGATGCATGACCTTGAAAATCAATAGGGTTCAAGGTCATGTTATGGATATTCATTGTACCAAGTTGGTTGATATCCATTTAGCAATGTTCATTCTATAGTGTTCACAAGGATGATATTCGCTGAAAAATTCTAAGTCCCAAAATGACCTTAACCCATGACCTTTAAAATCAATAGGGTTCAAGGTCTTGCTATGGATATTCATTGTACCAAGTTGGTTGATATCAATTTAGCAATGTTAATTCTATAGTGTTCACAAGGATGATATTTGCTGAAAAATTTTAAGTCTAAAATGACATTGACCTTTGACCCATGACCTTAAAAATCAATAGCTTTCAAGATCTTGCTATGGACATTCATTGTACCAAGTTTGTTTGAAATCCAATAAAGGATGTTGGTTCTAGGGTGTTTACAAGAATTGTTACGGACGGATGGAGGCGTTCCTATACGTTGGCGAGGGGATAAAAAACGAACCCCGAAAAATTGGGATGGCCTCGGGTATTCCGGAAGGGTAAGCAGCTCCTGCTTCTCACTTCTGCCGCCCACTATGCTCCTCCCGACTAGGCATGGGTGTACCAGATGAGTTCTATAACGGATAGCAAAAACAAGACTAAAACTGGGGACACAAAACAGGCCAAGAAATAGACAATGAACATTTAAACCATTGTTATTGTACGCAAAAAGTCACTGAAAAGTTCAATCAGGCTTGTGCAGAAAGGATTTCGACACAATTCACAAAGTCATCAATGCCAAAGTTGGTACCTGTCCTATTGAAATCTGCTCTCATTAGTTGGTCATTAATTGCAATGTTCATTGGCTCAAAAATTGGCCTTCCATCGTCCATAAAATTAGCCGCATCAATGTTTCCCTCTAATCCATAATCAACTAAATCTCTTTCACTGAGTTGTGTTCCAACTGGATTCTGTATTTGACCGGCGATCCAAATATTGACGGGAGATGAGTTTGTTGTTCTCATTCTATGGCTTGCCCAAGCTTGAGTCCAAATATCAAGTCTTCTGTTAATTTCATCCATGTAAATGTAGCACAGGGCTACTAAATGCAGTTCATTTAGTGGATCGAGAATTCCCTGGTCTTCCATATGATAGAATAAGTTGTAGAAATAGCACAAAACACCCTCGTAAATGTCCCTCCACAATCTCTCTAGTCGATTGTGCGTGCTTGGGCCTGTAATCATACTGCCGTCACCATGTTTTGTCAACATGAAATCCACCACAGATACATTTTCTAGTCCCTTATCTAACCGAATCCTTAAGGGTATACCAAAATTCGCTACTCTAGAGAGGAAGCTACTCAATACGGTGGCGAATGTGTTGTTGTCACGACAATGTAGATACATAATTAGCCTACTGAACCCATCAATTCCACCCAGTATAATGATTCTCCATCTTACTAATTTATGGTTACTGTCTATGTGCCAAAAGTGGTTCGGTGCCATCACGCTGTATACACGCATGTGCGGTCGATCGGTCCTTCTCTCTTGGGTACCAGCGTATTCTATTCTATGAATGGCATCGCTTAACCTCCATCTTTGTACTTTAATTCCTTTTCCTTTCAGTATTTCACGCAACATGCGTTCGCCACAACGAGGAAAGTATATTGTCAAGATTGTCATCATCAATGTCAGAAAAATATCTTTTCTGAAATCCAAAATGAGCCATCCGTCGATAGATTGTTCTCTCTGAGAGTTGTGAGATTAAAAAAACTCTTCATAATAGAGAAAGACTTCATCATAAAGAAAAACCTCATCATAATAGAGAAGAACTCATCATAATAGAGAAAAACCGCATCATACTAAAGAAAACCCTCATCATAATAAAGAAAAACCTCATCATTATATAGAAAAACCTCATCATAATAGAGAAAAAGCTCATCATAATAGAGAGAAACCTCATCATAATAAAGAAAAACCTCATCATGATAAAGAAGGAAGTACCATAAGGCAGTTACGGCGTTCCATATAAATGCCTCTTGGAAATGATGTTTATTGCATTGTAAGTGCTCTCCCATTAAGCCTAAATTTAAATTGAAGGTTTTATATCAACAATGATTCGAATGAGATCGAAAATCAGAAAATCAAATCAAATATTTCTATTGATGTTATGCCCTTGGAAATGAAAATAATTTGGAAAATTGCATTGTTATTGCTCTCATGCCTTCATTTCTTGTTGGAATTTTATGAAATTTATGCCAAAAGTTTATTTCAGTAATTTCTCGAATAAGTTTGAAAATCGGCACCGATCAACTATTTTCCTAAAAGTTTGTAAACCGTTCCTTCATATTTTTTCAGAGAGTAATGGTTGGAATGGGCCAGTAACATTGCCATACAGGAGACGAAGCACAAAGTAAAAGGGGCATCCTCACTTTGAAATATCCAATTGAACATGGTATCGTCACAAACTGGGATGATATGGAGAAGATCTGGCACCACACATACTACAATGAATTGCGAGTAGCACCGGAGGAACACCCAACATTGCTCACAGAAGCCCCTCTCAACCCAAAAGCCAACAGAGAAAAGATGACGCAAATTATGTTTGAGACTTTCAACTCGCCTGCCACATATGCACTTCCTCACGCTATCCTTCGTTTAGATTTAGCTGGGCGAGATTTAACCGATTATCTTATGAAGATCTTAACAGAGAGGGGATATTCATTCACAACTACCGCTGAAAGAGAAATAGTAAGAGATATAAAGGAAAAGCTTTGTTATGTGGCTTTAGATTTCGAACAAGAAATGACCACCGCGGCGTCGTCATCGTCGTTAGAAAAGAGCTATGAACTACCAGATGGACAAGTTATTACAATTTGAAATGAAAGATTCAGATGTCCGGAGGCTGTGATTCAGACATCCTTTTTGGGTATGGAGTCTGTCGGAATACATGAAACTACGTACAACTCTATAATGAAATGTGATGTAGATATTAGAAAAGATATTTATGCTAACACTGTCCTGTCAGGAGGGTCCACAATGTATCCCGGCATTGCCGACAGAATGCAGAAAGAAATTACCTCTTTGGCACCAAGCACCATGAAAATTAAAATCATTGCACCTCCGGAGAGAAAGTATTCCGTATGGATAGGAGGATCGATCTTAGCTTTTTTCTCGACCTTCCAGCATATATGTGGATCAGCAAACAAGAGTACGACGAAGAAGGACCAAGTATCGTGCATAGAAAATGCTTCTAGGCTGTATAATATCAAGGGACAGAAATAAGATATATGCTAGTGTTATGCATATGACTGATGTTAAATTACAACTGAACTAAAAATGGAATGAAATACATATTTTTAAACTCTAAAAAATTAGAAAAAATGTATAACAAATTGTATTGATGTTTGACATTGTTCTTTATTTTATGTGTTCCAGAAGTTCGTTTGAAATATTAGAAATTCACTTGATGGTGGTTTACAGTTATTTTAGAGAAAAATTGACAATTCAAGGCTAACATAAAAAGTAAAACTGGTAATAAAACCGTATTAAAAAACAATCAAACGATTAAGATTACATTTAGGGGAGGGTAGTCGATAGGTCATTATCCTCACAAGCACACGTTATAAAACTGGATCTGTAACGAATTGATCATAGTTAGTTTTACTATTGATGTAACTATAACCTATTTCATTTGCATATATTCCTCCGCTTTTTGATACTTATCGGTTCTTTTATTGTTGTTAGCTAAACATCCAGAGGCAATATTTTTAATGAATAATCAGGACGCGGTTTGATAAATTGACCAATAGCCAAAGGCAATAATGCAATAATTTGCAATTCTGACATGTTCGCATACAAGTGCAACTTCACCCAACTAGCCAAACGAACTTTTGGGGGAAATTGCCCCTATCCGCTTAATATGTATTGAGAGACGAGTTGAAATAGTTGAGAACAAAACCAATGTTTACAAAATACTTCAGTTAAATTTTAATTAAATGATCACTTGAATTCTAACGATTCTTTAACACCCTGTCTATTATGGTATATATGTACTGTAGTCAATCCGTCCGTATGTCATTACTTCGTACAATAACTCAAATTTGCTTAACCCAATTGTCATGAAATTTTATCAAAACATTAGAATTGACGGCAAAAATCTATAATTCTAGTTTGAATATTTCTGTTGTTTTGTTCCAGAGTTACATGACTTTAACCGTCAGATTTAAGGCAACTTTTCACATCCCGCAATCCAGTATGCTTGGATTGACCTCTTCAAAATTTTATACTATTGTTGGGAGAGATAAAAATGAGATCTCTTCGGATTTAAAACAAATTCTGGTTTTTCCAGCACATTTTTTTTTTAAAGTGGCAGAAGTTACCATGGGGACACTAAAAAAGCCGTTAGTCAAAACAAAACTGACGATATCTGATATGACATTAGACAAAAATGAATCTCGACAGTCTATAACGCACTGCACATGAAACTGTTATCTTTAAAACTAAGCAAAACGAACACTACCTAGAATCCACAATATTTCATGGGATCCGGTAGTGACAAGTCTTGCAGATAGGAAATCAAACCATATTTAGGCAGGATAGAGAGAAAGAGGGTCTAAATAAAAAACGATCGAATTTGTCAATGCTTTGCCAAAATGTAGTTCATACATGCTATTTTCAAAATATGATACAAAAATAAGGTGATGTGGTAAGATTGCCAATGAGACATCTTTCCAACAGAGTCCAAATGACGTTTAAGCAAGTATAGTTCACCACCTTTAACAATATGGATCAAAGAGGTCAAGCTACATGTATTGCAAGATAGTCAGATGTTGCAATGATTATGAATGTGTGAATAGAAAGGAAACTTCAAGCGATAGAAATTAAAAATATCATAGCTAAAAAAAAAATTAGGGTCACGTTTTCTGATTACAAAACAAAAAAGGTGAAATAATTGTAAGTTACTTTTATAAAGTAAATATTTTGAGATAATCGTCTCCCCTTATGTGACTGTTAAGAAAAATGATTTAAACAAAACATATTCAGCATTTGCAAACCAGTCGTGATAAGAAGATTAACACAATTTTCTTCATTTACAAACAAATTGCATACCTCTCAAATCTAGCATATAAATTTTTTTAATTAGATGATGATGTAGAACTATTATTTCTGCTGTTTTAGTCTAAGATGATGGAAAATACCCGATCTACCATAAATAATACTCAGTCACTGAAAGCAAGCTCAAAGTGCTTATCCTTCTGATGAGAACTGTGGTTATTTCTTCACTTCGTGACTTCTAAGTTGAACTTAACCAGGAGTGGCTCAACTGATTTGAGAACAGAGCAGTTGTCTGTTTATTCTTTATACCAGGTTTACAGATTGCCCCATTTTCCCGCGAATTTGCAATCTTGGTTCGTACAAAAGAAAATTGATCAGCTCAGCATATCTCCCTTAGAGTCCATGGCCAGATCTATTTAGGCAGTAGCAATACAATAAACAAATGAAAAGTAAATTCTGGTAGACTCTACTGGGCTACCACGGACAAAAAATTCAGCATAGTAAAATAAGTGCTTATCTTCTTCAGATTACGTTTTAGAAGGGTCAGATTTCTTGTCAGATTTTCACGAAATTTATATGACAAGACAAAAGGGTTTATATCAGCAGTCTCGGGGTAATTCAAAAATCAGTGCCAAACAACTATTCTTAATGGAGTTGTATTCCAAGGAAAAATTAAATGAAACCTTGGTGTGTAAATACTCTTGCTGCTACAAAGGACACGGTGCAATTAAGGCCTTTGAAGTTTTAATGTAACATGGCCTGTATGTCCATTCTAAAGTAGAGCCAGACACAAAACAAATATCAGGTAGTTTATGATCCATGACAAAAATGTACTTGTGGCGTCATGAAAAAGTACCGTCTGTGCGTTTTGCAAGTAACGCCTAAACAATTTACCACGACGTTATAAATAACATCACGACCTTTTACCTTTAACTTTTACCTTAACCTTTACTAATGTTATTATTTTTTGTGACATTTGTATGTATTCAATATTTCCCACTCACAAATATTTAAAAATATGTATTTTTTGTAATATTTTGTAGAAAAGTTGGTAATATTCAACCGCAAAATCTCGATGAAATTTGATTCTAAATAGTTTCATTCCAAACGTTCAACAAGACAAAATGCTTCTCAAGAACTTTGTCCTCAGAAATGAAAATTATTTGGAAAAACGCATCGTAATCACTCTCACGCCTCCTTCATTTCTTCCTGGATTTTTTTTTTGAAATGTATACCAAAGGTTTATTTCAGAAATGTCTCGGATAAGACCGAAAATCGCCGCAGATCAACTATTTCTATGGAAAGTATTACAATTGGAAATGTAAATTTATATTAAATCACATTTCAAGCACCCTCACACCTTGATTTATTGTAAGATTTTTTTTATGAAAACTATATCAAAGGCTATAACAGTAATATCTCTTGACTTTGAGAACTGAATGATCTTTGCACATGAAGTAGAAAATTATTGGAGTTATTGCCCTTGGACAGATAAGATATGTGTTACGCGGCGTCGGACATTAGAACGCTGTTCTTTTATTGACATAGATTCTACTATCAAGAAAAGCAAAATGTTTTGTAAACCGTTTCTTCATATATTTTACAGGGAGTAATGATCGGAATGTGCAAAAAAGATTGCCATATAGGAGACGAAGCACAAAGTAAAAGGGGCATCCTTACTTTGAAATATCCAATTGAACATGGTATCGTCACAAACTGGGATGATATGGAGAAGATCTGGCACCACACATATTACAATGAACTGAGAGTAGCACCGGAGGAACACCCAACATTGCTCACAGAAGCTCCGCTCAATCCAAAAGCCAACAGAGAAAAGATGATCCAAATCATGTTTGAGACTTTTAACTCGCCTGCCACCTATGTAGCCATCCAAGCTGTTCTGTCGTTATATGCGTCTGGAAGAACCACAGGGATAGTGTTTGACTCTGGCGATGGTGTCACACATACGGTTCCAATCTATGAAGGTTATGCACTTCCTCATGCTATCCTCCGTTTAGATTTAGCTGGACGAGATTTAACTGATTATCTGATGAAGATCTTAACAGAGAGGGGATATTCATTCACAACTACCGCTGAAAGAGAAATTGTAAGAGATATTAAGGAAAAGCTTTGTTATGTGGCTTTAGATTTCGAACGAGAAATGTCCACCGCGGCGTCTTCATCGTCGCTAGAAAGGAGTTATGAACTACCAGATGGACAAGTTATAACAATTGGAAATCAAAGATTCAGATGTCCGGAGGCTGTGCTTCAGCCATCCTTTTTGGGTATGGAGTCTGTTGGAATTCATGAAACTACGTACAACTCTATAATGAAATGCGACCTGGATATTCGAAAAGATCTGTATGGCAATATCGTCCTATCAGGAGGGTCATCAATGTTTCCCGGCATTGCCGACAGAATGCAGAAAGAAATCATCTCTTTGGCACCAAGCACCATGAAAATTAAAGTCATTGCACCTCCGGAGAGAAAGTATTCCGTATGGATAGGAGGATCGATCTTGGCATCACTCTCGACCTTCCAGCATATGTGGATCAGCAAACAAGAGTACGACGAAGCAGGACCAAGTATCGTGCATAGAAAATGTTTCTAGGCTGTATAATATCAAGGGACAGCAATAAGATATATATATGCAAGTGTGTTATGCATATAAACAATATAAAATAACAGTAGAATTAATTATGGAATGAAATATATAAATCATAACTGTAAAATATAATAACGAATGACAAAACAAATTGTATTGTTGTGCGAAATTGTGTTTATTTTATGTGTTCCAGTAGTTCGTTTGAATAATAAGAAATTAACATAACAGTGGTTAACAGTTATTTTAATAGAACATTTAACATTTTAAAGGCTATAATTTAAAAAAGAAACAAAGGTAAACAATTGCATTAAAGGGATAATAGCTACGATTAAGACATAAAGTTTAAATATTTTTTTTTCAAAATATTTCTCTAAGAGTAATTTTGAAATAATAATTCGATATTAGCAATCAGTTTGGTTCAATTTTTTCAAAACAAGCTTAAAAACATCTTTGAAGTATGATTGACTTGTAATCCAATAATTCAACCTCATTTGAATCTGTTTTCATGCGCAATTTGATTTGACCCTTAGCTGGAGATGGGTTACGCATGTGCTATGCTTATTCATTTATTAAAAAGAAAAACATGTCAACATTGTAAAATGAAAGGAAAAAAAAGAGACCCACTGGACAGAATCATTTCGTTACAACCGATTCGACATACATAAATATTCTTATACATGTAAAAACGATTATTTATTTTAATCTATGACATGAAATCAGAAATCTTCATTGTACGATTGTACGTGCTTGTCTGGGTATTTTTATCTTTTGTTTATGTCGTATTGGGTCATATACTTAAAAGTTTTAATCTACGGTGTTTTTGTTTTATGCAAGTTAATTGCTTTTGTGCTTCGTACCGATATATTTTGTTCAGCTTTTTACAATTTGTTCGTATGTTGCGTTATCAAACCATTGTCCCAGGTTAGAAGGGTTGAGCGTTCACAAACCATTGTCCCAGGTTAGAAGGGTTGAGCGTTCACAACTTGACATGTTTAATTCTGCCACATTCCTTATGAGCCTGTTCCAAGTCAGGAGCATGTAATTCAGTGGTTGTAGTTTGTTCGTGTCTGTCATATTTGTTTTTCGTGAATTGTATTGTTATAAGTTAGACCGTTTGTTAACCGATTAAATGGTTGCAAATTGTTCATATGTCTAACTACGATATGGATTTCTCATACTATTTCGATTGACCGAATAATAAGAGGCAGACTAGAGTTACTGTTAGGGTAATGATATATTTACTACTTAAAATTCTCTTTCTATGAACTGCCTTGGACCTGTTGGGATGAAATCCCCCCTTTTTTGCTGACTAGTTCTACGTGAACATAGAACCTAGCTACGCCGCTAATATATTTAAAGGTGTTAATGATGATCGGAGGCTGTCTGTTGTCAATTTGTCACCCCATTTCATTTTATCAACTAGGCTTTCAAATAAACGATTCGTAGTAGACTTTATTTTCGACTTTCCTGACTTCCCTGATTAAGCTAAGCTTTAAACAAGAACAAGAAGAAGATTAACACACAATTTTCTTCGTTTACAAACGAATTGCATACCTCTGAAATTTAGCATATAATTATTTTTTAATTAGATGATGATGTAGAACTATTGTTTCTGCTGTTTTACAATCTAAGATGATGGAAAATACCCGATCTACCATAAATAATACTCACAGTCACTGAAAGCAAGCTCAAAGTGCTTATCTTTCTGTTGAGAACTGTGGTTATTTCTTCGCTTCGTGACTACTAAGTTGAACTTTACCAGGAGTGGCTCAACTGATTTGAGAACAGAGCAGTTGTCTGTTTATTCTTTATACCAGGTTTACAGATTGCCCCATTTTCCCGCGAATTAGCAATCTTGGTTCGTGCAAAAGAAAATTGATTAGCTCAGCATATCTCCCTTAGAGTCCATGGCCAGATCTTTCTAGGCAGTAGCAATACAATAAACAAATGAAAATTAAATTCTGGTAGACTCTACTGGGCTACCACAGACAAAAAATTCAGCATAGTAAAATAAGTGCTTATCTACCTCAGATTACGTTTTAGAAGGGTCAAATTTCTTGTCAGATTTTCACGAAATTTATATGACAAGACAAAAGGGTTTATATCAGCAGTCTCAGGGTAATTCAAAAATCAGTGCCAAACAACTATTCTTAATGGAGTTGTATACCAAAGAAAAATTAAATTAAACCTTGGTGTGTAAATAATCTTACTGCTACAAAGGACACGGTGCAATTTAGGCCTTTTTGGCCATATTTATCACTGAAATTTGAAGTTTAAATGTAACATGGCCTGTATGTCCATTCTAAAGTAGAGCCAGACACAAAACAAATATCAGGTAGTTTATGATCCATGACAAAAATGTACTTGTGGCGTCATGAAAAAGTACCGTCTGCGCGTTTTGCAAGTAACGCCTGAACAATTTACCACGACGTTATAAATAACATCACGACCTTTTACCTTTAGTTTTTACCTTAACCTTTACTAAAGTTATTATTTTTTGTGGCATTTGTATGTATTCAATATTTCCCACTCACAAATAATTAAAAATATGTATTTTTTGTAATATTTTGTAGAAAAGTTGGTAATATTCAACCGCAAAATCTCGGTGAAATTTGATTCTAAATAGTTTCAGTCCAAACGTTCAACAAGACAAAACTCTTCCCAAAAACTTTGTCCTCAGAAATGAAAATTACTAGTATTTGGAAAAACGCATCGTAATCACTCTCACGCCTCCTTCATTTCTTGCTGAATTTTTTTCTGAAATGTATACCAAAGGTTTATTTCAGAAATGTCTCGGATAAGACCGAAAATCGCCGCAGATCAACTATTTCTATGGAAAGTATGCCCCTTGGAAATGTAAATTTATATTAAATCACATTTCAAGCACCCTCACACCTTGATTTTTTATGAAAATTATATCAAAGGTTATAACAGTAATATCTCTTGACTTTGAGAACTGAATGATCTTTGCACATGAAGTAGAAAATTATTGGAGTTATTGCCCTTGGACAGATAAGATATGTGTTACGCGGCGTCGGACATTAGAACGCTGTTCTTTTATTGACATAGATTCTACTATCAAGAAAAGAAAAATGTTTTGTAAACCGTTTCTTCATATATTTTACAGGGAGTAATGATCGGAATGTGCAAAGATTGCCATATAGGAGACGAAGCACAAAGTAAAAGGGGCATCCTTACTTTGAAATATCCAATTGAACATGGTATCGTCACAAACTGGGATGATATGGAGAAGATCTGGCACCACACATATTACAATGAACTGAGAGTAGCACCGGAGGAACACCCAACATTGCTCACAGAAGCTCCGCTCAATCCAAAAGCCAACAGAGAAAAGATGATCCAAATTATGTTTGAGACTTTTAACTCGCCTGCCACCTATGTAGCCATCCAAGCTGTTCTGTCGTTATATGCGTCTGGAAGAACAACAGGGATAGTCTTAGACTCTGGCGATGGTGTCACACATACGGTTCCAATCTATGAAGGTTATGCACTTCCTCATGCTATCCTCCGTTTAGATTTAGCTGGACGAGATTTAACTGATTATCTCATGAAGATCTTAACAGAGAGGGGATATTCATTCACAACTACCGCTGAAAGAGAAATTGTAAGAGATATAAAGGAAAAGCTTTGTTATGTGGCTTTAGATTTCGAACGAGAAATGTCCACCGCGGCGTCTTCATCGTCGCTAGAAAGGAGTTATGAACTACCAGATGGACAAGTTATAACAATTGGAAATGAAAGATTTAGATGTCCGGAGGCTGTGCTTCAGCCATCCTTTTTGGGAATGGAGTCTGTCGGAATTCATGAAACTACGTACAACTCTATAATGAAATGCGACCTGGATATTCGAAAAGATCTGTATGCCAACATCGTCCTATCAGGAGGGTCATCAATGTATCCCGGCATTGCCGACAGAATGCAGAAAGAAATCATCTCTTTGGCACCAAGCACCATGAAAATTAAAGTCATTGCACCTCCGGAAAGAAAGTATTCCGTATGGATAGGAGGATCGATCTTGGCATCACTCTCGACCTTCCAGCATATGTGGATCAGCAAACAAGAGTACGACGAAGCAGGACCAAGTATCGTGCATAGAAAATGTTTCTAGGCTGTATAATATCAAGGGACAGAAATAAGATATATATATGCAAGTGTTATGCATATAAACAATATAAAATAACAGTAGAATTAATTATGGAATGAAATATATAAATCATAACTGTAAAATAAAATAATGAATTACAAAACAAATTGTATTGTGCGAAATTGTGTTTATTTTATGTGTTCCAGTAGTTCGATTGAATAATAAGAAATTAACATAACAGTGGTTAGCAGTTATTTTAATAGAACATTTAACATTTTAAAGGCTATAACTTTAATAAGAAACAAAGGTAAACAATTGCATTAAAGGGATAATAGCTACGATTAAGACATAAAGTTTAAATATTTTTTTCAAAACATTTCTATAAGAGTAATTTTGAAATAATAATTTGATATTAGCAATCATTTGGTTCAATTTTTTCAAATAAGCTTAAAAACATCTTTGAAGTATGATTGACTTGTAATCCAATAATTCAACCTCATTTGAATCTGTTTTCATGCGCAATTTGATTTGACCCTTAGCTGGAGATGGGTTACGCATGTGCTAAGCTTATTCATTTATTAAAAAAAAAAATATGTCAACATTGTAAAATGAAGGGAAAAAAAGACCCACTGGACAGAATCATTTCGTTACAACCGATTCGACATACATAAAATATTCTTATACATGCAAAAACGATGATTTATTTTAATCTTATGACATGAAATCAGAAATCTTCATTATACGATTGTACGTGCTTGTCTGTGTATTTTTATCTTTTGTTTATGTCGTATTGGGTCATATACTTAAAAGTTTTAATCTACGGTGTTTTTGTTTTATGCAAGTTAATTGCTTTTGTGCTTCGTACCGATATATTTTGTTCAGCCTTTTACAATTTGTTCGTATGTTGCGTTATCAAACCATTGTCCCAGGTTAGAAGGGTTGAGCGTTCACAAACTATTGTCCCAGGTTAGAAGGGTTGAGCGTTCACAAACATGTTTAATTCTGCCACATTCCTTCTGTGCCTGTCCCAAGTCAGAAGCATGTAATTCAGTGGTTGTAGTTTGTTCGTGTCTGCCATATTTTTTTTTCGTGAATTGTATTGTTATAAGTTAGACCGTTCGTTAACCGATTAAATGGTTGCAAATTTTTCATATGTCTAACTACGATATGGATTTCTCATACTATTTCGATTGACCGAGTCATAAGAGGCAGACTAGAGTTACTGTTAGGGTAATGATATATTTACTACTTTAAAATTCTCTTTCTATGAAGTGCCTTGGACCTGTTGGGATGAAATCCCCCTTTTTTTTGCTGACTAGTTCTACGTGAACATAGAACCTAGCTACGCCGCTAATATATTTAAAGGTGTTAATGATGATCGGAGGATGTCTGTTGTCAATTTGTCACCCCATTTCATTTTATCAACTAGGCTTTCCAATATACGATTCGTAGTAAACTTTATTTTCGACTTTCCTGACTTCCCTGATTAAGCTAAGCTTTAAACAAGAACAAGAAGAAGATTAACACACAATTTTCTTCATTTACAAACGAATTGCATACCTCACAAATGTAGCATATACTTTTTTTTTAATTAGATGATGATGTAGAACTATTGTTTCTGCTGTTTTACAATCTAAGATGATAGAAAATACCCGATCTACCATAAATAATACTCACAGTCACTGAAAGCAAGCTCAAATTGCTTATCTTTTTGATGAGAGCTGTGGTTATTTCTTCGCTTCGTGACTTCTAAGTTGAACTTTACCAGGAATGGCTCAACTGATTTGAGAACAGAGCAGTTGTCTGTTTATTCTTTATACCAGGTTTAAAGATTGCCCCATTTTCCCGCGAGTTAGCAATCTTGGTTCGTGCAAAAGAAAATTGATTAGCTCAGCATATCTCCCTTAGAGTCCATGGCCAGATCTATGTAGGCAGTAACAATACAATAAACAAATGAAAAGTAAATTCTGGTAGACTCTACTAGGCTACCACAGACAAAAAATTCAGCATAGTAAAATAAGTGCTTATATCTTATATCTACCTCAGATTACGTTTCAGAAGGGTCAAATTTCTTGTCAGACTTTCACGAAATTTATATGACAAGACAAAAGGGTTTATATCAGCAGTCTCAGGGTAATTCAAAAATCGGTGCCAAACAACTATTCTTAATGGAGTTGTATACCAAGGAAAAATTAAATTAAACCTTGGTGTGTAAATAGTCTTACTGCTACAAAGGACACGGTGCAATTCAGGCCTTTTTGGCCTAATATATCATTGAAATTTGAAGTTTTAATGTAACATCGCCTGTATGTCCATTATAAAGTAGAGCCAGACACAAAACAAATATCAGGTAGTTTATGATCCATGACAAAAATGTACTTGTGGCGTCATGAAAAAGTACCGTCTGCGCGTTTTGCAAGTAACGCCTAAACAATTTACCACGACGCTATAAATAACATCACGACCTTTCACCTTTAACTTTTACCTTAACCTTTACTAATGTTATTATTTTTTGTGACATTTGCAGGTATTCAATATTTCCCACTCACAAATATTTAAAAATTTGTATTTTTTGTAATATTTTGTAGAAAAGTTGGTAATATTCAACCGCAAAATCTCGGTGAAATTTGATTCTAAATAGTTTCAGTCCAAATGTTCAACAAGACAAAATTCTTCTCAAGAACTTTGTCCTTAGAAATGAAAATTATTTGGAAAAACGCATCGTAATCACTCTCACGCCTCCTTCGTTTGTTGCTGGATTTTTTTTCTGAAATGTATACCAACGGTTTACTTCAGAAATGTCTCGGATAAGACCGAAAATCGCCGCAGATCAATTATTTCTATTGGAAAGTATGCCCCTTGGAAATGTAAATTTATATTAAATCACATTTCAAGCACCCTCACACCTTGATTTATTGTAAGACTTTTTTATGAAAATTATATCAAAGGTTATAACAGTAATAGCTCTTGACTTTGAGAACTGAATGATCTTTGCACATGAAGTAGAAAATTATTGCCGTTATTGCCCTTGGACAGATAAGATATGTGTTACGCGGCGTCGGATATTAGAACGCTGTTCTTTTATTGACATAGATTCTACTATCAAGAAAAGAAAAATGTTTTGTAAACCGTTTCTTCATATATTTTACAGGGAGTAATGATCGGAATGTGCAAAAAAGATTGCCATATAGGAGACGAAGCACAAAGTAAAAGGGGCATCCTTACTTTGAAATATCCAATTGAACATGGTATCGTCACAAACTGGGATGATATGGAGAAGATCTGGCACCACACATATTACAATGAACTGAGAGTAGCACCGGAGGAACACCCAACATTGCTCACAGAAGCTCCGCTTAATCCAAAAGCCAACAGAGAAAAGATGATCCAAATCATGTTTGAGACTTTTAACTCGCCTGCCACCTATGTAGCCATCCAAGCTGTTCTGTCGTTATATGCGTCTGGAAGAACCACAGGGATAGTGTTTGACTCTGGCGATGGTGTCACACATACAGTTCCAATCTATGAAGGTTATGCACTTCCTCATGCTATCCTCCGTTTAGATTTAGCTGGACGAGATTTAACTGATTATCTCATGAAGATCTTAACAGAGAGGGGATATTCATTCACAACTACCGCTGAAAGAGAAATTGTAAGAGATATAAAGGAAAAGCTTTGTTATGTGGCTTTAGATTTCGAACGAGAAATGTCCACCGCGGCGTCTTCATCGTCGCTAGAAAGGAGCTATGAACTACCAGATGGACAAGTTATAACAATTGGAAATCAAAGATTCAGATGTCCGGAGGCTGTGCTTCAGCCATCCTTTTTGGGTATGGAGTCTGACGGAATTCATGAAACTACGTACAACTCTATAATGAAATGCGACCTGGATATTCGAAAAGATCTGTATGCCAACATCGTCCTATCAGGAGGGTCATCAATGTTTCCCGGCATTGCCGACAGAATGCAGAAAGAAATCATCTCTTTGGCACCAAGCACCATGAAAATTAAAGTCATTGCACCTCCGGAGAGAAAGTATTCCGTATGGATAGGAGGATCGATCTTGGCATCACTCTCGACCTTCCAGCATATGTGGATCAGCAAACAAGAGTACGACGAAGCAGGACCAAGTATCGTGCATAGAAAATGTTTCTAGGCTGTATAATATCAAGGGACAGAAATAAGATATATATATGCAAGTGTTATGCATATAAACAATATAAAATAACAGTAGAATTAATTATGGAATGAAATATATAAATCATAACTGTAAAATAAAATAATGAATTACAAAACAAATTGTATTGTGCGAAATTGTGTTTATTTTATGTGTTCCAGTAGTTCGATTGAATAATAAGAAATTAACATAACAGTGGTTAACAGTTATTTTAATAGAACATTTAACATTTTAAAGGCTATAACTTTAATAAGAAACAAAGGTAAACAATTGCATTAAAGGGATAATAGCTACGATTAAGACATAAAGTTTAAATATGTTTTTCAAAACATTTCTATAAGAGTAATTTTGAAATAATAATTTGATATTAGCAATCATTTGGTTCAATTTTTTCAAATATGCTTAAAAACATCTTTGAAGTATGATTGACTTGTAATCCAATAATTCAACCTCATTTGAATCTGTTTTCATGCGCAATTTGATTTGACCCTTAGCTGGAGATGGGTTACGCATGTGCTAAGCTTATTCATTTATTAAAAAAAAAAATATGTCAACATTGTAAAATGAAGGAAAAAAAAAAGACCCACTGGACAGAATCATTTCGTTACAACCGATTCGACATACATAAAATATTCTTATACATGCAAAAACGATGATTTATTTTAATCTTATGACATGAAATCAGAAATCTTCATTATACGATTGTACGAGCTTGTCTGTGTATTTTTATCTTTTGTTTATGTCGTATTGGGTCATATACTTAAAAGTTTTAATCTACGGTGTTTTTGTTTTATGCAAGTTAATTGCTTTTGTGCTTCGTACCGATATATTTTGTTCAGCCTTTTACAATTTGTTCGTATGTTGCGTTATCAAACCATTGTCCCAGGTTAGAAGGGTTGAGCGTTCACAAACTATTGTCCCAGGTTAGAAGGGTTGAGCGTTCACAAACATGTTTAATTCTGCCACATTCCTTCTGTGCCTGTCCCAAGTCAGAAGCATGTAATTCAGTGGTTGTAGTTTGTTCGTGTCTGCCATATTTTTTTTTCGTGAATTGTATTGTTATAAGTTAGACCGTTCGTTAACCGATTAAATGGTTGCAAATTTTTCATATGTCTGACTACGATATGGGATTTCTCATACTATACGGTTGACCGAGTCATAAGAGGCAGACTAGAGTTACTGTTAGGGTAATGATATATTTACTACTTTAAAATTCTCTTTCTATGAAGTGCCTTGGACCTGTTGGGATGAAATCCCCCCTTTTTTGCTGACTAGTTCTACGTGAACATAGAACCTAGCTACGCCGCTAATATATTTAAAGGTGTTAATGATGATCGGAGGATGTCTGTTGTCAATTTGTCACCCCATTTCATTTTATCAACTAGGCTTTCCAATAAACGATTCGTAGTAAACTTTATTTTCGACTTTCCTGACTTCCCTGATTAAGCTAAGCTTATCAACAAGAACATCTTTCGGCGTTCATAATTGACAATACAAATATGCAAATCAACGACACTTCTTCATTAGAACTAAAATGTTAATAAATAAATGGAGAATGTGTCCATGGGACACAGATGATGCCCCCGCTTGCATATAATTTTATAAAGGATATACTCTAGTTCGATAGAAGTGACACCACCCAAATTCATACATGATCAGAGGTTTGTGGTAATAAGTATTGTGTATAAGTTTTAGAACATTTGGTTGAGGCAAAATTAAGTTTTAGAGAACGGAAACGAAAAATTCAGCTTTTTTTTCCAATTTGTAAAGGGGTATAACTCTAGAATGGTAAAAGTGATGCCACCAAATTCAAACTTGATCCGTGTTTTATGATAATAAGCATTGTGTATAAGTTTCATAACATTTGGTTGAGGCAAACTAAAGTTAAAGAACGATAACCAAATTTGGGACGTAAGGACGGACAAGGGTAACACTAAATACCCCCTTCGCCTAACAGCGAGTGCATAAAAAAGACACTGAAGATACAATGGGGACATTTAAAGCTCGTAAGTCGAAGAGAAACTGACGCCATGGCAGAAAACGAATAACGACAACAAAAAAGTATGGTAGAAAACGAATAACGATAAAAAGACAATTATGGGAGAAAACGAATAACTTAAATAAAAACAATTATGACAGAAAACGAATAACGACAAAAACAATAATGACAGAAAACGAATAACGACAAAAAGACAATTATGACAGAAAACGAATGACGACAAAAAGACAATGAAGTGCATTTTACATTACTAGTCTGACCTTCTTTGTGAGCAACAAACCTTTATCGAGGAAATTATGATAAAAAATGCAAGCTCTGGAATGGCCTATCCACTATAGAAGATATTTACTCAATATACAGGTGCCGCTGGGATGTTGCAACATAGAAATTGAAAGTTCACAATTGTGAAGTTGATGCAGCAGTGAACAAATTACATCCAGGATTCATCCACAGCTATTGGTATTGCACAATTTAGAAGTTAATATTAAAGAAGCAAATCTCTATTACTGTTAATCACTTTGAAATTTCTGATCTGTGTCTTAAACACAACTAAATCTAATTATCTACTTTGTGTCAATCTGATTGGTCAAGTTTTTTAAACTCAGTATTTTTATAGTTTGTTCTTATGTTGTACTGTTACACTACTGTCCCAGATTAAAGGGAGGGTTGAGGGCCCGCAAATATGTTTAACCCTGTCATATTTTGTGAGTGCCTGTCCCAAGTCAGGACCACTGCACTCTGGGAAATGGACCCCATTTTCTATCTATTTTTTTAGTAGTTGTTTTTTTAGTAACTTTTTAATGTGTTCTTGCTCTTATCGATATGATTTCAAAATCATTGTAGTTCGTATATGATGCCCCTCTAATATTTTCAATGCGGAAATAACATCGTGTATGAATAAAAAGAGATGTGGAATATATACCAATGAGACACATCGTAAACAACACAAGAACAATATTAAGAGATCTTGATATGATTTTCGACAGATGTCTTTATTAATATTTTACATTGAATAATTTTGGTCTGAAGGGGGCAGTTTAAGTGAAAAATCTTAGTCTTCTCTATACTTATGTACCTTTGCACATACATATATTATTTAGCTTGCCAACGGTTATATAAAACAAATAATGGCCCCTCATGGGGGTGTCCAAGTAATCACATAATTACAATTTTTTTGCCAATATAATCACATAATCATTAATTATTTGTTTAAACAAGAGAATCAAATAATCAAAAATACAGTCCTGGGTTATCAAATAATCATGAAATATTTGGTCTGGTAATCAAATAATCACTATAAAACGGTCAAGTAATCACATAATCAACAACCCCATGAGGAGGCTCAAATAACCCAACTGCAAACTCGCTTAAGTTTTTTTTACTAGCTCGCTGCTTGTATCTTTTCTGAGCTGCCGCTTTTATTACAATATACAGCAATAACGACATAAAATACATGCAAAGTACTATTTTCTATCATATTTTAAAATATCAATATCTAAAACACAAAAAATACTGTCTCGTGGCGTTCAGGAAAAACCAAATTTGGAAACATGCGTCTTTTTGTCAATGCCAAGCGAAACTTAAGTGTAGGACCTTACTTAAAAACGTGCATGTTGATAAGTGTTTAGTATGACGATAAATTTCCACTTTTGTTCTCGTGCTATATGAACAACAAAATTATTTATTTTGTAAAAATTATTTCCGTACTCCATGTATACCTTACAACAAAATTATTCTTATTTACCTGTGTAAGTTATTTTATTTGGCGGCATTTTGTCCAAGGTTATGGTTGTCTTTTTGATATTGTTTTATATCTAACCCCCTTGTTTTATTAATTTTGTATTTATCAAAGAGGTATATATAGGGCCATTTTCCCCGGAGTTCTTTTCATTTGATTAGACAGGTAAATCATGTTTTAAATAGCCCGATAGATGCTAATTATAGTACATGAAAATACGTCACATCATCTATTTTCATACCTCGAACAGGTATTCCTACAAAAAACAAGGCCAAGACTATTGATTTTTTGATTTATCAAAACCAATATTGGTTTTGTTTAATTGTTAACGCTCCTTATGCGCATAAGGTACCATATCATGTAACCTGTCGAGAAGCCAAATAATATCGGACAAATTTAAATGTGATGTTGTTTTCCTCATTCTGGATATATCTATATTTGTCCCGGTCTTTAAGGTTTTATCGTCTATATGAACCGGACAACATCTTACATCAGTTGGTCATAGAACACCTTGTGTTACAAACACATTTAATATGGCCTTTTCTGGCATTGTAACAAATGGGCCCTTTGTTGTGATACAGATGCAACACTTTCTTGATGTTTTACCTACAGTCACGATTTGTAGTGTAATTGATTTGTTCTGTGGTGTTGTTTTATTATCTGATGACTTAGGTACCGGTACAGGGACGATGTTAACAATATCAGTACTAGCCAAACAATTAATACAAAAAATATATATAAAAATTACCATGAAAAATTGGAAATTCTTATTGCTGGTGAAAAAAAAGAATGTGCCAGTGCGAAAGCAAGGATAGAAGTAATAATTATTACCACTATAATACCACTATAATTTTTGGCGCCAAAAATTCATACGCCTCGGAAATACTTTACCGAGAAGACAATAAATTCCTGTTTTATTACATGCCGCTAAGACTACTATAATATGTGTTATAATAGTCTCAGCGTGCCGCGGGAATTATCTTTTCAAATCATTTTCAGATGAAGAATATTCCTGCATGTATTTTTAGAAGATGTAAACCTACCGATTTAGTTATGCCAGGTATGCACATGTGTACAAGTGTAACAGCCACTATGTTCCGTCAGTTACTTTGTTCCGGCGGAACTTTTCAACTAGTTATTTCGTTCCGATGGAACTTTCCAACTAGTTGTTTTATTCCGAGTGCAGTCGAAAAGTTCCGGAAAAAAGTAGCTAGTTGAAAAGTCCCGGAACAATGTAGCTAGTTGAATAGTTCTGGCGGAACAGAACAACTAGTTACATCGTTCCGAATATACCATATTTCGTCCTTTTTGTAGAAAAGAGGGGGAGGAATGAGTATCAGTATATATAAGAGCAAATCATTAATTTACAAGAATACCCAACGCACTGAAAGGGGTTTCTTTGGGGACAAATATGCAAAATTTAAGTTGTATTTCATAGCTCACATAAAACGGAATAAGTTGCATTATCATGCAAATTTAGTATTCATAGTACCCTCAAGAGAGGGAAGAATACCCCCCTCCTCATGTGGTTCTTTGCATCAATTCTCCAAATGGAACTTTGTGACTGGTTGATAAGTTCCGTTGGAACTTTTGGGCTAGTTTGTTAGTTCCGATTTTGACTTATTTTCCAAAGAGGAACTTTGTGGCTAGTTGATAAGTTCCATTTGACTTTTGTAATAAGTATCTTGGTTTCCCTTTGAAAGGTTCAAATATAATATGTTGCGCTTTTACTTTGCATCAATACGAATACGAATACGAATACGAATACGAAAGTTTTATTTTGATTCGGTTCACATATAACAATACAAACATAAGCTCTTAAGAGCTTTTTACCGAATATAAGGTAACACAAACACAACATTAAAACACATAACATGCAGACAGGATATATAACAGCACAGTCATATCGAAATACATGCAAAGCACTTTTAAAATACATATCTAAAGCCAAAGCTGAAGCACAACTAGAAATTAAGCACAACTAAAATTAAGCACAAATAAAATATAGCACACATGCAAAAATTTAAGGCATAATAACATGTTAGAGCAACTTCTAAAATATGATAAAGCTTATCTACAAGCAGAACAACAACATTTTGAACCATTCCAAGACTGTATAAGGCTCTTAAATTGAGAAAAACTGTTTTCAGTCCTGAAATGGTCAGGTAGGCTGTTCCACAGAGTAGCAGCTGCAAATTTAAAACTTTTCTTACCAAACTGTGTAGTTTTTACATGTGGTATATCCAGTATATTACTATATCTGAAAGAATATTTACAATCTTTTACATTTAATAAATCATGTAAACAGGTGCTAATTTATTGACTATATATAAAAGTTTCATTTGCCATAGATCTTTGTCTTTTAATATGCAGTGAAGACATCTTAGCCTTTTCAAGCAACTGTTGATATGAGCTTGAATGGTCTTCGTACACAAACCTTAGTGCTCTTTCTTGCACTTTTTCTAATTGCCAAAGGGCAGAAATTGAAGTTTGACAAAATAAATGTATGGAAAATAGTAAGCTTACTTAGCTTGTTCAGATAAGCTCCCAAACGTTTCAAAATATTTAGTTGCTGAGATGCTTTCCTGCATATTTTACCAATATGAATATCAAAATTTAGCTGATAATCTATGTCAATGCCAAGTAATTTGACAGTTGACTCACACGAAAGATCAGCACTTTGGATACGTATAGATGAATTTTTGTTATATGTCTTTTTCCCAACTGCTAAGACCTGAAATTTGTCGGGGTTTGTCTGCATTTTATTTATTTTGAACCACTCAATAAGTTTGAGTGATTCAGATTCCAAAGTAGAAATCAAAACATCATAATTAGGACTACAGTAAGATAAAGTATTGTCATCTGCATAATTATACAAAGTTCCATTTTTTATAAATAAGAATATATCATTGATAAAAACATTGAATAGTAGGGGGCCCAGGATAGAACCCCGGGGAACCCCCTTATGAATGTCAGCCGAACTGCTAAGAATACTATTTATTTTAATTTGTTGTTTCCTGTTTGTCAAATAAGATTTAAGTAGTGAAATAGAATGAACAGAGACACCATATGCTGATAATTTATCAAGCAGAATTTCATGTGGTAGGCAATCAAAAGCCTTTGAAAGGTCCATTAAAACAGCAGCTATATACTGGTTTTTATCTAATGCTGCACGCCAATCTACTACAGTCGTAACAGTGTGGTCTGACACCCATGGCCACGTCTAAAAGCACACAGATAGGGATGAAAAATAATTTCAAAAAAATCACCAAGTTGAATTTCATAAACCTAGCTTTTCATAAATTTTAGAAAAAATTGGTAGAACGCTGACAGGCTTATAATTGGCTTTGTCAAGTTGGTTGTTTTTCTTGTGCAGTGGTGTTACTTGAGCCTGCTTGAGTCTATCAGGAAAAACTCCAGTTTCTACAGATAGATTTATAAGTGTTGTTAACTGTGGCATAATTATCGGTTTACAATGTTTCACTACTTTTGCTGGTATGCCATCTACTCCAGTAGCTTTTTTAATGTTAATTTTGTTAATAATTTTTGCTACTTTTTCTGTTGTTGTTTTCTGAAAATCAAATTTTGTGTTAGTGCAGTTTTGATCTTTTATTTGCAAGATACTGGCATGAGTTGGTGGGTCGTATATCACGTCACTACCAATCTTGTCTGCAACTGTCGAAAAAAATGTGTTAAAGTGTTCTGAAACATCTTTGGTGTTGTTTATGATTTTGCTGTTTTCACATAAAACAATTTTTTGTTCTCCTGAGTGACATTTTTTTGAGAAAAACGGCTTTATAGTTGTCCAAAAGTTACTGTTTTTTGCCCCACCTGAACAAAGTTCTAAAAAATAATTTTTCATGGATACTTTTTTAAGTTTTGTAACAAGGTTTCGCTGTTTTCTATATTTTTCCCATGTTTTTGAATCTTTATGCTTTGTAAATTGTGTGTACAGCATGTGTTTGCGATATACAGCTTTTCTAAGTTCACTATTCATGCACGGTAATGGTTGTTTTCTTGGTTGTCTTGTTTTGATCGGTGCATGTTTGTTTAGAATATTTGTGAATGCATCTTCAAATTCATTGTATGCCTGGTTTAACTGTTCAGAATTTGTGACATTTTCTGTAAGTGGCATTTTTTTTTGGTTTAGATCTGTGTCAAATTTATCTATATCAAAATTTCTATAACTTCTGTATGATATTTTTGCTGTTTTGGGGCATGAACTTTGCCCTTGATTGTAACTGATATAAGATTATGACAATCACTAATACCTGTAGATAAATTGTGGGTGTTAAAACACATATTTTCCTTGTTTGTGAGTATAACATCAACAAGTGAGGGTTTAGACCCTTTCATAAAACAAGTTGGTTTTGATATTAATTGTGACAAGTTGAAGATATCACATATGTCATTCATAGATTGACATTTTTTACTATTTAACATGTCAAAATTTAGGTCACCAAGTAATAAAATATTATCATAGTTAATTATACATTTGTCTATATTTTTTGTAAAGTTATCTGAAAAGTTGTTGTCAGGTACTGATGGGGGTTTATAAATACCCATCATCAGCCATTTGATGTTATTTAAGTGAACCTCTAAACTAATGTTCTCTAAACTATCAGATTCTTTGTCAGCTCTACGACTAGATGGAAAGTCAGAATTGATCAGTAACATGATGCCACCACCTTGTTTGTTTCTATCACGTCGATGAAGTTTGTAGCCATCTATTTTGAATCAATTCTCCAAATGGAACTTTCTGCCTGGTTGATAAGTTCCGTTGGAACTTTTGGGCTAGTTTGTTAGTTCCGGTTTTGACTAATTTGGCAAAATGGAACTTTCTAACTGGTTGATATGTTCCGTTGGAACTTTTCAACTAGTCACTTTGTTCCGGTGGAACTTTTAAACCAGAGGAAGTACAAAGTAACTAGTTAATAAGTTCCTCTTTGATAATGTCTCGAATATTTGGATAACGGTTGCCTAAAATAAAAGGGGTAATGCCGAAAACTAAATTGATGAAATGTCTTGAAGCTGTTAGATAAATTTCTTGGGAAGAAGTAAAGCAATGCCAGTGGATCTTCTGTTCTTTTGGGCAGCAGTTGACAAGGGAGGTAAGTAGAGTAAGATGAAGGGAATCATTTCCACGGCAATGTATGACGACCGGAAGACTATTTTTTACGGCCAGTTGTAGTTGTTTCTCAAGATACTCAATTTGTTTGGATAGATTAACATTCCTATCGGAAGTATCCAGTCCACACTCTCCAATGGCAACAGTCCTGGAGGACTGGACAATGTACTCTAAATCGGTCAGATGTCTATGTAAACTTGACGGGGATGAAGAATTGACGGTGCTTGGGTGGAAACCAAAACTGAAATGTACGGACGGGGTTTTGCGCAATTCTGTTCTTTACGAAGAATTTGGCCAGGATGAAGGAAAACAGAAATTAGCCACCATAAACATCAGGCACGTTTTGTAGTATTATGGAAACCAGAACAACCGGTACGAACCAAGAGCGTGTCCAAATAGAAATGGGAGTCAGCAATTGAAGTTGGTCCAGAAAGTTTGCTTCCCAAAGGTCCTAATGGAATTCCTGTTGCAGATTTATATTCTTCGAATGTTTTAAGCCAATGTTGCTGATCAGACTGTAATTTTGAGATGACAATAACCAAAACTTTCCAGTGGATTAAGGAATGAAGCCTGTAGACGGACTTAATATTTAATTTCTTTCCTTGTAGAACAGGATAATCATTCAAACGATTAAACAGTCTGACTAAAGACAGTTCTTGCTCTGTGAAATTTCTGTTTGTTTTCACCCCTGCCATTATTTCACTTACATACTCCATTAACCCTTCAGGATACTCCACTTTCTTCACCTCTGTCAATGCCCTAAACAACCCGTTCATAAGTTGAACCTAACTTTCCCCATACTCATCCTCATCCCACAGGAAACATTCCTCAGCTCTATGATGTTCCTTGCCGTGGTACTCTAATCTTCTTTCTTGCTTGTTACAGCTCCAGCATGCAGTCAGCGGAGCATAGTACCAAGGAAGGTGTTTCTCCAATGCGTGTCTGGCTGGGTGTCTGGCCTTAAGTGGGCACAGTGGACATTGCAGAGCCTTTGAATCTTCATCAACCATTTCATCCAGCACCTCCATCTCCTTCCCCATAATCACAACCGTCCTATTTCCTTCTAACTCGATCTCTTCCCCTACATCATATTCCAGTTCGCGTTCAATGGACGCCAGTCTACTTATAAAGCTGCAAATACACAATTATAACATAAAATAATATATTTACACAGCTACAACACAACATAAAATATTTACACACAAACTGTTCAAATAGTCAACATACGTCGTAACATAATCATCCAGATATTTCGGACGGTTCCTCGAACGAACGACATACTCCTTTTCTTCTGAATCCTCTACTCCATAGAGAAAGGTTTCATCTAAATCACTGTCACTAAATGAGTCGTTTAAATCTGATACCACTCTATAATGATGTTCACACTCCTTTTTACCAGCACTGCCGGTTACACAAAAGGGGCATGAACTAATAGCTTCAGCATCAACAATAGGGCTATGAATACTTCCTGGGGTATCTATAACCTGATTGTTTACATCAACATCTTGAACAGAAGTTCTATTAGTGATCTGATCATAATTTCCAGAACTACCGGAGCGTATTATGGTCAGATCATTGTCAGGATTTTCATTTGGGAATAACACCGAGAGATCATGGCCAATATCTGGATCTTGTATCATAATATCAAAATCCTCATCCTCTTGAGGAACGCCTAGTGAAAGCCTATGTCTCGCATATTTAAGCCATTTTGGTAAAACTCTGTCCTCACAGGGTTTCAATTTATCATGGTGCACAACGAGAGCTTTCTTGCGCTTTTGGATTCTGTACAAAACCGGAGAAATGACTTTGATGACTAGATATGGCCCCTGCCAATGTGACCTCAGTTTTTTGCTCTCCCCTACTTTAGTAGCAGAATCTATTCTATAAACAGCATCTCCAACGTCATAGGTTCTTTGAAAAAGCTTAGTATCGTAATCTCTTTTCTGTCTGAATTGTGCAGACTGGATATTCTCCCTGACAATTGAGTGAACTTCTTCCATTACCTGCTTTAGATCTTTAATATATTCAGACGGTTGCTTATTGTTACCGCTAGCGTGTGAGGTGCCCATTAGCAAATCCACAGGCTGCTGCACTTCTCGCCCAAACATTAGCATGTTAGGGGAATACCCTGTATTTCTGTTTTCAGTTGATCTAATGGCTCCTGCTAACAGCTGTAAATTCTGATCCCAGTTTCTTTGCTTTCCTTTTAAAAAACAACGAATACATTGAATGATAGTTCTGTTATATCTTTCCACCCGACCGTTGCAGCAAGGACGATATGACGTGGTTCTTGTTTTTGGAATTTCAAGAAGACTACAAAGTTCACGAAATAGATTTCCATCTAAATTTTTTCCCTGATCTGAGTGTATCATGGACGGACATCCAAATCTTGATATAAAATTATCAGTTAATGTTGTAGCAACAGTTTGTGCATTTTGATTAGGTAAAGCATAAAATTCGACCCATTTGGTGAACTGGTCTATTACAACAAGTATACATTTGTTTCCTTTTGCACTTTCTTTAAGTGGACCTAAAATGTCTATATGAATTCGTTTCATGGGGGAACCAGCATGGAATTGTCGAAGAGCTCCCTTTGCTTTTCTATTTGGCTTCTTCTTGATGCAACATACTTTGCACGTTCTAACATGAATTAATGCATCTTGCCTCATACCATGCCACATGAATCTTGACTTAAGTCTGTTGTAAGTTTTCTGTTGTCCAAAATGTCCAGCTATTTTTGCATTGTGACAATTTATCAAGACTTCTTGTTTCATCGATTTAGGAACCATGACAAGTAATTTTGGTGGAACGATGTCCAGCCACTCATAGACAAGAACTCCATCCTTAAATTTCAGCTGCGAATTACAGCTCCACCAATGTTTTGCAGCTGGACTGCATAGCTGTAATTCAAATTCACTGGGTACTTGATCTTTCTTTAACCACTGTATAATCCTGCATAGGTCTGAATCCTTCTCCTGTTCTGCAATAATGTCTCTGGGTGATCTGCCTTCCATCCAGTTGCAGTGGTCTGTTTGAGCATTGTTGACATCAATCTCTACTACTTTCCTCACAGCAAGTGGAATGACGTCATCAATATCAGTTTCAAACTGTCCCCAACTTCTCTGTGCTCTACAACAATAATCACAGCCCCCGCAGGAAAACATTCCAACTTTGCACCAGCAAAATAATAGTCACAAGCCTTAAGATTATCAGGAATCCTCGAGAGACCGTCCGCATTAGCATGTTTCTTACCAGGCCGGTGCTGTATTATCATATCATACAGCGAGAGTTCCTCTAGCCATCTAGCTAACTGTTCTTCTATCGCCTTAAACCTTAAGAGCCATGTTAGACTATTGTGATCAGTTCTAATTATAAATTGACGATCTAGTAAATAATTTCTAAACTGACGGGTGAATGTTATTATGGCAAGTAGTTCATTTCGTGTGGTGCAATAGCGCTTCTGAGCAGGGGTAAGAATCTTGCTTGCGTAACAAACAACACATTCCTTTCCGTTGTGTATCTGTATGAGTTCAGCACCAACCGATGTATCAGAAGCATCAGTATCTAGAACAAACTGTGTATCTGGGTCTGGATATACCAATGTTGCAGAAGTTACAAGAGCCTGCTGTATGTTTTCAAACGCTTCCTGATGTATATCTCCCCAATGGAATGTTATTTTCTTTTTTGTGAGCTCATGTAATGGACGAGACAGTTCGCTGAAATTTTTAATATGGTCTCTATGGTAATTAGCGAAACCCAAAAAAGATTCGACATCTCTCTTCTTTTTTGGTATTGGCCATTTCAGAATGGTATTTCGACTCTCTGGGTTAATAGATATACCGTCTCTGTTAACAAATTTTCCTAAAAACAGGACTTCTGTCTGAAAGAATGAACATTTGCTTGGTTTAAGCTTCAAGTTATTGTCTTTAAAACGTTGCAAAACTTTATACAGGTTTTCAAGATGGTTACTAAAATCTTTACCTAATACAATAACATCATCTAGATATGCGAGACATTCTTTCCAAGTTAAACCAGTCAAAATCAGCTGTATCATCCTCTGAAAACATGCTGGACTATTACAGAGACCAAAACTTAATCTGATGTATTCAAAAAGACCATACTTGGTAAGGAAGGCTGTTTTATGTCTGTCAGACTCATGAATTTCGGCTTGATAATAGCCTGATGCCATATCCAGACAGGACATAAACTGTGTTCCTTTAAGGGTGTCCAAACAAGACTCAATACGAGGGAGAGGAAATGCATCTTTTCTGGTCAAAGATTTTAATTTTCGGAAATCAATGCAGTACCTCAGGGCTCCACATTTCTTACGAATAAGCACTGGTGCAGCTGCCCACGCAGAAGAAGACGGCTGAATAATCTTTTTATTCAATAAATCATGCAAGTGAGCCTCCTCTTCTTTTTCGAATCCTAAAGGAGTACGCCGCAAACGTTCTTTCACAGGAGCTGCATTCCCAGTATCAATGCGATGCTTTATTTTGGTAAAGTGTCCAATATCAAGTTCATTTTTTGCAAAAATATCTTGGAAATGCACTAACAGTTTGGCCAATTCTCTGGATTGATCGAACGATAGATTTTTCTTTGATTTCATATACATTGTCCTGCAAATGTTCTGGAATACAGCTTAATATATCTTTTCCTGACTCAAATTGTTCAAGTTTTCTAACTGTGAGTGTTGGACAATCTTCAGCTTCTTCAATGACTTCTGCTACCTCCACTGCCGTTCCAATATTACAGTTTTTCTTTAAAGTAATATATTTATCAGTGACATTTCTCAAAGACACTGGTACCTGATGTTCAGCTGTACTCAATATATTTGGCATAAGCAACCCCTTCAAGTTTGTTGTAGGTTGGACAATAATATCATTTTCACAATCTCCACTCAATTTAGCCTGTAGATGAACTTGTGATTGGGGTGGAATTATTACATCCTTATCTTGTCGTTTTTTGCATTGAGAACTGTAGCTGGAAGTTTTTCGCCATCAACTGTTATGGTCAAATCAACTAAATTTATAACAGCTTTTATGTGTTGTAAAACATCTAGTCCTAAAATGACCGGATCTGTTATATCGGCAACTATGACCCTCCATCTTGTTTCAGTTTTGCCAACCTTGATGGCTACTCTATCTGTATATTTTGCACTGATGCTGTTGTCTTTCCCTGCTCCTTTCAATATAACTGGTTCTTTAACTCCAATTGCAGGATTCAAGGATTTAGCAAAATCAAAATTGATAACCGTTACCTGTGCTGCAGTGTCAACAATTGCATCAGCCTGTTTACCATTTATAGTTATTTGAAGTACTAAATTAATGGGTTTATATTTGGTATCATCTCCATACATTGAAACTTCTTTCACTTTAAATTGACTAATGACTGTTGGGACCTCCTCTTTCTTGTAGTGGCTCGTCTCACAAATACCAGAGCAACCGGTAATTGTTGTGGAACGAGTCACATCCAAGTTGTGAGTTGAATGGTCCTTGCTTATTGATGTTTGAAACAAGATTATGAGTACCAGCATCGCCGGTTACACTCACAATTTGTTCAATTTCAGTTGTTGGTGGACGACCTGTATGTGGATTATGGACTAAAGACCGGTCTATTTCTTCAGTCCTTGGGTGTTTAAATGTTGATCTCTTTCAATTGGTTTTGGTGATGATGCTCTTGGAATTCTGGCAACGGCTGTGGTATTAGGGCAATTCCTTGCATAATGCCCTTTTTCATGACAACGAAAACACTCGTCATTAGACCTATCTGGACTTCTTCCTGGTGATATGGACCTTCGATTCGGACTACTAATAGATTGTCTGGAAACAGCCATCAGAATTTTCGAAACATCATCTTTAATGTCACCAATGTCCTGTTCGGTCTTCTTAAGACGCGACTCAACTGAGGACTGCCAATCAGAAGATGGAGTCTGTCTCCTATCGTATGATGTTGAAGATCTCCTGTCATACCTATTTAATGCTCGAACAGCAAATTCTGAAGATTCTGTTTCAGAATCAGTATCAGAGTCAAAATGAACTCTTTTGACAACCTCTTGTCTCTTGCCGAGCACAATTCTTTGATTGTGTGTTGAACTCTTTACACACTGTAGAGCAGTATCTAGTGTAACTGGATTCTTCTCCATAGCAAAAAGAGTAGCTTTCTTGTCGCTACAGCCCTTTAAAAATGCATCTACGCTTATGGTTTCAACGACATTTTCAGGTGTATTTGGTCCGTACCCATCAGTAGCCATTTCCTGACCCTTTCTGCAAACTCCTCTACTGTTTCATCAATATTTTGTCTTACTTTCTGTAATTGCCTTCTGATGGTATAGGGTAGGTCTTTATTTCCAAAACGTTGATTCATCTTTTCTGAAAGTAGTACGAAATCATTTTGGACTGATGGCGGACGAGTACTATAGAACTTCAGTGCTTTATCACGCAAACATTCTATAAGTCTGTCTAATCTTTGCTTAATATCCCACCTGTACCGATTGGAAAAATGAATAAATTGCATGTAGTAGGGTTTCCATTCTGTCTTCCCATCATAGCACGGAAGCCTTTGTGGTGATGGACCACTACTGGTAGGTTGTTTGTTCTGCTCAGGTATTTGGACAGTGTTTGACGTGTCAGTTACTTTTGAAGTTTCTGTAGCTTGTATATTGCTTTTAGGATTTTTTTCATGCTGTGTTATTGTTTCTGTAACTCTTTTGGACATTTGTAAATGTTTTATTTCTTCTTCAAGACGGTCACATTTCTTTCTTGCAAATTTTTCGCGTTCTATGGTGAGTGCCTGTATTGCCCGCTCTTCATTTAATTTAGTCATCAACTGATTTGTCTTTTCCGTAAATACAGTTTTCTCACTTTCAAACTTCTTCTCTATGGATTCCATCATATCTTTCATTTCCCGTCTTTCTATTTCTAACAAATCCATTTGTTCTTTTTGTTTTTCAAGTTTTTCCAGTTTGTCTTGATCAACCTTGATCAGCAATTTTTCTTTTTCCTGTTGATTGAACTCCTGCAGAGCTGATGACTCCATTGCATACTTTTGTTTTATTTCTTCTATCAATTTAGCATACTCATTCTTTTCCTCCATTTCCCCTTCCAATGCATCTTGCAAATCTTTTATCTGATGTTTTAATTCATGTTGTATGGTTGCCTTTTCTTGAGTTGCAATTAACAACCGTGTGTCAAAATTGTTCTGAATTTTTTTTATCTCCTGTTCAGCATCTTGATTTGATTTTTGATTGACAAGTTCTGTTTTCAACTTCTCGATTTGTTTTTTCTGATCCGCACTGTCATCAACTTCTTCTGTATTTTCAAAAATAATTCGACCTGCTGCTACGAGAGGGTCCCACATAGTATTTGGAAGACCTTGAATTAATTTCAAATCCTCAAGTGTTAATTTTCCCTTATCTGTCCTTGCAGCAATAATAAGTTTAGCTCTTGCCTCCCCAATATCTTTAATTGTAATCAGTTCTTCTTTACTTGCCGTGTTTATATTCACCACTTTCGACATGATTGCTTTATATTGTATTATGTCAATATATGGCTTAGTTTACACGCGATATATGGATGTAAATTATTTACGGTGTGTAACAATAATCTAGACCGACAAATGTAATACTGACCAGATCTCCCGGTATAAAATATTACACCTATGCAACAATAATATAAGACAAATGTAAATATTGACCAGATCTCCCGGTATAAAATATTACACCTGTGCAATCAATAAATACAAAATTGGCTCTTTAAGCGTTTGTTTTTTTTTTGGTTTTTTTTATTATCAATGTTCTGTTAAATGCACTTGTAATTTCCAATCCAGCACAACCGGAAAATGAAAAAGTACCAATGCAGTTAACAAAAATGTATTTTTGTATACATGAGTATAATTCAATCCAGACCAACCGGAAAAATTGATTAATACTAATGTATTGTCAGTTAAACTTAGTGTATGCTATAAGAACAAATATTAACGAGTGTGGTAAAGGGGGGGGGGAGGGGGGTGCTTGCACGGAAAAAACGTGAAATAAGACATAATTTCACGTTGAACGTGAAATAATTTCTGTCATGAACGTTGCACGAAAAATAAAGACTCAGTTGTGAACCTTTTGTGACTGAGTCACTGTCTTCTTGTATATATAAACTCTCTGTTTTACTTGTTATTCCCGATTTAGTATACACATTTATGATGTAAATGGTTTACGGCTTTTAAAAAAGTATTTCTTGACGATCCCTGCCAAGTATTTGAATTTTATTTGAAAAATACCGAGCACGCAAAATAAGCATTTGAAAATCACGATGCACGTAAAATTAAATAAGCAGAACACGTTGAACGAGGCACCTGTCTTGCACGACTGAACGTTAAATAAAAAAGTAAAAACACGTTGAACGTGAAATAAAAAACGGCGATCACGTTGCACGAAAATAACCCTTTACCACCCTCATTAACTTGTAAATATTTAAGTGTGACTGAACAAAATTGAAATGAACACTTTACTTCAATGTTGTTTTTGTTTTTTACAAATGTTCTGCTCCCTGTAATATTTAAACACGTAAATATTGGACAGAAAATATCTGTTACTTCAGGGGAATCAGTGTGAGTGTGTATGCAATAGTTTATTACAGACCCACGAGCGAAATCACGAAAATAAAATTTTCTGAATCCCGCCAAATATGAAAATGTCCGCGTCAAAATAAACACAGAAAAATCTCCATTTATAGCCACGGCAGCGTTCACATCTGACACCAATGTTGTGTCTCAGTTACGGGCGTTAATACTCATGGCTACATACCTTTAACAATCTGTTTATAGGCAGACTTCGTTGTCTTCGAGGTACCAAGATCAGGTAGTACGTCTTGTTGGTTTGAACCGTGTCATCGAAGTGAGGTTTCCGGTGTTGCGCACTGTCACGTAAATGTTCCTCCGTGATTGGAGCACCTTGATATTGAACTTTACCACAGTATTTTAAACCAGATGTAGATACTTATATAATGAGAAAATCAGATTGTTGAAAATATGAGACATTGCATTATAAAGACTAAGACAAGATAGACATGAATGGATAAAAAGTGAAACATATTCAAGGATAATGTTCCCTTTTGTTGTTTCAATGCTAAACACATGGAAATTATATTACAAAAATCCACAGCCTTTCCCCTTGTACTACACCTATATTTGACAATTCGTTTCATAAAAGTAAGAGGATTATTGCATGCAGTGATAGCAATGATTTCCATAAAACATGTTATACAAAGAAAGATATTGGTTAAATCAGTATAAAATGGGACATCGTCAATTACACCTTCTAGGGTGCGCTCGACTTTTGTGACTTGGTACGAGGTTTTTTGGATTGTAAAGAATAAGACCTTTTGTAGACAATAAATGCTAGCATACAATTGGCAAACAAGTGAGTGATTTATGTTTACAATTTTATAACGAAAATCTCTGTAATAAAGTCTAGTATTTTGCAAACGTCTTGGCTTTATTTGCCAGACCTGTGACCTTTAAAAATGTTCAAATCTGTTTTATTTGCTGATGATAGGTACTTAGGAACATTTTTTTTTAGTCCTCCCCCTTTTTTCCAAAATCGGTAATTTTGTCAATTATTTTTGCGTTTTTCTTAATCAATATGAACATAAATATCCTAGAAATAACTGGTATTTGCTATTTACTATCAATTCAAAATTTACTATCCACAGCCATCACTGATAATATGGAAAAAAGGGAAGGGCTAAAAAAAGATTGTCCTGTTCCACAAGTACCTATGGTCTCATACACCTCCAAAGGACCTCGACTCCTTGTATACTGTATATACACAATTTTTTTTGGATTGAGAAAAAAATTGCAGTTCATGGATATTTGATTTCATCATTTTACCAAAATTTGCTTTCAAACCTATAGTACTGGTAAATTTCACTTCATTGAACATTTAAATTCTTGGTTTACCTGTATAAGAACAAACTATAAAAATTAGTTGAAAAGGGCTCACCTCATCAGATTGATAAAAAGAAGAAAATCTTCCTTTTCTTTTATATTTGAAGGAAAATAGCTCTAGTTTTAGCTCACCTGGCGTCCGTCGTCGTCTGTTAACTTTTACAAAAATCTTCTCTAAAACTACAGGGCCCAATTTTCCCAATGTGTTGGTATAAAATAATCATTTGGTTATCTTGTTTTAAGAAATGTGTCCAAAGACCCCGCCTACCAACCTACATGGCTGACATTGCTAAAATAGAACATTGGGGTTAATAGAAATATTTATACCCCGTCATAGGTACAGGGGCATTAGGTGTTACCCTTGACTGTCTTTCCATCAATCCGTCCCTCCGTCTGTCCCATTTTCGTTTCCACACTCTAACTCGTTTTACTCATTCCAATTTTATGAAACCAAAACTTCAAGACAAGAGTTTGAATTTGGGCAGCGAGTCACTTACCGTTCTAGAGTTAGGGAGCTACCATTTGATTTTTATGGGGGGGGGGGGGGGGGGGGGGGGGGGCTAGAATGAAAAATTTTGTCTTGCATTTTTTTTTAATTGTAATCTCTGTCCCCTGCCTTTTTATTTTTCACTCTATTTGGTCCTGCCTTTTTTTTTATTAGTTTATCCTGACTTTTTAAACATAAATTGTAATCCTGCCTTCTTTTTTTGCCAAGTTGCTCATCCTGCCTTTTTTTTTACTCAAAACTCCTATCCTGCCTTTTTTCAAATTTCATCCTAGCCCCCCATAAAAATTAAATGGTAGCTCGCTTATGAACCTTTACAACTTTGAAAATTTTTCAGTTTCCACACACGTACTAACTTCAGTTTGTCTCATCCAAATTTTATGAAACTCATACACAATGCTAAGAATCACAACACGCAGACAGAGTTATAATTTGGGCAGTGAGTCATTTAACGTTCTAGAGTTGTGCCCCTTTTTAACTTGGAAAATTGCAAAGCTTGAGCTGGGGCATTCGTGTCCTTAGACACATTCTACTAGAAAATTTATTGTCTTTTACCGGTATCTTGAGAATCACTATAGATAGAGAAAATATAATCTACATATTTTCCATCCACATCAAAACTGTCAGATGTGTTCCTATTGGAGTTATTGTCCTTAAACGACAAATTTTTATTTTTTTATAAAATGTTTGCCTATTATCTAGAAAATTATAACAGATGGACAGAAAGTTTAAAAGCATTAACGATCAGCAAGACAAGATGCTGATTATCTAATAAGTCAACATGACCAAAATTGTTAGTTGACTCCTTATTGAAGTTATTGCCCATTAATGACAATTTTCCCCAATTTTTGCCTATTACCTTGAAAACTATAATAGATAGATAGAAACTTTGATTAGCAAAAATGATCAGAAGGATAAGATATACAAAAACATGTCTAAAATTGTCAGTTAACTCTTAATAGGATTATTCCCCTTTAATGATTTTGTTTTTGCTAAAAAGTGGCCATTGTTGATGAAGATACAGGTCTTTAGAGCCTCAAATTATGAAGTTATGATCAATAGCCTCCTTGCTGAGAAATTGGATTGCATTGAATATCACTATTTGATCATGAATTTTTTCACTAGTTTGTCCACAGTTAAGGATGTCAATGAACATTATCCTTTCTGTATGACTAGTACTGAGGGGGTGGACAGCTTTTGAGGGAGGTGGGAGGTGGGAGACAAAAAATAGGTGGGAGAGAAAAAAAGATTCTAAAAGTGGGAGGTGGGAGAAGGGTACCCCCTGTCCACCCCTCAGTACTGTCTATCTGATATGTTTCAAATCTCCCAATTCACATTGGAAGTGATAATGACTGTATGTCAATAGAGAGATGCAATGGGCATATTCAGAGTTAATATGCATTACTTCAATAAAAAAATCCCCACATCCAATTTCTCAAAGATCAATTTTTTATATCTTCATCCGGGACCTCAAAATCAATTACATGTATCGTGTATCGGTATTTTGACAATTAATTTGAAAGTTTCATATTGTATATATTTAATTTTTTTAGAAAGAGTTAACCCAAATATCAGTGGTTATACATGTACTCATTTAAATGCTTTGGCCAATATGATGCATAGTTTACAAAATTAATGCAGGTTCTTGGAGCCTCTTGTTTTTATGTTTTACTGTTCATGGATTAAAACTTTTCCCTTTAGTGTAATGATTTATTATCTGAACAAAATTCTGTTACATATTTTGTGAAAAACTTTTGTCAAGCCAGTGAGTAGATTTCAATTGAAAAGATGTTTACCTGTATGATCATGTGATTAACAGGTTAGAATTTGGATTCCAATTAGTTGGATCTTTACTTGGGCAAAGACTTGCATTTTTTCATCAGAAATATTTTGGGGACACAAAGTATGTTTGAAGTTTTCTGTGGAGTTTTAAGGTTGTAATTTACCGGTAGTAATAATTATTTACTTCAATGTGATCTGTTTTGGATTTCAAACTTTTAGTTCCAGAAATTTACTTTTGAAGAATGGAAAGATTTCACAAATTTTTCATACAGAATAAGGTTTGATATGAAACAAAATGATGACTTTTTACCGTTTCTTCACATTGGTTTATGGTTTATTTATTGGAGATGTAAAAAAATCTTACAAATATCCGTACGTCTTCAAGTTTTGCAAAAGTAACAGTAACCATGTAACTGATATGGAATCGCATCTGAGTAATCTCTAGAACATATTGAGGAAAGGTGGTCACAGTCATGTATCTGTTTAAGGGACAATAAGTTATTTATCTTTTAAATTTGTGTTACCGGTAAGCTTTCTTCTTCTTCCCAATACGGGAGTAGACTCCTAGGAAGGAGTGTAAAACTTCCCGACTTGTTCTGGTTGGGCACAAACTACTGAATGGGTTTAAATCGAAAACTTTGTATTTTAGGATAATTTGACCAAATGAATACCAGAATATACTGAGGTGAGTTTGACATCTCTTATCAGCATTAGTAGATTATTATATAAGCTATATAACATTTTTTATTTACTTGTTTTAATATTAAATGTTTCTTTTCAGTTCTTGGATACCATGAACTTAGTCATTTAATATGGTATTCAGATGTATTTAGAAAAGCCAGTACAGTATTGCAACTCCATTATATTGATTTTCAACAATGGTAGATCCAGTGTTATATTATAGGTATAATAGTCAAAAGTAAATGTAAAAACAACTTATTAAAAACCCTGTTTTTTAACCTTTTGGATATATGTTGCTAAAAAGATTAATCAGATAATTATACTATATTTTTATGGCCCAGCAACTATACCAGTACGAAATAAGTAGTAGGATTCCACCTAGACACTAGTAGGAATGTAGTAGGAATCCACCTAGAATCTTAGATTATATATAGAAAGTAGGCGGACATGGAAAATGAACAAAATTCTGACTGGATTTTTTATTTTCTCCACTTGCAAAATCCTACCATCTAGCTGGAATTTTAAAAGTCTGTACGGATTTTTTTCTGTTTTGAAAATCTTAAGTGGGAATTTGGACAGAAAATATGATAAGATTATTCATTTTCCTACTACAAGATTCCTACCAAAATTAATTTATTCCTACTAGAAAATCTTTCTACATGGAATCTTTTTAATTATCTTAAACTGGATTCTTGTTTGCTAATGACACAAATTTTGCTGTGTTGAATGCAAACAAGTTCCAGTTCACAAATTCAAAAGTTGGAGGGTAGAAGAATGAAAAGTTGCGTTGGAACACAATATGCTGCAAGGGTTAAACAACTACAATATTGAAATATGAGAAAATATGGCTCATGTAGATTGAAAGTAAATTTTTATACTTTTAAGATGAAATTTTTTATCTGTTTGCCAATATATTTAGTAATCAGTTAATTCAACAATAGTGCATAATTTTACTTATTAATTTTTCATAACTCTTTAATTTCAACTTTAAGAATCAACATGTTTGCCCATCTACATATATGTTTGGATATATCACAGCTTCCTTATACATTTCAAAAGCCAACTTTTTTTAAATGAATATATTCCATGCATTTCCTTTGTTTTTTGTTGTTGAGATTCAAACTTAAATGATTGACCCAGTTGTGTATTTGTGAATATACACTTACATTTTGTATATTTTTAGATTTAGAAAATATTTTTTTCTATGTGGAATTTTGAAAAATTCCTGCCAGGTTTTCTAGTAGGAATTTTATTTTCCCGCCAAATTATTCCTGCTAATTTAAATATTCCTGCTATAAAAGAAAAAAACATCAAATAACAAAAAATGATCAGCAAGACAAAATCTACAAACTAGTCAAATTTTGCCAAAAGAGTAAGTAGACTCGTTATAGGAGTGATTGCCCTTGAATGACAACTTTTTTTTTTACCCTCTTTTTATGTTTTGGGTAAAAACTAAAGACGATAGAAACTGTAAAACGAAATTGTCAGCAATGCAAAATCAACAAAAAGATTTTTGTCATGAATCTATTCAAGTCTACAATGTTAGACAGTTCCCATTGTTGAAGATGCACATAGACCTAGATGAGCGACACATGCTCTTTAGAGCCTCTAGGTTGTTTTTTTTTTAACTGTTATGTATTTCCAAAATTATTTGCTATTTTCCTTGATCTAACATATTTCAACATACTTGTGTGATTAAGTTATTTCAGTCTTTATTGATTTTTGTAGTTCTCACCATTTTTTCTAAAACTCAGTCCATTATATAATTCTTTGTGTTTCCATTCCGTATTCCATTTCCACAATTTAGCAATACCCCCATCTGTTGACTGTTTCGGAACAAATTTAAAACCGTGTAGCTGCTAGGGTCATGTAACTTCACTCATTCAGTCAATGCATTTATATACTGTAAATTCAGAAATTATTGCGTGCATTTATTATTCTGATTTTGTCATTTTAGACTTAAATGCGATTTTAATTTTTACGATTTTGAGAAAAATCCTGTTTAGTTCATATAAAATATTTCAAAATGCGAGTTTAAATTATTGCGTTTACAACTCTGTCGCATTTGTCGCAATAATAAAAACCTCGCAATAATTTCTGAATTTACAGTAACATTATTTTGAAATGCAGTAAGTGGATCAAGTGATGTCAATCCTCAGATAGATCATTATAACTAAAATAAACTTGCATTTAATTGTCATTGACTGTGTGTTGCTCATCTAATTTCAGTTCTTGGATACTATGATTTTGACCAACAGTCATCTTACTCAGTATAGGTATGCATTTTGAAGAGCCAGACAGTACAACAACTTTCCTATGGTAGCCCCAGGTATAGTTAGTCTTTTATTTATGATTACTGATTAAAATTTAAAACTGTTTTATAATGTTTTGTGATTATACCCCATGCTATGAAGTAATAATAAGTTTGTATCCAATTCGTCAGTCATTTTCTTTTTTTTCTGTAATGCTAACAGCAAATCTTTATATGGTTTGCAACTGTACTTTGATATATGGTCACTTATAAAATCCCTATTGGTTTTGAGGTCACTACATTCAAGGTTAAGGTCATAGTTGCACAAAAAAGCCTGAAACTTGTGCAGAAAAGTGGTTTCCATATATATGCTTAATTAATCAAATACAACATACAGGATTGCATATATGGTCACATGATAAAAGGATGATCTATTAATTTTGAGTTCACTACATTCAAGGTCAAGGTCATAGTAAATTAAAATATTAGACTGAAATTTAGGCAAAAAAGTGGTTTCCATATATATGCTTAATTAATCAAATACAACATACAGGATTGCATATATGGTCACATGATAAAAGGATGATCTATTAATTTTGAGTTCACTACATTCAAGGTCAAGGTCATTGTAAATTAAAATATTAGACTGAAATTTAGGCAAAAAAGTGGTTTCTGAATGCTAAATCAAAATACTTCACATGTGTCATATGGTATTGCAATTTCACCTGGACATTAATTCCCTCATACATTGATAAGTGGATGATCTGTATTGATTATGAGGTCACTACATCAAAGGTCAAGGTCAAAGCTACTGAAATAGACACAGAAGTCATTTCTGGATGCTAAAGCAAATACAGTAAACCTGCCTTTTAAGGTAGAACTAAATCAGAGAAGCATGACACATTTATTTAGCGACTTAGGGAGCTACCATTTGATTTTTATGGGGGGGGGGGGGGGGGGGGGCTAGGATGAAATTTGAAAAAAATAGGCAGGACAGGAGTTTTGAGTAAAAAAAAAGGCAGGATGAGACACTTTGCAAAAAAAAGGCAGGATGACAATTTATGTAAATAAAAGTCAGGATAAACTAAAAAAAAAAGGCAGGACCGAATAGAGTGACAAATAAAAAGGCAGGACAGAGATTACAACTAAAAAAAATGCAGGACAAAATTTTTCATCCTAGCCCCCCCTGTAAAAATCAAATGGCAGCTCCCTTAGTTTGTCTCTAATCTATATTAGCCAACAAGTTTGATCAGAAAGGAGAGATGACTAAGTTTGACAGTGCTTTATTGTGAGAACAAGATATCATAGGTAATGGCATTAAATTTACTTTACATTTCAAAGATTAACATGTAAAGAAGGTTTGATACGTGACTTTTACAGTACAATATTGATATTTTGTTACCTTTTTATGTCCCCGCGACAAAATGTCGGGGGCATATTAATTTACCCCTGTCTGTCCATCCGTCTGTTCGTCCGTCCAGATTAGGATACATTGTTTGTCCGGCTATCTCCTACAGTTTAATAGGTACAGCTTTAATATTTTGTAGGATGTTCATACACATAATGGAGGTGTGCATGGCCACAGGATTTTGATTTCTTTTGTATATTCTGAAAATGACAGGTAGTTGGACTTAATCATTTTTTTCGTACAAGCTGCATAAAGAGATCATGGTTTGTCCGGCTTTATCCTCCTACAGTTTTGGAGATACAGCTTTAATATTTTGTAGGATGTTCATACACATAATGGAGGTGTGCATGGCCACAGGATTTTGATGTCTTTTAAATATTCTGAAAATGACAGGTAGTTGGACTTAATCATTTTTTTCATACAAGCTGCATAAAGAGATCATGGTTTGTCCGGCTATCTCCTCCTACAGCTTTGGAGATACAGCTTTAATATTTTGTAGGATGTTCATACACATAATGGAGGTGTGCATGGCCACAGGATTTTGATTTCTTTAAAATAATTTCTGAAAATGACAGGTAATTGGACTTAGTCATTTTTTGGTACAGGCTGCATGAAGAGATCATGGTTTGTCCGGCTATCTCCTCATACATTTACATCATCATACATAGTCTTAAACTTATAATTTCCTATGGTCAGGCGGGGGTATCATTTGTGTCTTACAGACAGCGTAACAATTTCAAGTTGTATGCCAACATCACTGTTTGTCAAATCTAAAATATGTGGAACTATACTCATGCATATGGCAGAGCAGAAATGGGGGTGGGGGGCATTGTCCATATCTAGTTTTTGTTTTGAGATGCATATATAAGAATATATATCTCTGGGTGACAATCTGCTCCATCATCCTCTCAGCTATGTGTTTATGATCTAATTATACTTTATTTTCTGTTACTATAGGAGGGTGGCAATGGGGGTACCTTCATGACGAATAACGGTAAAAAATCTTGCCAAATGACGTTAACGGTAATTTTTGGTGCATGACGATAAAATGAAGACTTTCTTCAAGACGGTAAAAAAATCGACAGATTTTGACGAATCACGTTAATTTTTTTTCCAAAATTAACGGTAACGATAATTATTTGAGACCTCTGACGAATCACGATAAGGATATGTTGACGAATCACGGTAAACTTTTAACCAATTTGACGCTAACGGTAGCCGAAAATGACCGTTTGACGCCTGACGGTAAAGGGCATTCATACCCTCTTATAGTCATTTAAAGTTTAAATTGAAAACTTATAAACTATATAGTTATGACGTACATAACAATGGTCCATAAAATATATTTAACAAAGCAAACAAAGGATCAAGGATCTCTGTGAATGGAATTAGACTACAAGCCATAGGATGGAGTTGAATGTCTCCCTCATATTGACCAATCAAAACCTGGTGCTTTCAAGTGAAGTATAATAATATTAATATAGAATGGTCTGAACTGAAGCTAGACTCTTTTTTACCATTGAATAAATTCTGTAACAGAATCTGGAATAAGATAAAAGTTCAGTCTTGCTTGTTTGAAAGGTGTCTTTGTTTGCGGGATGATTTTATTTTGGTCAAGCATTTTATTTTTGTACATCAAAATTATATTGTAATTGGGACTTCCTTAATTTTTTTTTTTCATTGTCAGGGTTTTATTAAGGTAACACTGACAAGTAAAAAGATGTTTTTTTACAATAAGTATGTTACCAAATTAAAACATTGATAATATCCACTCCCAGTTCACATGAACCAGAAGGCACATGAAACAAAAGAAAACTTCCACTACACACAAACAAAAGTTGGCCAAGTACAACCTCTACCTTTACACCATCTTTTAAAAACATAACATTACAAAAGGGGGGAGGGGAGGGGAAGTGTGTAGGACCTCTGATTTATAATTGTAAGTAATTTATTTTACAAAACCAGATTTTTACATCAAAGATTAAGTTTTTATTATAAAATGAAAACTTACAATCATAAATTTAGATAATAGAATTCCCTGAGAACTAGATGGGAATATTACTTTCCTGGTCCTACTGGAATTTGAGGGAAAGGAGCTTTTGAAAGGCTTCCTGTCCTCTAAGAGACAGTACTTTTGGAGGGGAGGACTATCTCTTATTAATCAGCTTCTTCCCCTTCACCACTTTGGCTTTGTTTGCCTTTGGGTGAAGCAGAAGATTTGGGGTACACTGTCCTCTTAACCGGAAGATTGTCTAGGAACCTTCTTATGGAAGGCAATAGATTGATAGTGTGAGATGTAGTCTTTCTCACACCATCGGTATCCTGGACATCAACCTTCACTGTCTTTGGGACTGTACCTTCTTCCCTTTCACCACTTTGGCTTTTTTGCCATTGGATGAAGCAGAAGATTTTGGGTAAGCTGTCCTCTTGACTAGTAGATTGACCAGGATCCTTCTTATGAAAGGCAATAGACTGATAGTGTGAGATATTACCTTTCTCACACCATCAGTATCCTGGACATCAACATTCACTGTCTTTGGGACTGTACCTTCTTCCCTTTCACCACTTTGGCTTTTTTGCCATTGGATGAAGCAGAAGATTTGGGGACAGCTGTCCTCTTTACTAGTAGATTGACCAGGATCCTTCTTATGGAAGGCAATAGACTGATAGTGTGAGATATAACCTTTCTCACACCATCAGTATCCTGGACATCAACATTCACTGTCTTTGGGGACTTTACCTTCTTCCCTTTCACCACTTTGGCTTTTTTGCCATTGGAAATAAGCAGAAGATTTGGGTCATCTGTCCTCTTTGACTAGAAGATTGTCTAGGATCTTTCTTATGGAAGGCAAAAGACTGATAGTGTGAGATGTAGTCTTTCTCACACCATCAGTATCCTGGACATCAATCTTCACTGTCTTTGGGACTGTACCTTCTTCCCTTTCACCACTTTCGTTTTTTTGCCATTGGATGAAGCAGAAGATTTTGGGTAAGCTGTCCTCTTGACTAGTAGATTGACCAGGATCCTTCTTATGAAAGGCAATAGACTGATAGTGTGAGATATAACCTTTCTCACACCATCAGTATCCTGGACATCAACATTCACTGTCTTTGGGACTGTACCTTCTTCCCTTTCACCACTTTGGCTTTTTTGCCATTGGATGAAGCAGAAGATTTGGGGACAGCTGTCCTCTTTACTAGTAGATTGACCAGGATCCTTCTTATGGAAGGCAATAGACTGATAGTGTGAGATATAACCTTTCTCACACCATCAGTATCCTGGACATCAACATTCACTGTCTTTGGGACTTTACCCTCTTCCCTTTCACCACTTTGGCTTTTTTTGTCATTGAATGAAGCAGAAAATTTGGGGTAAGCTGTCCTCTTGACAAGAAGATAGACCAGGATCCTTCTTATGGAAGGCAATAGATTGATAGTGTGAGATGTAGTCTTTCTCACACCATCAGTATCCTGGACATCAACCTTCACTGTCTTTGGGACTGTACCTTCTTCGCTTTCACCACTTTGGCTTTTTTGCCATTGGATGAAGCAGAAGATTTGGGGTAAGCTGTCCTCTTGACTAGTTGATTGACTAGGATCCTTCTTATGAAAGGCAATAGACTGATAGTGTGAGATATAACCTTTCTCACACCATCAGTATCCTGGACATCAACATTCACTGTCTTTGGGACTGTACCTTCTTCCCTTTCACCACTTTGGCTTTTTTGCCATTGGATGACGCAGAAGATTTGGGGACATCTGTCCTCTTTACTAGTAGATTGACCAGGATCCTTCTTATTGAAGGCAATAGACTGATAGTGTGAGATATAACCTTTCTCACACCATCAGTATCCTGGACATCAACATTCACTGTCTTTGGGACTGTACCTTCTTCCCTTTCACCACTTTGGCTTTTTTGCCATTGGATGATGCAGAAGATTTTGGGTAAGCTGTCCTCTTGACAAGTAGATTGACCAGGATCCTTCTTATGAAAGGCAATAGACTGATAGTGTGAGATATAACCTTTCTCACACCATCAGTATCCTGGATATCAACATTCACTGTCTTTGGGACTGTACCTTCTTCCCTTTCACCACTTTGGCTGCTTTGCCTTTGGATGAAGCAGAAGATTTGGGGTAAGCTGTCCTCTTAACTAGTAGATTGACCAGGATCCTTCTTATGAAAGGCAATAGACTGATAGTGTGAGATATAATCTTTCTCACACTATCAGTATCCTGGACATCAACCTTCAATGTCTTGGGGCTCTACCTTCTTCCCTTTCACCACTTTGGGTTTTTTGTCATTGGATGAAGCAGATTTGGGGTAAGCTGTTCTCTTGACTAGAAGATAGACCAGGATCCTTCTTATGGAAGGCAATAAACTGATAGTGTGAGATGTAGCATTCCTCACACTATCAGTATATACTGGACATAAACCTTCATAGTCTTGGGTGCTTTACCTACTTAAGTTAGTGGCCTTGGATGCTGAGTGGTCTTAGTAGTCCAACTACTGTATCACTAGCCTGTCAACACTGAGGTTGTGAGTTCGAATCCTGCATTGGACAGATGTGTTCGACTCCAATCTTTATTGACTAGGATTTCAGTTTTCCTACCGAGGGTCATTGGTTCTCTCCAGGCACTCGAGCTTCCTCCACCAATATAAACTGACTACCACTAGTACCATTGAATAGCCAATTGTGCTGAAAGTGGTACACCAATCAGTCAATCAGTTAGTTAATCTTCTCCTTTACCACTTTAGCTTTACTGGTATTACCATTGGATGAAGCAGAAGGTGAACGTTCAGCTGTCCTTTTGACTAGAAGATTAACCAGGGTCCTTCTTACTGAAGGCAATAGACTGATAGTGTGAGATGTTACCTTCCTCACCTTCAGTATCCTGGAAATAAACTTTTATAGTCTGATAGGCCTTGTTGGCTGAGAGGTCTAAGTACATGTAGTTCTTCTACTGTACCACCAGCCTGTTGCCAGTGTTGGACATTACTAAGCATGAGAAGTTCATGTGCTCCTTGCTGCAATACAAACAGAAAAAGTGAGTAAGGTAGAGGGCTAACATGAGTCACTTTGAGTTGATGTGTACTGGAAGTTTTATGTTTTTTTGTGCTTTTTAGTTCATGTGGGCTGCAAATGGATATTATCTAAATTGATGATGGGAACATATTTATTGTTATAAGAACATCCTTTCACTTGTCAATGTTACCTTAGAAACCCTAACAATTAAATGTAAGTAAAATTAAGGAAGTATTTACATTAATATGTATAATTATACCCCAGGGTATAATGTTTTTGACCCGTCAGTCCTGTTTCTTGTCATCGCAACTCCTCTCAAACCACACAACAGAATTTCACGAAACCTTTTTAGATAATAAGGACATACTATGTAGTTGTGCATATCGACAGGAAATTAAGATTCAATTCTTTTTCTAGGAGTTATGCCCCTTTGAACTTATTTACTTTAATGTACTACTGCAACAGTTTGTCATCGCAACTCCTCTCAAACCACACAACAGAATTTCATGACACCTTTTCAGATAAGGACATACTACATAGATGTACATATCGACAGGAAATTACGATTCAATTTTTTTTCCAGGAGTTACGCCCCTTTGAACTTATTTGCCCAATATGTACTACTGCAACCTTTTGTCATCGCAACTCCTCTCAAACCACACAACAGAATTTCATGAAACCTTTTCAGATAATGACATACTACATAGATGTACATATCGACAGGAAATTACGATTCAATTTTTTTTCCAGGAGTTACGCCCCTTTGAACTTATTTACCCAATATACTACTGCAACCTTTTGTCATCGCAACTCATCTCAAACCACACAACAGAATTTCATGAAACTGTGTAGATAATAAGGACATACTATGTAGATGTGCATAGTGACAGGAAATTATGATTCAACTTTTTTTTCTGAAACAATTTTTTTTTCTTACACTTATTTTATTTCTCTAATGACAATGTGGGGACGTGGGGTATGTGAGCACGCTCACCAAGGTTCTTTCATTTTGTAATGTACACATACAAAATGCATGACCGAGATAAATTCATCTTGCATACAGATTAAGATTTTACAATATGGATGTCGGTTTCATAAAACAGTCATGTAGATTTTAAGGCAAAATATAAGTACTATGAGGACTTGAATAAAAACTTAAGTAAAGATTCACGACGATAGGCATGCACATACTTTGAAAATAGGAGAAGCGTGCAGTTTTGGCAAAATCTACTAATTGTTAATTTTTTTAATTTAAAAAAAATATTGATACAAAAATATACATAAACTAACGATTTACTTTATTCCAGAGTATAATTTGATATAAAACTCATTTAGTATGTCAGAATTTTAACAAATTATAAGTGAGTTATCTACCTTGTCTAATTCTTCGATTGATGTTGTGATACATTCTAAATTTCATCTGTAGACCGAGAGTTCCCCCATAAAAAGTGCAATTAAGAATACAAACTTGTTTGAAACAGTTTCTATTTTCTGGCCTATGTCAGTCAGGGGTACTACTTTTACAAGTAAACTTTATTTATAATATATAATTTAATTATAATGTTTGAATACCGGTAATCTCCCCTTAATTTTCTCAAAAATTTACTTGTAAAAGTAAATTTTTTTTACAATCCCACAAAAACTATCCTACAAATTTACTTATATAAGTATATTTATATTTACTTCTTCAAGTAAATAAAAATTACTTGTACAAGTAGTACCCCTGACTGTATGTATTAGTTCCATATTGCTCTGGCTAACATCATTAACAAATTTTGCTCTACCTGAAAGTTTCTCTTGCATACATTACGCTTCTTGTTATATCACTGTTGTAAAGTCTTACAATCATAGGACTTGGTTGATGTTCTGATGGAAGTTGGTGTATTGCTACATCATACCTTTTTCTATAATAATTATCAGATCATTTTTGTCAAGCCTGTGACAGCGAGACATAGTGATCATAGATTCTAGCGTTGGCGGCGCCAACATATAGGTTATTATGAGATTTGAATAGAAGCTTGTTTATGACCGAAAGACAGTATCCAGAGCAAAATTTTGAAAATATTTATTTTCTATTTTTCGTTTTTCCATATTTTACTGAAAAATTAGCTTAATTTTTTTTACAGTTAACATTCAGATTTCCAGACCCATAGCTGTTAACTTTTATGTCATTTGGAGAGTTGTCTCATTGGTAGTTATACCACATCTTCTTATTTTTATAGATAAATACCATCCATTATACAAGTTCTATTACTTTTATTATATTTGAAATATTTCACACATGGCATTTTCCCAAAAACATAGTCCATTATCATATGTAGCATTTGCTTACAAAAATATGTAAATCAACATGTAATTAACACTGAATTCTGCTAAAATTGTAGCAGTTGAAAACTAGTTTGACATCAACCTGCTGCCATTGTAATCCTCATGAACATGTTACTGTGCAATGAACCATGCTTTGTAAGAGATTTACACACTGACATACATTTTAGTATGTTTGTTCACAAGGTAAGTCTGTAGGAAGAAGACCTGTCAGCATTACCAGAAACATTATTCTGACTCCAGAGACCAATCTGCTAAATATCAATTTTCATATCTCTCTTTTGTCCTGGCTAGGAATTTAATCCATAACCTCAACTTGAAGTTGACATGATGCCATAGGCCACCAAGCTGGTTTTTAGCTGATTGATGGAGATGTGCTTATGAAGACTCAATGTCACCATATAATAGTATAAGTTTAAACTATAGGTCACCATACTGCTTTCAACTGTTAGCAAAACCCATACCGCATAGTAAGCTAAAAGGTCTTGAAATGACAACTAAACAAGAAAACTATCGGCCTGATTTATGTTCAAAACAAAAATATAATATGCAATGCCAAAGTGTAGATATCAACAGATTGAAAGACGTATTTGAATGGACATAATTGTATAACAGTAATATGTTTAGTTGGGTTTTAATTTATTGAAATAAATTTAACAATATCAATATTTAAACCAATAATTAAAAACAAAATTAAAAAGAAATGCAAACAATACCAAAATGATATTCAAACTCAAAAGTTAAAAAAACACAACATAGAAAACTAAAGACTGAGCAAAACGAACCCACCAAAAAACTCGGGATGATCTCAAGTGTTCCAGAAGGGTATGCAGACCCTGCTTTACTTGTGGCACCTGTTGTGTTACTCTAAGTACAGATCCTGTAATAATTAAGTCTAATTTTGGTAAGTTGCATTTGAGGCAAAGAGGACAGGATTGTGGTTACAACAATTGAAACATATCCATTGTCATCTATGAATCAAGATATTCCATAACGTCAACCACCTCATGATAGCGGTCATAAAATTTTCAAAGATCTAATTACAGTGTTGAATTGGTAACCTTTAAGAACAAGTTTCTTTAAAAGATCGATAAGTTAAGCTGTATTGTAAATTTATGGACTCGTAAACTTCACTGTAAAAATTAGGAATAAGCTTAGTTTCCATTTTATTCAAAACATTTATATATATATATATTTACAAATTTGATATTTTAGAGAAATCCAATAACTAGCAGAAAATTGCAAAAAATGGAACAACCTTAGGCTGAAAGAGTAAACAATGGGAGGGCAATGCTGCTATCTCTGCAGTAACTAAAGAGTGTGGTAAGAATACAGTGTAGTTATACATGGTAAGTAATTTTTTGTTGCATTATTCATATTGCAAGATACTTTAATTATTGTATTAAAATTAAGAAACATTCCTTTAATATTTCAAGTTCTTAATCACCGAAAAAAGTTATTGAAAAGACAGAAAAACAAATTTTTAAAAGTGAATGGTAGTTTTCATGAAGTTCATACAGTTCATACCGGTGGGAGATAACTCTGCCATGATAGTGAAAACTTTGAGGTTATTGCTTTGTGTGAAAAATATTGATCATTGTCTTATCTAAATTAGTAAACTTTAATTTTCATGAATGGTTTTTGCATAAAGAAGACACTTCTTCTAAAATTGCCTTCTTTATAAATGTTTATTTGTCCCAATCTAATTTTTACTAAGTGTGACAAATATGTCCATAATAAAACATTTACAACTGTTTAAAATTGTATTTAATTTAATAGACTTATTTCCAGATTTAAGTGATTTATTCTCTTAATCTTGTTTCTAAATTTTACAAAATTTTGAAAATTATTTCTTTTCTATTATTTTTTCAAATGGTCTTTATCATGAACTTTCAGCATTTCCTTATAGTTAACATAACTTAAAGAAATACAAAACTTTGACAATATTAAATAACCATAACCATTAGCCATGCTTACATCCATTAAATATTTTTTTTTCATTTGTCACAAAACTGGTTATGATGTAGGATGCCATTTCTATAACAAAACTTCATTTTAACAGCATTGAGACCTCTAAGCACATTAATATGTCCAAAGTGTATCCTATGTCATTGAACAAGTTACAATGTAATGTAATCTATACAAGCTTGTGATGAAAAGTTTTATTGTAAATTGTTTACTCATTTCTACTCTGTAGATATTATATATTGCACACACTGCACTTGGACTGAAGACTTATGACAAAATATCCAAGTTGAATGGAACAAGCGACCACTGGAACTAGATCCTACAAAGAACTTTTTCATTATTGACCGCTTGAGTGAGTCTCATGATCAAATGTTTTTGTTAGTTGCATTGAAGTGTTCATTCATTAAAACACTGGATTGACTTTGACCCAAGACTTGTTTATTGTTTCTCCAGAGTATAAATGAGTTTGTTCATTAAAAGTGTTCTAGAAGATTTTATTTCAATATTTAATCAATTTTTGAATTTTCACCATTTTTTTACTTTTGATAGCAAGGCTTAAGGTTTGTGCACCAAAAAGACTTTCATAATTGACTTGTTTCTATTTCCTGGGATTTAAAAAAAAATTACCATTACTTTAAATTCAGAAATTAATGTGATCTAAAGTAAATTTTGAGAGATATTCCATGTTGAGTATTTGACAATAAGTAAAGAAATGAATTGGGCAAAATTTTAGGTTTGGACTATCAGAGTTTATTCCTTGCAGGTTTCTAGACTACGAATGAGTATTGGGAAAAATGTAAAAAGACCAGGAATGTATGGAGGCTACGAAAACAGGATCTTAAATGTTATTTTGTTATTGTTGGGATTTTTGGGAAAAAAAGGGGGGGGGGGGTGTTATTTAGATTGTTAAGTTATTGTCTGCTTCAGCTGATTAGTTTATTCTTAAGGTTTTAAAGAAAAAACAGGTATTACAGAAAGGTAAACAATATGGATTACATATTGAGGTTAAAAACTAGTTTGAAGTGTGGAGGTACGTAATATATTAACATTATTTTGACCTATATTGTTTTTAATGTTGAATTTTTGACTTTTTTGCGGTTTTTGCCTGTTCAAACCATACCATTTTTAATATGAATTTTTTTTACAGATGCAGCTTTTTGTTTTACAGATCCAGCTTTTTTTTTTATTTAAAGAACTAGTGTTTTTTTTGTTGTTTTATTTCCAGATCCAGCTTTTTTTTTTTAACATGCAGATTTTTTTTTTACAGATGCAGTTTTTTTCAGATGCAGCTTTTTGTTTTTTACAGATGCAGCTTTTTATTACAGATGCAGCCCAAAGGAATAATATTTTTTACAGATGCAGCCCAGAGGAATTTTTTTTCAGATGCAGCTCAAAGGAATAATATTTTTTACAGATGCAGCCCAGAGGAATTTTTTTTCAGATGCAGCCCAGAGGATGTTTCCGTTATAGACCTTGAAAATAGCTCCTTTGTAGTAGACGAGCGGGAGTACATAGCATAAAGGTTCCGCTAGTCCATACAACAGCTACAAGCTAGTTCTACTCCGAACTTGTAGAAGTGCCTGCTTCCATGAATATGACACTGACGTTCTCTAACACAGCACTAATTTTTTTTTTTTTCTTACAGATGCAGCTGAAATAATATTTGTCACAGATGTTATCCACCACTAATTTATAATTTTTGTTTTTGTAACAGATACAACCCTTAGGATATTACAGTGGTAGACCTTGAAGATGGTTCCATTGTACACAGCAGATGACGATGAGATGATTGTAGGTATTTGGTCTTTACAATTGTACTTAAAGCTATGTGAATATTTGTTAGGATAAGTTTTCCTGGAGAAACAGCTTTGTTCTTTATTACAATTGGGCCCTTATGTATTATTTTCAAACTGATATTACAATGAAATGTATTTTGATAAAAATGTATGGCAATGATGGTCATTACAATTGTAGTTAAAGCTACCGTATGTTAAACTTTGTAAGGTAATGAAAAATCAATTTTCCCTTGAAAAATGGCTTGGTTCTGAATCATATCTGTATATTGTAATTGTAAATATAGTTGCAAGTTCCCCCAATGTATGATTTGACGTTAAACAATGCACACGTTAATTTCTGAATTATTTTTATAACAGCGAAAAGTGACTATTTTACAATGATTACTGGAAAAATGTTATTATACCCCCGCTTTAAAAAAGTTGGGGTATACTGTTTTTTATACCTCCGCTTTAACCCGTTTTAAAAGAATGGGGTCTATTGATAAATCAGTATACTGTTTTACCTCTGTCTGTCCGTCCATCTGTCTCATGAATATTTTTCGTCGCATCTTTCTCAGGAACTACATCATAAGGATATCTGAAATTTGGTTTCAGGGTTTATATAAGTCAGCTATACCGTGTGATGCGTTTTCAGATTCATCACTCAACAACTTCCTGTTTACCGAAATATTTGGGCGGGGGTATCATCAGTGAGCAGTAGCTCGCAGTTTCAATTGTCTGAAACTTTTTTATAAAAATATTTTAAGTAAAGAGCAGTATAGTTTCTGATTGTCAGTTCGGATATTTATCTGAATTTTTTTAATAATTGAAAAAATATGTGTTGATTTTGTTGTAGTAGATTAGAATGAATAGCATAAATTTATCTGCCAGTCCATATGATATTTACAAACTAATTATACTCTGAGCTGGTAAAAGGCCCTGCTTTTAGGTGATGCAGACTTCTTTAACACTGCATAAATTAAAAATATTTTGTTTTTCTTACAGATGCAGCTTAAATTATTTGTGTAGCAGACAATATCCAACACATCATTATTCATGTCAATCACCGCAAAATTTTTTTTCCTCTGGGTCAGGAGGTGATGCCCAAATGGTTGGTGGAAATCTCGAATTGCCATCTATATAAAATTCCAATATGTAATCTGCAAACTTCATGCATTTATCGTCAGATGGAGCATCTGCTATTAATTCTACAAAGCATTCTTCAATATTATTGTTTGGCAAGTAAGCCAAACCAAAGAAATGTGTCAGCCATTTTACAAAATCTGAATCTTTGTCCTTGTAATTGGCACTAAGACCTATCGACTGAATTTTACACCATCAACTTTGTCCTAAATGAAACCTGCAACAACTGATTGTAGCAGCATGAAATGAATAAGATCAGAACCTTTCTTTGTATAAAAATATAAAATAAATAATTTATCTAACATATATTCAAATATTTATAATTTACTACCACATAAATTTCCGGAAAAGTAGTAAATAAAAATTCTGGAAACGTATACTTTAAGTTTCCGGAAACGTAGTATTGGAACTTTGAAAAATTAGCTAAAACGCAATACGCCCCTCATTTCCATGGAGAATATTTGGCTCCACCCCCTTAGTCATGGTCTATTGACTTTGAAACTTTAATTAGCTTAGTTTACATTAACTCGAAAAAGTTAATGTAGCCATCGTAGAGCAGTGAAATATAACGACTGAATTATTCGGGTTAAGTTTACATGTATTAGTTTGTCAATAGATCACAGCTAATGTTAAGTCAATGATATTTGGTATGCAAATTTATTGGCATTTGCAAGTCTCGTTTCCATGGAGACAATATAGCCCCCACCCTATCATCATGCTTCTTTGACTTTGAAACTTTTGCATAGTTTACAAGTTAATGTTTGTGTTTAGGTTTGTTTAAAGGGAACGACTTATGATAAGTCAACGGTATTTGATATGCAGTTGTATTAGCATTGGCACATCTCATTTCCATGGAGATTGTTTAGCCATGTACCATCAGTCATGGTTCATTGACTTTGAATATTTGCATAACTTACATGTTAAAGTATTGCTATTTTAATTTCAACATTTGCATTATCAAAATTACAAAAAGGCGAGACATATCTTTGTGTTAACACTTTATTATTTTACTGGGAAATCGAGGTATTTCATTGCATCTCATGTAATAAATGGACTTGTCATTTTTTTCCGCAGTTTACATTAAGATAATTTTAAGGTTAAGAGTTTTCCAGATATCAATTACTTTGTCAAACCTTCATAGAATTTATGAAGAAAAAGACAACAAACATTTATTTTCCACATTCATAATACCAATAGAGTTAATTTTTATTATCATTTTAATAAATGGTTTCCAGCAACATGAACAAAATTTTATATCATTTGAAAAGGGAATCCTGAGATAGAATTTTACCTTCGAGGGGAGACTACAAACAACAAGAAGGTTTCATTCAATGGGAGATAACTCGGTATTTTATGTTTTGTTTATACATCTTCAATTATATCCATTAAATAAACTGGTTTGGATGCTATACTATATTTTAAGTCAGAAAAAAAATATTTAAAACTGACAAATTAATAGATTTGTAAAATATATAATTTGTGTCAATTTTTTTCCTTTTTAGGCTATTTCAGTGAATTCTGTTTTCATGGATGGGGAGTAAGACTTGGTGGTCTAATACTGCTAATATATAAGCACCGGTAGGTATATAATTCATCTACTGAAACAAATTTTATTTTCATCATAGAATTAAAATTTATAGGAATATAATGTGCATTAGGGGTCAGAGGTTCTTTTTGTCTGCTGTGCACCACACCATAGGGGATATGGTAATGGTCTCCCTTAAAACGTCACAATACATCACTACCAATGGAGACCTTTTGACATAAAGCTGCTATACTTGGTAGGAGTATTTGTTGTCATATTCTCTTGACTGTCTTTAGTGTCGGTTTGTTTTGACCTTTTTTACCAGAGTTATTGGACTTTGACTATTTTTAGCTCACCTGGCCCGAAGGGCCAAGTGAGCTATTCTCATCACTTGGCGTCCGTCGTCCGTCGTCGTCCGTCGTCCGTCATCGTCGTTAACTTTTTACATTTTGAACTTCTTCTAGAGAACCACTGAATGGAATGGCACCAAACATGGCATGAATGTTCCTTATGAGGTGCTGACCAAGTGTTGTTACTTTCAAGCCGATCCATCATCCAAGATGGCCGCCAGCAGGGGACTTAGTTTAACATAGGACCCTATGGGAAATACATACAAATGTCTTCTTTTAGAGAACCACTGAATGGAATGAAACCAAACATGGCATGAATATTCCTTATGAGGTGCTGACCAAGTGTTGTTACTTTGCAGTCGGTCCATCATCCAAGATGGCCGCCAACGGGGAATTAGTTTAACATAGGACCCTATGGGACATACATACAAATGTCTTCTTTTAGAGAACCACTGAATGGAATGAAACAAAACATGGCATGAATATTCCTTATGAGGTGCTGACCAAGTGTTGTTACTTTGCAGTCGGTCCATCATCCAAGATGGCCGCCAGCGGGGGACTTAGTTTAACATAGAACCCTATGGGATATACATACAAATGTCTTCTTTTAGAGAACCATTGAATGGAATGGAACCAAACATGGCATGAATGTTCCTTATGAGGTGTTGACCAAGTGTTGTTTCTTTGAAGCTGATCCATCATCCAAGATGGCTGCCAGCGGGGGACTTAGTTTAACATAGGACCTTATGGGAAATACATACAAATGTCTTCTTTTAGAGAACCACTGAATGGAATGAAACCAAACATGGCATGAATGTTCCTTATGAGGTGCTGACCAAGTGTTGTTACTTTGCAGTTGGTCCATCATCCAAGATGGCCGACAGCGGGTACTAAGTTTAACATAGAACCTTATGGGAAATACATACAAATGTCTTCTTTTAGAGAACCACTGAATGGAATGAAACCAAACATGGCATGAATGTTCCTTATGAGGTGCTGACCAAGTGTTGTTACTTTGCAGTCGGTCCATCATCCAAGATGGCCGACAGCGGGGGACTTAGTTTAACATAGGACCTTATGGGAAATACATACAAATGTCTTCTTTTAGAAAACGACTGAATGGAATGAAACCGAACATGGCATATATGTTCCTTATGAGGTGCTGACCAAGTGTTGCTACTTTGTTGCCGATTTACTGTTCAAGATGGCCACCAGGATATTTTATTAAATAATGGGACCAATATTAAACCAAATTTGGCCTCCATCATTATTTGGGTATCTGTTATGATTTTTATCTATCTTTACATGATTTCTAAAACCAAAGTAGAGTCAGGTGAGCGACACAGGCTCTTTAGAGCCTCTAGTTTGTTAGTATTGTAACATTGTCACCAGTATTGTAACATTGAAACCCTGAGAACACACTCCTTTGTTGGTTTAACAGAATGCCTTCATACTTTGTCAGATTGTTGGCCATCATGTGAAGTTGACCATAATGTACCACCATTTTGATTCAACTTTTTTAAAGGATTTATGGGACGTTGATCATAATTTTTAGTATTATGACAATAACACTCCTACCAAGTATTGCAGCTCCTCTGAGACTCTTTTACAGAAAGCTCCTATACTTAATAGGATTGTTTACAATCATGAGTAGTTGACTATATACCATCATGTAGATCTGACCATTTTTATGGACTTGTGTGAATGCAACTCCTAAGACCATTTGACAAAGAGCTCTCATATTTAGTAGGATTGTTTGTCATCATGTGTTGTACAATATTGTACCGCCAAATTGATTCCAACCATTTTTACAGGACTTTAATCATATTTTGACTATTGTACCACAATAAAACATTATGGCACACAATTCAGTTCCTCTTTGATACAGCGCTGGGGACATTTCACTACAGCATATCAATCTTGTTTTCATACCAGTATCTGGAAATGACTAAATGTTTTAAGATATGAATTGAACAAAGGGAAGTCATAATTATACACCCGTCTAAAATGGGACGTATTATGGTACTATACCGTTATAAAAATAAGGAGATTTGGTATGATTGCCTAAATAAGACAACTATCCACCCAAGTTTAAATGAAGTGAATGTAAGCAATTATAGGCAACCGTACAGCCCTCAACAATGAGAAAAACCCACACAGTATATTTGGTTATAAAAGGCCCCAACATGAAAAATATGAAACAATTCAATTGAGAAGACTAAAGACCTAATTTATAACAAAACAATTTGAAAAACAATTATGAGACAGACATGAACCAAAGACAACCACTGAACTACAGGCTCCTGACTTTGGACAGGCCCATAAAGAATGTGGCGCGGTTAAACATGTTTTTGAGCGCTCAACCCTCTAACACTCTCCGTCCGTCCGTCTGTCTGTTCGTCCGTAGTCAACACTTCGGACAACTCGAAAATGCTTTCACCAATTTCATGAAATTTTGGTGAATTGTTTTATATATCTATTGACGTAAGCTCCCTTTTGAACAATTAAACTCAAAATTGCTTTGAGCAGTTTCCATGAAACTATTTTAGCTTATGTTATGTTATATACACATATTTCTATATCATGTACATAAATATACCAACAGTGATTCTTTTCAATTATTTTGAATGACTAAGCATTTTATCTTTTAGATTAGCATTACAGCTGGTCCCTATTGATTGATGTTGAAAATGGCTATTAGAGCTAGTGCTGACTTTTGTAAGGTAACTAAGAAAAAACTATTACATAGATTTATAAACTCTTTTATTTAAGATCATGTAAATTCGAAGGATTTTTTATAATCGTGTTAGAATTTAAAGTTTTCTGGAAGGTTGTGTCAAGTTTTAGAAAGGCAAAAATTATTATTTTGGAAGGTTTCTCTTCCTTTCTTTTGTTATCTGAAGTTGTCAAAAAAATCAACCTTTAATTGAAATTTCAAGTTTACTTTTGTTTTCCCCATATCTATATTACTTTCGTTTTCCCTATGTCTGTTTCTTAAAATATAACAGAAAAATTGAAAAATGTCTGTTTCTTTTTCAGATAACAATTACTGTAGCTACAGGAAAAAATTGTGATTATTTCTATGGACCCTTCAAAGAGTTGTTGCAAGGGTTCTTAACGTTCAGACAGCATGACACTCTCTCTGCATGAGGCATCAGATTTAATGTCACCATTCTGACCGGACGTGGCTGCCAATTCATACATCCTGCAACATCAAACAGATGCCTTACTTTTGCAAGGGTTTTTACTGCCAGTCTGAAGAAGAAGAAGAGTGACGCTATTTCTATTCCCCAGTCACCCTTTGGGGTCTTTGCGAACTTGAATGAAAGGTTTCCAATATGAACGGTTCATATAAATCTTGTAAAAACCAGTTAAAGAATGTATTTGATACATTCTAAAATTTATAGTGTAAAGATTCTTCATTTTCAACAAGCGGGGAGGTTATAATTATGAGTTATGTGTTTTGAATTTTTACTAAACTTTCTTTTTCTCTTTACCATTAAATTCCATGGAATTTTTTAACTTGTGGCCCTTAACTTTTGCCTAACAGGTATAATGGTTCTTATCAAGTAAACTTTTCCATTGGTTAAGAATGGAGAATCTAAAAATTAAAAAAATATTGTAAATAATTATAGTATAGCAATGGTTTTATACGAAAATTAAAAATATTTTTGTCAAAATTGGATACATTCAAGAGATTACATGTAGAAATGTTTTAAATTATCTTCATTTACTAACAGTCACAGACATGTGTCTTGACAAATTGTCAAGCCTATCACTACAGGTTATTGGCTCAGTTGTGATGAATGATAAGTCTTTCAGTGTCAAGGGGAGGTAATACCCCTTTTTAACTCCTCATACTTAATTTTCTTTAGTGTTGGCCAGTATAACTAGACATTTTTTACTTCATTTTTTAATATTTTATTGGTAAATGGACTAAGCTTGGATTTTTTTGGATTTTTTTTCTGTTAACATTAACAATATCAGGCAGTCCATGGTTCAAGTTTCTCAAATATCAATAAATTTGTCAAACTTTATAGAATTTTGTGAACATAAAAGCAGAAGCTTATTTTTTATCCAAAGATAGTATCAAAAGCAAAACTTGGAATTCAATTTTTTATATCTTATTGATAACTTGACTTTTTTTTTTCACACAATCTTGGGTTTAAGAATTTTAGACATCAATAGGTTTATAGAGTTTTAGGAAACCTTAACAGAAGCTTTTGATTAAGAGAAAATATCTGAAGTAATATTAGAAAATATTTTTTTTTTTCATTTTTCAGTATTTTACTGATAGATGGACTTAGTTTTGTTTTGCATCTAAGATTTACATTTAGCCTCGGATTATGTTTTTTAAGATGCCAATAACTGCTTAAAACCTCCCTTCAGTGTTGGGAAACATGAACATAAAAATCTTCATGATCATGAAAAACGTTTCATTTATATTTTATTGGTAAATTAATTTGGTTTTTTACCGCCAACTTTACACTGAAACCAGCGTTACACAGGCAAGACTCGGGGGTTCTGCGTGATCCTCCAATTTTTTTATTGCTGTTTTTACCAGTTATGTATATGTGTTCATTGTTTCTACTTGCATCATATTATTGTTTTTTAATTGATGATAAATAAAACTGTAAAATTATTGTAATTTGAGCAGTACCAGTGTACTGGAACTGTTTCACAAAGCATCCATTAGACTTGCAACCGTTTTCTTGCATTGAGTTATGCTGTGCATTTTTGGCTGAAGTTTGTCAATTCAAGTCCTAAAAACAAGTAGAATATTGATGGAAGCACCTTACTTTCAGCGAATATCAAAAAGTAGTTTCTGTAAAACATTAATTTGAGTAATGTAAAATTTTATATATTAAAAATGTTGACCATTAAGTTGCGGGACACAGTTATCATCCTTTGATTTTCTTTGCCTATAGATAGAGTCGCTAGTGTGGACAGTGTATAAATTGCTATTTTTTTCATATACCTTCCAAATTTATTTCTTTATATTTTATGCATAAAATTGTAAGTAAGGGGATGAAATTACATGTAAAAAAAATGTCGGGCATGAATTTTAGGTAAAGTAGTGATTTGGTCCAGTTTGAAAAGGTCAAAAATTAGTATGTCTGAAGCTGTCAAACTGAATTACAGTCCCCTTAACTTATAATTGTCCATATTTTGAGTTCGAGCTGATAGACTTTTCTATAATTTTGTATATAATTTGTCCAAAAAGTAGTACACTACATGGTAAAAATCTTTTTTGGATAGAGCAGGTGCGATTTTTTTAATTTGCATTTTTTGTCTAAAAGATTATGCACTACATAATAACTGTGTCCTCGGGCCATTATTTCAGAATCTAATGCATTCTGGAATATGAACAAGGAAATTACCCATAGTCCTTCAAATTTTTTTTAGATTTTTTTATTGGTTTTTGTCTTGCCTTGACAGAGTCAAAAAGCGAGACATAGGTATGCTGTTTCTGGCGTCAGCGGCGTCAACAATGTATTAGTTTGTGATAAGGTCTAGTTCATGGTGAACCACTAGTGGTAGGTCAATGATATTTGGTATGCAGTTGTATTAGCATTGGCACATCTCATTTCCATAGAGATTATTTGGCCCCGCCCCCTCAGTCAAGGTCTATTGACTTTGAAACTTTTCATAGTTTACATGTATTAGTTTGTGATTAGGTCAATTTATGGGGAACCACTAGTGGTAGGTCAATGATATTTGGTACGAGTTGTATAAGCATTGGCATATCTCATTTCCATGGAGATTATTTGGCTCCGCCCCCTTATTCATGGTCTATTGACTTTGAAAATTTTGCTAAGTTAACATGTATTAGTTTGTGATTAGGTCAGTTCAAGGGGAACCATTAGTGGTAGGCTAATGTTAATTGGTGTTTAGTTGTATAAGCATTAGCACATCTCATTTCCATGGATAATATTTGGCCCCGCCCCTCAGTCATGGTCTATTTACTTTGAAACTTTTGCTTAGTTTACATGCATTAGTTTGTGATTAGATCAGTTTAAGATGAACTGCTAATGTTAAGTCAATAATATTTGGTATGCAAATTTATTGGCATTTGCAAGTATCGTTTCCATGGAGATTATATAGCCCCACCCTTGATCATGGTTCATTGACTTTGAAACTTTTACATAGTTTACAAGTTAATGTTTGTGTTTAGGTTTGTTTAAAGGGAACGACTTATAATAAGTCAATGGTATTTGGTATGCAGTTGTATTAGCATTGGCACATCTCATTCCATGGAGATTGTTTAGCAATGTACCTTCAGTCATGGTTCATCGACTTTGAATATTTGAATAACATACATGTTAAAGTATTGCTATTTTAATTTCAACATTTGCATTATCAAAATTACAAAAAGGCGAGACATATCTCTGTGATAACAGTTTGATCAAGTTTGTGTTTATAGTCTTTAAATGAACCATTCTGAATATGAGGTCAATAAAATACTAATAATTTTACCATTCATGTAGTTTGTGGTGATAAAATCAACTCTGTTATTAGAATTTGGGATTTTTCATCCCATAAAAAAATTACTTGTGTCACTGTATAAATTTTACTGGAAACATTTTGTTGTAAAGTAGTTAAAAATGCTTTGGATTTCCATATTCTTCTTCATTCAAGGTTAACAAATACAGACAAATACCATCATCTTATTTTTGAAATAGAAATTCTGAAAATATGATAGAAAATGAATAAAATTATGAAAGTTCAATTTAAACCAAACAGGCTGATATCAAATTAAAATTAAAAAAAATGGAACTCTTTATAAGAGAAGGTAGAAATTGCTAAGTTGGTATATTTATTATTGTTATTGGTTATATCTGTATCTGGCATTTAAAAGTCTAATGTAAGTGCATTATTTATGATTTTTTTTTGCATCTTATATACGTGTTTGTACTAAAATTATAGTATGCAGCTTAGATATATTTGTAAACTTTTAAATTGAGAAAAATTTTCACAAAACATGTGAACATGGTTGGTGCAACTATACTTCTGAATCTTAAAATACCAAAGCATTATTAATTTCCACTAAAAAGATTCCACAGAAAGATAAATAGATTGAACTTTTATAAGCATTAATTTGTATCACCCCCAGCAGAGATGCATGTCTCTGCCCCAAGCAACAGAATTTTTGGAAAAAATTCTAAAATTCAATAAGAGAGAAAGTCAGGTACACCTTTTTACCTACTGGGATGTTTGAGTTGAATGTTTTGTTCTGAAAACATACAAAAGAGAAATATTTGATACATCTATTTTTTTTATATATACATATTTAGGCTAAATGTTGATATGATAAAAAGAAAAAAACTTTGTGCTACTACAAATTTTAAAACTTTTTTTTTTCATTCATTCATATTGTCCATAAAGAATTAAGGCAAATTAGTTTTTTTATTCATGAAATGTACTTAAAAAAAAAGTCTGACACACCTTTCACTATAACACCCCCTTAATTATTTATTAAAAACCCTTGACAACAGACATTACTTGTTGATCTTAAAAATGCATTACTTCGAACATTTTTTTGTGTGTGTTATCTAGGGTAATTAGTCTTAACCTCTGAAAGTTTCTAGTCTGCCCTTACACGAACAACGTATGAAAAGGATTTTTCTAGTGTATTTGAAGTTGACCAAAGGCTCTGAATTACACTAGATGATGCTTAATAACTAGTAGATACCTTTATCTTTTAAAATGCAACTGTCATGTAAGAATTATAATTAATGCCATGTGAATAAATTTATCAGTTTTCAAGAGCAAACTTGACAGCATGTCATCCTTATAAATCGAAATAATAATTTCTGGCACATCACCGTATTTTTCGAGATATATTAGAAATGGGATAAATATATTAATAAGCTACTAGGTAGTAAACTGTATCAGAAGAAAATTGTTGATCACCATGGACCTATATATAGTCTATATCAAATTTTTACTGTTTTTTTTATTCTTCTGTTTAAGGGGTAGGATTCATTAACTCACTGTAAGAAGGGGGTCTCATTGGGGGGTCTAATCCCGGATCCCGCTTATTGTTTTGTGAGATTCCCGTATCCCGCTTATCATTTTTCTAGTTTCCCGTTTCCCGCTTATATTTTTAATTCTATAAGAAGTCGCCTTGCAAGAGCCCTCCTATCGGTATATCACACTTGCATTACCATTGGCAAGATATCAGGGAACCGATAAATGGCTTACTGGTGTCACAAATTTAGGAATGATACAAAAAGTTTGTCAGTGACTCACCAAAGGTGGGTGGTACTCTGGGCGCCAAGACTGTGAGAAGCGTAACTACATGTCCAATAAACTGTGGGTAAAAATTGCGACAGGGGATCTGGGGCCGCTGAATGCACCCAGCAGGTCTAGGGTAGATTTGAGAGTACTAGAAGTTGCTGAAAGCTAATTGATTGATTGATTGATTGATTAATTGCTAAAAATGGCATTTAGTTCATGATTGTTCAGGACAAAAACAAATTTACAATAAATACAACAAGTAGCTAGGTCCTGATCGTCGAGGATGAAGGTCTGGAATTTTAGAAATGAAATGCATAGGAAATGTGGTTTTCTTGGATAGGAACATAGATTTTGCCTTTCAGTAGACCACCTACGAACCCCTCAAAGAGTTGTTGCAAGTTGCTTAACGTGTAGAGAGCGTGGCATTCTCTCTACACTAGCGGCATCGGATTTAACGTCCCCATTCTGACCAGACGTGACTGCGTAATTATACATTACGCACAACGGTATCGGGTCCGTTCGCGCCCAATACACGTTCGCACCCTACACGTTCGCACCCCACACGTTCGCCCCCTGGGTCCGTTCGCACCCTTTTTTTTTATTCAAAAACCCGATGAATTATAAGATGTTTTTTAAGATGTTTATCTCAAAATAAAGAAAAATTCGGCAATTTTTGAATTTTTTAAATGAAATATTGTTTTAAATTGATTTGATGATTAATTATTTATGATTACTGTTATATTATATATGGTGTTTACACAGCTAAACTTGATGTAAATTCTGCATGTAGTTATATTAGCATGTATTTAACTTGGTATGAGTAAAAACAATTAAGATTCAAAATGTTATTGTTGTTGAGTTTAAAGCGGTTTGGTATCTTAACATTTAAATAATATTTAACACAAAAAACCTTTTTTAGAAAGTCACTTTATTTTGAAACAATGAAAAAAAAAAAAAAAAATACAGCAATACACTAACCAAAACACGATTAAAAAGATATTCAACACAAAAAACGTCACTTTATTTTGCATGTTTTGAAACAATGAAAAAAAAATTATTTATAGCAATACAATAACCAAAACACGATTAAAAAATTATTCAACACAAAAATCGTTTTTAGAAAGTCACTTCATTTTAAAACAATGAACAAAAAAAATATTTATAGCAATACACTAACCAAAATACGATTGAAAAATTATTTAAGACAAAAATCAATAAAAAGGGTGCGAACGTGTAGGGTGCGAACGGACCCGGGGTGCGAACGTGAAAGGGGGCGAACGTGAATGGGCGCGAACGGACCCGGATTCACGCACAACCAAACAAAAGCCTAACTTCGGCAAGGATTTTATTGTAGGTCGGATAAGGACCAAGTGGAAAGCTAGTTGAAAGTTAACAACAATTAATAAAAAATAAATCATGTATATAAAAAAGGCAGGGTTTTGAGCATGATGAGGCTAATTCAAGTATTTGTTGATAGAAATGAAATGATCTGAACCAAAGATCTAGTTTTTAGTTTATATAAGGTGGAATATAATGACATTCTATCCAATCCTCAATTCACTAAGGATGATAGACTAGTGTACAAATGACATTTGATAATTAAAGAGTTTTACCGAGTTCACATGTATCTACAGATAATGTTATTTTTATTTTTTGTATATAAAAAAAATATTTGTGAAAAACATATGTGTATAGGTACGTGCCTTAAGTGCCTAACGGCAGCTACGCCCCTGACTGTCATAAGATTATATTGAGAAAAAACGGAATACATTTGATATGATAAACAAACAAAAATTACTTATATCCCCATCACACTAGGACCACGATCCCACTACGATCTCAGAAATTATAAAATTTTGAAAGTCATAGTAAGATCGTGGTAAGGACATGCCAAGTCTTCATGATCGTGGAGCTTTGAATAAGCTCAAATGATTCGTAGTGTAGTCATGGCCAAAACTAGTTGAAGTAGAACCGTATGAACTCAGTCGTAGTAAGGACGTAGTTAGATCGGGATGGGCGTAGAAGCATCGTATTGGAAACGTGGTGCAATCGGGGTAGCCAATGGAAAATATTTCGCTGCAACCTTAAGTAGGCCTATAAGATTTCACTGCGACTATCCCGATTTCACTATACGTCTTAATTACGCTTCTACAATATTGATTCGATTATTCTACGATGAGGAAGACAATTATGCGCAGCTACTTTGCCCTTGTCATCCTCGTCCACATCCTACGATTCTACTACGCCCTAGCCACGAGAATTGTGTTATATTTCCTGACTTGCAACTGGAAATTTCAAAATTGCATACCTTTTTTGAGACCTCTGCTTTTTATTTAGCACCCCGATCTCTAAGTGTTTTTAATACCTTTAGTGGAAAGTTATCTCCAGGAAACTGATGTGTACAATGGGAAAGTCAAGATCCGATATTTATAGGGACGAAGAGCGTAGTGACAACGAAGTGGAGTCGTTTTTCGATCGTAGTAGACACGTATTGAAATCGTAATGCAATCGGGAAAGTTTTGGAAGAAGCGTTCAGAGATCGTGTAAGTAGTGGTAAGGTCGTGACAAGATAGTTACTATAGAAGAGTTACTGTCGTAGCGAAATCGTAGCAGGATCTTATCAGGATCATAGCAAGATCGCAGCATCAACGTGAAAACTATGAAATAAATTAATGAATATTCAAGCCAACCATACCACGATCTCACTCACTGCAATCTTATCTATTTTAGTTAGTAAATCACTCAAGTATGAGGTCAACTCCTTATTAATGGTCTTGGTCTAGTGTGATGGGGGCTTTATATCTACTTCATTTGAACTTTGGTGGACATCTGTCTCATTGGCAGTCAATCCACATCCCTTTTTTTTCATTTTTTGACAACAAATTTTGATTCACGCTTAATAAAATGATGATTTTCCCGGATTCCCGGCTCATTTTTTGGTAATTTCACGTGTCCCGCCCGACTTTATTTCCCGTTTTCACGGACAATAATTTGACTTTCACGTGTCACGCTTACAAAAATCGGCCAATCCCGCGTCACGCTTAGACCCCAATGAGACCCACTAAGAAGGAGTATTCTGTCTAGGACTTTCTTTAAGCATTTCTCCTCATCTTTGATAAAATTGCATGTATTTAGGCATTTAAAAAAAAAAAAGGGGGGGAGCATGTTTTTTGCTGACTTAAACTGATTTTTTTTTTTTTTTTTTTGTATTATGTTGCCAAAATACCTCTAAAATATTAAAATTAGGTAAAAAAATCAGAGGCTATACATTTTTCTTCTTAGAACTGTCAAATTGAATCATCTGTACAACAGCTATGATAAAATCTTAATTTTAGCATTTTTATAGTTTATTTCATATACCGGTAGTTTTGTTTCACTCGTGCAACTGTTTTAATATATTCGTGACTAAAACATACAAATTGGACACAGTTATCAAATCATCAGCCTCAAGTCTTTAATAGGTCTAAATCCAACTTAATTAAACAAACACCTCGTTTTAAACCTAGCCAAACAGTCAAAATATGCTGGTCAATGCCTCTAGTCTTTAAAAAGTAATGTTTTCTGCAAATGGGGGTACATGTAAAGAAAGTCTACAAAAAATTGTAAATTTCAAAAGTTATTGATAATTTAAGAACAAATGGGAGGTTTCCCAATGTTTAAATGTTATAAATTTGATATTTTGAGGAACATTTTTGTCGAGCCTTCGACTTTAGTCGAAAAAGCGAGACATAGCGATCCTACATTCCGTTGGCGTCGTCGTCGTTGTCGTTGGCGGCGTCCACAAATATTCACTCTGTGGTTAAAGTTTTTGAAATTTTAATAACTTTCTTAAACTATCCTGGATTTCTACCAAACTTGGACAGAAGCTTTTTTATGATCATAAGATAGTATCCAGAAGTAAATTTTGTAAAAATAAAATTCCATTTTTTCCGTATTTTACTTATAAATGGACTTAGTTTTTCTGCCGGGAAATATTACATTCACTCTGTGGTTAAAGTTTTTAAAATTTTAATAACTTTCTTAAACTATCCTGGGTTTCTACCAAACTTGGACAGAAGCTTGTTTATGATCATAAGATAGTATCTAGAAGGAATTTTTGTATAAAAAAAATCCATTTTTTCCTTATTTTACTTTTAAATGGACTTAGATTTTCTGCCACGAAACAACACATTCACTCTGTGGTTAAAGTTTTTAAAATTTTAATAACTTTCTAATACTATTTTGGATTTGTACCAAACTTGGACAGAAGCTTGTTTATGATCAAAAGCTAGGATCTAGAAGGAAATTTTGTAAAAAAAAAAATCCATTTTTTCCGTATTTTACTTTTAAATGGACTTAGATTTTCTGCCAGGAAACAACACATTCACTCTGTGGTTAAAGTTTTTAAAATTTTAATAACTTTCTTGTACTATTTTGGATTTGTACCAAACTTGGACAGAAGCTTGTTTATGATCAAATGCTAGTATCTAGAAGGAAATTTTGTTTTCTTCCAGTTAACATTACATTCAGTCTGCAGTTAAAGTTTTTAAACATTTATTAGATTCATAAACTATCCTGGATTTTTACCAAACTTGGGACAGAAGCTTCTTACAATCAAAAGATAGTATCAAGAGGAATATTTTTATTGATTTACTTCCTCATTTTTGTTGAGCCTGCGATTAACAGAAAAAGTAGGCGAGACACTGGGTTCCGCGGAACCCTTACGAATTTTTATGCATATCTTTCTTATATAACCTCGATTAGCAAATTCATAGTTTCCGATTTTTGTTGAAATTATTTTGCATAAATTTACTTAAGGTAAAAATTAGTTTTTACTATTTGTGATTGTGTTTAATATTTTTCTTGCTCATCGAGTCTTTTAAAGGCAAATTTTTTTATCTTTAAAATATTTTTTTTAAACCCCCTCAAAAATATTTGCTAATCTGACCTGTAAAACAAGATTTTTCTTTCTTTAATTCGTAATGATCTGTTAAAGGGGATAATGTCTATTCATTTGTCCATCATCATCTCCAATACGATATAATCCCTAAAGTGGATGCCTCGAGTATATATGCAAAGTTGGGTTACATTAAAACACAGAATTTAATGTTTTCAACAACAGTTACACTTTAGGGATTGCTGCAGTAATTTAATAAGATAGACATGTTTTGGTTCCCATGGCACCTTCATCAGGATTAAAACTACAGAAGGGTACAAAATCCCCAAGTGATAATTTGCACTTCACAATTTGTCACCATAATAAGTAGTTATAAATAGAGAGTGAAAGTAGGTATGAAAGTAAACTGGATCAAGAATTTTAAATAAAATATGTTTTAATTTGCAAATTTGGACGACAATTAATTGCAATTATGTTCCATTTCAACATTAGAAGTAGTACAGACTTGCAATTCCGTACCATTACGACACAGGAAGTAGTACGTTTGTCTGAGCGAAGCCAATTGGAAGCATGTATCTCTTAGTGAAGCTAATAATTGGAAGCATGTACCGTCTGTCATTGCGAAGCCAATTGGGAGCAGTATCTCTGTCGGGTGAAGCTAATTTATTGGAAGCAGTACCTCTGGCAGACCGAAGCCGATTATAGAAGCACGTAACTCTGGGTGAAGCCAATTGGAAGCAGTACCCCTGGAAAGTAAATTTAACACTATTATTAATACACAAATTTTATTTAACATTCTTTTTAAAGTTTACTTAATTTCAAATCAACCATTATTTTCTATTTATAATTACTCACCCTGTTGACATTGTGACGTGCAAATTATCACTTCACCTTTTGGTACTCTCCTGTGGTTTTTTGTCGAGCCTGCGACTTTTGTCGCAGAAAGCTCGACATAGGGATAGTGATCTGGCGGCGGCGTTAGCTAACTTCTTAAAAGCTTAATATTTTAGAAGGTGGAAGATCTGGATGCTTCATACTTTGTATATGGATGCCTCATGTTACGAAGTTTCCATCAGTCACATGTCCAATGTCCTTGACCTCATTTTCATGGTTCAGTGATCTTAATTGACTAGGATTGTCAGTTTTCCTATTGAAGGTCGGTGGTTTTCTCCGGGCACTCCGGCTTCCTCCACCAATAAAAACTGGCCGCCACCAAATAGCCCAAAAGCGGTGCTTAAAAGTGGCGTTAAAACACCAAAAATCAAATCAAAATCAAATCATGGTTCAGTGACTACTTGAAAAAAAAGTTAAGATTTTTTGTAATGTTAAATTCTCTCTTATTATAAGTAATAGGATAACTATATTTGGTATGTGCGTACCTTGCAAGGTCCTCATGCCCGTCAGACAGTTTTCACTTGACCTCGACCTCATTTCATGGATCAGTGAACAAGGTTAAGTTTTGGTGGTCGTCCATATCTCAGATACTATAAGCAATAGGTCTAGTATATTCGGTGTATGGAAGGACTGTAAGGTGTACATGTCCAACTGGCAGGTGTCATCTGACCTTGACCTCATTTTCATGGTTCAGTGGTTATAGTTAAGTTTTTGTGTTTTGGTCTGTTTTTCTTATACTGTATGCAATAGTTCAACTATATTTGGTGTATGGAAATATTTTATGATCTATATGTCAGTCACGCAGGTTTTATTTGACCTTGACCTCATTTTCAAGGTTCATTGCTCAGTGTTAAGTTTTTGTGTATGGTCTGTTTTTCTTAAACTATAAGCAATAGGTCAACTATATTTGTTGTATGGAAGAATTGTTAGCTGTACATGCCTGCCTAGCATGGTTCATCTGACCTTGACCGTTGACCTCATTTTCATTGTTCATTGGTCAATGTTTAGTTTACTTGGTTAATGTTAAGTTATGTGACAGTTGTAATAAAGCTTTATATTTAGGACTATCAACATAATATCAATGATTAGTAAAGAAGGCGAGACATTTCAGCGTGTGCACTCTTGTTATCCTGCAAAGTAAATATGTATTACTTTGCAGAGATTACAACAAAAATTGATATTTCAATGAAAATTATATATAGGTATAAGATGCTATTCCAAATTGATTCCCTATGTCAAAAATGCTAGGAAACTTTAAATTTACTTTTTATGCCCCAGTCGTCACGGGAGGGGGCATCAAGTGTTACCCTTGTTTGTCAGTCTGTACATCCCAAAATTGTTTTCTGTTCTCTAACTTGAGTTTGCCTCAACCTAATGTTATGAAACTTATACACAATGCTTATTACCACAAAACACAGATCAAGTTCAAATTTGAATGGCTTCATTTCTACCATTCTGGAGTTATGCCCCTTTATATATGGAAAAATTGCTGAAATTTTTGTTTCCTTTCTCTAACTTTAGTTTGCCTCTACCAAATATTCTGAAACTTATACACAATGCTTATTACCACAACACTCAGATCAAGAACGAATTTTGGTGGTGTCACTTTTACAGTTCTCTAGTTTTGCCTCTTTATAACATTGCATGCAAGCGAGGGTATGATGATGATCTGTGTCCCATGGACACATCTCCATTTATTTATTTTTTCCTATCCTTAAAATTTGTGAAACTTTAAACTTAATTTAAAGGTATTGCTTTCTTTGTACCAGAATTGATATATGTATATGTGCCTCAAACAAAAATGTGCAAGCGGGGCCCTACCTGACATAATCAGTGATTATGATGAAGATCTGTAACCTTTTAATTGTAAGATAATGTACTACAGCGGCCAAAAAACTGTAGTTACAGTTTCAATTTATTTTTTATTTATAGACACACTGTGGAGGCAGATTATGTTATTTAGGTGTTTTGTGTCATATAAGTATTTAGTATCATGATGCAATATAATTAAATGTTCTTGCTTTTCAAGGAATAGTGGAAAAATATTTTGAAAGCCTTCACTTTCTACCCAACATTCGTTGTCTAAGTTTCTTTTGACATGATTACAAGATGTGATATTTTTTGCATATATGTATTTTGTTAAGAACAATTGTACATTTTTTCTTTTATACTGTCCAAAGTATACCTCCTGAGACGGTCTTCCAAGCATTGGGTTTTGGATACAGGTTTCCAACTTTTTCCCACTACATCTTCAGATTTTGATGTACTTTGACCGAGTTAACTCATTTTAGTTGTTGTTCCTGGCCGGCTGGATCGTAGATGATAGAGATTTTGCCATTATTTGGTATTTAACTTAACTTGCAGTATACACTCATTTCATCAATTTTAATTATGATTTTCTTTATTTATTTATGCTTATGAGTTGCATTCATGTATATTGTTTTAAGAATTATTAAAATACAGTGCGCTTCCAACTGTCTGGGTTATCGGCAATATGGATATAGTGTTTGTTTTGTTTTAGCCTATATATCTAAGGGAAAGAAGTTAAGGCAATACTATATATGTTTGAATAGACTGACGTAAATAAAATTTATTTGACAAAACCTATATGTTATTATAACTTACTATTCCCCTGCCATAAAGAGGGGTATAAAGTGAAGCATATGTCCATCCATCCCTTTGTCCGTCTGTCAAAAGTTTGATTTCCACTCAGGGTTTCTAGATGTTTAAGAACAGCTTGACCAAACCTTTGAAATATTAAGTCAATGTCATGGACCATAAAACACTAGTCAAATTTTGAACTTTTAAACAAGAACTGCCTTATAGTTAAAAGTTTGGGTTTCATCTATTTCATGATCATACTGCTTGACCAAATCTTTGGAAATGAACACAGGTCTACCGGGTGAGATTTTGATGTTTTTCACATTCACCGTCCAAGAGTTGTGCCCTAAAGTAGCCAAAAAAGTGGTATTTCTTATTTCCAGATGACATTGAAAGTACTGTTTGACAAAAGCTTTTTATATGCCCGTTTACGGGATGTATCATGGTATATCATTGTCCGTCCTTCTGTCCGTCCGTCGTCAACATGTCGGACAATAACTCAAAAACGCTTTAACCAATCTGCATGAAACTTTGGTGCTTCCTTTTGTTTTTTTATAAATTTTAGATTTTAAGTTTCCGAGTTGTGGGGTTTTATTCATTTAAAAAGGGGGATTTTCCAGTTTTCGGACAATAACGCAACAACGCTTTCACTAATTTGCAAGAAACTTTGGTGCTTAGTTTACATGTATTAGTTTGTGATTAGGTCAGTTTATGGGGAACCACTAGTGGTAAATCAATGATATTTGGTATGCAGTTGTATAAGCATTGGCATATATCATTTTCATGGTTCAGTGGTTATAGTTAAGTTTTTGTGTTTTGGTCTGTTTTTCTTATACTGTATGCAATAGTTCAACTATATTTGGTGTATGGAAATATTTTATGATCTATATGTCAGTCACGCAGGTTTTATTTGACCTTGACCTCATTTTCAAGGTTCATTGCTCAGTGTTAAGTTTTTGTGTATGGTCTGTTTTTCTTAAACTATAAGCAATAGGTCAACTATATTTGTTGTATGGAAGAATTGTTAGCTGTACATGCCTGCCTAGCATGGTTCATCTGACCTTGACCTCATTTTCATTGTTCATTGGTCAATGTTTAGTTTACTTGGTTAATGTTAAGTTATGTGACAGTTGTAATAAAGCTTTATATTTAGGACTATCAACATAATATCAATGATTAGTAAAGAAGGCGAGACATTTCAGCGTGTGCACTCTTGTTATCCTGATGAAGGTGCACTAGGAACCGAAACATGTAGATCATATTAAATAACTGCAGCAATTCCTCATGTATTGTTATAAGGGCCGAATCTTTCAGAGACATTCAAATCAATCTAATTAAAATATAGATCTCGGATTTCGTTATACTACGTTATATAGTACAACGAAATCCGAGATCTATATTTTAATTAGATTGCATTCAAATAAGAATAATTTTAGTTTATGCAGTTTTAAGTGATAATTTAATTTACTGTGAATGTCACATAATGTAACTCTAAATGTAAAATACAGTAAATTAATTTGTTTAGATTTAATTGTCAAAGGATGGGGTAGAATCATTGTTTCTTGGATTAATGAATTCACAAGAACAGACTTTGCAATCATATCAGTTTGTTAATATTTGTGGTCTTGAATTATCATGATATCCTTGAAATAAAAGTATTTATGGCACCAAATAGATTTTACTAGAAGCATTTTGTTAGGAAATAGTTAAAAAAAAAAATATATAAAAAATAGTAATAAGGGTTTCCATTTTCATTTGAACAGAAGTGATTTATAAACCAAATCATAGATGAACCTCATGTGCTTCGAAAATGGATTTGAAAAATGAAGAAAACAATTGAAAGTTTTCAATTTTGATATAAAAATTTGAGGTTTGATATAATTAATTTCAAAGTGAAATATTTTTCTAAACATCTCCCTAGTAAGCTTTAGATAAGAAAATCTAGAAAAAGAAAAAAAAAATTGGAACAAAATTGAAGCTTTCTCATATTTAAATGTTCTAGCTGCATATTAGGAATTGGTAATTGTTTACCTTTGAAGTAAAAACATAGTTTTTGTTTTAAAAAGATCTCAAATTTTGAAAACATATTTACTTTGCAGAGATTACAACAAAAATTGATATTTCAATGAAAATTATATATAGGTATAAGATGCTATTCCAAATTGATTCCCTATGTCAAAAATGCTAGGAAACTTTAAATTTACTTTTTATGCCCCAGTCGTCACGGGAGGGGGCATCAAGTGTTACCCTTGTTTGTCAGTCTGTACATCCCAAAATTGTTTTCTGTTCTCTAACTTGAGTTTGCCTCAACCTAATGTTATGAAACTTATACACAATGCTTATTACCACAAAACACAGATCAAGTTCAAATTTGAATGGCTTCATTTCTACCATTCTGGAGTTATGCCCCTTTATATATGGAAAAATTGCTGAAATTTTTGTTTCCTTTCTCTAACTTTAGTTTGCCTCTACCAAATATTCTGAAACTTATACACAATGCTTATTACCACAACACTCAGATCAAGAACGAATTTTGGTGGTGTCACTTTTACAGTTCTCTAGTTTTGCCTCTTTATAACATTGCATGCAAGCGAGGGTATGATGATGATCTGTGTCCCATGGACACATCTCCATTTATTTATTTTTTCCTATCCTTAAAATTTGTGAAACTTTAAACTTAATTTAAAGGTATTGCTTTCTTTGTACCAGAATTGATATATGTATATGTGCCTCAAACAAAAATGTGCAAGCGGGGCCCTACCTGACATAATCAGTGATTATGATGAAGATCTGTAACCTTTTAATTGTAAGATAATGTACTACAGCGGCCAAAAAACTGTAGTTACAGTTTCAATTTATTTTTTATTTATAGACACACTGTGGAGGCAGATTATGTTATTTAGGTGTTTTGTGTCATATAAGTATTTAGTATCATGATGCAATATAATTAAATGTTCTTGCTTTTCAAGGAATAGTGGAAAAATATTTTGAAAGCCTTCACTTTCTACCCAACATTCGTTGTCTAAGTTTCTTTTGACATGATTACAAGATGTGATATTTTTTGCATATATGTATTTTGTTAAGAACAATTGTACATTTTTTCTTTTATACTGTCCAAAGTATACCTCCTGAGACGGTCTTCCAAGCATTGGGTTTTGGATACAGGTTTCCAACTTTTTCCCACTACATCTTCAGATTTTGATGTACTTTGACCGAGTTAACTCATTTTAGTTGTTGTTCCTGGCCGGCTGGATCGTAGATGATAGAGATTTTGCCATTATTTGGTATTTAACTTAACTTGCAGTATACACTCATTTCATCAATTTTAATTATGATTTTCTTTATTTATTTATGCTTATGAGTTGCATTCATGTATATTGTTTTAAGAATTATTAAAATACAGTGCGCTTCCAACTGTCTGGGTTATCGGCAATATGGATATAGTGTTTGTTTTGTTTTAGCCTATATATCTAAGGGAAAGAAGTTAAGGCAATACTATATATGTTTGAATAGACTGACGTAAATAAAATTTATTTGACAAAACCTATATGTTATTATAACTTACTATTCCCCTGCCATAAAGAGGGGTATAAAGTGAAGCATATGTCCATCCATCCCTTTGTCCGTCTGTCAAAAGTTTGATTTCCACTCAGGGTTTCTAGATGTTTAAGAACAGCTTGACCAAACCTTTGAAATATTAAGTCAATGTCATGGACCATAAAACACTAGTCAAATTTTGAACTTTTAAACAAGAACTGCCTTATAGTTAAAAGTTTGGGTTTCATCTATTTCATGATCATACTGCTTGACCAAATCTTTGGAAATGAACACAGGTCTACCGGGTGAGATTTTGATGTTTTTCACATTCACCGTCCAAGAGTTGTGCCCTAAAGTAGCCAAAAAAGTGGTATTTCTTATTTCCAGATGACATTGAAAGTACTGTTTGACAAAAGCTTTTTATATGCCCGTTTACGGGATGTATCATGGTATATCATTGTCCGTCCTTCTGTCCGTCCGTCGTCAACATGTCGGACAATAACTCAAAAACGCTTTAACCAATCTGCATGAAACTTTGGTGCTTCCTTTTGTTTTTTTATAAATTTTAGATTTTAAGTTTCCGAGTTGTGGGGTTTTATTCATTTAAAAAGGGGGATTTTCCAGTTTTCGGACAATAACGCAACAACGCTTTCACTAATTTGCAAGAAACTTTGGTGCTTAGTTTACATGTATTAGTTTGTGATTAGGTCAGTTTATGGGGAACCACTAGTGGTAAATCAATGATATTTGGTATGCAGTTGTATAAGCATTGGCATATATCATTTCCATGAAGATTAAAACAAGAGGATCAAAGAAGCCAGAAACACTTTCACTAATTTGCAAGAAACTTTGGTGCTTAGTTTACATGTATTAGTTTGTGATTAGGTCAGTTTATGGGGAACCACTAGTGGTAAATCAATGATATTTGGTATGCAGTTGTATGAGCATTGGCATATATCATTTCCATGAAGATTATTTAGCCCCGCCCCCTCAGTCATGCTCTATTGACTTTGAAACCTTTTGCTTAGTTTTCATGTATTAGTTTGTGATTAGATCAGTTTAAGGGGAACCGTTAGTGGTAGGTCAATATTAATTGGTATGCAGTTGTATTAGCATTAACACATCTCATTTCCATGGAGAATATTTGGTCCTTACCCCTCAGTCATGGTCTATTGACTTTGAAACTTTTGCTTAGTTTACATGTATTAGTTTGTGATTAGGTCAGTTTATGGGGAACCACTAGTGGTAAATCAATGATATTTGGTATGCAGTTGTATAAGCATTGGCATATATCATTTCCATGAAGATTAAAACAAGAGGATCAAAGAAGCCAGAAACACTTTCACTAATTTGCAAGAAACTTTGGTGCTTAGTTTACATGTATTAGTTTGTGATTAGGTCAGTTTATGGGGAACCACTAGTGGTAAATCAATGATATTTGGTATGCAGTTGTATGAGCATTGGCATATATCATTTCCATGAAGATTATTTAGCCCCGCCCCCTCAGTCATGCTCTATTGACTTTGAAACCTTTTGCTTAGTTTTCATGTATTAGTTTGTGATTAGATCAGTTTAAGGGGAACCGTTAGTGGTAGGTCAATATTAATTGGTATGCAGTTGTATTAGCATTAACACATCTCATTTCCATGGAGAATATTTGGTCCTTACCCCTCAGTCATGGTCTATTGACTTTGAAACTTTTGCTTAGTTTACATGTATTAGTTTGTGATTAGGTCAGTTAAAGATGAACCTCTTATATTAAGTCAATGATATTTGATATGCAAATGTATTGGAATTTGCAAGTTTCATTTCCATGGAGATTATATAACCCCACCCCCTCATTATGGTTCATTGACTTTTACATAGTTTACAAGTTAATGTTTGTGTTTAGCTTTGTTTAAAGGGAACAACTTATGAAAAGTCAATCTTATTTTGTATGCAGTTGTATTAGCATTGGCACATCTCATTTCTATGGAGATGGTTTAGCCCTGTAACTTCAGTCATGGTTCATTGACTTTGAATATTTGCATAACTTACATGTTAAAGTATTGCTTTTTTAAATTCAACATTTGCATTATCAAAATAACAAATAGGTGAGACATATCTCTGTGTTAACAGTTTATTTTTTATAAATTTTAGATTTTATGTTTCCGAGATGTGGGGTTTTATTCATTAAAAAAAGGGGGATTTTCTAGTTTTCGGACAATAACTCAAAAACGCTTTCAGCAGTTTTCATGAAAGTTTGGTGCATTGTTTATATCTATTGACATCAGCTCCCTTTCGATTTTTTAAATTTTTTATATTTTATGTTTACGAGTTATGGGATTTTATTCATAAAAAAGGGGTTGATTTTCCAGTTTTCAGCTAGGATGAAATTTGAAAAAAAAGGCAGGACAGGAGTTTTGAGTAAAAAAAAAGGCAGGACGAGGCACTTTGCCAAAAAAAAAAGGCAGGATGACAATTTATGGAAAAAAAGTCAGGACCGAATAGAGTGAAAAAATAAAAGGCAGGACAGTGATTACAACTAAAAAAAAATGCAGGACAAAATTTATCATCCTAGCCCCCCATAAAAATCAAATGGTTGGTTTCAGAAGTTAAGGTGTTTCACACTAATTTATTTCAATCACAGGAAAGGGGTTTCAGAAATCAGGGTGTTTCACACTATTTTATTTCAATCACAGGAAAGGGGTTTCAGAAATTAGGCGTGTTTCACACTATTTTATTTCAATCACAGGAAAGGGGTTTCAAATTATGGGTGTTTCACACTATTTTATTTCAATCACAGGAAAGGGGTTTCAGAAATTAGGGATGTTTCACACTATTTTATTTCAATCACAGAAAAGGGGTTTCAGAAATTAGGGTGTTTCACAGTATTTTATTTCAATCACAGGAAAGGGGTTTCAGAAATTAAGGGGGTTTCACACTATTTTATTTCAATCACAGGAAAGGGGTTTCAAAATTAGGGGTGTTTCACATTTTTATTTCAATCACTTTGTTAAGTTAATTGTATGGTTATTTTATTTCAGATCAATGATGCAAATAGGATCAGACACAAGTTTTACGAGCTTATGAACCTTTACAAATTTTTATTGCAGGGATTCAAGTTATTTTTTCTTCGAAGACGCAAACTCCATACTTATGGTTTGAAATAAGTTTTTTTAGGTCCTTTGTTGTCTTTTTATGATCTTTTGTGCTACATAATATATGGCGCTTGTACACACAAATGAGATCCTTTGCAGTGTTTTTGGAGGCCAGATTGTATATGTGGTTTCAAATGCTAATTTAAAGGAACAGATTGGGTTGTTTTAGCTGAAATGAAAGGCAACACATTTATTTCCCTACAAAAAAAAAAAATTCTGCTGAAAAAGTAGCTTTTGCAAGTTCACTCGGCTTCCCTACCCTCATAAACTTTTAAAAAAAATCTCCTTTGAAACTACTAGACCAAATTTACAAGACTATCTGAAATTTCCTTAGGGTACCAGTTTAAAAAGGTTATTCATGGACTTGAACCATCAACAAACTTGTCAAAAATGGCCACTGTTGCTTAAATAGAAACAGGGTTAAAAATTTATTTTTTGGCTTGGATCTAAAAAAAAAAAAATAGCAGTCATAAAAACTGGCAGGGTAAAATAGATCAGCAGAAAAATAGGACAATCGAGTTTGGATTAATTGCATGCAAGATGTCATTTTTGTCTAGCCTGCAACAGAAGTCACAGTATGCGAGACAGGTATTACTATCCAGCGGCGGCGGCGTAAACTATTTGTATACAGCTTTATATTTCAGAAGATAGAAGACCTGGATGCTTCATACCTTGTTTGCAGATACCTTATGTAACAAAGTTTCTGTCTGTCATATGCCCATTGTCCTTGACCTCATTTTCATGGTTCAGTGACTGCTTGAAAAAAAAAAGTTTTTTTGTCATGTGAATTTCTCACTTATTATTATGAGTAATAGGATAACTATATTTGGTATATGGGTCCCTTGCAACGTCTACATGTCCGTCAGACAGGGTTCACCTGACCTCGACCTCAATTCATGGATCAGTGATCAAGGTTAAAGTTACGTGAATCGGTCGGTTTCTCAGATACTACAAGCAGCAGGTCAACTATATGTGGTGTATGGAATGATTGTAAGGTGTACATGTCTGTCTAGCTGGTTTTATCTGACCTTGACCTCATTTTAATGGTTCATTGGTCAATGTTATTGTCGAGCCTGCGACTTTTGTCGCAGAAAGCTCGACATAGGGATAGTGATCCGGCGGCGGCGGCGGCGTTAGCTAACTTCTTAAAAGCTTTATATTTTAGAAGGTGGAAGACCTGGATGCTTCATACTTTGCATATGGATGCCTCATGTTACGAAGTTTCCGTCAGTCACATGTCCAATGTCCTTGATCTCAATTTCATGGTTCAGTGACTACTTGAAAAAAAAGTTAACATTTTTGTAATGTTAAATTCTCTCTTATTATAAGTAGTAGAATTACTATATTTGGTATGTGCGTACCTTGCAAGGTCCTTATGCCTGTCAGACAGTTTTCACTTGACCTCGACCTCATTTCATGGATCAGTGAACAAGGTTAAGTTTTGGTGGTCAAGTCCATATCTCAGATACTATAAGCAATAGGTCAAGTATATTCGGTGTATGGAATGATTGTAAGGTGTACATGTCTGTCTAGCCGATGTCGTCTGACCTTGACCTCATTTTCATGGTTCATTTGGCAATGTAAAGTTTTTGTGTTTTGGTCTGTTTTTCAAATACTTATAACAATAGGTCAACTATAATTGTGTATGGAATGATTGTAAGGTGTACATGTCTGTCTAGCCAGTATCATCTGACCTTGACCTCATTTCCAGGGTTCATTGGTTAACATTAAGTTTTTGTGTTTGTCTGTTTTTCAATTACCATAAGCAATGGGTCAACTATATTTGGTGTATGGAATAATTGTAAGGTGTACATGTATATGTGACAGTTTTTTGCTGACCTTGACCTCATTGTAATGGATCTTTAAAAATGTTAAGTTTATGTGATACTTGTAGTAAAACCTTTATCTTTAAGACTTAAAACATAAAATCAATGGTCAGTAAAGCAGGCAAGACATTTCAGTGTGTGCACTCTTGTTTACAAATAACATTTACAGACGGTCGGCAGGGATCAAACTTTTTTGACATGATAAATATGTAAACCTTCATGGATTGTTATGAAACTTGGACAGAAGCTAATCTTCAAAACCATGAAATAGCATCTAATGAAAAGTTTGATTTTTTTTTAATTCTGTATTTTACTGATAAATGGACTCAATTTTTAAGTCAACATTACACTTAATTCTACACTGACAGCAGCAATTACAGGCGAGACACAGGGTTCCTTGGAACCCCTTACGACTTTTTAAGGTACAATGACCACTTAAAAGTATATACTGGTAAATTTTTTTATCACATTAATTTTGACAGTTTTTATGTGTTATAACTGGGACTATATTATGTCCCAGGTTATAAGGACAATTTTCTTGTGGTTGTTTGCTGTTATCTATTTCTCCCGTGAAGAGATATTTCTCGTATCACATTGCACGGAGTTGGCTATAAAAAAAGTCAAACGAATTTTCGTTAATTTCATTTGCTTATCCAGTAAATGTTTAGTTTTCAGGATTAGGTCTTCTCTCAAATGATTGTAATAGGAATATAATTTTATGATGAAGCACATCTGACCTTGGGCTTATTTTCATGTTTGATCAATGTTAACTTTTTATGATTAGGTCCTAACTAAAATGCATGGAGTGTATAGAATGACTGTGAGGTGTACAATTCCATCTGAAAGGGTTTATCTGAAATAGGCCTTATTTTAATGAGCCTCCTCGTGGGTTTTTGTCGAGCCTTCGACTTTAGTCGAAAAAGCGAGACATAGCGATCCTACATTCCGTCGGCGTCGTCGTCGTCTGCGGCGTCCACAAATACTCACTCTGTGGTTAAAGTTTTTGAAATTTTAATAACTTTCTTAAACTATCCTGGATTTCTACCAAAATTGCACAGAAGCTTGTTTATGATCATAAGATAGTATCCAGAAATAAATTTTGTAAAAAAAACATTTCATTTTTGTCGAGCCTTCGACTTTAGTCGAAAAAGCGAGACATAGCGATCCTACATTCCGTCGGCGTCGTCGTCGTCGTTGTCGTCGGCGGCGTCCACAAATATTCACTCTGTGGTTAAAGTTTTTGAAATTTTAATAACTTTCTTAAACTATCCTGGATTTCTACCAAACTTGGACAGAAGCTTGTTTATGATCATAAGATAGTATCCAGAAATAAATTTTGTAAAAATAAAATTCCATTTTTTCCGTATTTTACTTATAAATGGACTTAGTTTTTCTGCCGGGAAATATTACATTCACTCTGTGGTTAAAGTTTTTAAAATTTTAATAACTTTCTTAAACTATCCTGGGTTTGTACCAAACTTGGACAGAAGCTTGTTTATGATCATAAGATAGTATCCAGAAGTAAATTTTGTAAAAAAATAAATCCATTTTTTTCCTTATTTTACTTTTAAATGGACTTAGATTTTCTGCCAGGAAACAACACATTCACTCTGTGGTTAAAGTTTTTAAAATTTTAATAACTTTCTTAAACTATCCTGAATTTGTACCAAACTTGGACAGAAGCTTGTTTATGATCAAAAGCTAGTATCTAGAAGGAAATTTTGTAAAAAAATAAATCCATTTTTTCCGTATTTTACTTTTAAATGGACTTAGATTTTCTGCCAGGAAACAACACATTCACTCTGTGGTTAAAGTTTTTAAAATTTTAATAACTTTCTTATACTATTTTGGATTTGTACCAAACTTGGACAGAAGCTTGTTTATGATCAAATGCTAATATCTAGAAGGAAATTTTGTTTTCTTCCAGTTAACATTACATTCAGTCTGCAGTTAATTTAGTTATTAAACATTTATTAGATTCATAAACTATCCTGGATTTTTACCAAACTTGGACAGAAGCTTCTTACAATAAAAAGATAGTATCAAGAGGAATATTTTTATTGATTTACTTCCTCATTTTTGTTGAGCCTGCGATTAACAGAAAAAGTAGGCGAGACACTGGGTTCCGCGGAACCCTTACGAATTTTTTCCGTATTTTACTTATAAGTGGACTTAGTTTTTCCGCCAGGAAACAATACATTCACTCTGTGGTTAAAGTTCTTGAAATTTTAATAACTTTCTTAAACTAGCCTTAAACTTGGACAGAAGCTTGTTTATGATCAAAAGCAAGTATCTAGAAGGAAATTTTGTTAAAATTTTGTACATGTTTATCCGTATTTTACTTTTAAATGGACTTAGTTTTTCTTCCAGTTAACATTAAATACAGTCTGCAGTTAAAGATTTTAAACCATTTATTAGATTCATAAACTATCCTGGATTTATACCAAACTTGGACAGAAGCTTCTTAAAATCAAAAGATAGTATCTAAAGGAATATTTGTATTGATTTTTTTCCTCATTTTTGTTGAGCCTGCGATTAACAGCAAAAGTAGGCGAGACACTGGGTTCCGCGAAACCCTTACGATTTTTTGATTATTTGAATACCAGACCAAATATTTCATGATTACTTGATTATCTTGTTTAAAAAAAGATTAATGATTATGTGATTATATTGGCAAAAAAATTGTGATTATGTGATTACTTGGACACCCCCATGAGGGGCCTCTTTAATTGGTCTTTGATAATGTAAATGTTCTGTTACACTTGGATTAAAACCTGTATTATTGGTCTTGATGACTTTCAACAAAGAATTCAATTATCTCCAGTTACACAGGCAGGACAATTCCCTGTGTACATTCCTGTCCAAATCATAAAGGCAATTGGGACACATTTTTGATAACATAGTTCTAGAAGTATTAATATTTCGGCAAATGACAACTTGGATATGATATACACATGCCGTATAACTGCAAACAAATGTTTGTCTCCTTTGCAATGTATATGGTATTAGTCTTAAAGGATGGGTGTGGATGGGGGTTTACAGAATACAGATAAATGGACATAAGAAAAAGAACGGAGAATAATGAGGTGCTAAAATATTAGAAATAGAGAAAATGGCCTATAGAATTAAAGAAGACAGAAATGAAGGACCCCATCCAAACCCTGTTAAAAGATCCTTTGATATTTTTGTCAAGTCTGCAACATTTTGTCATGGAAGCTGAAACATGGTCAACAGTTCGGTTTAGTCTTTGTCAAACCATCTCAAAATGTATGGAACTTTGGCACAAGCTTTTTATGATTAAGGTAGATAAAGGATCTAAATTAAAATCAATAGAACTTTTTAAAAATTTCAAAACTGTAGTTTATATCTTGCTTTTTTTTATGCCCCACCTAGGGGCATTATGTTTTTTCGGTCTGTGCGTCCGTCCGTCCGTCCGTCTGTCCCGCTTCAGGTTAAAGGTTTTGGTCAAGGTAGTTTTTGATGAAGTTGAAGTCCAATCAACTTGAAACTTAGTTTACATGTTCCCTATGATATGATCTTTCTAATTTTTCTGCCAAATTAGAGTTTTGACCCCAATGTCACGCTCCACTGAACATAGAAGATGTACTATGGACACATTCTTGTTTTTTTATATGCAGATTGTGTAAAATTGTCAGATTTTGGTTATTCTATAAATAGAAAAACCAAGTTCGTGTGATAGGGAAAAAACTAAACAGTAGAATTTTGTTATCAAATATGAAAAGATCATTCTTATAATGTGCTTACAGAAAATCAAAATCAAAATCGGGGTCATTGGATTCGATTTTTTGCTATAAAACAAGATAGGTAAGTAAGTTTTATTTGAGTTATCTCACCCTATATGGCAAAGTTGAAACAAAATTTGAATCAAACAAAAAATATAATATTTTGATTTTTTTCTTCATTTTACAGCATTTTAATTTATTGATAGATGGACTTGTTCTTTGCCGTTACCACTTACTTAAAAAGTTTAGGATTAAATTTTTTAGACTTTATTTTCTTCAAAAAAAATGCAAGCAGGATTTTTTAAAAAGAAATATACGCAAGGTTAGAATGTTTGCAAATTCAAATCAATACTTTGTATGTTAAGATAACAGGGGCCGTTGTATCTTTTTTGTACGAGTCTGGTATGACATTGGTGTTAATGAGTTATTCAAAGCTTTATATTTTTATGTTTTAATATATCCAATAACATATTTTTTCAAAAGTTTCCTACAACAGACAAGACTTACAGATGACAACGTCGGACACCAAATAATGACAATAGCTCACATGGTCCAAATTTTCCTTGTGAAAATGTAAGCAATCTCAATCTGAATGTTCCTTTGTAAATTCAGAATAAAAATTATATCCACAAAAACATGGCTACTGTTGCAAAAAAATTAACATGGGTGTCAATTTTCATTTTTGCTGATTTTTCAAAAATTGATGCAGTTAGAGCAAAACTCACTGGGTAAAAAGAATCAGCAACTTGAGTTCTATCTACCATGAAATTTTAGTAAAATTGGACAACCCAGTTTAGAGTACTTGCTCCTGAAATGCCATTTTATAGACACAGTTTTTGGTTACTATCTTAAAAACTGTTATAGATAGATACAAAATTGACAGTCGATAGGAGTTATTGCCCTTGAAAGACAATGTTTACCCATTTTTGCAGAAACTAATAGATAGAGAAAAAGAGTAAACAGCAAGAATGTTCAGAAAAAATATGGTGAACGAATAGGTTTTTTTTTTGTCGAGCCTGGACTATTCTCAAAGAAAGCAAGACTTAGGGATATTGATCTGGCGGTGGCATTAAATTCTTAAAATCTTACTATTTCAGAAGTTAGAAGACCTGGATGCTTCATACTTTGTATATAGATGCCTTATGTTATGAAGTTTCCGTCTGTCATATGTCAATTGTCCTTGATCTCATTTTCATGGTTCAGTGACTACTTGAACAAAAAGTTACAAAATTTTGTAATGTTAATTTCTCTCTTATTATAAGTAATAAGATAACTATATTTGGTATGTGCCTACCTTGCAAGGTGCTCATGTCTGTCAGACAGTTTTCATTTGACCTCGACCTCATTTCATGGATCAGTGAACAAGGTTAAGGTTTTGTGATCAAGTCCATATCTCAGATACTATAAGCAATAGGTCTACTATATTTAGTGTATGGAATGATTGTAAGGTATATTTCTGTCTGGCAGGTATCATCTGACCTTCACTTCATTTTCATGGTTCATTGGTCAGTGTTCAGTTTTCCTGGTTAACTTCGTTTCTTAGATACTATAACCAATAGGTCAACTATATTTAATGCATAGAATGATTTTAAGGTGTACTTGTCTGTCTGTTAGGGTTCATCTGACCTTGACTTCATTTTCATGGTTCATTAGTCAATATAAAATTTCCATGGTTTGGTCTGTTTCTTTTATACTTTAAGCAATAGGTCATCTATATTCGGTGTTTGGAATGATTGTATTAAAGGTGTACATGTTTTTCCGGCTTATCTGACCTTGACCTCATTTTCTTGGATCATATTAAAGTGTTAGTGTGATACTTGTAGTTAAACTTTATATTTATGACTATCAACATTAAATCAATGGTCAGGTATAGTCAGCGTGTGCACTCTTGTTGTGTTTTGGTCTGTTTTTCTAATACTGTATGCAATAGGTCAACCATATTTGGTGCATGGAAATATTTTACGATGTACATGTCAGTCTGGCAGGTTTTATTTGACCTTGAACTCATTTTCACTGTTCATTCCTTAATGTTTAGTGTTTATGTTTTGGTTTGTAAGGTGTACACGTCTGTCTGGCAGGTATCATCTGACTTTGACCTCATTTTCATGGTACATTGTTAATTTTTTCTGGTTAAGTTTGTTTCTTCAAGATTATATGCAATAGGTCAACTACATTTTGATGCATGGAATGATTGTAAGGTGTACATGTCAGTCTGCTATGGTTCATCTGACCTTGACCTCATTTTCATGGTTCTTTTGTCTATATAATGTTTTCAGGGTTTGATCTGTTACTTGTATACTATAAGCAATAAGTCAACTTTATTCGGTGTATGGAATGATTGTAAGATGTACATGTATTTCTGGCTTGGTTTATCTGACCTTGACCTCATTTTCTTGGATCTTATTAAGTTTATGTTATACTTGTAGTGAAACTTTATATTTAGGACTATCAACATAAAATCAATGGTCAGTAAAGCAGGCGAGACATTTCAGCATGTGCGCACTTGTTGTTCTTGTAAGATGATTTTTACCCCTTTTTTGTCTCGCCTGCTTCAAAAGACGCAGTATGCGAGACATAGGGATTACTATCCAACGGCGGTGGTCTAAACCATTTGTGTCAAGCTTTAAATTTCAGAAGAAAGTAGACCTTGGTGTCTGTATGCAGATGCCTTATGTTACGAAGTTTCCATCTGTCATATGTCCATTGTCCTTGACCTCATTATTATTGTTCAGCGAGTGCTTGAATATTTTTTTTCATGTGAATTTCTCACTAATTATGAGTAATAGGACAATCATATTTGGTATATGGGTTCCTTGCAAGGTTCACCTGACCTCGACCTCATTTCATGGATCAGTGGTCAAGGTTATAGTTAAATGATTAGGTCCGTTTCTAAGATATTATAAGCAGTAGGTTAATTATATGTGGTGCATGGGATGATGGTAATGAGTATATGTCAGTCTGGCAGGTTTCATCTGACCTTGGACTCATTTTCATTGTTCATTGGTCAATGTTAAGTTTTTTATGTCTTTGTCTGTTTTTCAAGTACTATAAGCAATAGGTCAGCTATATTTGGTGATAAATCCTGTCAGACAGACATGTACACCTTATAATTATTCCATACACCAAATAAAGTTGACTTTTTGCTTATGGTAATTGAAAACAGATCAAAACACAAAAACTTAACATTGATGAATGAACCATGAAAATGGGGTTAAGGTCAGATGATACCTGCCAGTCAGACATGTACACCTTACAATAATATGCGTGTTGTCGCCTCATTGACGTATACCCCACAGTTCTTTTTATTAATTATGAGAGAACACGATACATGGCATTTCACCCGACAAAGAAGTAAGTATTATCAAATATAGCGGATTCTTACATTGGTAGCAGTGGATAACCGGATTAACTTACGATTATCAAATACATTTTCATTTTTGATAAACGAAAATCCCATTCGAATGCCTTTCACATACCACATTGTGACAAAGTTGTCAACTTCTCTATCACCTTTTAGCACATTTCGATTCATCCACTTAGCTGATAAAGGTTATGACCCTTAAACTCAGACAATCATCTTCTGAGATTATCGACAACTACACGTTGATTAAATTTCATTTTTTACAATGGGTCCAGAAAGGGTTAAATTGCCAAAGAATTAGAGATTTCAAAACGTCTTCAACTCCTCTGATATACACGAGCCACAACATATGACAATACACATGTATACGGTTTCTTTTGCCATATTGTCCTACAACCTAGTATCGTTATCGTGGCTTGACAGTGGGGAGAAAATTATCAGGCCGCGCGTGGTTAGCGGGGTAGGCCGGCGGGGAGGATATCCAAATGCTGATCTGCTAAGGTTATACTTGGTGGTGCATTTTTTTCTGTATTGTTTTTTCGACGGCAAAGTTTTTTTATTTTCTTGAAGATATTTCTGAACACTGGAGACAGCACTGCATGAACAATGAAGGTGACAGGAATACTACATATATATAAGGTGTTTAACAATAGAGAAATATCAGCTAGTATGATCGGATTTACTTGTATCTTAAGAATAATAAACAACCTTAGAATCATAGCGGGACAAAATTACCACAAAAACACTGTTGATACCACTGTAGCAATTCTTAATCTTTTCAAAGCTATTTCTGTGGCCGAACTTGAAATATCTTGCTGTCTTCTGAATCTGCTTTGCTCTTTCAGCATCAGCGTTACTTTTACGGTACACATTGCCATTATTATTAATGGTACGAAGACGGTGAAAATTGTATCAAATATTGTGACTATAAGTTGCAATTAATCATCCGCTTTTTTATGTTTTTTCTACTGTAAAATACCTTCGTCTGAAATTTTAAAAACTACTTTAAATTGTAAAAATATTTGAAATTAGCTCTCGCCTTTTTGTACTGAGGCGGCGTTAAGCGAACAAGAAGTCTTTACGAGATTTTTTCGCTGTGTTGAAGACCCATTGGTGGCCTTGGTCTGTTTTCTGCTCTTTGGCCGGGTTGTTGTCTCTTTGACCATGCTGATACATTCCCCGTTTCCATTCTCAATTTTATTTAATCTGTAGTTGGTTCTTCTCGTAACATATGTATGTTGTGAATGTTCATTCTCTGCTTTGCATAGACTTAAGACTTGGGAAAGATCTACAATGACGGGCGAAAGGTTGTATGGTTTGGCATATGTTACATGTCCACTGCCGAAGTCAAGATATTATTCGAGGAAATGTTTTGAGTAGATACAACGCTACCGGACATAGCAAATTTGTCGTTTTTTCATGGAAAATTAAACTTTATATTAAAGAATACAAAACTGGCTCTATTTTGGGTAAATAAAACTAAAAAGCTGACATGGGTTAAATTAAAGTGAGACATTCAATCTCCCGGAATCAAACAATTTAAAAAGAAAAACAACGTATTGCCATATGACCTTTTACATTGAAGGGCTCAACTTGCATTAAGCCGTGTTCAGGCCCTTAAATAGAAAATAAAGGGATTATAGAGTAAATGTGCATGGGACAACATCGCACACAATACATGGAAATTTTTTTCTTCAAAAAATACAAATTATCAATGAACAGGGCTTTTATTCCTGTTCTTCAACTTGACAGTCACTGGAGGGTCTTCAACAATTAACGAATCATTTATACCCTACAACATGGTCAAGACGGTCCCTAGCGTCAACTTAAGCGGTACTTAAAGTATTGAAATTTCAAAGTCACAAAAAAATACACCAAAATCTAAACACAATACAAGACCAGAACAGATAGATCTGACATTAATCATGCAGTATATATATTAAAACAGCACCAAAATGTAGCAACGAGGTCTAAGAACAGTTTTCCTGAGTGTACCCTTTTATCCCAGTTAGGAACAACATCAAATTGTAATTGAAATGTGTTATAAAAACTCAATTCACATAGCTATATCAATGATGATCAGCCCTCTCTTAAGTTAATTTGAAAAAAAAACATAATTGACAGGTATGATACATTTTTTTGCAAGCCGAAACTCAACAAAAAAAAATAAAAAAAAAAAAAAAAAAACAGCAGCCACCCACTTAACTATTTGAAATATGTTAGATTTATTACGGGACTTCATTCGTGGGTACTGGACTTGCATCCTGTAACTAGGATCCTATTTCAGCTATTCACTTGAGCTTAGAAATATCTGGTTGGTAGATATAATGATAGTTGATCCAAAATTAAAGTCATTCAAATGTTAAATTTAAATAAAGTTTTTTTTTAAATGAAATAACAGCTTCTTATAAGGCTAGCAATTTTTAAATCTTGATTCATTTCTCAAGTTGGTCCTAGTCCCTGAATTAAACAGATAGTAAACAGTTGAAGGTGATCCGAGGACAAATATAGTCCCTAGTGTGGAAAGTGTATAACTTTTCGATCTATGAGTTTGACTGTCCCTCTGGTATCTTTCGTCCCTCTTTTGCAAATGTTTTTCATACACTTTCCAAATTTATTTCTTTATATTTTATGCATGAAATATTAAGTAAGCTTAAGGGGATGAAATTACATGTTAAAAACATTTGGGCGCTGAATCTTTATGTTAAGTAGTGATTTAATCCAGTCAAAAAAGGTCAAAAACTAGTATGTCTGAAGCTGTCAAAGTGAATTTTAGACCCCCTTAACATAGAATTGTCAATATTTTGAGTTAGAGCTGGTAGACTTTTCTATAATTTTGATATTATCTGTCCCAATAGAAGTACACTACACTGTAAAAATCTTTTTGAGATAGAGCAGGTGGATTTTTTTAATTTGACTTTATTGTCTATAAGAAATGCTCTATGAAATAACTGTTCTCGGCCAGGTTTGTGTGGATATTTTTTCATAAACCTCACTAAGGTTGTCTTGACTACCTTTTTGCTGAAACTGTTTCTTTTAGAATAATTTTCTTATGCATGTCTTATGCATGCATGTCTGTATATCTGCAGTTTTGATTTAATATATAGATATAGGAAGATGTGGTATGAGTGCCAATGAGACAACTCTCCAATCCAAGTTACAATTTATAAAAGTAAACCATTATAGGCAGCTTGATACGACCGCAGAGGTCGAACCATGAACAGTTGGGGCAAGTATGGACACAACATTCAAGCTTGATACAGCACTGAATTTGGATTGTAATTAAATATTTGACACAGCATAGGTTTCTGACACAGAATGAATGTGGTCTAAGAACTTAAAAAATTTTAATTTACCTATTCAAACCATATCATTATTATTTGCTTTTATATATAAATCAGAAATAACCATGGAAAATTTTAAAGAAAAAAAAAGGAAAAAAAAATCCCCCCCCCCCCAAATTTTTTGAACCCCCTTATGATTCATCACCCACAAATTCTTAAATGTTTAGGGCAATTACCCCCAAACTCAAACCCAGCTTTCCCTTTGTGATATGGAACCTTGTAGTACAATTTCATAAAGATCCATACACTTACACACAAGTTATTGTCATGAAACTAGAAAAATGCTTGTTTTTTGCCCCTTTTTTGGCCCCTAATTCCTAAATTTTGGAGGCAATTACCCCCAAAATCAATCCCAGCATTCCCTTTGTGATATGAAACCTTGTGGTACAATGTCAGAGAGATCCATACACTAACACACAAGTTATGTCTGGAAGTTACAAAAATGCATGCCAAGAAATTGCCTCCGTTGAAATTTTGCAAACATCCCATAGAGCAAATTACATGGATGATTAATTTTGACCATTTGGTATATGGCTGTGTTTTAAGTGAGACGTACACGCGGGTCATAAAATAATTTATTGAATGAAATAAAATCTTTAACTACTAATGGATGCCGTAGGAGGTCGACCGGAATTTTTAGCGAGGATTTCTTGGCATGTAACAGATTGAAAACTCAGGGTAAACATTCATAGAACCGAGACAAGGGGCAGTGGCAAATATTTCATGTATATTTTGAACTCAAAGAGGATTACCCCGGTACCCTTTGCCAAAAATAATCTTCCTTTTCTTCTATTTGCCAACGGACTTTATGTTATGAATTTTTATGTTATGAATTGTAGTTTCACTTTCCATATTCGGTATTTATTCTAATTTAAGCTCCACGTAGTAAAAATCACGTGATTCAGGAATATAGTATCTTGGAGTTAAACTTTTTCTTCCTTTTCGGGCGGGGACTCCAGGCAATCAGCATGCATGTGTATAACGGCACTGTAGATTTTCTTATTAAATAAAAAAAGTTGCCGGTCCGGTACATGAAAAGATCGGTTAGAAATCAAAGTTTTAATTTTGATTAGATTAGAGGGTTGAAAAAAGAGAGCACAAAAAGGGGGGGGGGGGTGGTGGTGGTGGTGGTGTTCCACAGGGAATATTTCCTTCTTATGAACTCTACATCTGAAAGGTTTAATTTTTTTTTATTTAATTGAAAGAGAGAAAAACAAATGTAAGACAAATTGTGAATGGTCTTTCTTCCTTTCTCCCATGCCAAGAAATTGCCTCCGTTGAAATTTTGCAAACATCCCATAGAGCAAATTACATGGATGATTAATTTTGACCATTTGGTATATGGCTGTGTTTTAAGTGAGACGTACACGCGGGTCATAAATTAATTTATTGAATGAAATAAAATCTTTAACTACTAATGGATGCCGTAGGAGGTCGACCGGAATTTTTAGCGAGGATTTCTTGGCATGGCTTATTTTCGGCCCCTTTTTGGCCCCTAATTCCTTAACTGTTGGTACCATAACCCCCAGAATCAATCCCAACCTTCCTTTTGTGATTTGAACCTTATGGTAAAATTTCATAGAGATCAATTCACTTCAACTAAAGTTAGAGTGCGAAAACCAATAAGTCTTTGGACGACGACACCGACGTCATACCAATATACGACCGCAAAATATGCGGTCGTATAAAAGTGAATATTGCACAATAAGATGTGAAATGATTGCTGAATAGACATTGGCTCCACCTACATCACTTGGAAGGATTTATATGCCTAATGTGCTGTGGCAAATATCACAGAGAAATTCAGTTTTCATTTAAATGTGCTATATTTTAACCCTTTTTAGCTCACCTGACACAAAAGGGTCAAGTGAGCTTTTCTCATCACTTGGCGTCCGTCGTCGTTGTCGTCGTCGTCCCTTAACCTTCACAAAAATCTTCTCCTCTGAAACTACTTTGTTGGGTTGCTGCCCCTAAATTGGTAATTTTAATGAAATTTTGCAGTTTTTGGTTATTATCTTGAATATTATAATAGATAGAGATAAACTGTAAACAGCAAAAATGTTCAGCAAAGTAAGATCTACAAATAAGTTTATGATCAAAATTGTCAATTGACCCCTTAAGGAGTTATTGCCCTTTAAAGTCAACTTTTCACAATTTTTTGTATTTTTTGTAATCTTTTACAAAAATCTTCTCCTCTGAAATTACTGGGCCAAGTTAAACCAAACTCGGCCTATATCATCCTTAAGGATTTTTTTTTAAAAAAATGTATCCGATGACCCTGCACACCAACCAAAATGGCTGCCATGGCTAAAAATAGAACATGGGGGTAAAATGCAGTTTTTGGCTTTATATCTCTGAAACTAAAGCATTAAGAGCAAATCTGACACATGGTAAAAATGTTCATCAGGTCAAGATCTATCTGCCCTCAAATTTTCAGACAAACTAGACAACCTGCTGTAAGGTTGCTGCCCCTAAATTGGTAATTTTAATGAAACTTTGCAGTTTTTGGTTATTATCTTGAATATTATAATAGATAGAGATAAACTGTAAACAGCAAAAATGTTCAGCAAAGTAAGATCTACAAATAAGTCATATGACCAAAATTGTCAGTTGACCCCTTAAGGAGATATTGCCCTTTAAAGTCAGTTTTTCACAATTTTTTTTTACAAAAATCTTCTCTAAATCTACTTGGCCAAATGGAATTAAACTTAGCCACAGTTATTAATAGAGTACCTTGATTGAAAAATGTATCCGATGACCCTGCCCTACAACCAACATGATCCCCATTGGTAATAAAATGCTTCGCTGGGCGCAGCTTGATACGACCGCAGAGGTCGAACCCTGAACAATTGGGGCAAGTATGGACACAACATTCAAGCTTGATACAGCTCTGAATTTGGATTGTGATTAAATATTTGACACAGCATAGGTTTCTGACACAGAAAGAATGTGGTCTAAGAACTTCAATTTTTTTAATTTACCTATTATGGTCCAATGTCCAAAATCAAAATACATGGTTAGATTCAGCATATCAAAGAACCCCATATATTCAATTTTTGTTGAAATCAAACAAAGTTTAATTTTGGACCCCAACTTGGACAAACTTGAAAACTGGTCCCATAATCAAAAATCTAAACACATGTTTAGATTCAGCATATCAAAGTACCCCAAGAATTCAATTTTTGTTAAAATCAAACTCAAAGTTTAATTTTGGACCCTTTGGACCTTAATGTAGACCAATTTAAAAAACGGGACCCAAAATTAAAAATCTAAAAACACAGTTAGATTTGGCATATCAAAGAACCCCAATAATTCAATTTTTGATGAAATCAAACAGTTTAATTTTGGACCCTTTTGACCTCAATATGAACCAATTTGATAGCGGGCCCACAAAATAAAAAATCTAAATACATGGTAAGATTCAGCATATCAAAGAACCCCATATATTCAATTTTTGTTGAAATCAAACAAAGTTTAATTTTGGACCCCAATTTGGACCAACTTGAAAACTGGGCCAAAAATCTAAAATCTAAATACATGTTTAGATTCAGCATATCAAAGAACCCCATATATTCAATTTTTGTTGAAATCAAACAAAGTTTAATTTTGGACCCCAACTTGGACCAACTTGAAAACTGGTCCCATAATCAAAAATCTAAACACATGTTTAGATTCAGCATATCAAAGAACCCCTAAAATTCAATTTCTGTTAAAATCAAACTAAGTTTAATTTTGGACCCTTTGGACCTTAATGTAGACCAATTTAAAAAAGGGGACCCAAAATTAAAAATCTAAATACACGGTTAGATTTGGCATATCAAAGAACCCCAATAATTCAATTTTTGATGAAATCAAACAAAGTTTAATTTTGGACCCTTTTGACCTCAATATGAACCAATTTGATAGCGGGCCCACAAATAAAAAATCTAAATACATGGTAAGATTCAGCATATCAAAGAACCCCATATATTCAATTTTTGTTGAAATCAAACAAAGTTTAATTTTGGACCCCAATTTGGACCAACTTGAAAACTGGGCCAAAAATCTAAAATCTGAATACATGTTTAGATTCAGCATATCAAAGAACCCCATATATTCAATTTTTGTTGAAATCAAACAAAGTTTAATTTTGGACCCAACTTGGACCAACTTGAAAACTGGGCCCATAATCAAAAATCTAAACACATGTTTAGATTCAGCATATCAAAGAACCCCAAGAATTCTATTTTTGTTAAAATCAAACTAAGTTTAATTTTGGACCCTTTGGACCTTAATGTCGACCAATTTAAAAAACGGGACCCAAAATTAAAAATCTAAATACACGGTTAGATTCGGCATATCAAAGAACCCCAATAATTCAATTTTTGATGAAATCAAACAAAGTTAAATTTTGGACCCTTTGGACCTCAATGTGGACCAATTTAAAAAACGGGGCCCAAAATCCAAAAACTTAATACACGGTTAGATTCAGCATATTAAAGAACCCCAAGAATTCAAGAATAAAACCCCATTGAAATTGATCAAGAAATAAGCAATTTATACGAAGTATCTTCTTTTGCACAATACTGTGCAATTGAATATTTCTTGCTATTGCGCAATACTGTACAATTGACAATTTCTTGCTATTGCGCAATATTGTGCTTTTGGATATTTCTTGCTATTGCGCAATACTGTGCAATTGAAGATTTCTTGCTATTGCGCAATACTGTGCAATTGAAGATTTCTTGCTATTGTGCAATACTGTGCAATTGAAAATTTCTTGCTATAGCACAATACTTATTATATAATAATTTACACATCCTGTTTGGTGTGTATCTCCTACCATATCATTATTATTTGCTTTTAAATATAAATCAGAAATAACCAACTTAAAATGGAAAATTTTAAAAGAAAAAAAAAGGAAAAAAAGAAAAAAAAAAAAAAAAAATCCCCCCCCCCCCAATTTTTTGAACCCCCTTATGATTCATCACCCCCAAACTCAATCCCAGCCTTCCCTTTGTGGTATGGTACCTTGCAGTACAATTTCAGAGAGATCCATACACTTGAACACAAGTTATTGTCTGGAAACTAGAAAAATGCTTATTTTTGGCCCCTTTTTGGCCCCCAATTCCTAAACGTTTCGGGCAATTACCCCCAAACTCAATTCCAGCTTTCCCTTTGTGATATGGAACCTTGTAGTACAATTTCAGAAATATCCAAACACTTACACACAAGTTATTGTCATGAAACTAGAAAAATGCTTGTTTTTTGCCCCTTTTTTGGCCCCTAATTCCTAAAATTTTGAGGCAATTACCCCCAAAATCAATTACAGCCTTCCCTTTGTGATATGGAACCTTGTGGTACAATGTCAGAGAGATCCATACACTTACACACAAGTTATTGTCTGAAAGTTACAAAAATGCTTATTTTTGGCCCCTTTTTGGCCCCTAATTCCTTAACTGTTGGTACCATAACCCCCAAAATCAATCCCAACCTTCCTTTCGTGGTATTGAACCTTATGGTGAAATTTCATGGAGATCCATTCACTTAAACTAAAGTTAGAGTGCGAAAACCAATGTGTCTTCGGACGACGCCGGACGACGCCGGACGACGACGACGACGACGCCAACGTCATACCAATATACGACCAAAAAATTTTTAATTTTTGCGGTCGTATAAAAAATAGAACATAGGGGTTTACTATAGAAGTCTATGGGGAAAATGTAAAAAAACAATTTCAAATCCTCACAACTTGAAAACTAATTTAATTAATGATAAGGGGTCTTCAGTAACTATTGTAAGACTACAATGGGATGACTTGATTTTTTTTCCAGGGGTGCAATTTTTTCAGGGTGGGGAGGGTGCTAATAATTTCTCCTTGATATGTTCCATTTTCAGAATTGTTCAGTGTTACTTTTTCTATAAACCATTATTATATCTTTTCTTTCAGCATACTTATATTGGTTGAATGCCCCTCAGACCCGGCCGGTTAGTCAGGGTCAGTGGAACCCCTGCCCACAGTTTTTTTGAAGGGTGTTCCATAAAAACATTTAAAGGCATTTTCAGCATTATACAGGCCCTTGGTGAAATTTAATTTATGGAGCGGAGAAAAGGTCTTTTTTTATTTTTTGTTAATAATCTTGAATATCATTATAAATTGAGATACATGTATACTGTAAACAGCATAAATATCAAGCAAAGAAAGATCTACAAATAAGTTGACATGACCAATTGGCGATTGACAACTTATTGGAGTTATTGTCCTTTAAAGTTATATTCTGTGATTTATTGGTAATCTTTGTAAATCTTTTCAAAAATCTTCTGCTTTTAATTTAACTATTCGGCCAAATTAAACCAAACTTGGCCTCAATCAGCAAAGTTATCAGATAAAACAAGAGGCACACCTGTGCCTGTATTGCTCAGAGCAAAAAAAACTCCAATTGGCTCATTAGGACTTTTTATATACACATGCATACTATATTTACTCTTCCGTGTTGCTGATCATTTTTTTCAATTTACATGTTTAACTTAGTTCCCTATTTTATTTAAATAAAAGCTAAATATGCAAAAAAACATCATAAATCAACATTTCAAGGGCAATAACTCTAAAATAGTTGTGATGTTCAATGCAGATAGAAATTGTCATGCTGATCATTTTTGCAGTTAAAACTTCTAAATAACAGCATAACAATGTGACAAAATGAAGGAAAAAAAAGTGTATTTCGGGGGCAATAACTCCAAAACAGGTTGAGAGATTTTTTCTGCAATTTTCAATCTTTATAGGTCTTCTTGTTCTGATCATTTTTGCAATTTACACTTTAACCTAGCTCCTATTTTTTTCACAATCACGGCAAAAAACTGAAATTAATTTGAGTTTAGGGGCAATAACTCAAAAACAGATTGACAGATTTTTCTTCAATTTCAGGGTATGTACATCATGTTGTGCTTATCCTTTTGGCAATTTACACTTTTAAATTTTAACCTAGCTCCTATAATTTCAAGATGACAGCTCATAACTGCTGAAAATTGGAAGAAAAATCGATATTTCAGGGGCAATTACTTCAAAACCAGTAACTAACTCTTCCAATTTTTAGGGTGGATACATTTTGCCATGCTGATTCATTTTTCAGTTAACACTTGTCAAGTCAGATAGAACTTGTTGTGTGACCATTTTTACCCTTGTAAATTTTTCTGTAATTGCTATAGTTTTAGAAATATCAGCAAAAACTGTACTTTTACCCCTATGTTCTATTTTAAGACATGACATTCATGTTGGTTGATCAACATGGAAGAAAATCACAAAAAATTTGGTTATAGATGACTCAAATTAATGTGTGATATGTGAAAATTAATCAAAATCTAATAGATAAGGTCCCTTGAACAACAGACAAAAAAAATCAAAATCAAAAGGATTCTTCCATCAATCCTAATGTTTTGAGTTTTTTTCTAAAATTTCACGAGATATTATAAGAGGTGTTGACATATGGACCAATGGACAGATGGATTGATGGACAAAAGGACTATATATATACCATTATATGTCCCTTACAGGAATACAAGAGTGCACACGCTGAAATGTCTCGCCTTCTTTACTAATCATTGATATTATGTTGATAGTCCTAAATATAAAGCTTAATTTATTATAACTGTCACATAAACTTAACATTAACCAAGAAAACTAAACATTGACCAATGAAACATGGAAATGAGGTCAAGGTCAGATGAACCATGCCAGGCAGGCATGTACAGCTAACAATTCTTCCATACAACAAATATAGTTGGCTTATTGCTTATAGTTTAAGAAAAACAGACCAAAACACAAAAACTTAACACTGAGCAATGAACTGTGAAAATGAGGTCAAGGTCAAATAAAACCTGCGCGTCTGACATATAGATCATAAATATTTCCATACACCAAATATAGTTGACCTATTGCATATAGTATTAAAAAAAAAGACCAAAACTCAAAATCTTAACTTTGACCACTGAACCATGAAAATGAGGTCAAGATCAAATGAAACCTGCCAGCTAGACATGAACACCTTACAATCTTTCCATACACCAAATATAGTAGACCTATTGCATACAGTATAAGAAAAACAGACCAAAACACAAAAACTTAACTATAACCACTGAACCATGAAAATGAGGTCAAGGTCAGATGACACCTGACAGTTGGATATGTACACCTTACAGTCCTTCTATACACCGAATATACTTGCCCTATTGCTTATAGTATCTGAAATATGGACTTGACCACCAGAACTTAACCTTGTTCACTGATCCATGAAATGAGGTCGAGGTCAAGTGAAAACTGTCTAACGGGCATGAGGACCTTGCAAGGTAGGCACATACCAAATTATAGTTATCCTACTACTTATAATAAGAGAGAATTTAACATTACAAAAAATGTTAACTTTTTTTCCAAGTAGTCACTGAACCATGAAAATGAGGTCAAGGACATTGGACATGTGACTGACGGAAACTTCGTAACATGAGGCATCCATATACAAAGTATGAAGTATCCAGGTCTTCCACCTTCTTAAATATAAAGCTTTTAAGAAGTTAGCTAACGCCGCCGCCGCCCCAGCCAGATCACTATCCATATGTCGAGCTTTCTGCGACAAAAGTTGCAGGCTCGACAATAAAAATCAGGGCTTTGACTTTTCAAATAATCATATAACTAGATGGAAACAAGATTGTGCCCATAGTACATGGATGCCCCACTTGCACTATCATTTTCTATGTTCAGTAGACCGTGAAATTGGGGTCAAAACTCTAATTTGGCATTAAAATTAGAAAGATCATATCATAGGGAACATGTGTACTAAGTTTCAAGTTGATCAGACATCAAAAACTACCTTGACCAAAAACTTTAACCTGAAGCGGGACAGTATCATTTTCTATGTTCAGTGCACCCTGAAATTGGGGTCAAAACTCTAATTTGGCATTAAAATTAGAAAGATCATATCATAGGGAACATATGTATGGACTTCAACTTCATCAAAAACTACCTTGACCAAAAACTTTAACCTGAAGCGGGACAGACGGACAAACCAACGAAAAAACGTACAAATGAACGGACGGACGAACGGACGGATGAACGGACGAACAAACGGATATGCAGACTGAAAAACATAATGCCCCTAAGTAGGGCAAAAAAACAAACAACTATCCCGATTTATGAAAAGTGTTGACCTGTTTTTTTAAATTCTATATTATATCAACTGATCACCTCAAAATAAGCATTCAAATGAGTTAAAAAAAAAGTAAATAACAACAATACCGAACACCAAGGTAAATTCAAAAGGGTTTTTAAGTACATACATACTCATCCAAACAATATAGAAGCAGATTAAAGATACTTATGACAAAATAACAATGCATACGGTCCTCATGCACTTAAGTTCCCCCACAGAGATTTAAAAAAGTTGGCAGGTATGTAATTATTAATGGATTATGCAGTATGCATAAATATATTTGATAATTGATTGTTGCTTCCATAATGACTCCAGTGGCAAATATTTGACCAGTCCAAAAAAGCCCAGAACCTTGCTAAATTAAACTGTCTTATTCAAAAATATCTATCATGGTCTTAGATGCTACGGGTATACAGTATTTTACAAATGTATTTGTACGTTGTCAAATATATATATCACGAATTTAAATATTTCTAATGGTTTCAATGGTACCCCATCTCCTGACTGTGATTGCTGCAGTCAGTGTAAAAGTATCATGATGACTACCAAAAACTAAGTCCAATTATGAGTAAAATACATGTTATTTCTTACCATGAAGATGATTCTGTGCAAGTTTCTTAACATTCCATGAAGGTTGAAAACAGTTATTGATGTCCAAAAGATTAACCCAAGACAAAAAGGATTAACTTTAAAAAACTAAGTCCATCTATCAATAAAATATTGAAAAATGTATTTTAATAATATTGATGCAGATGTTATATCTTAATAAACCAAAAGCTTGTCAAAGATCCAAACAAGAGGCTCCCAAAAGCTTGAAATTTTTTAATGAATATTTTGCTGTTTAATGTATATGAATGCATGTTTAAATATTCCATTTAAAGTTTCTCTCTATCTATTAGAGTTTTTGCAAACAACTAAAACATATGGTCAAATTCATCTTTCACGGGCAATGACTCCTTATCAGGATCAATTAATGGTTTCAGCCATGTTGAATTATTTGAATGTCTTAAATTGCTGAACATTTTTGCAAGTAAAGTTCTCTCAATCTATAATAATTCTTAAAAAAAAAAAAAAAATAATTTGTACAAATCAATTATCAAGGACAATAACTCTTATAAGGGATCAATTGATTATTTCAGTCATGTTGACTTATTTTTGTAGGTCTTACTTTGCTGAACATTTTTGTTGTCTATCTTTCATAGTTTCCACAAAAAAAATAATTTTAAAAATGAAAAAAATTGTCTTTCAAGGGTTATGACTCCTTTAAGAGTTCAATTGGCAATTTTGGTCATATTGACTTATTTGTAGGTTTTACTGGGATGAACAATAAGTGAACATTTTTGCCATTCTAAGTTTTTGTCTAACTATTATAGTCTCCAGGAAAACAACCATTAAAATTAAGCAAAACTAGACATCATTGTGATGGGAGCATTCTCTGTGAGCCCCGCTGTAAATAACGTGTTGTAAAAAATTTGTATGGATAAGCTGATATGAAGCACTTTTTTTATAAGTTATTACATAGTCTCGTTATGTGCTGAGAGTGATTTTATTCTATGTTTTTTAGTTAAAGTGTTATATTTGGCCTAGGAAGTTGTACATACATTATGACACACCCTCTGGTGTTGGTTAATATACATGTCAAGTATAAACTTTGAAATCATAACAGTTCTCAAGATATACAGCAGACACTATCTTTACCATAGGACATGGGGTTGTCAACTGAAACCAAAGTTTTTGACCTTGAACTTTGACCTAGGAAGTTGTACGAACATTATGACACACCCTCTGGTGTTGGTTAATATACATGTCAAGTATAAAGTATGAAATCATAACGGTTCTCTAGATATAGAGCGGACACAATTTGTTACGGACGGACAGACGGACAAACTGAAACCAAAGTTTTTTACCTTGAACTTTGACCTAGGATGTTGTACAAACATTATGACACACCCTCTGGTGTTGGTTAATATACATGTCAAGTATAAAGTATGAAATCATAATGGTTCTCTAGATATAGAGTGGACACAAATTGTATCCCACAGACGGAAGGACAGACGAAATGAAACAAAGTTTTTGACCTTGAACTTTTGACCTAGGAAGTTGTACAAACATTATGACACACCCTCTGGTGTTGGTTAACATACATGTCAAGTATAAAGTATGAAATCATAATGGTTCTCTAGATATAGAGCGCACACAATTTGTTATGGATGGACGGACATACTGATCACTATAGGGTGACCTGCCACTAGGCGGGGCCCCGACTAGTCTTTCAAGGTCAATACCTCCTATAAGGGATCAATTGACAAATTAATGCCTCGACTTATTGGAAGTTCTTACTTTGCTGAACATTTTTCCTCCATATTTTGATAACAAAAAATGAAACTAAAATAGCAATACTTTAACATAGAAGATATGCAAAAGTCTCAAAGTCAAAGAACCATGACTGAAGATACAGGGCAAAACTTATCTCCATGAAAATGAGTTGTGCCAATGCTAATATGTATGCATACCAAATTTAATTGAGCTACCACTTGTGGTTCCCCATTAACTGACCTAATCACAAACTAATACATGTATACAAAGCAAAAGTTTCAAAGTCAATATACCATGACTGAGGAGGCAAGGTCAAATAATCTCCATGGAAATGAGATGTGACAATGATAATACAACTGAATACCAAATATCATTGACCTACCACTACTGGTTCCCCATAACCTGACCTAATCACAAACTAATACATATAAACTAAGCAAAAGTTTCATAGTCAAAATACCATAACTAAGGGGGTGGGGACCCAATAATCTCCATGGAAGAAATGTGCCAATGATAATACAATGGCATACAAAATGGAATTGACTTACCACTAGTGATTCCCCATAATCTGACCTTTTCACAAACTAATATATGTAAACTACGCAAAAGCTTCAAAGTCAATAGACCATGACTGAGCAGGCAAGGTCAAATAAGCTCCATGGAAATGAGATATGCCAATCAATTTACAAGTGCATACCAAATATCATTGACCTAATCAAAAACTATTACATTGTTGGTGCCCCAGCTGCCAGAAAAATTATACCTATGACTCACTTTTTGACTCCCTCAAGGCTAGACAATAAGTATTATTATACCTTGCATATATTTCAAACAATTCTATTGGGTAAAACATTATCACGTGACATGGAATAATTCAGTTAATTTTCATTCAATTGCAAGGAAGAACGAATAACCCTAAAAATTTACACCAGCGTTGAATAACCCTATTATTCACCGTTGATTAACCTTTTTAGTTTGTTGATTTGTACCCATGAAAATGACGTCACAGACGTAAATAAACAAAATGGAAACGTTCAAGTTACAGGAAGCCCATTGATCGAGAGAAGAGGAAATAAGGCTTTTTGACGTGCATCTTGTGCCGATGATATCTCTAATAACGGTCCTTTTCAGGGCCATCAATATTTTACAAAAAGAATCTACCTTTGTTGTACAAACGAGAATTCTAAGACACAAATCACATGTATTTTTGAACGTCAACTTGTGTTTGTTACTGACTCAAGTAAGGGTAAGTGCTATTACAATTATTCAAAATGCCCTTCCACTGTTAGTTCGGTATAATAAAACAATTGTGGCCCCTTAGAAGCGATGAATATCCAAAATTGTCAACTATTAAAAGTTATTTCACTTCGGGCTGCGCCTAAGTGAAATAACCTTCTCGTGTTGACAATTTTGGATACTCACCTTTTAAATGAAGGTTTGGCAAATTTGGAAAGCCTTGTGGATTAGAACCATTAGCTCCCATGGATATTTTTATCCATTATCTAGTGACAAATACTGTAAATTCAAAAATTATTGCGTGCATTTATTATTGCGATTTTCAAGAATGGACAAAATTGCGCATTTAATTATTGTGATTTCTAAAAAATCAGCATACAGATCTATGTTTCAGTAATCAGAATGGGAGTTCTTATTTTTGCAATACTCAACCAGTCGCAATATTCACATTAATAAAAACCTCACAATAATTTTTGAATTTACAGTATTTCATGGACAATCAATTGTTTTTGGTCAAATGCAATGTTGCTTTATGATATTTTGTTTGTATTGTGCATGTTTGGCCTTTTGAATCACTATATAGCTATTGCAAGTACATGTATTTTTAATGAAACTTTTATACTTTAACATTTGTAAAAAGGCATCAAGACAGTTACATGTACTTAAACGTATTGGTAAACATTTAACAAAATTAGGTAGACTTACTATATATTATTCATTTATCATGTCAAATTTTAATTATTGTCCTGTAATATGGCACTTCTGTGGTGATTGTAATACCAGAAAAATAGAGAAAATACAGGAGCGTGCCCTAAGATTTATATATGAAGACTATTGTAGTACTTATCAACAACTATTAATTAAAACAAAATTACCAAGTTTAAAAATCAGAAGAATTAGAATGATAGCAATAGAGGTGTATAAAATTATTAAAAAACAGTGTCCATTATATCTACATGAACTTATTGAAATTAAAAAATGTAATTACTCTTTTAGAAATAACAACATAGCAGATGTTCCCAGGGTAAGGACAACTACCCATGGGCTACACTCATTCAGATATGCAGGAGCCAAACTCTGGAACGAACTGCCGAATAAGATGAGGGAAGAAATGCCTTTGGGACAGTTTAAAAGTTTGGTTGGTAATTGGGAAGGCAGTTCGTGTCAGTGTTCCTCCTGCAGATCTCAGTGAGTTGTAGATCATTTTTTTATTTATTTATTTATTTATCTTGTATACTCTGGCTTTTATATTTGATGCATAACTTTTTATTTGTGTTTTAAATGCTTGAATTACTTTTAGTGCTTTATATAATAGCTATTGCATGAATGTTAGTTTATCTGCATTTTATGTTTGCTTTATATGCTTTAATTTTGCTTACTAATTGCTGTGCTTGAAAACATTATTATTTATGCTTTGCATGATGTGCTTACTGTTTTATGTGTTTTATGTATTGTGCTTGTCATATATGTATGTCGGATAAAAGCTCTACAGAGCTTATGTTGTATTGTTATATGTGTAACCGACTTTAAATAAATCTTTTATGCTTTTATGCTTTTTTTATATTATGTAAATTCATCTCCCTTGAGACTTCTTAATCTCATGTATAAATACACTACACTCAAGGAGTCTGATCAGATCCCTATAAAATTAAATACATTAAATTCAGAAACTAGTGAGGAAAATGTGTCCACAGAAACATCTAAATAGTTTTAACTTGGGCATTAATTTTTCATGACAGCAAAATTTTATTTCATCTTGTACCACAATGATTACATGTGTGTCAGTTGCTGAATGAAAAATGTATTAATTTTGGATTTCTGTAACTGTGGATTCATTATTATTTGTGGGATACCATGAACCACAAATTTAAATATTTAATGAGAAATAAATTTTAGGCTTGTATGCAGATTTCGACAAAATTACCATATCAAATAAATATCCATGAAAACATTAATTTTACTCAATCCACAATAAACTGCTTCGCCTAGCGTCTGTGGATATGACCGCAGAGGTCCAACCCTGAACAGTTGGGGCAATATAAACACAATGTTCAAGCTTGATACAGGTCTGATTTTGGATTGTAATTAAATATTTGACACATTATAGGTTTCTGACACAGAATAAATGTAGTCAAAGAACTTGAAATTGGTTGTATGATTTGAATTTATATTCAATTGAAGATTTCTTGCTGTTGTGCAATACACTGTGCTGTTGCGCAATACTTAGTAAATCTGTTTTCAGACTATATACAAAGTATTAACAAAAAAAATTGTGACCCCCAATTTTTTTCTTTGGAAATTGACAATTTCTTAAATTTTGAGGAAAAAGAAACTGACCCCTCCCCCCCCCCAAAAAAAATTGTTTTTTACCTCAATTTTTTTTTTTTTTACCCCCCTCCAAAAAAAAAATATTTGAAGAGAATTTTCTTTTGAGAAAATAATTGCCCCCCCCCCACCAAAAAAAAATTATACCCCCCCCCCCCCCCCTTTTCCAGAAAAAAAAAATTTTGAAGAAATTTTCTTTTTGTAAAATGTGGTACAAATTAAGAGACATCCATACACTGAAACTCAAGTTATTGTCTGAAAACTAGAAAAATGCCTGTTTTAGACCCTTTTTGGCCCCTAATTCCTGAACGGTTTGGGCAATTACCCCAAAATGAATCCCAACCTTCTACTTGTGGTATTGAACCTTGTAGTACAATTTCAGAGCAATCAAAATACTTATACACAAGTTATTGTCCTGAAACTAGAAAAATGCTTGTTTTGGCCCCTAATTCCTAAACGGTTAGGACCATCACCCCCAAAAACAATCCCAACCTTCCTTTTGTGGTATTGAACCTTTTGATTATATTTCATAGAGATCCATACACTTCAACTAAAGTTATTGTCCGGAAACCAAATGTGTTCAAAGGATGACGCTGCCGTCGACGACTTGATACTAATAAAAATTTTGCGGTCTAATAAAAATTGGTACTCACAGAAATAAATGAATCAATAGTATCTAATAAGACACAGAAAATAACTGCTTTATAATTGATGAAATGGACTCATCAATAAAAGATATTGTATATGGGTGAAGTCAATAAAAATGATGCAAAAGTGTGACGAAGAGGGTAAAATTTCAACATTGTTTAAATCAAATAAATTATGGTCCACAAAATAACAGATACCCATTTAATAAGTTTATGAAATAAAAGCCTAGAAAGCAATATCAACAGTATCAGAAAAATATTTAAGAAACTAAGAAAGAAATTTAGGTAAAAATGTAGAAATCTTGTAAGCTAAGGAGAACTTTGTGTACCTTTTTTTGGATACAAACAACTATTCTAAATGAACGAGAAGGCGGAGAGGAACATTTTGATACCAAACTTACTTTAATTGTGTCAAAATATTTGAAAAATAATAAATTTATAGCTTATTTTCAAAGTTTTTTTTTATCAACTAGTAATTGAACTTTTCTTTAAAACAATAAACACAAGTTTTTGTTCACCATATCAATTTATTTCCAAAGATGTATGCATACGAAATGATATTCAAAAAGAATTTTAGAAGTGGATGACCAAATATAGTAGAAACCCATTGCTATTAGAACCTGCTAAATTTTGGTGAAATGTCACACTCCTGACATGAATACTTTAAATTACATTAAGTAAAGAGTAAACTCTTTTTTTCTTAAATTTTATGTTAGGTCTGATGAAGTACTGGTATATCTGGGACTATTATACTAGTTATATTCAGTAAAAAAGTAAGTTTCCTTTCTCTGTGTACCAGAATTATGGAAGTGAGTGTGGTATAAAATGTCACGAGTGTGACAACTGTGTTAAAATAAGAAAGTATCTTCTGGACAGCAGTATGCTATTAAATGCTGATTTTTTTCACCTATTTTTGTAGTATCTGTACCAAAGATAAGGAAAATATTTTAGTAGACTGCAATGTTAAACACAAAATAGCTACTCAGATCAATTTTTCATGTCAGGAGTGTGACACTTTTTAAGCACTTTGTTGTATACATCAAAATGCTACAATTCCTTATTCATGTGTAACTGCAACATAAAATTATAATGTGTTTGATTATAGATATGAAAAATACAATTTGTATTTGAAAAATTACATATTTGATATTTTTGTATAGTTAAAATCTAACTGCACACAAATATTTAATATTGGTGTTAAGCAAAACAAAAACACATATAACTATAGCCTATGCTTTAAATGATAAGACAATATAACTAGGCTCAGAACTATCAGCTCTTACAGCATTTTAATATTAATATTAAACATGCTTTTGTCATAGTATGGGTAGGTGTATTAAAATAATGTGATTGTCACACTCCTGATGCTGATGTGAAAGGAAACAAAAAAATCCAACTTTTCTCTACTTGTTAACAAATTGAACTTGGGTTTCAATTATTCCTCATAGATTATTACACTGGTAGCTAGTAAAACTTCATATTTGAAGATTATTTCCACACAAACTATCATATGATATGACAATAGCCTGCAATTGTCAATAATGAATACAAAGTCATGTGATTGAACATAAGTACAGTTAACATATAAAGAAGTAAGAAAATACATATCAAGATGGTTTTCTTTAGCCTGGTTTTATCAGAAAGGTTATTCAGCATCAATATGAATTTTGACCTACAAGATAAGCAATTTATCACCATTCCTATGCATTCTTTACCAATGAATTTCAAGAGTGTGACAATTGCACATGCATTGCTATTTTAACGAAAAACTTTAAATAATGCAGAATTTGACAAGAAAAAAAAGACAAAGTAACTGGAGAACTACTATGTCTAACTAAATGTAACAATTTCCAGCTAAATACTCTGATGTAACTTTTTAGAGCAGTTTTTAAATTTATATCAGTAAAATGTCTCAAATTTCTAATTAAAACAATTTACAGTTATACCATTTTGTATGCAAATAAAGTAAAATGCATATGAATTAATGTTATGTACATAAGATAACTAATAAACAATGTACTTTGACATTATATAATTTTAAAAAGTGTCTTTAAAACAATGTCACACTCTTGACATTAATAATTTGAAATTTTTTGCCAAAATTTATTTCACATTCTACTCAATTATTTTTGTATTCTTCTCTTTTGCATCAGAACTTATTGAAAAGACATGGAAATGTTCCTTCTAATGGCAAATTATAGTGGTACCCATTCAAACTCAAATGTGACACTCCTGTTCACACTACCCATATATCACTAGTATAGCTGTTACAATTGTACGTACCAGAGAATACATGAATTGAGACTAAAACTTGGTACAAATATAACAATTTATTTTTCAACAATAAAATTTTCGTAACTGAGGCATAAGTTCCTTCATATAAAACATTTTTGTATTTTATCAGATCATGCAAATTCAACAAAGTAACTTTATTAAATTAAGATTGTGCAATACAGATCCAGGATCTTGCAGACATGTGCATTATAATAGTCTGCAGTGCAAATATTCTGAACTTGTATTCTGTGTAAATTTTTTCATACATTTTGAATTTAAAAAAAAATAAATATCATATAGAAGTTTGTTGTAGTAGTAAAATGTCTACAGTAACACAGACTGATGACATGCATTGATCTTTAAACTCCAACAGAATACTGGGATGTCAAGGCCAACCAGTTCTTTAACAATTAATAATAACAGAACACTCTTTTTAAGTCAAATTGTAAAAATTATCAGTCCTGCATAATAATCCTCAAGAAGGTGGAAAATGGAGTGTTTACTCTTCTGCTTTATACGTCATCTTCGCAAGTTTGACCAAATTACATAGATTATGATTCTTCAAGTCATTTAATGCCCATAGAGTTAGCATGATTGAATGTTGCTTTCTTAACGTCCAGTTGCAAATGTTCGAGTGAAGTTGGCATTTTACTGCCTAGTGTTTTTTCTGTCAAATATTAAATGATCTTTGACATTTGTTGAGTGGCCCTTGAACTAGCACATCCTGGACATGAATGAAGTGTCTCATGAATAAATAAGTCATAGTCCACACAATAAATTTGTTGACATTTTTCACACATGTATACCTACAAGAATTTATAACAAAATATTAAATCATACGTCAAATGTAATATGAATTATTGGTATTTGTGAGAGGTTTTCAATCTTTTTTTGCTAAATTCAGTTGTGCTCACAAAATGTTTTTACATTCTATATAAAATTGTACAGTTCAACAATGTGTTGTCATTTTAATTGCACATTCAGAAAATTCTCTTTATAACAAAATATTTAAAGTTCATAGAGGAAAAACCATTTAACTTTAAGAAGGGGGGGGGGGGTTCCTAAAAATAATTCTGATTCCAAACTTTGAAGAAAAAAAATTTGGATCAGGGAGAATGAAAAAGATAATTCTGATTGAGAGTATATGCCATTAAATTTAATGTTAAGTTCTAAAATTTTTAGCGCACCTTGCAAAACAAATAAATGATTTGATGCATGAGGTACGAAAAAAATAAAACCATACTCCCATCACCCTCAAGGTTAAATGGTTGCTCCCTATGTATAACAAAGTAATTACCGGTAATGTTAGAACACATATTTAAGAATACTAATTAATATAAACATAATGAATCAATTGGGTAATAAAAATTATCTACTTACGGTTTGCTTCTTGAAGTCGACTCTAAACGAGAAAAGCATTCTACAAAATTAAAAAACTGAGTAAGTCTTGTTATTTAGGGCTATTCCATTAAAATGTATGTGGGAGGGTAGGAAGGGACTTTCAAAATATCCCTACAACCAAGAACCATTTTTCAGATAATTTTGCATAATGGTAATAGACGCATACTGAAAAGATACCCATGACCCACATTCAATAATTAAACTTCCCTTCCTACCCTCCCACATACATTTTAATGTAATAGCCCTTATGTAAAACTCATTTTATTGACTTTCTTGTTTGTTCATTTCAAACAAAAAAAAAGCTAATTTTACAGTTATTATAATGAGATCAATACAGGAATACTATTTTTTCCTTTATGGATCAAGACTAAATTATCTTATCTTTATGAAACAAGATACTTGTAATGAACTTCAATCTATAATGTACTTACATATTTCCATACTCTGTGTTCATGTCTGACGTTATTTCTTTAAAAGGTTCTAATGGGAACAAATGATGGTATGATCTGGCTAGGTGGGGAGCTGATACCAAGGTTAATCCAGAAATAAGCAAAATTGATAAAAAATATATCCTCTTCAAGTATACACTACTTTTGAGTAAACTTTTTTAATGAACTGAGTTAACAAATTATCAAAATTTCGTCCGCAATAGCTGAAATATTTTCTTTTTATCAATTTTGGGATTTTTATAGTAGAACTTTAAAGGAGTGGGGGCAATAAGGCCCTTATTTGGCCCAAATATTACTGCAAATTTAAAAGTTATCCTACATATTCTTAAATTTGTCCTAACTAGACTAAGGTACGAGGTATTCAGAAAATTAAAACAAATTTGACATTGATCGAGTAACCATGGAAACAAACCATGACGAAATTCTTATATTTTGTAAAATTTCTTGATTTTCCTTGTTTTTCATCAAATTTTAAGTATATTTTAGATTGGCAAAGTATGTGCGCATCCAAGAAACAACTTTATATTTGGTGAGATTATGTCAATAGTTATAAAAAAGCTTCTCTTAAATTATTTTGTTGTTTCTTAGTTGCGCATGATGTTTCCACAATGGCAATAACGATGGAAAGCTGCATAAATTCTGTATTTTTCGTCATTTTCATGAAAACGATACATATCATGACGTAATTGTGACGTCATCAGATAAAAAATCTTATGTTTTCATTTATATTTCTTGACTCTATGCATTTCCTAACATAATGTGCCAATTTGGTGTAGTTGTCAAACATTTTATTTTCTTGGGCCAAAACCGGGCCTTAATGCCCCTACTCCTTTCACCTTTAAGCATGTTTAGATTCCTCAAAAATTAGACAAACCAAATAAGCTTTGAATAATCTAATAAAACAATTATCTTACAAAATATTCTTTGGGGGTTTAAATGCTGTTATAAAAAATCAAAATTTACTTACTCAGCTAAAATCAAAGCTGCTTTTCACTATTTGAGGTGTAAGTGACACACTGTTTCAAATTAAAGAGTGATTTTTTGTTATTAATTTTTAAAAAAAAAGTTATAGACAACATTAACTGTGTAAGTCAGAAGCAAGAAGAAAACATACCACATGCTTTGCATTCCACAGGCAGTTCACAATATTTACTTTTACACTGTGGTCAAAAGTAACCACTCCTTCCAAATCCTTCATTAGTTTTACTGTCTAAATGGCTGAAAGAAAGAAAGAAAAATTGTATGAAAAAATAACAAATCCATCAAAATCCTTCATTAGTGTAACTGCTTTAATGGTTAATAGAATATATATAAATAAACAATTGGTCTAAAAATCTTATTAAATAATTGTTATAAAATACCATTTTGTTCTCTCGGAATATAGAAATAAACAACAATTGTCATTTGTTTTGATTTATATGTTATTTTATTGACTTTTGAAGATTTGATATTCATTTCAGCCATTGGCCTCAGTGAATATCATTATTTCAAAAGTCAATAAAACCACATATCAACCCCATCAAAATACAGTATAATTAAAATATACATTTATACATCTCAATCTATAGAAATCATTTAGACAAAAAATAGATGGAAAATGTGTCCATGGGACACAGATGATGCCCCTACTTGCATATAACTTTATAAAGGAGCATAACTCAAGAGCGTTAAAAGTGACGCCACCCAAATTTCGAACTTGATCTAAGTTTTGTGGTAATAAGCATTATGTATAAGTGTCCTATTTTGTATATTCTCTTCCAAAATTTTGTTTTTTCATAGGTTTTTCTTTGGCCTTTTTCAGAAATGCATCTCTTAATCATGAGAAATAAATGAATTGAAGTAAGGCATTGACGTATACAACTCATTCCTCAATAATCTTTTACTCACCACATACACATAGAAGGCATTTCTTCTTTGTCTTTAGATCTTCCTAACAGATGGTGAGGAAAACCTATAAGATAAAATGCTCCGCAGGGCGCAGCTTGATACGACCGCAGAGGTCGAACCCTGAACAGTTGGGGCAAGTATGGACACAACATTCAAGCTTGATACAGCTCTGAATTTGGATTGTGATTAAATATTTGACACAGCATAGGTTTCTGACACAGAATGAATGTGGTCTAAGAACTTAAAAATTTTAAATTGGACATTCACCTATTATGGTCCAATATCCAAAATCTAAATACATGGTTAGATTCAGCATATCAAAGAACCCCAAGAATTCAATTTTTGATGAAATCAAACAAATTTTAATTTTGGACCCTTTTGATCTCAATGTGGACAAAGTTGATAACGGGGCCCAAAAATCAAAAATCTAAATACATGGTTAGATTCAGCATATCAAAGAACCCCATATATTCAATTTTTGTTGAAATCAAACAAAGTTTAATTTTGGACCCCGATTTGGACCAACTTGAAAACTGGGCCCATAATCAAAAATCTAAACACATGTTTAGATTCAGCATATCAAAGAACCCTAAAAATTCAATTTTTGTTAAAATCAAACTAAGTTTAATTTTGGACCCTTTGGACCTTTATGTAGACCAATTTGAAAACGGAACCAAAAATTAAGAATCTAAATACACGGTTAGATTCGGCATATCAAAGAACCCCAAGAATTCAAATTTTGATGAAATCAAACAAATTTTAATTTTGGACCCTTTTGATCTCAATGTGGACAAAGTTGATAACGGGGCCCAAAAATCAAAAATCTAAATACATGGTTAGATTCAGCATATCAAAGAACCCCATATATTCAATTTTTGTTGAAATCAAACAAAGTTTAATTTTGGACCCCGATTTGGACCAACTTGAAAACTGGGCCCATAATCAAAAATCTAAACACATGTTTAGATTCAGCATATCAAAGAACCCTAAAAATTCAATTTTTGTTAAAATCAAACTAAGTTTAATTTTGGACCCTTTGGACCTTTATGTAGACCAATTTGAAAACGGAACCAAAAATTAAGAATCTAAATACACGGTTAGATTCGGCATATCAAAGAACCCCAATAATTCAATTTTTGTTGAAATCAAACAAAGTTTAATTTTGGACCCCAACTTGGACAAACTGGAAAACTGGGCCCATAATCAAAAATCTAAACACATGTTTAGATTCAGCATATCAAAGAACCCCAAGAATTCAATTTTTGTTGAAATCAAACAAAGTTTAATTTTGGACCCCAATTTGGACCAACTTGAAAACTGGGCCAAAAATTTAAAATCTAAATACATGTTTAGATCTAGCATATCAAAGAACCCCATATATTCAATTTTTGTTGAAATCAAACAAAGTTAAATTTTGGACCCCGATTTGGACCAACTTGAAAACTGGGCCCATAATCAAAAATCTAAATACATGGTTAGATTCAGCATATCAAAGAACCCCATATATTCAATTTTTGTTGAAATCAAATAAAGTTTAATTTTGGACCCCGATTTGGACCAACTTGAAAACTGGGCCCATAATCAAAAATCTAAATACATGGTTAGATTCAGCATATCAAAGAACCCCATATATTCAATTTTTGTTGAAATCAAACTAAGTTTAATTTTGGACCCTTTGGACCTTTATGTAGACCAATTTGAAAACGGAACCAAAAATTAAGAATCTAAATACACGGTTAGATTCGGCATATCACAGAACCCCAATAATTCAATTTTTGATGAAATCAAACAAAGTTAAATTTTGGACCCTTTGGACCTCAATGTGGACCAATTTAAAAACAGGGCCCAAAATCCAAAAACTTAATACATGGTTAGATTCAGCATATTAAAGAACCCCAAGAATTCAAGAATAAAACCCCATTGAAATTGATCAACAAATAAGCAATTTATACAAAGTATATTCTTTTGCACAATACTGTGCAATTGAATATTTCTTGCTATTGCGCAATACTGTACAATTAACAATTTCTTGCTATTGCGCAATATTGTGCTATTGGATATTTCTTGCTATTGCGCAATACTGTGCAATTGAAGATTTCTTGCTATTGCGCAATACTGTGCAATTGAAGATTTCTTGCTATTGTGCAATACTGTGCAATTGAAAATGTCTTGCTATTGCACAATACTTATTGTATAATAATTTGGTGTGTATTTCCTACCATATCATTATTATTTGCTTTTAAATATAAATCAGAAATAACCAACTTAAAATGGAAAATTTTAAAAGAAAAAAAAAAGGAAAAAAAGAAAAAAAAAGAAAACCCCCCCCCCCCCCCCCCCCAAATTTTTTGAACCCCCTTATGATTCATCACCCCCAAACTCAATCCCAGCCTTCCCTTTGTGGTATGGTATCTTGCAGTACAATTTCAGAGAGATCCATACAATTGAACACAAGTTATTGTCTGGAAACTAGAAAAATGCTTATTTTTGGCCCCTTTTTGGCCCCCAATTCCTAAACGTTTCGGGCAATTACCCCCAAACTCAATTCCAGCTTTCCCTTTGTGATATGGAACCTTGTAGTACAATTTAAGAAATATCCAAACACTTACACACAAGTAATTGTCATGAAACTAGAAATATGCTTGTTTTTTGCCCCTTTTTTGGCCCCTAATTCCTAAAATTTTGAGGCAATTACCCCCAAAATTAATTACAGCCTTCCCTATGTGATATGGAACCTTGTGGTACAATGTCAGAGAGATCCATACACTTACACACAAGTTATTGTCTGGAAGTTACAAAAATGCTTATTTTTTGCCCCTTTTTGGCCCCTAATTCCTTAACTGTTGGTACCATAACCCCCAAAATCAATCCCAACCTTCCTTTCGTGGTATTGAACCTTATGGTAAAATTTCATGGAGATCCATTAACTTAAACTAAAGTTAGAGTGCGAAAACCAATGTGTCTTCGGACGACGACGACGACGACGACAACGTCATACCAATATACGACCAAAAAATTTTTAATTTTTGCGGTCGTATAAAAAGGATCTGACTCAGTGATTTTAAATCCTACACCGATAGATATTTAAATAAAATGCTCTGCTGGGCGCAGCTTGATACGACCGCAGAGGTCGAACACCGAACAGTTGGGGCAAGTATGGACACAACATTCAAGCTTGATACAGCACTGAATTTGGATTGTGGTTAAATATTTGACACAGCATAGGTTTCTGACACAGAATGAATGTGGTCTAAAAACTGAAAAAATTTTAATTTACCTATTCAAACCATATCATTATTATTTGCTTTTATATATAAATCAGAAATAACCAATTTAAAATGGAAAATTTTAAAGAAAAAAAAAGGAAAAAAAATCCCCCCCCCCAATTTTTTGGACCCCCTTATGATTCATCACCCCCAAACTCAATCCCAGCCTTCCCTTTGTGGTATGGTACCTTGCAGTACAATTTCAGAGAGATCCATACACTTAAACACAAGTTATTGTCTGGACACTACAAAAATGCTTGTTTTTGGCCCCTTTTTGGTCCCAAATTTCTAAACATTTAGGGCAATTACCCCCAAACTCAAACCCAGCTTTCCCTTTGTGACATGGAACCTTGTAGTACAATTTCATAAAGATCCATACACTAACACACAAGTTATTGTCCTGAAACTAGAAAAATGCTTGTTTTTTGCCCCTTTTTGCCCCCTAATTCCTAAAATTTTGAGGCAATTACCCCCAAAATCCATCCCAGCCTTCCCTTTGTGGTATGATACCTTGCAGTACAATTTCAGAGAGATCCATATACTTGAACACAAGTTATTGTCTGGAAACTAGAAAAATGCTTATTTTTTGTCCCTTTTTGGCCCCTTATTCCTAAACTTTTTGGGCAATCGGGCAAATACCCCCAAACTCAATCCCAGCCTTCCCTTTGTGGTATGGTACCATCCAGTAGGTCCGAGTACACAGTTATTTCGTAGTGCATTTCTTTTAGACAATAAATGAAAATTAAAAAAATCCCACCTGCGCTTTCTCAATAATATTTTTACAGTGTGTTGTACTACTTTTGGGACAAATTATATCAAAATTATAGAAAACTTCATCGGCTCTAACTCAAAATATGGACAATTTTATGTTAAGGGGGTCTTCAAATCTTTTGACAGCTTCCGAAGTGCTAATTTTTAACATTTTTCAGCTGGACCAAATCACTACTTTACTTTAAAATTCATGACCCAAATTTTTTTACAGTGTCATTTCACCCCCCTACTTGCTATTTGAGTCATAAAACATGGAGAAATAAATTTGGAAGGGGTATAAAAAAAAATGGCAAGTAACACACTGTCCACACTAGGGACTACATTTGTGGACAACGAAAATCAAAGGACGATAACTGTGTACTCGGACCTAATAGGGTAGAAAAAGTTGACCAATCTTACTGAAACTTGGTATGACCAAAGCTTAATAAATTATAAGACTGCCTACAAAGTTTCATGGCAATAAGATATATATCATAGACAATATGACTAATTCTATATTCAACTTTGCGTGTTAAATGTAGACGTTAAAATTGAAAAATTTCAACTATCAACATTTGGGGCTTAAAAAATTTAAATATTGCAAAAAAATACTTTTGAAATGCCTTAATATATAAAATATTATGTATTAAAAGCAATTGAGTACTCATTTGATTTATCAGACTTATCGTAATTATTAAAAAGTCAAATTTATATGAGCCTGTGCCTAAAAATGGAGGTTTTCCAATGAAGGGGGGCCTTACATGAAGATGTAATATTTTCCAGCAATTTTAAATTTGTAAAGCTTTTTGGTTATAAATAATCCTTACATATATATTTAATGTACTTTAAATGGAAAGAAAACTCACAAATAACATATCATATTAGTTTAAAAGGGTCTTAGGCCAAGTAAGACTGAAAATAATTTAGGGTCAATTTAGGCCGTAGCACATATTTACATTTAAAAATGCATATTGAAGCTATAGGAAATAAAAATGTGTGTCTTTTCTATCATTTCTATACTCAGGTGACATGATACAATAAATCTGAGCACAAAAAGACTCTTGCATTCAACTTTTTTTGCTGACAGTATGGTCTGATACAAAGATTTTTCACTTTTTAGTGAAAAACATGCATGCAATTTTAGTCGCAACAAGCTTATATTTGAACCACTTGCTATCCTACAGAAGAAAAGAAAGATATTATGTGACATGAAACAGGTACAAAAGACATTGTTAAGTGCTTTTTATACAAATTTAGTGAGGTCTTTATTATGGACTTCAACTTTTATGTTCCAAGCTCCTCACATTTAACTTGATCCAAACAGGGCGTTAGACGAGGGTCATATATACAACACATTTTGTACATATTGTCTGAGATAATCTTCTTTTCTGTAGATTCAGAGTTCACAAATGAGTAATACAACTGGATTGAAGCATAGAAACACAAATATTGACACATAAAAACCTGTCAGATAGAAAGCCAGAATGCCACTTATGCATCAAAATTGAAAAAGCTATGAAATGCTTATTTTGACCATAATATGCCCAAATTGGTCATTTTTGCAGAAATTCTATCAAATAAAAGTTTAAATCCTTTAGTTTTATGCTATTTGACAAATTGACACCATCAAATCATTCAAGGAAGTTGCCAAAGTACAGATTCTATATTTCCTGATTTCACCTCTTAGGTCCGAGTACACAGTTATTTCGTAGTGCATTTCTTTTAGACAATAAATGAAAATTAAAAAAATCCCACCTGCGCTTTCTCAATAATATTTTTACAGTGTGTTGTACTACTTTTGGGACAAATTATATCAAAATTATAGAAAACTTCATCGGCTCTAACTCAAAATATGGACAATTTTATGTTAAGGGGGTCTTCAAATCTTTTGACAGCTTCCGAAGTGCTAATTTTTAACATTTTTCAGCTGGACCAAATCACTACTTTACTTTAAAATTCATGACCCAAATTTTTTTACAGTGTCATTTCACCCCCCTACTTGCTATTTGAGTCATAAAACATGGAGAAATAAATTTGGAAGGGGTATAAAAAAAAATGGCAAGTAACACACTGTCCACACTAGGGACTACATTTGTGGACAACGAAAATCAAAGGACGATAACTGTGTACTCGGACCAGTACAATTTCAGAGAGATCCATACACTTAAACACAAGTTATTGTCTGGAAACTACAAAAATGCTTATTTTTGGCCCCTTATTCCTAAACGTTTTGGGCAATTACCCCCAAACTCAATTCCAGCTTTCCCTTTGTGATATGGAACCTTGTAGTACAATTTCAGAACGATCCATACACTTACACACAAGTTATTGTCATGAAACTAGAAAAATGCTTGTTTTTTGCCCCTAATTCCTAAAATTTTGAGGCAATTACCCCCAAAATCAATCCCAGCATTCCCTTTGTGATATAGAACCTTGTGGTACAATGTCAGAGAGATCCATACACTAACACACAAGTTATGTCTTGAAGTTACAAAAATGCTTATTTTTGGCCCCTTTTTCCTTAACTGTTGGTACCATAACACCCAAAATCAATCCCAACCTTCCTTTTGTGGTATTGAACCTTATGGTAAAATTTCATAGAGATCCATTCACTTAAACTAAAGTTAGAGTGCGAAAACCAATGTGTCTTCGGACAATGACGACGACGCCAACGTCATACCAATATACGACCGCAAAATGTTTTTCCGGTCGTATAATTACTATAATAAATAAATAAAAAGGATCACTTTGAATGTGAAAGTATTTTTGCATCAAATTTTGAAGACTCTACTTAGAAAGTATTTTTGCAACCTTACTTTGCAGCCAACAATTTACAAATTGAAAGTATTTTTACAACCCATTTTGCAGACTCAGCAGTAAACCTAAGCATAAATCAGTACATTTAATAAACAGCTGCGCCATGAGTGCATGATACACCCATCGCCTTGTGTGTGAATTTTTATGCAATAATCATAAATAGTTTCTGACATACAGCTCGACATGCGAAAACCCCCCTTTTTTTACAAAAAACTCAATATCTCTAAAACAAAATTTTGAATCAAAACCAAAAAGTATATAGATCTAGAGATTAATATAACTATGAAGTGTGTAAAATTTTAGGCAATAATCATAATTCGTTTATGAGATACGGCGCGACATGTGAAAACCCCCCTTTAAAAAAAAAAAAAATCAATATCTCTAAAATAAAATTTTGAATCAAAACCAAAAATTATACAGATCTTGAGATTAATATAACTAAGAAGTGTGTTAAATTTTAAGCAATAATCATAAATCGTTTTTGAGATACGGCGCGACATGTGAAAAACCCCTCCCCCTTTTTTTACAAAATACTCAATAACTCAAAAATAAAATTTTGAATCATCACCAAAAAGAATACAGATCTTAAGATTAATATAACTAAGAAGTATGTAAAGTTTTAAGCAATAATCATAGATTGTTTTTGAGAAACAGCGCGACATGTGAAAAAAACACACACCTGTTTTAGTTACTAAGTCCCGTAACTCAAAAAGTTTTAATCTTATTTTCATCAAAAAGTATACAGATCGTTTGACCATCATAAGAAACAACTATATTAAGTTTCATGAAATTTGAATAAATAGTTCTCAAGTTACGGTGTGACATTTTTACGCCGGACAGACAGACGACATTTGTATACCATAATATGTCCCGTCAAAATTTTGACGGCATATAAAAAGTATATATAAAGTTTGGAAATTAAATTAATAGCTATAAATTACTTAAAACAAATGTTTCTAATAACAATGTCAAGCAGAAGTATTGCATTTACTTTTATTATACATACATTTAGATTAAAATTTTGTCACAGTTAGATTGTAATCTTTCGGTACTCTTCTGTGTTAATTTGTATTTTTCAACTTCATTGTAAAAATATAAAACTGTCTGTATGTCAAGTATTTACAAAAATCCTGTATAAATACTCAGTCAAAAAAGTTTAGCAACATATATTTTATTCATAACACTTTAAATAATAAATTTCCAAAGTTACAGAAATAAATTTTGATTATTTTTTTTTGTCAAAGGGAAAATTGCACCTTGTGGTTTATTTTTGTTGTAACAACATTCCATAAATTGTTATGTTTAAAGCATACTCTATTTTGAAATATAGATTTAAAATATGTGTTGCTGAACTTTTTTTGAACTCAGTTTACTTCTGATCAAACTCACCCATTCTTATTAAAGATGCCTCTGTATATGCCTGTAAAAATTACAATATATATCTTTATTGATTCATTCATGTTGGAATTTAATAGTTAAATACATACAGTCGATTCCGGTTATTTGTATAGCCTATTTGTCAGACAAAATTATGCAATTAAGCGAAGTATGCTTATATCCGAAATGCCAAATTACGGAGTCAAATAACATCAACAGTAAAAGAAATCCCTGAAGAAAGATGAACATCCATAATCAATTTACAACATATTGAATGTTGATTTATTCTAATAAAAGTTATATATCTAGTATCATACATGTTATTGTATTTTGTATTCTTTCAATAAAGTTTATAAACACATTTTGTTTTAGTTTATAAGCGTTCCGACGTTTCCTTTACCTGGGATACGAAAATTCTATGACCCGTATGTACAATGTCTCAATTTTACATTGTTACGCTTTGATTAAAATAAACTGTTTAACAACACTACACAGTTTATAATCATTTTTAAAAATAAATGTGTACTGAACTGCCTTTGATATGCAGTATTTACCGCTTGCACAGTGATGTAACACTGTTTCTTTAACCTCGTTAGTTTCGTATATGCAAAGCAGTGAACAGGTAATGGGGCCCTGTACGGGTTATTTGCTGAACACTTTTAAAAAAATACTAAAAATAAATGATTGATGTATTAAATTCTTCAACCATATATAAATGCCCTGTAATATTTAAAGTAAATGCAGATCACCCCAAGCCGAATTACGAGAGTACACATTGGATAATGATCGATAATTAGCAGGCGTTATTGTTTTTAAATTCACCCCAAATGTTATCTATGGTCAATGTTTGAAAATCCAATCAATAATTAATACCTTTTGAGATAGAATGGTTGTGTTTTTACAACAATTACCTGTTTGACATTTTTATGACCTCGAGGCTTACAATAGAACATGGGAAACTTTACCTGTGTACACATCGAGGCTTATTTTATAATCAAATTCCATCATATAAACACGAAAGAAACTGTTTTAAAACTTTATTTAAATAACACAAAAGTGAATATGAAATAATAACGAAAATAAAGATGCATTCAAGAAAAATATACTCACCAAATTGCCGTTTCCGGTAAAAAATATTGTAAGTTTTAACTAAGCATATCTAGCTGGGGATTATTTTCTATGCAATTAACCGAAAGGCCACTTGTAGAGCTATGCCTATAACCGGACAAATTTAACATTAGATGAATGGGAAATGGTTTTGTGCAGGAGAAAATTATGCAATTAACCGAATTATGCTATTAAGCGGTATGCAATTAAGTGGAGTTGACTGTATATACAAAATTGGTTTCATTATAAATTTTAACATTTTAAGAAGCACTGAAATAAGCTTGTCAATCTTTTACTGAAATCCTATGACATTTACATTCATATAAAAGTACCAATTTCTATTTGTTTGAAGGGTATACAGAATTTAACATAGTTTAAAAAAGAGTTATATTAAAATTCACTGACAAAAAGGAAACAAACAAGCATATATCGACTATTTATAGTCGTGTATCCTGCCTCTATAATACCCTTACACATTGTTTGGACATTTTTGGTTGAGCAATGTTAAAGTCCAGGAAAATTTGGTTAAGCACTGTTAATTCCAGATATTATTGGTGAAGCACAATTAAAGTCTAGTTTTTTTTGGTTAAGCACTGTTAAAGTCCAGGCATTTTTGGTTAAGCACTGTTAAAGTCCAGGCATATTTGGTTAAGCACTGTTAAGTCCAGACATTTTTGGTTATGCACTGTTAAAGTCCAGGCATATTTGGTTAAGCACTGTTAAGTCCAGACATTTTTGGTTAAGCACTGTTAAAGTCCAGGCATATTTGGTTAAGCACTGTTAAGTCCAGACATTTTTGGTTAAGCACTGTTAAAGTCCAGGCATATTTGGTTAAGCACTGTTAAGTCCAGACATTTTTGGTTATGCACTGTTAAAGTCCAGATATTTTTGGTTAAGCACTGTTCAAGTCAAGATATTTTTGGTTAAGCACTGTTAAAGTGCAGGAATATTTGGTTGAGCACTGTTAAAAATTCAGACTTTTCTGGTTAAGCACTATTAAAGTTCAGACTTTTTTGGTTGAGCACTGTTAAAGTTCAGACTTTTCTGGTTAAGCACTGTAAAAGTTCAGACTTTTTTGGTTGAGCACTGTTAAAGTTCAGACTTTTCTGGTTAAGCACTGTTAAAGTTTAGACTTTTTTTTGGTTAAGCACTGTTAAAGTTCAGACTTTTTTGGTTAAAGACTGTTAGTTCAGATTTTTTTTTGGTTAAGCATTGTAAAAGTCCAGTTTTTTTTTTGTAAGCACTGTTAAAGTTCAGACTTTTTAGGTTAAAGACTGTTACAGATATTTTTGGTTAAGCACTGTTAAGTCCAGACATTTTTAGTTAAGCACTGTTAAAGTCCAGGTACATGTATATTTATTTAAGCACTGTTAAAGTTCCGACATTTTTGGCTTAGTATCATTAAAGTCAAGAACACCTCCTAATATAGTCTATGTAAAATATTTTTAAAAATAAAATAATTTTACCTACTTATCTTTCCTATATCGTTCTGCCAGGAGACGAGAAAACAAGTATATATTTTTTGTTTTTGCCCTAATCAATTATATAAAATGTCAACATCAACCTGGCAGATATATAATCTAATCTAAAAGTGCTTACTGTAGCTGGTGGAGGATCTATATGTTGTAGCAGTAAGTCCTTGAAATGATTTTCATCTAGTATAACATTATAAAGACCTGTAAAATGCAAAATCATATCAATTCTACTATAATATAAGTACTGTGGATTCATTATTATTATTCATCAGATATCAATTTTGGGGGATTTCATGGGTATTGGCAATCCACAAATTAAAATTTTTCCTACAATGTACAAATTTTATGTATACATACATAATCTGGCGACACCATGAAAATAATATTTTTCCCCAATCAACAAAAATTGGTACCTATAAAAATAAATGAATCCACAGTAGTAATTATTTGTTTAGCAAAAATATATAATAAAAGTATTCGAGTAAGTAATTTAATAAAACATGCTTAAATTCAATAAGAATTAATTATTAGTCAAGATGTAACTTCTGAATATTTTTATTTTATTGGCTTTTATCTATTTTATATTTACTCTTTAAAAGGAATACATTTATAAAGACAGAATTTTAAACTATAAAAAAAAATGTTGCATATACATGTTTTGACCAATTGATGTTTTAGCTTTAATTAACTGAGTAAAATTAGTTCTCTTTTTTTTTTTTTGGCAATATTAAACAGTGACAATGTTTAAATAAATGCACCTACCATTAGTATCCATACAAAGCTTTTTACAGACCCTGATTTCTGCAGCAAGACCAATCACAGAACATCTGATATTTGTATCTTTCATTGTCTGTAACAAATCAATTTAATGAACAGAGATAAGTTAAAGTAATATTAATTGGAAATTCCTAAAAGGAAAACCCAGCAGATATGTCTACACAGGTAGAATATTGTGAAATATATTCTAGAAACTACAATTAAACTTTCTGAGGACAAACAACAACAATAAAACAAAACAAATCTAGGATATAACAGGCTAGGATTAGAAAATCTACTATTTTTAAATTAAGGATTATACTGGAAGCTACAGCTTGAAGTAATAGTTCCAGAGCTCCAAATGCACGAGTTACACCAAAAGTTGTTATATTTCTGCCTATCACTTAAACCCTTTTAATATCAAACACTCCTAATTGCATTTTTTCTTTGATATTTGAGTTGACTGAACATGCCTTAATTTTGTAATCACACCGATCTTTAACTAAATAAGATTTACATTCCTCTTATGAAAATTTTGTACAGGTAGGATCTTTGCTATTATCTTAACTGGGCCCCAAAAATTGTTACTGACATACTGACTGTCATACAGACATCAGTATTATAATACTTTGTGAGTACAATGTTGTGATGGGAAGAATCTACAGCTAGATGAAATCAAAATATTGTCTTATAAATAAAATTAAAAAACATATTGAGAAAAGGTAAAAATATAAAGACAGAATCATTTACCTGAATGGTTTCCATAACATTACGAGGATCACATGTTGTCAAACTTCCAAAAATTATCAAAACTTCACGACTAGCATGACCTGGCATAATTCTGAAATTGAGATCATAAATGCAAATGTAAAAACAGTTAATTTTACTATGGAAAACTTCACATTGGCATTCAGACATGTGCATTGTTCAACTGCTAATTCAATTTTATGAGAATCATGATTTCCAGTGCTTATTTTGTGTGCTCTATTCTTTTTTTTTCAAGTTTCCAAAACACAATAGATTATTATTTTGACTGTATTGTAAAAGATGTTTTCTAATTTGAAGTGTTTGACATAGTAATATACATTGACATTGTTCTCAACAACAGACAACTAGGACTAGGGTAGCTACAATATGTTTAAATAGAAAAAAACACAATTTACAAAAAAACCTTTTTTATACCAACCATTTTAGTTTTGAGGTAAGTAAATCCAGAAGTATTATTTTTGATTTATTGATTGTTAATAGCTAAACACACAGTGGCAAATATTTCATGCATATTCAGGACAATTTTGAAAACTTTCTCGTTATTGTATTTTATATTTTCTAGAAAATGACAATATACAGAATATCTGTTGCTTACTGTGGAGGTATAACATACAAACCTCAAAGTATTCCTGGCAAGTTCTAAAGAGTTTGTAAAGAAGGTTCTCCCTGACACGTAGATTTTACTAAAGACTGTAAGGTGGATACCTGTCTTCTGGGGTTACCTGGATTATAAGAAAAACATTTTAATAAGCCAGGTAATTTAACATCAGTACCTAACAAGAATATGTGTCCATAGGACATCCCTAACCTGCTTGCACTATCACATTTCCATGTCCAGTGAACTACCAAATCTGGGTCAAAATCGTTATCTAGCATATGTTTAATAAACTTCACATTAAAATTAACATGTGTACTGTTTCATGTTGATTTGATCACAATTTTTGGGTATGTAACTTGATAATAAAATTTAACCAAATACAGACTGGTTTGTTTAATTGTGTGTTACATATTTGTTATTCGTTCAATTTTTTGTACATAAATTAGGCCGTTAGTTTTCTCGTTTGAATTGATTTACGTTGTCATTTTGGGGCCTTTTATAGCTGACTGTGCGATGTGGGCTTTGCTCATTGTTGAAGGCCGTACAGTGACCTATAGTTGTTAATTTCTGTGTCGTTTGGTCTCTTGTGGAGAGTTTTCTCATTGGCAATCATACCACATCTTCTTTTTTATATGGATCATTATATAAACTGACGGATGAATGGATGGACATATGCAAAGACTCAAAAACATAACGCTCCCTTACTTACTGTAGCCTTGACATAAAATGTGTCTATGTTAAAATGATAATCTTCATTTTTATCCTTTAGGAATAATGACAGGAGTTAATAACTTACCTCCAAGTTCAGCTATTTTCTCTGCTCGTTTGTTTCTTGTCCCAATCATTCCAAGCTGACCGATAGGATTCTGGTCAAAGTATTCCTCAACAAAATGTTCAAGAAGCTAAAAATAATTATTTGAAATAAAATCTGTATTTTGAATGATTAACATATACACATTTGAAAATTTCATTATTTAAGTTACCATTTATTGTTAGTGGATAATTTTAAAAGTAACGGGTTCATCTTCCTTCCCAGTGTTTTGTCATTCTGTAGAATTTTACCTATCAGGACAAAAAAAAATTTAAAAAAATATACCAAACTCCAAATTAAATTGAAATAGGGGAAGTCAGTAAAAACTGACAAAATCAAACTTTTTCAACTAACTGATGTGTGAAAAACATGTCATATTCCTGACTTGGTACAAGCATTTTTTTCTGAAGAAAAAGGTGGGTTAAACCTGGTCTTATGACAATTTAGAGCTTGACCCTTTGCATAGACTGTCTATTATTGAAGACTGTATGGCTGTATGTTGTCCTGTAGATGTATTTTTGTTATTTTGTCATTGGGTTGATGTCACATTGACATATACCCTATATGTTCTTTTATTCATATTGAAGTTTTTCTTCAATACCTTTCACTCATTGACAAAAGCATACTGCTACATTCATTAGGTTAGCTCAGTTTGTAAATTGTAATAGTGCAGATAATCCCAGCATTCAAATTACTGTGAGAGAACAATGGTTCAGGACTGTAATTAAAGAGTTCTTAAAAGACATACCTTCAGAGTTGAAATCAATCTTGTTGGTTTCAGATCTTGATCTTGCATTGCTTCTGACATGTCCAATATCAAAAATAAATGTCTCATCTGAAATTAATATATAGGATAAATTCATTTCAATGAATTTTACTATAAGTAGGAACAGGTTTTGAAATTTTTCTCTGATATCTTTTACTCATATAGTCAAACATAACAAGATACTCAAGCATTTCTTAAGTAATTTGTATGTGAGGGCCTCAGGTAAGATTAGTTTATTGTTACTAACTGAGTTTACCCTCTTTAAATAAAGAATTTATTATATTATTATTATTATTATTATTAATTTCCTTTGATACTGTACTCAAACATATACATTTTAAATTTCTCAATAGCATGCAGAATTTAACTTTATTTGGTACACTATACATTGTATATCCCCCACACTTTTGTTCTTTTTGTTGTCATCTGAGGGTTGTTGATCTGACGATGTCCTATTGTTAAAGGTAAAATTGAAATTTCCACCATGGAATGTTGCATTTGTGAAAAGACCACTCATTGCGGGATGTAAGTTCGAAAAATTAAAATTTCCTTTGTAAATTGACTGTTTACTGTTGTTACTAACAGTTGATTGAGTCTGTGTTGATGTTATTGTCTCTAATACTGGTGAGGTATTTTCTTTATTATCTGATTTGGTAACTGTAGGATGCTCTAATTCTGAGACGGGTCTAAATCACTCACCTGCTGATACGGCACCTGCTGATTTTGCACCATTAACCTGCCAATTTTGCCCCTATGTAGAACAACTAAAGTTGCTTCCCTTTGTACATTAACCGATTTTAAATTGAAAATTAATGTCATGTTACTTTATTAATTAAGATAAGATAAATAACAGCTAGAAATTAATTATGTAAAATCGCAGGAAAGTATAACTTAAATGGTTTGTATAATTTTGAACACACTGTTGAACATTTTGACTTTTTTTATAGTTCATAATAAGAATACATCAACGATTTGTATAGTCGTACTATACAAATCCTTGAATACATATATTTAATTTGGAAAACAATAATTTATTAATCTTGCAAAATTAAAAAAAAATATAGTGAAATGAAATTATTTAAACTTATACATGTAGCAGGAAAATAACTTATATGACTGTTAGTTTATTTTTTTCTTAGAATATTATTGTTTGGACACCACTAATAGAAGTTAAGCATACAATTAATATAATTTCACAATGATTTTATGATTAATGCAAAACGATATATTTCAGTAATTTACCAGGGGTAAAAAGGGGGAGGTAGTTATTCTGAAATTTGACTACGTTTATGATGATCATGATTATCATGATAAATGTAGGGTATCCTTATACTTTCAATGTAATCATGGTGTAAATGTATTTTATAATTTGTATAAATACATACAATTTTATTACTTATTTTAATCACATATATTTTGATAGAGGTACCTACGGAAGCGTATATCGGTCAAGCGTTATTAGTGATTTCGATGTAAACTTGTGTTATTTTACGATAATTAATGCCTTAAAAGATGAAAATATAGGAATATTATATAACAAATATGTCGTTATTAATTATAGTGTTGCTTTAGTTTTCTTTTGGTGTTACTTTATAATATTAAACAAATTTAATTAAACTGTTGATATTATTATAATTGTAAACTTGTGTTATTCTATGAGAATTAATGCTTTATAAGATGATAATATTGGACTTTTATAAAACGATTATGCCATTATTAATTATAATGTTGCTTTAGTTTTCATTGGGTATTACTTATAATATTAAAAACAATTTAATCGGGGGCGTAGCTACCTTGTTAATGAAGTGGAATCGCAAACTGAAGAGCGAGGGATATGGGGGCTGCCTAAGGCCCCCAGTTGGTCCAGGGCCGTTAAAAGTCCTGGTAGGGGGCAGAGGACGAAGTCACCTGGAAGCTCCGCATATATAGCGTTTCAAAACAATCACAACCGTATTAAAATTTGTAGTTTTGATGTGGTTTTTTTTGGTCAGTTATTTGTTTAACTACGACATATACGAGTCGAATGAAGACTAAAATTGTTATGTGCGTTTTTTGTTCGCCGCGAGAGCTTTTAAAATCACGGAGATTTGTTCCATATATTAGTATTTGTATTGATGAAAGTAGATATAAAAATAAGGAGATGTGGTATGATTGCCAATGAGACAACTCTCCAGAAGAGACCAAATGACACAGAAATTATTAACTATATGTCACCGTACGGCCTTCAACAATAAGTACAACCCATACATAACAAAGTGGCATCAGTTGTTTTCCATTCGTTAGATGTGTTTGAGCATTTAATTTTACCATTTTATAAAGGACTTTCCGTTCTGAATTTCCCTTTGAGTTCGGAATTTTTGTTATTTTACTTTTTCAGTTGGAAGATAAGAAGTAGGAAGGGAACTGACAGGTAAAAAATTCATGAAGCTTGCTACTTAATATTAGATTTCTGCCGGAAATAGTTTCTGAGAAAATGCCATCAAAACTTCCATATGTACGAAAATAAAAAGAGTTGGGTAAACAGGAAGTAGGAAACTGAGTAGTATTTTGCTGTGATGAATAGTTGCTGAGAAAAATGTTGTTACGGACGGACGCACGGACAGATACACATGCAGTTACCCGTATACCCCGTACTCTGTTGGGCAAGGAATGGGAGGATAAAAAAAGTCATTCACAATAAGTGCATTATGTTGGAACCAAACTAGCCATTTTTACAGGTGGTGGCCACAGATTGCACGACTAATCTATTAACGAAGAAAACACATTCTGTATATATTTTTTTAAATTCTTTATAATTTTAAATTTCGCTTCCCGATCACTGCGTCCATCTTTGAGTTTTTCTGTTCTGTAGTAATCGTAACTTCCTAACTATGCGTATTTTTACTAATTTAACTATGTATAACTTTTAAAATGTGTTAATGTATTGTGCATTACTACATATATTTCTTAATAAGAATATAAAGATGAGATTTTAGCGTCTAGTTGACGATAACCAGGAATAAATAAAAGATTTTTGTAACAATTATAATAATATCGACAGTTAAATTAAATTGTTTTTAATATTATAAAGTAATACCCAATGAAAACTAAAGCAGCATGGCATAATCGTTTTATAATAGTCCAATATTATCATCTTATAAAGCATTAATTCTCATAAAATAACACAAGTTAACGTCGAAATTACTAAATAACGCGTGACCGATATACGCTTCTGTAGGAACCTTTATATCACTAGTGTTAATTTGCTTCAACTTTGTGTACAAAGATTAACTTGATCAATTACTAATATTTTTCAATTATTCAACATAATTATACCCCCATAGCACTAGCAGAAGAAAATTATTTAATTTACTCTGATATTAAGAGTAATATTAAATTTATTGATTTAAGTGTTGATATGATCCCTTCCTATAGGCACCATCAATAAATATATATCGAACATTTCTTTACTTATAACATCACCTGCTGATATGACCCCTTCCTTAAGGCATCAAAGAAAATGTCTCTATTGACCCTTTCTTTACTTATAACATCACCTGCTGATATGACCCCTTCCTATAGGCATCATAGAAAGTGTCTCTATTGGCCCTTTCTTTACATAGGATACCACCTGCTGATATGACCCCTTCTTATAGGCACAATAGAAAGTGTCTCTATTGACCCTCTCTTTACTTAAAACATCACCTGCTGATATGACCCCTTCCTATAGGCACAATAGAAAGTGTCTCTATCGCCCCTTTCTTTACTTATAACATCACCTGCTGATATGACCCCTTCCTATTGGCATAATAGAAAGTGTCTCTATTGACCGTTTCTTTACTTATAACATCACCTGCTGATATGACCCCTTCCTATAAGCATCATAGAAAGTGTCTCTATTGACCCTTTCTTTACTTATAACATCACCTGCTGATATGACCACAGAAAGTGTCTCTCTTGACCCTCTCTTTACTTAAAACATAACCTGCTGATATGACCCCTTCCTATAGGCACCATAGAAAGTATCTCCATTGACCCTTTCTTTATTTATTACATCACCTGCCGATATGACCCCTTCCTATAGGCACAATAGAAAGTGTCTCTATTGACCCTTTCTTAACTTATAACATCACCTGCTGATATGACCCCTTCCTATAGGCATCATAGAATGTGTCTCTATTGACCCTTTCTTTACTTATAACATCACCTGCTGATATGACCCCTTCATATAGGCGTCACAGAAAGTGTCTCTATTGACCTTTTTTTTACTAATAACATCACCTGCTGATATGACCCCTTCCTATAAGCATCATAGAAAGTGTCTCTATTGACCCTTTCTTTACTAATAACATCACCTGCTGATATGACCCCTTCATAAAGGCATCACAGGAAGTGTCTCTATTGACCCTTTTTTTACTAATAACATCACCTGCTGATATGACCCCTTCCTATAAACATCATAGAAAGTGTCTCTATTGACCCTTTCTTTACTTATAACATTACCTACTGATATGACCCCTTCTTATAGGCACAATATAAAGTGTCTCTATTGACCCTTTCTTTACTTATAACATCACCTGCCGATATGACCCCTTCCTATAGGCATCATAGAAAGTATCTCTATTGACCCTTTCTTTACTTATAACATCACCTGCTGATATGACCTCTTCCTATAGACACAATAGAAAGTGTCTCTATTGACCTTTTCTTTATTTATTACATCACCTGCCGATATGACCCCTTCCTATAGGCATAATAGAAAGTGTCTCTATTGACCCTTTCTTTACTTATAACATCACCAGCCGATATGACCCCTTCCTATAGGCACCATACAAAGTGTCTCCATTGACCCTTTCTTTACTTATAACATCACCTGCTGATATGACCCCTTCATATAGGCATCATAGAAAGTGTCTCTATTGACCCTTTCTTTACTTATAACATCACCTGCTGATATGACCCCTTCTTATAGGCACAATAGAAAGTGTCTCTATTGACCCTTTCTTTACTTATAACATCACCTGCTGATATGATCCCTTCCTATAAGCATCATAGAAAGTGTCTCTATTGACCCTTTCTTTACTTATAACTTCACCTGCTGATATGACCCCTTCCTATAAGCATCATAAAAAGTGTCTCTATTGACCCTTTCTTTACTTATAACATCACCTGCTGATATGACCCCTTCCTATAGGCATCATAGAAAGTGTCTCTTTTGACCCTTTCTTTATTTATTACATCACCTGCCGATATGACCCCTTCCTATAGGCACCATACAAAGAGTCTCCATTGACCCTTTCTTTACTTATAACATCACCTGCTGACATGACCCCTTCTTATAGGCACAATAGAAAGGGTCTCTATTGACCTTTTCTTTATTCATAACATCACCTTCTGATATGACCCCTTCCTATACGCATCATAGAAAGTGTCTCTATTGACCCTTTCTTTACTTATAAAATCATCTCCTGATATGACCCCTTCATATAGGCATCACAGAAAGTGTCTCTATTGACCCTTTTTTTAATAATAGCATCACCTGCTGATATGACCCCTTCCTATAGGCACAATATAAAGTGTCTCTATTGACCCTTTTTTTACTAATAACATCACCTGCTGATATGACCCCTTCCTATAAGCATCATAGAAAGTGTCTCTATTGACCCTTTCTTTACTTATAACTTCACCTGCTGATATGACCCCTTCATATAGGCATCACAGAAAGTGTCTCTAGTGACCCTTTTTTTACTTATAACATCACCTGCTGATATGACCCCTTCGTATAAGCTTCATAGAAAGTGTCTCTATTGACCCTTTCTTTACTTATAACATCACCTGCTGATATGACCCCTTCCTATAAGCATCATAGAAAGTGTCTCTATTGACCCTTAATTTACTTATAACATCACCTGCTGATATGACCCCTTCATATAGGCATCATAGAAAGTGTCTCTATTGGCCGTTTCCTTACATAGGATACCACCTGCTGATATGACCCCTTCTTATAGGCACAAAAGAAAGTGTCTCTATTGACCCTCTCTTTACTTAAAACATCACCTGCTGATATGACCCCTTCCTATTGGCACCATAGAAAGTGTCTCCATTGACCCTTTCTTTATTTATTACATCACCTGCCGATATGACCCCTTCCTATAGGCACCATAGAAAGTGTCTCTATTGACCGTTTCTTTACTTATAACATCACCTGCTGATATGACCCCTTCCTATAGGCATCATAGAAAGTGTCTCTATTGACCCTTTTTTTATTTATTACATCACCTGCCGATATGACCCCTTCCTATAAGCACATGCAAAGTGTCTCCATTGACCCTTTCTTTACTTATAACATCACCTGCTGTAATGACCCCCTTCTTATAGGCACAATAGAAAGGGTCTCTATTGACCCTTTCTTTATTCATAACATCACCTGCTGATATGACCCCTTCCTATAAGCATCATAGAAAGTGTCTCTATTGACCCTTTCTTTACTTATAACATCACCAGCTGATATGACCCCTTCATATAGGCATCACAGAAAGTGTCTCTATTGACCCTTGTTTTACTAATTACATCACCTGATGATATGACCCCTTCCTATAGGCACAATATAAAGTGTCTCTATTGACCCTCTCTTTACTTAAAACATCACCTGCTGATATGACCCCTTCCTATTGGCACCATAGAAAGTGTCTCCATTGACCCTTTCTTTATTTATTACATCACCTGCCGATATGACCCCTTCCTATAGGCACAATAGAAAGTGTCTCTATTGACCCTTTCTTTACTTATAACATCACCTGCTGATATGACCCCTTCATATAGGCATCATAGAAAGTGGCTCTATTGACCCTTTCTTTACTTATAACATCACCTGCTGATATGACCCCTTCATATAGGCATCATAGAAAGTGTCTCTATTGACCCTTTCTTTACTTATAACATCACCTGCTGATATGACCCCTTTTTATAGGCACAATAGAAAGTGTCTCTATTGACCCTTTCTTTACTTATAAAATCATCTCCTGATATGACCCCTTCATATAGGCATCACAGAAAGTGTCTCTATTGACCCTTTTTTTAATAATAGCATCACCTGCTGATATGACCCCTTCCTATAGGCACAATATAAAGTGTCTCTATTGACCCTTTTTTTACTAATAACATCACCTGCTGATATGACCCCTTCCTATAAGCATCATAGAAAGTGTCTCTATTGACCCTTTCTTTACTTATAACTTCACCTGCTGATATGACCCCTTCATATAGGCATCACAGAAAGTGTCTCTAGTGACCCTTTTTTTACTTATAACATCACCTGCTGATATGACCCCTTCGTATAAGCTTCATAGAAAGTGTCTCTATTGACCCTTTCTTTACTTATAACATCACCTGCTGATATGACCCCTTCCTATAAGCATCATAGAAAGTGTCTCTATTGACCCTTAATTTACTTATAACATCACCTGCTGATATGACCCCTTCATATAGGCATCATAGAAAGTGTCTCTATTGGCCGTTTCCTTACATAGGATACCACCTGCTGATATGACCCCTTCTTATAGGCACAAAAGAAAGTGTCTCTATTGACCCTCTCTTTACTTAAAACATCACCTGCTGATATGACCCCTTCCTATTGGCACCATAGAAAGTGTCTCCATTGACCCTTTCTTTATTTATTACATCACCTGCCGATATGACCCCTTCCTATAGGCACCATAGAAAGTGTCTCTATTGACCGTTTCTTTACTTATAACATCACCTGCTGATATGACCCCTTCCTATAGGCATCATAGAAAGTGTCTCTATTGACCCTTTTTTTATTTATTACATCACCTGCCGATATGACCCCTTCCTATAAGCACATGCAAAGTGTCTCCATTGACCCTTTCTTTACTTATAACATCACCTGCTGTAATGACCCCCTTCTTATAGGCACAATAGAAAGGGTCTCTATTGACCCTTTCTTTATTCATAACATCACCTGCTGATATGACCCCTTCCTATAAGCATCATAGAAAGTGTCTCTATTGACCCTTTCTTTACTTATAACATCACCAGCTGATATGACCCCTTCATATAGGCATCACAGAAAGTGTCTCTATTGACCCTTGTTTTACTAATTACATCACCTGATGATATGACCCCTTCCTATAGGCACAATATAAAGTGTCTCTATTGACCCTCTCTTTACTTAAAACATCACCTGCTGATATGACCCCTTCCTATTGGCACCATAGAAAGTGTCTCCATTGACCCTTTCTTTATTTATTACATCACCTGCCGATATGACCCCTTCCTATAGGCACAATAGAAAGTGTCTCTATTGACCCTTTCTTTACTTATAACATCACCTGCTGATATGACCCCTTCATATAGGCATCATAGAAAGTGGCTCTATTGACCCTTTCTTTACTTATAACATCACCTGCTGATATGACCCCTTCATATAGGCATCATAGAAAGTGTCTCTATTGACCCTTTCTTTACTTATAACATCACCTGCTGATATGACCCCTTTTTATAGGCACAATAGAAAGTGTCTCTATTGACCCTTTCTTTACTTATAACATCACCTGCTGATATGACCCCTTCCTATAAGCATCATAGAAAGTGTCTCTATTGACCCTTTCTTTACTTATAACATCACCTGCTGATATGACCCCTTCATAAAGGCATCATAGAAAGTGTCTCTATTGACCCTTTCTTTACTTATAACATCACCTGCTGATATGACCCCTTCCTATAGGCATCATAGAAAGTGTCTCTATTGACCCTTTCTTTACTTATAACATCACCTGCTGATATGACCCCTTCATATAGGCATCATTGAAAGTGTCTCTATTGACCCTTTCTTTACTAAGGACATCACCTGCTGATATGACCCCTTTGTATAGGCACCATAGAAAGTGTCTCTATTGACCCTTTCTTTACTTATAACATCACCTGCTGATATGACCCCTTCCTATAGGCATCATAGAAAGTGTCTCTTTTGACCCTTTCTTTATTTATTACATCACCTGCCGATATGACCCCTTCCTATAGGCACCATACAAAGAGTCTCCATTGACCCTTTCTTTACTTATAACATCACCTGCTGACATGACCCCTTCTTATAGGCACAATAGAAAGGGTCTCTATTGACCTTTTCTTTATTCATAACATCACCTTCTGATATGACCCCTTCCTATACGCATCATAGAAAGTGTCTCTATTGACCCTTTCTTTACTTATAAAATCATCTCCTGATATGACCCCTTCATATAGGCATCACAGAAAGTGTCTCTATTGACCCTTTTTTTAATAATAGCATCACCTGCTGATATGACCCCTTCCTATAGGCACAATATAAAGTGTCTCTATTGACCCTTTTTTTACTAATAACATCACCTGCTGATATGACCCCTTCCTATAAGCATCATAGAAAGTGTCTCTATTGACCCTTTCTTTACTTATAACTTCACCTGCTGATATGACCCCTTCATATAGGCATCACAGAAAGTGTCTCTAGTGACCCTTTTTTTACTTATAACATCACCTGCTGATATGACCCCTTCGTATAAGCTTCATAGAAAGTGTCTCTATTGACCCTTTCTTTACTTATAACATCACCTGCTGATATGACCCCTTCCTATAAGCATCATAGAAAGTGTCTCTATTGACCCTTAATTTACTTATAACATCACCTGCTGATATGACCCCTTCATATAGGCATCATAGAAAGTGTCTCTATTGGCCGTTTCCTTACATAGGATACCACCTGCTGATATGACCCCTTCTTATAGGCACAAAAGAAAGTGTCTCTATTGACCCTCTCTTTACTTAAAACATCACCTGCTGATATGACCCCTTCCTATTGGCACCATAGAAAGTGTCTCCATTGACCCTTTCTTTATTTATTACATCACCTGCCGATATGACCCCTTCCTATAGGCACCATAGAAAGTGTCTCTATTGACCGTTTCTTTACTTATAACATCACCTGCTGATATGACCCCTTCCTATAGGCATCATAGAAAGTGTCTCTATTGACCCTTTTTTTATTTATTACATCACCTGCCGATATGACCCCTTCCTATAAGCACATGCAAAGTGTCTCCATTGACCCTTTCTTTACTTATAACATCACCTGCTGTAATGACCCCCTTCTTATAGGCACAATAGAAAGGGTCTCTATTGACCCTTTCTTTATTCATAACATCACCTGCTGATATGACCCCTTCCTATAAGCATCATAGAAAGTGTCTCTATTGACCCTTTCTTTACTTATAACATCACCAGCTGATATGACCCCTTCATATAGGCATCACAGAAAGTGTCTCTATTGACCCTTGTTTTACTAATTACATCACCTGATGATATGACCCCTTCCTATAGGCACAATATAAAGTGTCTCTATTGACCCTCTCTTTACTTAAAACATCACCTGCCGATATGACCCCTTCCTATAGGCACCATAGAAAGTGTCTCTATTGACCGTTTCTTTACTTATAACATCACCTGCTGATATGACCCCTTCCTATAGGCATCATAGAAAGTGTCTCTATTGACCCTTTTTTTATTTATTACATCACCTGCCGATATGACCCCTTCCTATAAGCACATGCAAAGTGTCTCCATTGACCCTTTCTTTACTTATAACATCACCTGCTGTAATGACCCCCTTCTTATAGGCACAATAGAAAGGGTCTCTATTGACCCTTTCTTTATTCATAACATCACCTGCTGATATGACCCCTTCCTATAAGCATCATAGAAAGTGTCTCTATTGACCCTTTCTTTACTTATAACATCACCAGCTGATATGACCCCTTCATATAGGCATCACAGAAAGTGTCTCTATTGACCCTTGTTTTACTAATTACATCACCTGATGATATGACCCCTTCCTATAGGCACAATATAAAGTGTCTCTATTGACCCTCTCTTTACTTAAAACATCACCTGCTGATATGACCCCTTCCTATTGGCACCATAGAAAGTGTCTCCATTGACCCTTTCTTTATTTATTACATCACCTGCCGATATGACCCCTTCCTATAGGCACAATAGAAAGTGTCTCTATTGACCCTTTCTTTACTTATAACATCACCTGCTGATATGACCCCTTCATATAGGCATCATAGAAAGTGGCTCTATTGACCCTTTCTTTACTTATAACATCACCTGCTGATATGACCCCTTCATATAGGCATCATAGAAAGTGTCTCTATTGACCCTTTCTTTACTTATAACATCACCTGCTGATATGACCCCTTTTTATAGGCACAATAGAAAGTGTCTCTATTGACCCTTTCTTTACTTATAACATCACCTGCTGATATGACCCCTTCCTATAAGCATCATAGAAAGTGTCTCTATTGACCCTTTCTTTACTTATAACATCACCTGCTGATATGACCCCTTCATAAAGGCATCATAGAAAGTGTCTCTATTGACCCTTTCTTTACTTATAACATCACCTGCTGATATGACCCCTTCCTATAGGCATCATAGAAAGTGTCTCTATTGACCCTTTCTTTACTTATAACATCACCTGCTGATATGACCCCTTCATATAGGCATCATTGAAAGTGTCTCTATTGACCCTTTCTTTACTAAGGACATCACCTGCTGATATGACCCCTTTGTATAGGCACCATAGAAAGTGTCTCTATTGACCCTTTCTTTACTTATAACATCACCTGCTGATATGACCCCTTCCAATAAGCATCATAGAAAGTGTCTCTATTGACCCTTTCTTTATTTATTACATCACCTGCCGATATGACCCCTTCCTATAAGCACCATGCAAAGTGTCTCCATTGACCCTTTCTTTACTTATAACATCACCTGCTGTAATGACCCCTTCTTATAGGCACAATAGAAAGGGTCTCTATTGACCCTTTCTTTATTCATAACATCACCTGCTGATATGACCCCTTTCTATAAGCATCATAGAAAGTGTCTCTATTGACCCTTTCTTTACTTATAACATCACCAGCTGATATGACCCCTTCATATAGGCATCACAGAAAGTGTCTCTATTGACCCTTGTTTTTTTAATTACATCACCTGCTGATATGACCCCTTCATATAGGCATCATAGAAAGTGTCTCTATTGACCCTTTCTTTACTTATAACATCACCTGCTGATATGACCCCTTCCTATAGGCACAATAGAAAGTGTCTTCATTGACCCTTTCTTTATTTATTACATCACCTGCCGATATGACCCCTTCCTATAGGCATTATAGAAAATGTCTCTATTGACCCTTTCTTTACTTATAACATCACCTGCCGATATGACCCCTTCCTATAGGCACCATACAAAGTGTCTCCATTGACCCTTTCTTTACTTATAACATCTCCTGCTGATATGACCCCTTCATATAGGCATCATAGAAAGTGTCTCTATTGGCCCTTTCTTTACATAGGTAACCAGCTGCTGATATGACCCCTTCTTATAGGCACAATAGAAAGTGTCTCTATTGACCCTCTCTTTACTTAAAACATCACCTGCTGATATGACCCCTTCCTATAGGCACATTAGAAATTGTCTCTATCGCCCCTTTCTTTACTTATAACATCACCTGCTGATATGACCCCTTCCTATAGGCACAATAGAAAGTGTCTTCATTGACCCTTTCTTTATTTATTACATCACCTGCCGATATGACCCCCTTCCTATAGGCACAATAGAAAGTGTCTCTATTGACCCTTTCTTTACTTATAACATCACCTGCTGATATGACCCCTTCATATAGGCATCATAGAAAGTGTCTCCATTGACCCTTTCTTTACTCATAACATCACCTGCTGATATGACCCCTTCATATAGGCATCATAGAAAGTGTCTCTATTGACACTTTCTTTACTTATAACATCACCTGCTGATATGACCCCTACATATAGGCATCATAGAAAGTGTCTCTATTGACCCTTTCTTTTCTTAGGACATCACCTGCTGATATGACCCCTTTTTATAGGCACAATAGAAAGTGTCTCTATTGGCCCTTTCTTTACTTATAACATCACCTGCTGATATGACCCCTTCTTATAGGCACAATAGAAAGTGTCTCTATTGACCCTTTCTTTACTTATAAAATCACCTGCTGATATGACCCCTTCCTATAAGCATCATAGAAGGTGTCTCTATTGACCTTTTCTTTACTTATAACTTCTCCTGCTGATATGACCCCTTCCTATAAGCATCATAGAAAGTGTCTCTATTGACCCTTTCTTTACTTAAAACATCACCTGCTGATATGACCCCTTCCTATAGGCATCATAGAAAGTGTCTCTATTGACCCTTTCTTTATTTATTACATCACCTGCCGATATGACCCCTTCCTATAAGCACCATGCAAAGTGTCTCCATTTACCCTTTCTTTACTTATAACATCACCTGCTGTAATGACCCCTTCTTATAGGCACAATAGAAAGGGTCTCTATTGACCCTTTCTTTATTCATAACATCACCTGCTGATATGACCCCTTTCTATAAGCATCATAGAAAGTGTCTCTATTGACCCTTTCTTTACTTATAACATCACCAGCTGATATGACCCCTTCATATAGGCATCACAGAAAGTGTCTCTATTGACCCTTGTTTTTTTAATTACATCACCTGCTGATATGACCCCTTCATATAGGCATCATAGAAAGTGTCTCTATTGACCCTTTCTTTACTTATAACATCACCTGCTGATATGACCCCTTCCTATAGGCACAATAGAAAGTGTCTTCATTGACCCTTTCTTTATTTATTACATCACCTGCCGATATGACCCCTTCCTATAGGCATTATAGAAAATGTCTCTATTGACCCTTTCTTTACTTATAACATCACCTGCCGATATGACCCCTTCCTATAGGCACCATACAAAGTGTCTCCATTGACCCTTTCTTTACTTATAACATCTCCTGCTGATATGACCCCTTCATATAGGCATCATAGAAAGTGTCTCTATTGGCCCTTTCTTTACATAGGTAACCAGCTGCTGATATGACCCCTTCTTATAGGCACAATAGAAAGTGTCTCTATTGACCCTCTCTTTACTTAAAACATCACCTGCTGATATGACCCCTTCCTATAGGCACATTAGAAATTGTCTCTATCGCCCCTTTCTTTACTTATAACATCACCTGCTGATATGACCCCTTCCTATAGGCACAATAGAAAGTGTCTTCATTGACCCTTTCTTTATTTATTACATCACCTGCCGATATGACCCCCTTCCTATAGGCACAATAGAAAGTGTCTCTATTGACCCTTTCTTTACTTATAACATCACCTGCTGATATGACCCCTTCATATAGGCATCATAGAAAGTGTCTCCATTGACCCTTTCTTTACTCATAACATCACCTGCTGATATGACCCCTTCATATAGGCATCATAGAAAGTGTCTCTATTGACACTTTCTTTACTTATAACATCACCTGCTGATATGACCCCTACATATAGGCATCATAGAAAGTGTCTCTATTGACCCTTTCTTTTCTTAGGACATCACCTGCTGATATGACCCCTTCTTATAGGCACAATAGAAAGTGTCTCTATTGGCCCTTTCTTTACTTATAACATCACCTGCTGATATGACCCCTTCTTATAGGCACAATAGAAAGTGTCTCTATTGACCCTTTCTTTACTTATAAAATCACCTGCTGATATGACCCCTTCCTATAAGCATCATAGAAAGTGTCTCTATTGACCTTTTCTTTACTTATAACTTCTCCTGCTGATATGACCCCTTCCTATAAGCATCATAGAAAGTGTCTCTATTGACCCTTTCTTTACTTATAACATCACCTGCTGATATGACCCCTTCCTATAGGCATCATAGAAAGTGTCTCTATTGACCCTTTCTTTATTTATTACATCACCTGCCGATATGACCCCTTCCTATAAGCACCATGCAAAGTGTCTCCATTGACCCTTTCTTTACTTATAACATCACCTGCTGTAATGACCCCTTCTTATAGGCACAATAGAAAGAGTCTCTATTGACCCTTTCTTTATTCATAACATCACCTGCTGATATGACCCCTTCCTATAAGCATCATAGAAAGTGTCTCTATTGACCCTTTCTTTACTTATAACATCACCAGCTGATATGACCCCTTCATATAGGCATCACAGAAAGTGTCTCTATTGACCCTTGTTTTACTAATTACATCACCTGCTGATATGACCCCTTCCTATAGGCACAATATAAAGTGTCTCTATTGACCCTCTCTTTACTTAAAACATCACCTGCTGATATGACCCCTTCCTATTGGCACCATAGAAAGTGTCTCCATTGACCCTTTCTTTATTTATTACATCACCTGCCGATATGACCCCTTCCTATAGGCACAATAGAAAGTGTCTCTATTGACCCTTTCTTTACTTATAACATCACCTGCTGATATGACCCCTTCATATAGGCATCATAGAAAGTGGCTCTATTGACCCTTTCTTTACTTATAACATCACCTGCTGATATGACCCCTTCATATAGGCATCATAGAAAGTGTCTCTATTGACCCTTTCTTTACTTATAACATCACCTGCTGATATAACCCCTTTTTATAGGCACAATAGAAAGTGTCTCTATTGACCCTTTCTTTACTTATAACATCACCTGCTGATATGACCCCTTCCTATAAGCAGCATAGAAAGTGTCACTATTGACCCTTTCTTTACTTATAACATCACCTGCTGATATGACCCCTTCATAAAGGCATCATAGAAAGTGTCTCTATTGACCCTTTCTTTACTAATAACATCACCTGCTGATATGACCCCTTCCTATAAGCATCATAGAAAGTGTCTCTATTGACCCTTTCTTTACTTATAACTTCACCTGCTGATATGACCCCTTCATATAGGCACAATAGAAAGTGTCTCTGTTGACCCTTTCTTTACTTATAACATCACCTGCTGATATGACCCCTTCCTAAAGGCACAATAGAAAGTGTCTCTATTGACCCTTTCTTTACTTATAACATCACCTGCTGATATGACCCCTTCCTATAGGCATCATAGAAAGTGTCTCTATTGACCCTTTCTTTACTAATAACATCACCTGCTGATATGAACCCTTCCTATAAGCATCATAGAACGTGTCTCTATTGGCCCTTTCTTTACTTATAACATCACCTGCTGATATGACCCCTTCATATAGGCATCATAGAAAGTGTCTCTATTGACCCTTTCTTTACTAATAACATCACCTGCTGATATGACCCCTTCCTATTGGCACCATAGAAAGTGTCTCCATTGACCCTTTCTTTATTTATTACATCACCTGCCGATATGACCCCTTCCTATAGGCACAATAGAAAGTGTCTCTATTGACCCTTTCTTTACTTATAACATCACCTGCTGATATGACCCCTTCATATAGGCATCATAGAAAGTGGCTCTATTGACCCTTTCTTTACTTATAACATCACCTGCTGATATGACCCCTTCATATAGGCATCATAGAAAGTGTCTCTATTGACCCTTTCTTTACTTATAACATCACCTGCTGATATGACCCCTTTTTATAGGCACAATAGAAAGTGTCTCTATTGACCCTTTCTTTACTTATAACATCACCTGCTGATATGACCCCTTCCTATAAGCATCATAGAAAGTGTCTCTATTGACCCTTTCTTTACTTATAACATCACCTGCTGATATGACCCCTTCATAAAGGCATCATAGAAAGTGTCTCTATTGACCCTTTCTTTACTAATAACATCACCTGCTGATATGACCCCTTCATATAAGCATCATAGAAAGTGTCTCTATTGACCCTTTCTTTACTTATAACTTCACCTGCTGATATGACCCCTTCATATAGGCACAATAGAAAGTGTCTCTGTTGACCCTTTCTTTACTTATAACATCACCTGCTGATATGACCCCTTCCTAAAGGCACAATAGAAAGTGTCTCTATTGACCCTTTCTTTACTTATAACATCACCTGCTGATATGACCCCTTCCTATAGGCATCATAGAAAGTGTCTCTATTGACCCTTTCTTTACTAATAACATCACCTGCTGATATGACCCCTTCCTATAAGCATCATAGAAAGTGTCTCTATTGGCCCTTTCTTTACTTATAACATCACCTGCTGATATGACCCCTTCCTATAAGCATCATAGAAAGTGTCTCTATTGACCCTTTCTTTACTTATAACATCACCAGCTGATATGACCCCTTCATATAGGCATCACAGAAAGTGTCTCTATTGACCCTTGTTTTACTAATTACATCACCTGCTGATATGACCCCTTCCTATAGGCACAATATAAAGTGTCTCTATTGACCCTCTCTTTACTTTAAACATCACCTGCTGATATGACCCCTTCCTATTGGCACCATAGAAAGTGTCTCCATTGACCCTTTCTTTATTTATTACATCACCTGCCGATATGACCCCTTCCTATAGGCACAATAGAAAGTGTCTCTATTGACCCTTTCTTTACTTATAACATCACCTGCTGATATGACCCCTTCATATAGGCATCATAGAAAGTGGCTCTATTGACCCTTTCTTTACTTATAACATCACCTGCTGATATGACCCCTTCATATAGGCATCATAGAAAGTGTCTCTATTGACCCTTTCTTTACTTATAACATCACCTGCTGATATAACCCCTTTTTATAGGCACAATAGAAAGTGTCTCTATTGACCCTTTCTTTACTTATAACATCACCTGCTGATATGACCCCTTCCTATAAGCAGCATAGAAAGTGTCACTATTGACCCTTTCTTTACTTATAACATCACCTGCTGATATGACCCCTTCATAAAGGCATCATAGAAAGTGTCTCTATTGACCCTTTCTTTACTAATAACATCACCTGCTGATATGACCCCTTCCTATAAGCATCATAGAAAGTGTCTCTATTGACCCTTTCTTTACTTATAACTTCACCTGCTGATATGACCCCTTCATATAGGCACAATAGAAAGTGTCTCTGTTGACCCTTTCTTTACTTATAACATCACCTGCTGATATGACCCCTTCCTAAAGGCACAATAGAAAGTGTCTCTATTGACCCTTTCTTTACTTATAACATCACCTGCTGATATGACCCCTTCCTATAGGCATCATAGAAAGTGTCTCTATTGACCCTTTCTTTACTAATAACATCACCTGCTGATATGAACCCTTCCTATAAGCATCATAGAACGTGTCTCTATTGGCCCTTTCTTTACTTATAACATCACCTGCTGATATGACCCCTTCATATAGGCATCATAGAAAGTGTCTCTATTGACCCTTTCTTTACTAATAACATCACCTGCTGATATGACCCCTTCCTATTGGCACCATAGAAAGTGTCTCCATTGACCCTTTCTTTATTTATTACATCACCTGCCGATATGACCCCTTCCTATAGGCACAATAGAAAGTGTCTCTATTGACCCTTTCTTTACTTATAACATCACCTGCTGATATGACCCCTTCATATAGGCATCATAGAAAGTGGCTCTATTGACCCTTTCTTTACTTATAACATCACCTGCTGATATGACCCCTTCATATAGGCATCATAGAAAGTGTCTCTATTGACCCTTTCTTTACTTATAACATCACCTGCTGATATGACCCCTTTTTATAGGCACAATAGAAAGTGTCTCTATTGACCCTTTCTTTACTTATAACATCACCTGCTGATATGACCCCTTCCTATAAGCATCATAGAAAGTGTCTCTATTGACCCTTTCTTTACTTATAACATCACCTGCTGATATGACCCCTTCATAAAGGCATCATAGAAAGTGTCTCTATTGACCCTTTCTTTACTAATAACATCACCTGCTGATATGACCCCTTCATATAAGCATCATAGAAAGTGTCTCTATTGACCCTTTCTTTACTTATAACTTCACCTGCTGATATGACCCCTTCATATAGGCACAATAGAAAGTGTCTCTGTTGACCCTTTCTTTACTTATAACATCACCTGCTGATATGACCCCTTCCTAAAGGCACAATAGAAAGTGTCTCTATTGACCCTTTCTTTACTTATAACATCACCTGCTGATATGACCCCTTCCTATAGGCATCATAGAAAGTGTCTCTATTGACCCTTTCTTTACTAATAACATCACCTGCTGATATGACCCCTTCCTATAAGCATCATAGAAAGTGTCTCTATTGGCCCTTTCTTTACTTATAACATCACCTGCTGATATGACCCCTTCATATAGGCATCATAGAAAGTGTCTCTATTGACCCTTTCTTTACTAATAACATCACCTGCTGATATGACCCCTTCCTATAAGCATCATAGAAAGTGTCTCTATTGACCCTTTCTTTACTTATAACTTCACCTGCTGATATGACCCCTTCATATAGGCACAATAGAAAGTGTCTCTGTTGACCCATTCTTTACTTATAACATCACCTGCAGTTTAACTTTAAATGAGGTATATCCATATCTTTTACAATATCGCAATATAAAGGAATTCTTCCTAATCCATTTAAACAGCTATATGTGTTGCTTTTTGTGTGTACTAAGAATAAATTTACAAATGCGTTTTTTTTTTCTGCAAAACTTTTGTCATACATTCGGTAAAAGGACATCAAACCATTCCTTAATTTAGATTTGAACTCGAGTTAAACATTCTCCACACTTTATTACCATATAACGGTGTAGGTTTAACTATATGGTCAAGCATGCATTTAGTTTAAATTTTTTCATTTCTATGTCATTTGGTGTCTTGTGGAAAGTTGTCTCATTGGGATCATACCACATCTTCTTATTTTTATATCAACTGCACAATCAGGTAGCTTCTCTGATAACAGCAAAATCTAGGGAATTTAGATCAGATCATAATTATACGCAATGGAACCAAGATATTTATGATGATAATGCATGTATACGCGGTGCTAATCATAGCGGTCAGAGATGAGCACCTGTTACAGTTGTCAGCCCATGAAGAGATTACTTCAATGACATCTTTATTGCATTCGTGTCATTTGATATTAACAGTATTAGACATAAGATTGCATTTTATTTACATTTAATTGCTTTATTGAGATATTTATTTCATTGAATCTTCACAGATAATTAACCGTCAGTGAAGTTATCCTATTATGTTATAAGACAATATAACGATTATTCACCAATATTTTCCTCTCTGATAAAATAACTGTATATATTTAATCCATGCAATCTTATAAGAAATAGAAAAAAAATCAAAATTAGTTGGGACACCAACTGATAATCTATTTATATTTTGTTTTAAATTGATATCAATCTATTTATATTTTGTTTTAAATTGATATCTCAGCCAGTCATGTCAAACGATATTTGAGTTGTTAATTAAAGAATGACAAAAATAAAAATAAAATATATAGATTACATCAAATTCTAGGCTATATGCAGCACTTTTACATTTTTTTAAAACAAAACAAAACATCATCGAATTTTCCAATAATTCACCGTCGTAAACATAAGTTTTTATATTTCTATGGAAACTTTCGATTTGTGTTAATGTTTTGGTGTAAAAAAAACGCTGAAATAATTTTGACACAATAGTAGTATCATAAAAAAAGAATGCGAACATACGTTTGGGTATTTACATTAAACAAACGGTCAATAGAAAAAAGAACACTTTTACTGAATGTAAAAACTGCAATTTTAGGATTGTTTACATTTTTACATTTTTTTGATAGATGCCATTATCTTATTTTGCAGTCGTAAGATTTAAGACAGTTCTGTATTTTACAATGATTTTCAACATGAATTATCGTGTCAAGTTATATTGCTAATGCCTGTTTATCGAAGCAGTCTTATGATTATGATATGTCCTGAGACCATCATCACGGCTGTCATTCGGTATATCGAGAAAATGATCGTGAAAGAATACCTAATGGTGGTCAAGCGATCGGATCGTGAGGATCTGGTATCGGATTGTGAATGTAATTAATAGTAGTTTTACTTCAAAATCTGTGAAAAATCGACAGTATTTTCAAAACGCGGAACAAATCTGGAAAAACTATACAAAAATATATTTTGCGGAAAGTGGTGTAATTTATAAAAATGTTTTGTAGTAAAAGTAAGGTTATATGAGTTGCTTCCCCTTATTTGCCAAAGTTGAAAAAAAAATAGATTATACAAAAAATGTTGTGTATTTTTTAAAACAGTTGAAGTAATACAATACAATACATAATTATTTCGATTCAAAAGAATAATATTACAAATGAATCACTTTCCTGTCTCAAAATTTGTATATTTGAATAAAGATATAGACCGAGATTGTGTTCTGCTATTTTACAATCCAAGAATCTAGTTCTCCAAAATAGTGTTGGTAAGTAACCTATAAATGGAAAACTGTACTGAATTAGAGTAACCAACTTAGTCACATTCTTACTTGGTATTTGAAAGAATTCTGCCCCTGTGTTAAAGGCACAGACAGTTTATTAATTGTTGGGGGAGGGGTTCCAGAAACACATGTTTTGTTCTTTATAAAAAAAATGTTATTGCAAGATTCAAAGTCTTTAAGGAGGTACCTAACACTACAGGGAGATAACTCTGTAAAAATCAGCTAAACTTTTTAATTACGTTGTATTGTTAAGGAAATATTAAGCTTCTCAATGATCAAAATTAGTGTTTGTCAAACTGCTATATAACCAAAGAAATTTTTCTGATAAAGTGGTTGGTTCAAATTTTTTGAAATTTTTATATTTTTGTCAAAGGGTCAAAGTAAACATTTTGTCAAAATTTTATGAAAATTAAACGAGCCAAATTAATAATAGTCAAGGTGTTGGGTACCACCTTAATATATTTTTTCTCCACAACTTTAGAAAGAAAACAATATATTTTTTTCATTTACCTTCTGGAACAAACATGTTAAGATTTAGAATCCAACAATGTTTCATAAAAAAATAAGAATGATGAGGGTTAAATGATTTTATGTTCAATATTTTTTCACAGATGAAAATTTCAGACGCCTCGAAGCAAATAGCTACTCGTGTAATTTGCGACGATCTCAGTACTCACACACCATATAAATAAAGCTTTGACTGTAACACTGAATCCACTTTTCACTTTGGTTACTAATCGGATGTGTACTTATTTATATTTTAGTCGGTGCCAACAGTACTTATTCATTAACTGTAATTACTAAGCTTTGAACTAGCTATGAGAACTCAGTGTCTTTTTGTTAATAGGTTATATACTCCGTGCTGATCTTTTTGAGTTGAGCCCTTTCCAACTAACTGGGTTTTACATTTTGTTCTTACATTGTTTGCTATTTAAATAAAATTGAGAATGGAAATGGGGAATACTGTATGTCAAAGAGACAACAAAACGACCAGATCAAGAGCAGATAACAGCCGAAGGCCACCAATGGGTCTTCAACGCAACGAGAAAATCCCGCACCAGGAGGTGGTCCTTAGCCGGCCCCTTAATAAAAACTGTTCCTGGTTATTGTAGGGTTGAGTGCTCGCAAACAGGGTTAACCCTGCACACTGTGAATATGATTATCACAAGTCAGTGACCCTTTATTACTTGGTTGTTATTGTTTGCTGTCTGTCATATTTGTTTTTCCGTTTATTGTTTTAACATTAATCAGGCCTTTGAGTTTCTCGTTTGGCTTGTTTTATATTTTGACGATGAACTATAGTTGTTTACATCCACACCCACATCATTGATATCTCTTGTGGAAAGTTTTCTCATTGACAATCATACAACATCTTCTTATGTTTTTAAAGTGGGGAGATTTTATAATAAGTGATGGTTTCATTGGCAAGCGATCAAACTTTCTACCAAGAGATCACTGATAGAGTTTAGTGGACCTTAAAAGCTAAACATTTATATTCTTTTGGCATGAAGTGTATTTTTTTAAATATTTCTATAGTTTCGTTCTAATGAGTTAAATACAGGTCAGCATTCCGGAAGCAGAAAACAGCGTCTTTAACATTGATATATCTGTAATAGAGTATATTTATGAATAAAGAGAGATTTGAGGATTTTAAAGTCAACGAGAAAGCATCCCAAACGACTAACAAAAACCAACAAACATACTTTCAGAATAGACATGAATATCTAAACGCTATCTCTGGCTATCAAAGTCGCCCACAGACACTACACATTTTAATTCATACACAGATGATGCATGATAATTTTTTTACAGTTCTTAGGCTAAAGCTGATTACCTTTTATTAAATTAATTCAATGAGATATATTAAATAAAGAACTTGGTAATGCTTTTCTTTATATACTAGTAAGTAAAATTGAGAATGGAAATGGGGAATGTGTCAAAGAGACAACGACCCGACCATAGAGTATATACATATATCTTTGACCATAATATTTTCATATAGCAGACAACCCATGTTAATTCTTTGTCATTACCATTTGGTTGATGTTTCAGACCACCACATACATGCAGGTTTATATAGGGTACACACATAAGGTGCTGTTGCTATTAACACTTCCAATCCTCCAGGAAGTGATCCAATTAATGCATCCAACAGTGCTTATCCCATTTTCAACATCCAATATTGGACCACTTTAGTACAATTACTATTTAAATTCAAGCTCTTGAGGTAAGCTTATAATCGTATTGACAAAGCTGCTCTTAAATTGCCTTAAACAATATCAGATCTACATTTAATTTTCGATCTATGAGTTTGACTGTCCCTCTGGTATCTTTTGCCCCTCTTTTAATGCTAATTCAGTGAACTAGTATATGTTCCTAAATTTAAACGTGGATATTGATAGAGCTTGCTAAATAAAATTAGCAACACATTAAGAGAAATCTGCAATCACATCGTCTGTGTTTAACTGTGACTTTATGCAATTCAAATATTGTAAAAGTAGCTAATGAAAAAAATACACAAAAAGGACTACAGTCAATGACGATGCAAGGACACTAGAAAAATGACTTTTCCAGCAATTAACATGACAAAATCAAAGTCAGTAACCAAACTGATTTACAGTTATTTTTGAACACAATCATTTTTTGTTTATTCTACCTCAACGTATAATTACTATAAATACATAACCGAAACATAAGATAAAATTTCAAACTTCCACAAAATGCACATATTTAAAACTGAGTTTTACTGTGTGTTTGTTTATTCTATATTATCTAGAGAAACTAGTGGAGGGTTGAGTTCTCACACAACAAGTTTTACCCCAGTCACATTATTGCACCTATCCCAAGTCAGGAACCTCTAGCCTTTGTTTGTCTTGTGTGTGTGTGGTTTTTTTTTGTGATAATTTTGGTTCATTTGTATGTACTGGAGTTTAGTGTGGTGTCCATTTTGATGAACTAGTGTACAAAATAATTAAGGGGTCAGCTGAAGCCCACCTCCGTGTGCCGGATTTACTTGCTATGTTAAAGACCCATTAGTGGCCTTGTTTTCTCTTTGGCACATTCCCTGTTTCCATTCTCCATTTTTTCGTTTTTAAAAATCAAACTAAAATAACCAAGATTTTAAAATTTTCATTTTATATGCCCCTCACTTAGGAGCATTATGTTTTTCTGTCTGTGCGTCTGTTCGTTCGTCCGTCTGTCCTGCTTCAGATTAAAGTTTTTTGTTAAAGTTTTCATTGGTCAAGGTATTTTTTGATGAAGTTGAAGTTCAATCATATTGAAACTTAGTACAAATGTTCCCTATGATAAGACCTTTCTAATTGTAATGCCAAATTAGAGTTTAACCCAATTTCACAGTCCACTGAACATAGAAAATGATAGTACGGGTGGGGCATCCGTGTACTATGGATATATTCTTGTTTTGTAATTAGTGTGCAAAACAAAATATTTCACACAACAAACTGATTATTATTGATATCGATAACAAGAGGAATACATATGCGATAAACATAAGATAATATAGCCTGTCTATAAAGATCCTATGTTAAAAGTTTTAACCATGAATAATCGAGTTTTTTATTTCTATTTTTCACAATTTTTCTCTACAAATCACATTTTACACAAGAATTACAATTTTTTAAATACTTATAACTATAGGACTTCTTAAGATAAACATCATATAGTATTCTCTATTTTCTGTTAAGATCCCAATTTGAAAGTTTTAACCATCAATAACCGAGATATTTTCATTTCCAGTTTTCCGGGTTTTTGGTCTTAAAACATATATTCTACCAAAATTACCCAAATATTAATATTGATAACTACAGGACTTCACAAACAAAACATAAAATAGTATGATCTTTTTTATATATAGATCAAATTTCAAAAATATTGGCCATTAACAACGGAGATTTTCTACGTTTCCAGTTTTCAGCGTTTTTTCACTAAGAATCACTCATTTCACCTCAAAATTACTTCAATATGAATAATAATAACTAGAGGACTACATAATGCTCTATTAAGATAAGGTTTCCTGTCTTTATCAAGCTTTAGGTCTAAAAATGTAACCATAAATAACAATTTTTCTTCTTTTCCAGTTTTCAGCATTTTTTCTCTAAAAACCACATATTTCACCCCAAAATAATTATTCCGCAAATTATATCAATGTATAGTTTTAGTATGTTGTTAGTACAAGTCTATTTTATAATTTGCACTAAAAAAACCTTGTGTTGCAATTAGTTGCAGGTTGGGTGATTTTAGAGCTAAATTGACTAGGCTAAAACTGCTATTTATTTTTTAACCCGAACCAGGCATACACAAATGAATGCATTGTGGAAGGGTGACCTGTAGTTGTTAAAATCTTCGTGCTTCGGTAAGTTGGCTTATGGATAGTTGTATCATTTTCAAACACATGATACTCCTACATTAATTTTTTTGAATAATCAATTTGTTTCTGCATTACATATGCAATGGCAGTACCTTTCCAATTACTATTTATGAGTTGCGTCTACATATAAATTGTAACACTTTATAGTGATTGGAAAGGGTAGAGAAATTCATCAGATGAGAAAATGTAGAAGACACCCTAAAATTAAACAGCACCAGATCATTTGATATTGCAGCTTATAAATTGGAACTCAGATTTGGATAGTTCTACTCCAAGGTAAAAAAAATGTATATTGTACCCAACTTAGTGGCGAAATTACCAATTCAAATATTTATTGCCATATAAACTTTAAACATTAAGTTTGTGAAAAATTACCAATCAACGAACATCGCTTTAGATTCTGCCTGATGCCATGCTTGAACAGTAATTTAGATTAGGCTCTATACTCAATCTTAATTTGTATAAAATAATCAGATCATATGGCAATGAACGAGTAATAGCCCTATTCACCAACAAAAGAGAACAGGAATGAGTCATGCAAATCCAATATTTGCTATACCAATTAGAAATATAAACCATCATATAATTAAATAATGGTTTGAACGTTTTCGTTCCATCAAATCTTCCACGATCCTTTTCACGATCTTTGAAAAGCGGTACGCGATCTTTCACGATCATAAAAATCAATGTTTTGTAAATATTTCATTTTTTGCAGAATGTCTGATTATGCTAACACAAGATAACTTTAGGAACCATTTAAATCATGAAAATGGAATGACATGTTTCAGAAAAAAAGTTGGTTAGTAATTTGAATTATGAAAAAAATCTTGTTTGTTTCCATATTTAATATCATTTAAATGTCGAGGAGCAATCTGCCTTTTGTAGTTTTGTAAAAACGGTTTACTTTTAAACCTTGAATTTCTCAGATACTAATCATAATGTTGACCCATTTTGACAGACAGTTTTATTTTTTGGTAAATTTGTCCGTATAATTCATTAAATTAGATAAGTAATTGACCTTGCATATGTCTTCTCGATAAGATTTCCTTCCCGGTCCTATACCAGAGCTTTCACGATCCAATCGCAATACTTGACCACCGTTACGTATTCTTTTACGATCTTTTTTCTCGATATAACGAATGACAGACATATCTTATGTGGGTGTATCAAACGTGTCGCAACCTAGAATATATCATAGGAATTATCCTAAGTTAAGACACTAATTTAGGTGTCTAAGGATGGTCTTTTTAATATGGTCCTATCTTAAGGATACATTTGATGTTGTTTAATTTGAATCTCAAATCCCCCTATTAGCACTATTATTCGCAACATTGCAACGGAGAGTTCACTAAAAGGTAATGATTTATGCGTTTCCACTGTCAACGTCTATTTGTTCCACCTAAAAAAGTTTCCTTGGATATTTTGAAAGAAACAATGCCATATATAATATGTGTTCCTGTTGGAACAAATATACCATTGAACAATAACACAATGACGGGATGTATAAGTACAGAGCCACGTCAAACGGATACCACTAAAACAGACTAAACATTAAAAGTAATATTCATAAAGACAAATAACAGAAAACTATAACACGTTATTAAGATGATAAACAAAGTCAGTACCCAGAATCTTTACTTCAAGACCATCGTGTATTATTTGTGAAGTTGATACGGAATATTTATCAACAAGGTCTTGATACCTTCCGATGAACTTTTTTTTAGAAAAAGGACGAGACGTTCTTTGACACACCCCTGGGGTGTCGGTTATAAAACTTTACTCCGTACTCGGAGTAAAAATTTGTGCTCGAAACATCATATACAGTATTTTGATTGGTTGATTTCTGAGTCTGAGTACTATAATCGTGCTCGAAATTTTTATGACCGCAAGGCCTTGTTCATCAACTTTCTGCTCAAACACTGGTGATGTTTTAAAAAGTCTGAGTAGTTGCTGCATACCGAATAAGTTGGGAAATGTATATCCCATATGCAGGTGAAGTTGGTATATTGCTACTAAGGTTGGGGACATTGATAATTTCAAAATTAAAATCATCTCATTTGTCATAGCTTCTGGTACTGAGATGACTGTGTACATTGTGTATGTCAAATTCGAGGTATAAGTATAAAAATGAGGCGGAGGAAGCCGTGTCTGTTGTTTCTTTAATTTCTAGTTCTGGGGGATATATTAATGGAAGCCAATCATAAAATTTTGGATTGTTAATTGAAAGAACATCATCAATATATCTGAATGTGTAATTAAATGACCTGGCTTCTTTGATCTTCTTGTTTTTGACAAGTGTCTGAAGGAACTCCGATTAATATGAAAATAAGAAGAGGTCGGCAAGGAGAGGCGCACAATTCGTTCCCATAGGAATGCCGACAATTTGTTGAAAAAGTCTACCTCCAAATTCAACAAATATGTTGCCAATAAGAAGAAACTCCAGCATACTGATCACTTGTTTCTCTGTGTAGCATGTTTTACCTTTTTGTTCATTATTAACAAAATATGCCGTATGGTATCCCAAAGTAATGAATTTATAGCGTATGCTACCATTTTTATGTTGAAAAGCATTGTGATTATTTCTTTTTAACGATTTTTCAATTTCGCATGGGGAATGGTGGTATACAGGGTTGAAAATCAAAAGTTTTGATAGAACTAATTTCAGAAAAAGATCGAGATTTAAAATTATCCAGAAGTTCTTGTGTCCGATACGTAACTTATGTTAACAACGATTACACACATTTTCGTGGGAATTTTTCAAGCATGCGTTTCACGATTAACGTTGTAATGAAATTATTGAAGTAGGCCGGATACTCTACATTTAACGACAAGATTATTTTTATTTCTAATGAGTATGCTACCATCAAATAAATCAACGTGGATCATCGAGATTTGCAAGAAAAGGATGCTGTAATGTTTTTAAAAAGAAATCATTTTTTTTATTATGTTAAAAAAAGATGGGAAAAGAAAATCAGGTCTAACAACGGATGTTCTTAAACCCTGCTGACGGCCATTGGCGATTGCCAAATAAACGGATCACCAGATGTAACAAAATGGATACATCTCGTGATCCGTTTATTTGGCAATCGTCAATGGCAGTCAGCAGGCTTTAAGAACATCCGTTGTTCGACCTGCTAGTCAAATGCGTTTTGTTAAAATATACTTTTTCACTTTTTTGGTCTTTTGGAAAATGTTGTTTTGTGCTGTATTTATACCCTTGTACAAATAAATAATATATATCAGAAATCGGGGATTTATAATAATAAAGGGCAGGGACTATATGAGCTCCAGATAGGGTCCTGTCCTAAAGACCCGATTCTTTTGGTGGGGTAGCTCTTCAACTTTTTCGGTTCTTGTACATCATCGGCTTTCAGAAATTCGGCTTTGGGAGTTCCTGATGTAGGTAAATCCAAAAAACGCTCTTAGGCATTAAATTTATAATGTGTCGTTTTAATTTTTTTCTTCTATCTATTGACGTAAGATCCTCTAATAGTCTACCATCAGAGGTATCGAACCAGTGCTGTAAAAGATGAAAACAACACGTTCCAGGAAAATTAGTGAACGCGTTTTTGAGTAATTGTCCGAAGTGTTGACGACGGACGGACGGAAAGACGAACAATGGTTACCAAAATACGTCTTGTTAAGCGTATAAAACAAAACAAAATCCAACAAAATCAGAGGTGTGATCTCAGGTGCTCCGGAAGAGTAAGCAGGATTTTTTCAATATTATTTGTAAAATTTAAAATACTCCAAAAAGAAACAGTCAGACGCAATTTAAGTTATTTATTAAATAAAGAAAAAAAATAAAAACCAAAACGTCAGTCAAGAAGACAAAAAAAAAACAAAAAAAAAAACCACTGAGACAAAGCAGAGGAAAACAAAAAAGAACTAAATAGAGACCTGATTAAACTTGCAAGACATGGTGATAACATCTTATATGGTGTATATGATGTCGTTAATGTTTTATACGACTCCTACAGATACGATCAGAAACATGTACTAGCGTTTTACTTTTTTGGCAAATATCAAAATATATATTTTCCCCAAAAAATCACACAATATTATCTGTCAGAGCCAAAAAGACGATGACATCCCGTTAGTCCGACAACCATTATTCCAACATCCCCTTACTTCGACATCCAATTATTCAACAGCCCATTAATCCGACATCTCTTTATTCCGACAACCTACTACTCCGACATCCAATTATTCCGACATCTCATTATTCTGACATTGCAATTGTCATAAGCTTATGGGTAAATTTTCTCCAAAAAGACCCAACTACTCTCATGTGGGATATTTGTCACAGTGCCTTGGAGTTGATACACATGCTTATTGCAACTGCACGGTCCTTATCCTACGGTCCCCCATTTCGTTTTACGGGTCGGGTCTGGGTATTTTATTTGTCTTTAAATTTCGGCGTTTGTGTGTCCAATGTCATGTGGTGCTGATCTAGTCCCCGGATTTGTTTATGTGTCTTGATTTACCTTCTAGATCATCAGTTTCCCCCTTTCGTATTTTCACCGCTATTAACTACATAAGTAAATATACCAGAGTTGGATTACCCTACCCGCCCTCTTTGGTCGTAACACTTTTAACCACTTGTATCACTCAACTAAGCTTTTTTTTAAATTTTGTCGCGGAAAAAAACAAATGAAGCGTCAGTTAAAAATGAGGAAAATCACCAGACAAATACAAACCCATGGCCCATAAAAAATTAGACATATAGGACGAACTATGTAAGTACTCCGAACAGATTAGCAACTCTAGCTGCTATCAAGACACCTAAATTGCGGTTTGATGATTGTCATGTTCGGAAATACGAATCCACGAAATAAGGAAACAGTACGCGGCACCTACAATAACGGTCGATCAGACATAAGGATTACACTCAATATATATGTAGGGGTACCAATTTTACATCCTGAGCTTATTTTGAAATCTAGAAAAAAACATGCCACTTTAATAATGCAGTTTGGGGGCGCAGGACGGGGTGAATAATAACAAAACTATTTACGAAAAACAAATATAACAAGCATGAACCAACGACAACCACTGAACTACAGGCTCCTGACTTGGGACAGGCACATAAATAATGTGGCGGGATTAAACATCTTTGAAGGCGCCAACCCTCCACAAACCTGGATCAGTGGTGTAAAAGTACATAAGAGCAAACTATAAAAAAGCAGTTCAAAAGAATTTAACTCATCCGATCGAAACAAAATAGAAAGCATCTAACACAAACACAGACCGGACGTGGCAAGGTATTAATACATCCCTCACAGCAATAAAAACACAAATAAGACAAATTTAAAAGCACTCGCAGTTACTGACAGCTAGTTCAAAGCCAATAACAAATATTAAAAAACCGTGTATGTAAGACGCTGTGTGCCTTTCTTGTCCCATGCGTGTCTTTGTCAAATGATTTCCCTTCTCCTGGACTTACACTTTGAGTGTCTACCATTCATTAGTTTAGTCAAGACAATTGTTGAGACAAACTGACTGTGCATATAAACACTACTGTATCGATTTTTTTTCAATATTGGAGTAAACTGGCGGCAAGGTCTTTAAAAAGATATTGAAGTTTAAGGTCAATTTCAAAATGCGATTATTGAAGTAAAAAAATACTTCTATAATAAACAATGTCTTGTAAAAAGAAAAGTGTTTGTTAATGTATCATAATACAGGGGCCCAGTAGAATACCACCTTAAGGTCGCGTAAAAAATGCATCAGTTCGCCTCACTTTTAAGCAAATATAAAAAACAAAATAATAATGTAGGTTGTTATAAATGAAACGCAGATTCGCTCACTTAATCCCTTAAGTGGCGGGTCTGATTTCGCTATGTTGGGGCCACACAATATCCAATATACAGAATAAATTCTGTATTTTAAAAAGCAAACCTGCAGAAGCAAATTGTTGTTATTGCTTCGCCGGGATTCGAACTCATGCTATTGTGATATCGAGACAACGCCGCCTGCAATATGTCCATCGCTCTAGACAACTCGGCCACCTACACTGAACTAAATAATTAAGCTTTCGGTGGCCTAGTGTTACCTTCTCGTCAGTAGAATCTAGAGTTGTAACACAGTACATGATATATGGAATTGATTGCAGATTAGCTAAATATCGTAAGATACAGTCACAGTAATAATTATTTTGATAAGTACGTCTAAACACGTGATACACGGCTGAAACACATATTATATTCTTATTTATTCTAATTATCAGCACAGCTCTGTATTTGCGTATAAATGTTACGTCATAATTCCGTATACACGGAATTTGAAGTCTATCCATACGGAAACAGTTCTGAATATCCGTCTTTTGAACTCTGTAAATACATAAACGATTTCTGTATATACAAAAAGGCGCGAACATACATAATTGAATAATATACCCCTATACACAAATAGTAATTTTATTGCTGTTCTTCACCTCAAAGTCACAGTGAGGCCTTCAACACGGAGTAAAAAAAACAAAAAAAAACCTCCCACCTCACTGCTCACTAAATAAGACGGCCCTTAGTACCGGCTTCAGCGGAATTCTTTGCAAAACTAGTTTGGATAGACTTTGTAAGATGTAACACCACATAATCGGGTCTGGACAGAAAATAACATACTGGAAAGTAGTTCATATTTAAAACAAAATAGTTCCTACGCATACAGGTAAAACTGTCGGAGTAATGGGTTGTCGGATAACTTGATTTGGTTGTCGGACTAATGGGTTGTCAACCCATTGCTGCTGTGCATGTGTCATGAGGAGAACCACTATTGGGATATTCTCAGATTTTTAGCTATATCTGAATGACCTCCCTTTGATGACCTCTGCATTGTTGTGATATAAAGACGGTCCCTCGCTGCTGTGCACTTGTCATGAGGAGAACTACTACAACATGAGCTAGAAACTATATTTCCTGTTAATAAATTTTATATCATATTCTTTTAAATTTTTTATAAAACCGACCTCTTTACACATAATGCTTCATACTGTAATAATATCCTACATTGCTCATATAATCACTTTATTACTTTGTGTTTTATGTATAATTGTGTATTTCACTAAAAAAACTTTTTTTTATAATAATCATAGTATTATGATGTTTAATGTCTAATGGTTGTCGGATTAATGAGCTGTCGGAATGGGTTGTTGGAATAATGGCGTGTAACCAAAAAGACAAAGGACAGGAAAACAGTCTATTGTTTGGCTAAGATCAATGACACAGATCCGATTACGATCATTTCGACATTGTATACCAAATGATCTATACTCGTTTAATGTCAATTATCAAAAATAAATCGTATGTGCAGGAAAATCACAATTTCATTATTTTTCTGTTAATCATTTATTTCTTAAATCATTTTTTTTCCTTATTCTTTATTTTTTACAGAATATTCTTTATATTTTAGCACCACATTTTTCTCAATTTCTTATATTTGAGCACCTCATTTTTCTCTATTCTTTACTTTTTGGGTAATTATTCTCTATTCTGTAAAACCCATTGATGTACGTGCTCGGCATCGTAGGATAAAACAGTCCTCAGCTCACTCTAAATCATGTCTTCGGACCGATCACAGAACAAATTTGCCCCCCCCCCCCCCAAAGGGTGACATGCCCTTTTTTCCTGACGCCATGCCCTTTTTTCCTGACGCCATGCCCTTTTTTCGGACGCCATGCCCTTTTTCTTCTGAAAAATTTGACGCCATTTGCCCTTAAGCGTAATAAGGGTCGAGATCGGATCGCGGTATTGGGGGGTTTCGCTGATCGAAAGGCGACAAGCATCGTCTAAAGTAAGTTGCATGTTATTTCATGAAGACAGTATTTATCACTTCCGCGATACTCGGGATCGTACGTCAAATCATTCTTAATTTCGGCATAATAAATAGGTTACTTCGTAAGAACGTGGTGAAAGTTGCATGAAGTAAATTTGTTATTCATTTATTGCATTAAAAACGTCATATTCCTTTCCAAATTGTGTGCCTAACATCTTTTTTTTTGTTGTAAATTTCCTCGTCCGCCATTGAAATATTTATCGGAGTCGGGAAACGGACCAGCTATGAACGAAATCCGGATCTTTACGATATGACTACGGACGCATGAATGGCACAGCTGACGGAAGAATATTGATCCCGAAAGGAAAAATTACGCATTCTACACGCATTAACATATTTTTGTTTAGATCAACTTGATTAATGTATATATTTCCATGTACATGCATTGTTTCAATTTATTTATTGAAGTTGCTCAACTCTGTGACTATTATACTTATATCATTATACAATGTATCAGCTTAACTTTGTTAAATTTATATATCTTTTAATGAGAAACACTGAATATGTGTAACTTACTAGTTTATTTATGTGCCCTATTTGGTATAGTCGACGCGCAAAGTGCCCTTTTGGTAAACAAAATACCATGCCTTTATTCAGTTCTGAGATAAAACACTACTGGGGAATAGAAATATGGTCATTTGGTATTCTTCCGACCGGCAGTAAAACGCTTGCCAAAGTGGGGCGTCCGTTTGGCTGTGCGGGATGTATCAAGTTTGCAGCCACGTCCGATCAGAATGGGGACGTTAAATCCGATGCCTCGTGTAAAGAGATTGCCATGCTCTTTGCGCGTTAAGAACCCTTGCACTGTGACAACTCTTTGGTAGGTGGCCTGTTACAAGGCAAAATTTCTGTCCCTATCCAATATACCCTCATTTTCTAGTGGCAGTCCAAATTTCCCCGACCATCATCCCGGATGGCCTCTATTGCAGGACCTACCTATTTTATTTATTGTTAACTTGTTCTCGTCCTGAATATGCATAAAATATTTGCCACTGGACGTTAAGCAACCAACAATCAATCAATCAATCAATCAGAAAAAAATTGATTAATAGGCACACGAGGGTGTAGACAAGGGTTTACAGAAAAGAGAACAATGGACAAAGAAATATAATAGATAAAAAATAGACCAAACAAATAGAGAATAGACAATAATTAGAAGCTAAAATATAAAGAATAGAGGATGATAGATAAAAAGTATAAAGACTAGAGAAAAACGGCCTAAAATTATAGAATACAGAAATGTAACAATGATTTTTTTAGTGGCGGTGGTTGATTATTTATTCTGTTTAAAAAATGTAAACTAAAAACTTTAAACCGTGAACGTGATTTGATGAAAATATTGAAATGTTCGGTTTACCAATGGTAAATTTCAGAACTATGCACTTTTTACACAGATTACATTCGGATTTTAACTATTCACAATTTTAAAATGGACAATGAAATATAGGAAGCATGGGATGTCTGTATATGTATAATACACTCGTTCTATCGAAGAAATGTATCTGGTTCTAGGTGCCATTTATAAGCAAATGCACCGGTTATCCTGTCTTATATACCATAGATCCTTATATACTTACATTTTTAGGATTATGGTAAGATTTATTTTGCGACTTAATATCATGCTGGGCATTTTTGGAACAAGTTATGAGGATGTGGATGGGGGTTTACAGAAAAGAGAATAACGAGTTGCTAAATTATACTGAATAGAGAATAAAGGCCGTATGGTTGCCTATGATTGCTTACGTCCAATTCATTTGAAATCGCGTGGATAGTTGTCCCTTTGTCACTCCTTATTAAAAAAGAAAGAATAAAGAATAGAGAAAAATGGCATAGAAAAGTAAAGAATACAGAATTGAAGGACTCTCCACCACCCTCATGCAGCCATTGCGTAAACTAACGTATTGAAACTGCATTTTTTTTTCACGAGGTACGTGTGTGGCACTGTTTCGAGAAATTACAACTAAAGTAGTTGTTAGTTTCTGTGTCTCTTGTAGAGAGTTGTTTCATTGGTATGGTAGCCAGTTAAGGCCATTTCGCGTTTTCGTGATTTCGCTTTCCATATTCTAAAGAGCGAAAACGCAAAGTCAAACATGCAAAAACGCTCAAACGCAAAGTCGAAAACACGAAAACGCGAAAACGCAAAAACGTAAAAATCGCTAGATGAAACCATTTGCGTTTTCGACTTTGTGTTTTTGCGCGTTTTCGTGTTTTCAAATTTCTGTTTTCGAGTTTTCGACTTCGCGTTTTCGCATTTTCGACTTTGCATTTTCGCATTTTCGACTTCGCGTTTACGAAAAACAAATAAGACTGACATGAACCAAAGACAACCATTGAACTACAGACTCCTGACTTGGGACAGGCACATAGAGTATATGATGGGTTAAACATGTTGGTGAGAGCTCAACCCTCCCCTAACCTGGGACAGTTTTGTAACAGCACAACATAAGAACAATCTAGAAAAATCAGTTGAAAAAAGAATTAACTCAACAGATCGATACAATGCAGAAAAGCATCAATCAAAAACACAGACCAGACGCGGGAGGGTATTTATCCATCCCTCATCCCTAACAACAACAAAAAAGACACTCAGATCTGATAGTATTCACAGTTTCTAACATCAAGTTCAAAGCCAATAACAACTAATAAAAAGCTCATGTATCTAAGACTTAAATATCAATTAGGTCACATCCAAATTCCAATGGATTTAGTGTAAAGACGTCATTAACATGACCTTATGCAATGCCAGAATATAGGTATCGACAGATTGTAGTACCGTGAAAGTACATATGTCGCAGTACGAAAGCCTACGGAAGCCGGTTCTGTCAAGGTGGAGTTTTAATTTTAATTCGTTATAACGACTAAGCTTATCTAACTCGTTATGATAGCCTAACAACTCGTTGTAACGACTTAGCTAACTCGTTTTAACAACACCGTTAACTCGTTTAAACAACTAAGATAACTCGTTTAAACGACTTAGCTTACTCGATTAAACAACTTAACTAACTCGTTAAAACGACTTAGCTAACTCGCTATAAAGACTTGTGTTAATATGTCTTTTGATTGAGTTAACTAAAGCCATTTAAATTGATATTTTATAGTGTGTCTTTCTATGTTGTGATGTTACACTATTGTTTCAGATAAGGGTGAAGGTTTGGTACCATTAAAACGTTAAAACCCGCTGCAATTGTTTGCACCTGTCCTAAGCCAGGAATCTCATGTTCAGTAGTTTGTTGATGTGGTTCATAAGTGTTTCTTGTTTCTCGTTTTTTGTGTAGATTATATCGTTTGTTTTTCACGTTTGAATGGTTTTACACTAGTAATTGAAGACCGTACTTTGACCTATAATGGTTTACTTTTATAAATTGTGACTTGGATGGAGAGTTGTCTCATTGGCACTCATACCACATCTTCTTATATCTATTAGCTACTTTCCTGGACTTAACTATAACCCCTAATGTATTGGTCTTGATTTATTTCGATTGTCTTCTTATTTATAAATTTTTAAATATCGACTATAATTGCACATTAATTAGAAATAGAGATTGAAATGATGAAGACATAGTCTTTCAATCAGTTTAATTGAAGTCTGGAGCTGGCATGTTAGTAACTGCTAGTAGTCCTTTATTAATTTATGTATTATTGTCATTTTGCTCAGTTTCTTTTGTTACCTATTATGACATCGGACTCGGATTTTTTTTAAATGAGTTTAACTGTATGTATTGCTGTGTGTTTGTTTTTTCTTCATTGGCTAGAGGTATAGGGGGAGGGTTGAAATCTCACAAAACATGTTTAACCCCGCCGCATTTTTGCGCCTGTTCCAAGTCAGGAGTCTCCGGCCTTTGTTAGTCTTGTATGATTTTGAATTTTAGTTTATTTGTATGTTTTGAATTTAATATGGCCTCCATTATCACTTAACTAGTACACACTTTTGTTTAAGGGCCATCTGAAGCACGCCTTCGGGTGCGGGATTTACTCGTTTTGTTGAAGACCCATTGGTGGACTTCGGTTGATTTTGCACTTTGGTCGGGTTGTTGTCTCTTTGACACATTCCCCATTTCCATTTTCAATTTTATTGAAAGATGTAAAACTGCAAAAAAAAAGAAATTGAAGATGGTATATATTTTTTACTTAAATGTCTTTAATACATCGAAGATTACAAGCCTTTTCTAATTAATGTAGAACTAAATAAGGGTGTAAAATTAAAAGACATTCACTGACAAATCTAAATTTTTAAATTTGTCTTGATGTATTATTCAAAGGAATAGGTAAATCACAGAAGTCCATTTTTGGTTTTCATTACACGGAAATATTTGTGGATCTATACAAGTGTGTTTTTGTTGAACAATCTACTGAGCTTCAGAGTTATTACCTCTTTTAACACAATGGTCGTGATTACGAAATGTGCTAAGTTTTGAAGTTCAATTTCGATTAGCGGAAGTGGAATTTATATTATAAACGCGATTTTTTAAGCAGGTGAATATTCGAAGTGTCATGCACAGAGAGTTTTTTAGTTATTTTACCGTTTTTTTTAATCATTATTATCATAGTTTAAAAGAAGATAAATAAAAGAGGCCGAAAGACAAAGCCTTTGAATTTGGATCATAATAACGGGATGAGTACTAGGTAGTGCAGTCAAAGAATTCTAAAATAAATTTACCACAGTTATTTCTTAGAGCAATTCTTTTTTTGGACAATAAATTCAAATAGACAAAAAAATCGCTCCTGCTCTATCTATATGTTCGTTGTATTTTAGCACCCCAGTTTTTTTTTTCTATTCTGTATATATGTTAGTACCCTATTATTTATTCTCTATTCTTTAAATTTTAGCATCACATTATTCTCTATTTTTACTCTTTTTTCTGTTTAATTATTTTTAGTCCATTCTGTAGTCTTTTTCCATTATTCTCTCTCAACACCCTACCCAAACCTTCATTCATGTATATGACAGGCATCACGATTTGTCTAGTTATATAAAAAGTTTCAGAACAAAATTTACATTTTAGTCTTTTTGTTTTAGTTTACATATTATTCTCTATTTTTATCCTATTATTTTTTATTCCTTTTTATTTGTGTCTATTCTGTGGTCTTTGTTTGTCTATTATTTTCTATTGTATAAACTCCACCCAAAACTTCATTATGCATATGACACGGCAGGCATCATTATTTGTATAGTTATATAAAAATATATTTAGAACAAAATTTATATTTTAGTCTTTTTTAGCTTATAGTTTACATGATATTTAAACTACCAAGCCAATGAAAAATATTTATATTTTCTAAACATTAATTCATATAAATCCTGACAAAAACAATTTGAATAATTTTAAAATGAGAAGAAAATAGATGTATATTAAATCTTTTTGTGAAAAACTACATTTGTGGATATATTTGTAATTTCAAAATGGTTGTGGGAGCACACATCTCGTTTAGTTATTCTCTGAAAACTTAAGATACTGTGCAAAGGGAGGCAAATCAAATTTTACCAAAAAGGTGCCGTATCGCCAGCTGATGGTGCAAAATCAGCAGGTGCCGTATCAGCAGGTGAGTGATTTAGACCTTACTGCTAATTCTCTTGTTGAAGATAGCATTAATGATGTTTTTTTCTGTTGTTCCAAGCTTGTTTTGGAGTACGACAGCAAACTGTTAACATGTTTACGTCCTGTTTTTTGTACAAATTCTGTGTCTTGCACTCCATTGTCTTTTTGTTTTTAGATTGAACCCTTCCTTGCACTATGACCAGTGAGTCTTTTATCGTTATTGGGTAGTGCTTCCATGGCCATATCTTTTATTATTTTAGCAATTGATTTAGTTCCAAGTCTTAGATTTTTGTATCAAAGAATTTTTGATTCATAGTTAGGCCACTTTTTTTTATTAGTTGGTTTATGGGATTCTTCTAAAAAAAGGAAGGGTAGGAGGTCGAAATTTTTTAAAAAAATAATGAAAAAGGATAGGGTAGGAGGTCGAAAAAAAAAAAAAAAAAAAAAAAATTGGAATTAAGGTAGCACAATACAAAAGCAACTAAATTTTATCAATATTTCATTTTCAGCTGTTTTTGTTACTTCTTAATATTCCAAAACCACTGAGAAGAAAAATTCATTTACATATCTTGCACTGTTAATGAGTTTTGATGATAATTAGTTTTATAAACAAATGCACGTGTCTGACTGATACAAGATAAGAACAAGTGGGCAGTACTTTGTGGTTAATCAATAAAATCAGTTGATAGCTTTATGACCACTGACCAGCAATACAAATAAAAGTTATGAAAAAGAGGTGGATTAGGGATTACCAGGAAAAATGAAGATAATGAATTCCAAATAAAAATACATTTCATTAATGGAGCTGCCAGGAGAAAAAAAACAAAGTAACAATTTGGAGATATAGAGGGAATCAAAATATAAATGTACAGAAATTAAACAAATGTAATTGTATAAAAATTAATGTACTGGAATTTCTTGGGGGAGAATGTTTAGATATGAATTCTTTTTAAAAGAAAATACAAATTAAATATTTCATATTCAAACTGCAAAATTGAACAAAATCTACTTTGTGTAAAACACCATATTGTCCTTGTATACAATTACAATTCTAAAAATGCCCCATAAGGATCCCCTAAACTGACCAACTGATCATTTTGTGTACACATGCATAACTTACTTTTTGTAACAATCAAAAAACAAAATATATTATGTTATGTACTAAATGAATAAATTCCATATTGAAAAAATTAAATGCAAATGTGTAATTAAACTTCTGAGATCATTAGTAGTAAAGGTTTATCATGGTGGGCGTAGTTTTGACCATATCAGTAGCAACTGACTTACAGCAAGGTCAATAATGATATAATATCTCCCGCCAGATCTGGTTTTTGATGCATAGGGTGTGCATTTTCTCTATATATTTAGAATTGCTGAAATCGAAAGCTTTCTTACTGGTCAAAACCTAATTGATTTATGATTGAAGGCCAATCCTGAAATATCCCAATGGTACATGTGTGAATTATATTGAAGTTAATGGGGTACAAGTAGGAAAATCCTTATTTATTCAATTGTGACACATTAATTTTTGTCATGAAAATGTAGTTTTAAATGAATTTAGCTCCTAGATGGGTGCCCCTATATGCCTGATTTTCACACATGTTGTTCCTTGACCAGTTATCTTCAAAAGGGTGTCTCAGATTTCCAAAAACATCAATAGAACAAATTTTATACCCAATTAAATTTAGTGATCTCTTATGAATTTAGGTTGCAAACTTCATTGAAGGTTTATGAGAGAATGAAATACAGTAGGAAAAATCTGAGACACCCTTTTGGAGGTCAAACTGTGTTATACAAGAATCTATAAAAATATTTTCGGATGTTATGAATAACAAAGAAGCTAATTTCATTCAAATGTGGACATCTCAATATAGCAACTAATTACACAATTAATTATGTAATAATTATGTCAAATTGACGTTTTCACCATTTGAAAGATTAATCTTTCTTCTTTCTTTTGGTACCTCATTTATAAAATTTAAAGCTGGATGAAAAAAATTACATCAGTTTAAAGTTGTCTGATTGGGGGTGAAAAAATCTTTGTATTGTGCTACCTTAATACTGTACGTTTTTTTTACCAAAAATTGAGAAACAAACAATGACATTACTCTATAGTATAATACTAACCATGTATGCAGATCGTTTCATGAACTGGTATTAACTCTTGCTGTTTTAAGGATTATGTACCCTTGTGTTGATTCAATGGTAAACATATGGAATTTTGTAGAAAATCTACAGCCTTTCCATTTGTACTCTCATATTTGGCAATTTGATGCTTGATAGATAGAGGATTATTGCATGTAATGCTAGCAATGATTTCCTTAAAACAAGTTTATAAATTTAGGTATTGGTTAAAACAAATACAATGTATAAATATGGACCAATTCAAGTACACCTTCCAGGGTGAGCTCGACTTTAGTGACTCAGCACGAGGTGTTATGGAATTTAAAGGTTGTTTAGGACTTTTTGTAAAAAATAAACGCTAGCACATCATAGAAAAATAAGTGAGTAATCTATGTTTAAAATTTTATCACAAAAATCTCTGTATTAAAGTCTGTGGATTTTCTACAAAAATCTTGGTTTTATTTTTACCAAATTCTCTTTTTCTACCAAATACAATTAAACTATAAATAATAATGCTTTGCACGAAGTTTCCCCTTGGTATATGTACAAAATGAACCATCTCTATTATTCATTATCTTTGTTGTTTTGATACTATTGCAGTTTAAAATTTTCATAATTCACAGGCCACAAAAGGAGTCAAATACCTTAATTAATGAGGGGCCTGATGGGGGGGGGGGGTCTCATCACGATTCACGAGTTGATTTTTTTGTCAATCACGATTCACAGAAAATAAATTTCCATGATCGAGGATCACGAAAATATAAAAATAAAATAAATCTGTAGAAAAACGGATCACGATAGCGAAAATGCGCCGATCACGAAGAACGAAAATAACCCATCAGGCCCCTCTTTAATGTGTTACAAGGAGTCCAATGTCAATGTAGATTGATGAAAGCAGATACATATATATGTCTCTGATGAAAGGGAAGTGTGTTTTCCAATTGCATTTCTTTTTGTTCTGTGTATTTATTTATCAAATTTAAATCAGGGAGTGACAAAATTGTGAATGAGCCTTCCTAAGTTATTGACCCCCCCCCCCCCCCCCCCCCAAGAAATGTGCAAAATTTTCAAAGTCCAGATCTAAACAAAATTTGGGAAGCATGGCCACTAGAGATTAACATTTTATATGTTTATAAATGCTATATGAGACTAATAAAGATTGGGCAAAAGAGAGAGAGTATGTACTAAGAAGGAGGACAGTTCTCCTTATCCTAAAAGAACATCTTCTTAGCACGAAAAGATAGTGTAAAAAGTTACGAACTATAATAAATATATTAAAAAAAATAATTATATTTAATAATAGACATTTGTAAATATCGTAATATCATCTTCCCTTGACACCTCATGAACACTGACGTGCAGAAATTTGTACCCGAAATTGGCTAGTACTTCACATGGTGTGTCCAAAGGGACATCGCTGGCATCGTCAGTCAATTTGTCTTTCTTGGAAGCTTTCACGGTGTCAACAACAAAAACGCTCCCCTTTCGACGGGTTTCTGATCAACACTTGAAAAAAAATTGTTAATTGACCCGCCGTCAACCTCCATTTTCAACTGGTTCCTTTTCACCGCATTAGATCATGAAGAAACGTCCAATTCACTTCGAGGGTTTTCCGACTTGAGAAAGAAAGGCTGATCTTTTTTATTATGTTTTTATTTTTATTTGTACTACTTCAAACAGAAAAGGGTCGGTGGAATTAAAAAAAATCTTCAAAATCGTTTTTTTTTATATCAAAATCGGGAAAAACAGGGTCGGCGGATCCGTAAACCAACAAATAAAAAAAAAGAGGCCTTATCATCTTGAAACGTTGAAGCCTGAATATAAAAAGGGGAATCATCTTTTTTCATGGTTTCTGGTCCTTTTTGTTGAAAAAGTTTAAATTATATTGAAACACAGGACATCTGGTGCGGTCAATTTTGTTTTTCTTCTGCGATTGGTCCTGATTTTCTTAGATTTGTTATATTTTCACCCTGTCTTGTTTTTGATTGCTTTTCACGACAATACTGTAGGTATTCGTCTCCATTTGTGTCAACTTTTAGTGATATATCACCCCAACATAAATTGTAATGTTCAGTAACTCCTCTTAAACCAAAATGGTAATTGTTATTAATATATACTATGTTTATAAGAAAACGAGGGCTATTTGACCCCATAACTTTTTATATGACAGCAAAAAATTTTGCAGTCGTATATTGGTATGACGATGGTGTCGTCGTCGTCCTAAGACACATTGGTTTTCGCACTCTAACTTTAGTTTAAGTGAATGGATCTCTATGAAATTTTACCATAAGGTTCAATACCACAAAAGGAAGGTGGGGATTGATTTTGGGGGTTATGGTACCAACAGTTAAGGAATTAGGGGCCAAAAAGGGGCCAAAAATAAGCATTTTTGTAACTTCCAGACATAACTTGTGTGTTAGTGTATGGATCTCTCTGACATTGTACCACAAGGTTCCATATCACAAAGGGAATGCTGGGATTGATTTTGGGGGTAATTGCCTCCAAATTTTAGGAATTAGGGGCAAAAAAGGGGCAAAAAACAAGCATTTTTCTAGTTTCCGGATAATAACTTGTGTGTAAGTGTATGGATCTTTATGAAATTGTACTACAAGGTTCCATGTCACATAGGGAAAGCTGGGTTTGAGTTTGGGGGTAATTGCCCGAAATGTTTAGGAATTTGAGGCCAAAAAGGGGCCAAAAAACAAGCATTTTTCTAGTTTCCAGACAATAACTTGTGTTCAAGTGTATGGATCTCTCTGAAATTGTACTGCAAGGTACCATACCACAAAGGGAAGGCTGGGATTGAGTTTGGGGGTGATGAATCATAAGGGGGTTCAAAAAATTCGGGGGAGGATTTTTTTCCCCTTTTTTTTCTTTAAAATTTTCCATTTTAAATTGGTTATTTCTGATTTATATATAAAAGCAAATAATAATGATATGGTTTGAATAAGTAATTTAAAAAAATTTAAGTTCTTAGACCACATTCATTCTGTGTCAGAAACCTATACTGTGTCAAATATTTAATCACAATCCAAATTCAGTGCTGTATCAAGCTTGAATGTTGTGTCCATACTTGCTCAAACTGTTCAGGGTTCGACCTCTGCGGTTGTATCAAGCTGCAGTCGTATCAAGCTGCGCCCAGCCTCATATAAAATTTGTTGAGATCGTCATCTGTCAAAGGGTCTGCAGCATTGGGTTTATTACCAAGACCAAGTGATTTTAAGTTTTTAAATTTTGCGCTCGGAGTCTGACGACTTTTGTGGAACTCATCATCAGTTATAATATTGCATTCATACTCATTATCCTTTAAATGTCGGCTAATGCTCTGCTGTATTGACTTAAGAGATGATGGTTCATATTCAATAGTACCATTTGTTTGTTTTTCCTTCGTGGCGCTTAAAGAAATAAAAAACTAAGATATCTGTCCAACTGTTGTGGTATTTGTTCAATGTTTCTTTTTTTCCTCATGTTTTGATTTAAGAACAATTGGAAAATTTTCAAATCAGACTTTGTTTTCATGGAAGTATTTTTATTAAGTTGCTCTTGAAGGAAGGAGTCTATATCAGCATCTGTTACATCTCTGAAACGGTCACTTTCTGATGCTTTTGCTAAGGATGTTGTGCCAAAAGATGCAGTTTGATCACTGTCAGTTTTAGTGTTCTTGTCTTCTTTTGCATTTTCCTTTTGTTTTGCATTTGTGGCACTTTGTTTTTGAATTTTGTTATGAACATTTACAGGGAGATATTTATATCTAGCGCTTGAATTTGGATTTGAGAAGTCCCAGTAACTGCATGAAGGGCTGTCCATTTCACTTAATAATTTATTTGTGTCTGAATTGTCTCCCGATTCCCATGATTCACTCTCAGTATCAGTGGCCATTTTGTGTGTTTGTTTTGTTTTATTTTGTTTCAGCAGACGAAATAAGTGCTTTAGACTTGTCTGGAAAAGGGTGTTTGAGCTCTGATTAGAACTTTTCATAATTAATTTAATGTAAAATGTTTTAGCTTTACTGTTATTAAACACAAGTGCATTTAAACAATTTAGATTTAATTTGTTATTGGTTTTACTGTGAATAATTGGTTTATACTGTAAATATAGTTTTAATCGTTAAATTTTCCACCCCCGCTTTGTTGACATTTGTTTCGGTAGACTGATCTCAATGTAGGTCATATCAGGAGTTCATGTAAGGTCACAGAGTTCAATTTAAAAAAAAAAGTAGTCCCGGCAGACCTTATTAAGAATCCGGTGGGACACGTTTTTACTATTGCTTATTCAAGCGTAAAAGGTAAATTTTGCAAATAAAAAAATTGCAAAATGAAAAAATTGGTATGCAAGTGTAATTTATTTGGTCAAGTCATCTTTGTAAGTGACATGATATCATTACAATGATGGAATAAATGTTGGGAGAATTTGTTGATATTTCCTCCTCAAGTTGATAATGTCTCCTCAGAGCACGCGCTATCGTGATACGAGTTTTACGGATACTTGGAGGAAACAGATATAGCTGTAGGGAAGGATGATAAATGTACATACAGAGACTGTTTGAATTTAAGGTGTAAGTACATATACATGTATGATATAATTATTAGAAATGACGTATCAGCTTATCAGTGAATGTACAAACATTTATAAGAATTCTATATTTCAGTTAAGAAAAACAATTTTTTGTCATTTGAGTATATAAGCAAGGCAAATGGACTTGTTTGTCAATAGTACATTACTCATCTAACATACTTCTAGAAAATATAATTTTATTGGACTGTTTTCCTCTGTTGTATACACAATTGAATGAATCAGCAGTAACAATAAGACAATTTTATCTTCAGAGGTGGATTTAGAAAGGGGGCAGCGGGCCTCTAACCATTTTGTGGGAAAAATTTGGTTGATTATATAGAGAATCACTGAAACATGACTGGATCCCCTCTGATCTTTATATAATTACATGCCAATTTTGTTTATTCTTTATTTATATTATCAAAATATCTATATGACTCCTCTCTTTTTCAGGTAAAAATGAGCTTCATGTACCAGAAAAGATGTTGAAAATTTTAAAACTGTTTTAACAAGAGCATCATAAAATATAAAAAAAGAACAATACCAGGTCTGGACCTTTGTGGCTGCATGCAATTAATTCTAAAATACCAGGAAACAAGGTGTAGCTGCACAGCAGACATGGCAGATCTTAAAATTGCTGATGGGCATCAACTCAACATTTTCAAGCTGCATAAAAAAGGAAAAGCATTTCTTTTCATAGAATCCAAGAATTTTTTAACCAAGTCAAGTGGTTATTAGACCTGTTATCATGAAAATACTAACATATATATTAGTATTTACACAATCTAATTAAAATTAAATCTCCGCACTTGCTCCTCGTTGTTTATATGTCGCGCGTGGGAGCCCACGCGCGACATATAAACAACGAGGAGCAAGTGCGGAGATTTAATTTTAATTAGATTGGTATTTACAGTCATATATAATATCCCAAATACATGAAATATAAGAACTATTTGGTATGTGTGACTATCTTTCTTCCCATGTCATGTTACATGTATGCTCAGAATATTTTAATGTCACAAGGATATGAAATGGATAAATGATATATTGTCAACCATTTAAATAAAACAGACAGGCTCAAAAATAAATTAACTGTCTATGTGAAAGTTCAAGTTGACTAAAATTGTCTAGAATTAAAAAAACATATACCCAAAAGTACAGAATTGCCTTTCTCGGAAATTTTGTATGTTTAATAGAATGATACTTGTAGCTTCTATTTTCTTGGATCTGTATCAATATAAAATAGGGAGATGTGGTATGATCGCCAATGCGACAACTTTCCACCAGAGACCAAAGTAAGTGTTAGAAAATACAGGTAGCAGTTATTTATGGCATTGTGTAGCAATCTATGAAAGACACAAAGATTACAAAGTGTAAAATAATTCCGACAAGATAACCAACCATCAAGGCTTCCTCTTAAACCAGCCAACTCACTGAAACTAAACATAACAGCCAATTACAGTCATATTCACAATAGGTACTTTTTTGGGTCAACAGAGAATTCAAAATAGCCACCAAAGATGAAAATTAGAATGAGAACTCAATAGGATATTGACTTGGATTATTTTCAACTAGGTTTAATATAAATGGTCCCAGTTTTCAAGAACAAATGAAATGGAATCAAATGATCCAGGAATATTCAGTCTGTCCAACACTTTTGAAAATTTGTTTTTGGTGCTTTTAATCACAATATGTTATATATGTTCAAGCAGAGACATACTACATGAAAAAGTAGTTAGCTGGTTGTTTTGAGGGATTGAATTCTGTTCTTGGAACAAAAACATAAAAAAAAGAATGACACGAAATAAAGTAAATGGGGAATCCAGTTTTTATACGACCGCAAAAAATTTTTGCGGTCGTATATTGGTATGACGATGGCGTCGTCATCGTCGTCCGAAGACACATTGGTTTTCGCACTCTAACTTTAGTTTAAGTGAATGGATCTCTTTGAAATTTTACCATAAGGTTCAATACCACAAAAGGAAGGTGGGGATTGATTTTGGGGGTTATGGTACCAACAGTTAAGGAATTAGGGGCCAAAAATAAGCATTTTCTAGTTTCCAGACAATAACTGTGGAACGGTGTATGGATCTCTCTGAAATTATACTACAAGTTTCCATACCACAAAGGGATGGTTAGAATTTGCTTTGGGGGGTTATGGCTCAAACCGTTGATGAATTAGGGGCAAAAAAGGGGGAAAAACAAGGTTGTCCTGGTTAATGGACAAATACTTTAGTACAAAACATAATTTAAAGCAGTGTAAGGGAGATAAATCAAATACATCATTGAAATTATCTCCCTTACACTGCTTTTAAATTATGTATAAAGTAATGGTTAATGAACAATTAAGATATTTTAAAACAGTGTAAGGGAGGTAATCCAAATACAACGTTTTGGTTACTTCCCTTACACTGCTTTTAAATTATGTTTAAAGAAATGCATATTTATAAAGGAAGACCAGTAAAAATATCTGCAAATGTTGCATCTTTTTTTTTTACAAAAAAATCCATATGAAAGATTTGACACTATATTTTAAATTCAATTATAAAATAGATTAGTTAGCACTATGGTAAATTTAAATGGGTAATTATGGTTGCAAACTCCATTGGAAATTTAAATTGAGATTATGACCATATCTTGAGGGAAAGAATTTTTTGGGGGAAAAAAGGAAGGGGGGGGGGGGGGGGGGGGGGGGGTAAAAAGAAATTGTGGGTTCTCATTTCAGATTTCAGAAATTAAAAAGAATTATTCTTCAGATATTATTTTTTTTTCAAATTTCAAATATTGAAAAATTTCAAGAAGTAATCTTTAATTGCACAGTATGGCGCATTAGATTTGTAAAATCTTTGACCACATTTAATTATTTGTTATGCCGAATCTAACCGTGTATTTAGATTTTTAATTTTGGGTCCAGTTTTCAAATTGGTCTACATTAAGGTCCAAAGGGTCAAAATTAAACTTTGTTTGATTTTAACAAAAATTGAATAGATGGGGTTCTTTGATATGCTGAATCTAAACATGTATTTAGATTTTTATACGACCGCAAAAAAATTTTTGTGGTCGTATATTGGTATGACGTTGGCGTCGTCGTCGTCCGGCGTCGTCCGAAGACACATTAGTTTTCGCACTCTAACTTTAGTTTAAGTGAATGGATCTTTATGAAATTTTACCACAAGGTTCAATACCACAAAAGGAAGGTTGGGATTGATTTTGGGGGTTATGGTAATAACAGTAAAGGAATTAGGGGCCAAAAATAAGCATTTTTGTAACTTCCAGACATAACTTGTGTGTTAGTGTATGGATCTCTCTGACATTGTACCACAAGGTTCCATATCACTAAAGGAATGCTGGGATTGATTTTGGGGGTAATTGTCTCCAAATTTTAGGAATTAGGGGCCAAAAAACAAGCATTTTTCTAGTTTCATGACAATAACTTGTGTGTAAGTGTATGGATCTTTCTGAAATTGTACTACAAGGTTCCATATCACAAAGGGAAAGCTGGGTTTGAGTTTGGGGGTAATTGCCCTAAATGTTTAGGAATTTGGGGCCAAAAAGGGGCCAAAAAACACATTTTTTTCTAGTTTCCAGACAATAACTTGTGTTCAAGTGTATGGATCTCTCTGAAATTGTACTGCAAGGTACCATACCACAAAGGGAAGGCTGGGATTGAGTTTGGGGGTGATGAATCATAACGGGGGTTCAAAAAATTTGGGGGGGGGATTTATTTTTTTTTCCTTTTTTTTCTTTTTTTCCTTTTTTGTTTCTTTTAAAATTTTCCATTTTAAGTTGGTTATTTCTGATTTATATTTAAAATCAAATAATAATGATATGGTAGGAGATACACACCAAACAGGATGTGTAAATTATTATATAATAAGTATTGTGCAATAGCAAGAAATTTTCAATTGCACAGTATTGCACAATAGCAAGAAATCTTCAATTGCACAGTATTGCGCAATAGCAAGAAATCTTCAATTGCACAGTATTGCGCAATAGCAAGAAATATCCAATAGCACAATATTGCGCAATAGCAAGAAATTGTCAATTGTACAGTATTGCGCAATAGCAAGAAATATTTAATAGCACAGGATTGTGCAAAAGAAGATACTTCCTATAAATTGCTTATTTCTTGACCAATTTCAATGGGGTTTTATTCTTGATTTCATGGGGTTCTTTAATATGCTGAATATAACCGTGTATTTAGTTTTTGGATTTTGGGCCCCGTTTTTAAATTGGTCCACATTGAGGTCCAAAGGGTCCAAAATTAAACTTTGTTTGATTTCATCAAAAATTGAATTATTGGGGTTCTTTGATATGCCGAATCTAACTGTGTATTTAGATTCTTAAATTTTGGTTCCGTTTTCAAATTGGTCTACATTAAGGTCCAAAGGGTCCAAAATTAAACTTAGTTTGATTTTAACAAAAATTGAATTCTTAGGGTTCTTTGATATGCTGAATCTAAACATGTATTTAGATTTTTGATTATGGGCCCAGTTTTCAAGTTGGTCCAAATCGGGGTCCAAAATTAAACTTTGTTTGATTTCAACAAAAATTGAATATATGGGGTTCTTTGATATGCTGAATCTAACCATGTATTTAGATTTTTGATTTTTGGGCCCCGTTATCAACTTTGTCCACATTGAGGTCAAAAGGGTCCAAAATTAAACTTTGTTTGATTTCATCAAAAATTGAATTATTGGGGTTCTTTGATATGCCGAATCTAACCGTGTATTTAGATTCTTAATTTTTGGTTCCGTTTTCAAATTGGTCTACATTAAGGTCCAAAGGGTCCAAAATTAAACTTAGTTTGATTTTAACAAAAATTGAATTCTTAGGGTTCTTTGATATGCTGAATCTAAACATGTATTTAGATTTTTGATTATGGGCCCAGTTTTCAAGTTGGTCCAAATCGGGGTCTAAAATTAAACTTTGTTTGATTTCATCAAAAATTGAATTATTGGGGTTCTTTGATATGCCGAATCTAACCGTGTATTTAGATTCTTAATTTTTGGTTCCGTTTTCAAATTGGTCTACATTAAGGTCCAAAGGGTCCAAAATTAAACTTAGTTTGATTTTAACAAAAATTGAATTCTTAGGGTTCTTTGATATGCTGAATCTAAACATGTATTTAGATTTTTGATTATGGGCCCAGTTTTCAAGTTGGTCCAAATCGGGGTCCAAAATTAAACTTTGTTTGATTTCAACAAAAATTGAATATATGGGGTTCTTTGATATGCTGAATCTAACCATGTATTTAGATTTTTGATTTTTGGGCCCCGTTATCAACTTTGTCCACATTGAGGTCAAAAGGGTCCGAAATTAAACTTTTGTTTGATTTCATCAAAAATTGAATTCTTGGGGTTCTTTGATATGCTGAATCTAACCATGTATTTAGATTTTGGATATTGGACCATAATAGGTGAATGTCCAATTTAAAATTTTTAAGTTCTTAGACCACATTCAATCTGTGTTAGAAACCTATGCTGTGTCAAATATTTAATCACAATCCAAATCCAAAGCTGTATCAAGCTTGAATGTTGTGTCCATACTTCCCCCAACTGTTCAGGGTTCGACCTCTGCGGTCGCATCAAGCTGCGCCCTGCGGAGCATTTTATTGATTTTTGGCCCAGTTTTCAAGTTGGTCCAAATTGGGGTCCAAAATTAAACTTTGTTTGATTTCAACAAAAATTGAATATATGGGTTCTTTGATATGCTGAATCTAACCATGTATTTTGATTTTTTATTTGTGGGCCCGCTATCAAATTGGTTCATATTGAGGTCAAAAGGGTCCAAAATTAAACTTCGTTTGATTTCATCAAAAATTGAATTATTGGGGTTCTTTGATATGCCAAATCTAACCGTGTATTTAGATTTTTAATTTTGGGTCCTGTTTTTTAAATTGGTTTACATTAAGGTCCAAAGGGTCCAAAATAAAACTTAGTTTGATTTTAACAAAAATTGAATTCTTGGGGTTCTTTGATATGCTGAATCTAAACATGTGTTTAGATTTTTTATTATGGGCCCAGTTTTCAAGTTGGTCCAAGTTGGGGTCCAAAATTAAACTTTGTTTGATTTCAACAAAAATTGAATATATGGGGTTCTTTGATATGCTGAATCTAAACATGTATTTAGATTTTAGATTTTTGGCCCAGTTTTCAAGTTGGTCCAAATTGGGGTCCAAAATTAAACTTTGTTTAATTTCAACAAAAATTGAATATATGGGTTTTTTTGATATGCTGAATCTAACCATGTATTTAGATTTTTTATTTGTGGGCCCGCTATCAATTGGTTCATATTGAGGTAAAAAGGGTCCAAAATTAAACTTTTTTTGATTTCATCAAAAATTGAATTATTGGGGTTCTTTGATATGCCAAATCTAACTGTGTTATTAGATTTTTTATTTTGGGTCCCGTTTTTTAAATTGGTCTACATTAAGGTCCAAAGGGTCCAAAATTAAACTTAGTTTGATTTTAACAAAAATTGAATTCTTGGGGTTGTTTGATATGCTGAATCTAAACATGTGTTTTGATTTTTGATTATGGGCCCAGTTTTCAAGTTGGTCCAAGTTGGGGTCCAAAATTAAACTTTTTTTGATTTCAACAAAAATTGAATATACGGGGTTCTTTGATATGCTGAATCTAACCATGTACATTGATTTTGGACATTGGACCATAATAGGCAAATTAAAAAAAATCAAGTTCTTAGACCACATTCTTTCTGTGTCAGAAACCTATGCTGTGTCAAATATTTAATCACAATCCAAATTCAGAGCTGTATCAAGCTTAAATGTTGTGTCCATACTTGCCCCAACTGTTCAGGGTTCGACCTCTGCGGTCGTATCAAGCTGCGCCCAGCAAAGCATTTTATTCAAATTATGTACATACAGTTTGTATTTGAGTTTTTGACTTAGTGTTTTAAGTGTTAATAGTGCTCTTTATGCCGCAGTCACACTAGGCCACGATCTTACTACGATCTCTGAAAAAACTGCAAATTTTGACTATCGTAGTAAGGTCGTGGTGAGGTCTTCATGATCGTGATGAGCGTAGCCAACTTTGAACATGTTCAAAACAATCGTGGTGCAGTCGTGCCGAAACCAGGTCCTAGTAGAAGCGTAGCGAGAGCGCAGTAAGGTTGTGCTAAGATCGCAAAGGTCGCTGTGCCATTGTAGCTAGAACGTAGCGTAAGCGCGAATTTAGTCAGAGATTGCGCTACGATCTCACAGCGACGTTATTACGACCATCATGATCTCCCCGCGACCAAATAACGCTTCTACTACGACTATACCACGTTTATACTACGCTGTTCAAAACCATAGTACCAGTGGCGGATCCAGAGGGGGTTCAGGGGGTTGGAACCCCCTTTTTTTGGACGATCAATGTTTGAATAGGGACATATTGTTGGAACCCCCCCTTTTTAAAATGGCTGGATCCGCCCCTGAGTACGATTCTAGCACGCTTATCAGAGGCGGATTTAGAGGGTTTTCCAGGGGGCCCAGGCCCCCTTTTGTGGGAAAAATTTGGTTGATTATATAGTGAATCACTGAAGCATGACTGGAGCGGGCCCCCTCTTAGGCAGTCAGTGGGCCCCCCTTATGAAAATTTCTGGATCCGCCACTGCTCATGCCGTCCTCATCATGCCCGTCTTACAACCTGACTACATTCATACTACGACTATTTCGAGTTCTAGCCATGCTCATTGTCATTGTCACATAAAATTTATAAAAGCTCTCCATGTTTTGTTTGTCTGTATGTAATTTTGACCTCATAACCCTAATATCCAACAGCTCAACCATGCTTTACACATCTGTATCATTCCCCATGGGTACCATTCCCACTTTTGTTCAATAAAATATCGTCAGTTGATCTGGATAGATCAGCAATACGTTGTGATTCAGGTTGGATTGGTTGATCCGACATCTCTACTGGGTCAGGATTTGTACCAGAGGCCCCTCTGACTACATTTTCCGCCACCACCACGCCCACAAGTTCTGGTAGATATGGATCATGATGTTGACGTTATTGCTGAGGGCGTAGTTAGATCGCAGTATAAAGGTGGTAATATTGTAGAATGATCGTGAAAAGAGTGTGCTATAATCGCAGAAGAAGCGTGGTGAGATCGTGTTGCAATCGGATAAATCGTGGTATGGTCGTAATGAGAACGTGATAAGCGTAGTGAGGTCGCAGAAAAAGCGTGGTGAGAACGTGGTATAATCGTAGCAAGATCGTTGTAGAAGCGTAACGAGGACGTAGTAGCATCGCGAAAACAACAAAATCTACATTTCATGCCGCTCTTATCGCGACCTCACCACGATCTGAATTTATTTTAGATCGCAGTGAGCGTGATGCGATCGTGGTCTAGTGTGACTGGGGCATTACATGCATCTGCCTGCTGAGATTACACAATTGAAATCCACACTAAGAAAACCTACAAATAATTCTACTGCCTATTTCCTCAAATTGAAAAAAAAAACCACCTAAACACAATGAAACCCGTGAAATCATACGCAGATCCAGGGAGTGTTCCTGGAGTCGGAATCCCTGGCTTTCAAAATGACTGGATCCTCGCCTGGAATTAATATATCACAGGTTGTGGTCAAAGGGTGGATCTATCCTGTTTATTAAATAAATGAAAGGATAATAGATAGTACAGTCTGTTTTTGTTAGATGTATTTCTATTTGATTCCATCTGTCGAGTTGAGGCCTTTTTTAACCCCCTTAGGTCAGTCAGAGGGCCCCCCTTATCAAAAGTTCTGGATCCGCCACTGCTGTGTTACATATTTGTTTTTCGTTCATTAATTTGTACATAAATTAGACCGTTAGTTTTCTCGTTTTAATTGTTTTGCATTTGTCATTTCGGGGCCTTTTATAGCTGACTATATTCGGTGTGAGCCAATGCTCCGTGTTAAAGGCACATTGACCTATAATGGTTTACATTTATAAATTGTAACTTGGATGGAGAGTTGTCTCATTGGCACTCATACCACATCTTCCTATATCTATATATGTATTTACGGCTAGCTCATTGTTGAATGCCGTAAGGTGACCTACAGTTGTTAATTTCTGTGTCATTTGGTCTCTTGTGGAGAGTTGTCTCATTGGCAATCATTCCACATCTTCTTTTTGTCAAGACTGCGACTTTTGTTGCAAAAGCGAGACATAGCAATCCTACATTGCAGCGTCCACAAATATTCACTCTGTGGTTACAGTTTTTAAGATAGTATCTTAAGGAAAAAAAATCAATAATTTTCCCCATTTTTGATGAGCCTGCTACTATAACACTTTTACAACAAAAGTAGGCGGAGACACTGGGTTCCGCGGAACCCTTACGATTTTTTTTCTATAAACTCTTTAATATATTTTAATGATAAGATGAAAAGAAAAGAAAAAGTCACAATAATGTTTATTTATGTACATATTATATGATTTCACATTGACAAATACAGTGGTCCTAAAAATATAGAAAACTGGAATAAAATATTCTGTTGTCTAAGGTGCTGTCATAAGCAAGCAGCTTTTCAATTTGTTGTAAAAAGATAAATAGTGCATCTGTTTATTAATAGAAGAAAAGTCTATAAAAGATGAAGACGAAAAAAAAATGAAATAATCATCACTGACTCAAGTGTAACAGAAGTTAAGAACTATCGAACAGTTGAAATACAACGACCTGGTGACACGTTTCATGAAAGGAGCATTGCAGCTGGGAACAGTATAACATATATATGTTCCTGATTGCAGTTAGAATGCAAATTACCTGTCATCAAATCGTTAATATTGTACAAAAATATGTGCACAATGGAAACAAATAAATTTAAGGCCATTTTATAATCATATATACCTAATATGATCCCTATTTAAACATGTGCATGTCTGTAATTAATACGCATTAGTTAGAGGACGCTTTGGGTAAATTTATGTTATATAGCGAAACCATAATAAAATCTTAAAAGATGAACATGTCAGACAGATATGCTATGACAGAGTGAGCAAAAGATGCTGGATGGCTGACCAAATGAAATAACTTTTGGTCCAATCGACAATCACTATTTTAGGTTCATCATAAATATATGACCATAATGGATTTATGCATACCACAAAATTTACTCTGAATAGTTAGATATAAATTCAAATTTTTAAAAGTATTAATCCATTCAAGGTCCCACATGCAAACATGACCAGAGGCATTTACAAGCACCCCGTTGTATAAAGCTACAGATACAGATAACAATTATGAATGATACATACAAAACAAAAGCAACAAACATGATACATTATGCAGTACATGTGTAATATTCATATATAAAGGCCAAACAAAAAAGTATGTGTGTTTACTGTTACATACTGAAAAAAAATATAGTAGGTACAATGTACATGTAGCCTTTGTAGGTAGGGATTTTTAAAAATTTTTAATATTTTTTACATTGAGTCTATGGGAGCAACATTTCAACTTTAACAGTGCTTAATCAAAAATGGCAAAAAAAACATGAGGGTAGGGGATAAAATTAGGGTAGGTAGGGGTACAGTAAACACACATACTTTTTTGTTTGGCCTTGGAGGATACGAACCCCCTTTATAGTCTATTTTTTTTATAGTCATATAGAAATTGTACATTTTATCGTCATGTATCAAAAATTACTGTTATCCCCATTTGGCAAAGATTTTTTTACCTTGATTCATCATGAAAGACTCTCCCCCCTTCCCCTTCTATCAGCTGAATAAGAATTTGTTTAATACATTTGTACTGCACCTGACTCAAACCAACAAACTTTCCTCACTGATGAAAAGGAGTTTTATTGTGTCGAATTCTTACCTGAAACTTTCCCCGTTAATAATATATGATAAAAAATGCAAATACTAGTCTCACTGTTAAAAAAATAGAGTGCAATCCCATTGAAACAAAACCTGCAATATGCCCCCTCAGATAGTATGATAAGAAGTGCTAGTTGCTTAATTAGTCTGTTTATGTAACATTATTTTAATTGGAAATGAACAGAATTACCAGAGGAATGAAATTATTGGACTTAATGCTAGAATGCAAATTATGCACACATTGGTCTACACTGTTGATCACTCCCACAGCAGATAAAACAACTGAATACTTGCCCACTCATTTATTATGTTTATAAGGGAAAAAATTGATATGTTTTACAGTCGTTTCGGCAACAAAGTTTATCGACAGGTTGTAGGTATTCCTATGGGTACTAATTGCGCCCCTTTAATAGCAGACTTGTTTCTGTACTGTTATGAATCACAGTTTATGACCAAACTCAGTAAAGACCCGTCTAAATTGCATTTTATTGATAAATTCAACAACACTTACCGTTATCTTGATGATATTTTTTCGTTAAATAATCAAGAAATTTCTCAATATACTGCCAAAATTTACCCAAAGGAACTTACTTTAAATAAATCAAATTTAAGCGGTAACAACTGTCCTTTCCTAGAATTAGATATTTCGGTTTTACACGGGAAACTCCACACTAAAATTTACGACAAAAGGGACGATTTTTCGTTCCCTATTGTTAATTTTTGCACCCTTTTTGGATGGTGATGTTCCTTTGGCACCATCTTACGGTGTTTATATTTCACAACTCGTTTGCTATGCCTGTGTCTGTTGTGACGTTTTTGATTTTAACGAACGTAATCTATGTATTACTGGTAAATTATGAAGCCAGGGATTTCGTTACCACAAATTACTTAAAACCTTCACTAAATTCTTCCACAGATATAAAGATTTGGTTTTGAAGTTTGGTTGTACCTGTAGAAAACTTATTTCAAACGGGATTGCACATCCTCATTTTTACGGCAATATTGTTTACCGTGCCCGGATATTTAGAAACGATCCTGGTAAACTTATCAATCCTTTAAATAAACTTATTCTTAAAGGTTACCAATTCAACACTGTAATCAGATCATTAAATATTGTTTTTATTGGTACTAATATTGATTTTGTTATCAGTAAATTAAAAGCAAACTAAATATTATTGTTATATACATATACACATTCATGGATCTACAATCTGTCGATACCTGTATCTTGGAATTGCACAAGGTCATGTTTTTCTCTGACTGTTTATGACGTCTTTACACTAAATCCATTGGATGTTGGATGTGTACGGATTGATAATTTAGTCTTAGATGCATGATTTTTTTTTTATTAGTTGTTAGTGGCTTTGAACTAGCTGTCAGCAACTGCGAGTACTCTCAGATCTGTACTTAGTGTCTTTTTGTTGTTTGGATGTACAACTTCCCGGCCATGTCCACTTGTATTTGTAGTATTTGTATTTTATCCATCTGATGAGTTAAGCCTCTTTCAACTGATTTTTATAGTTCCTTCTTATATTGTACTGTCCCAGGTTAGGGGGAGGGTTGGGATCCCGCTAACATGTTTAACCCGCCACATTCTGTATGTGTGTGCCTGTCCCAAGTCAGGAGCCTGTAATTCAGTGGTTGTCGTTTGTTTATGTGTTACATATTTGTTATTCGTTCATTTTTAACCGGATTTTTTAAGGAAATATCGGTTATTAAAATGGTTATATACGGCGGGCGGCTCAGGGCGGCTCTGGCGGCTGCCAAACAGCGTCCGCACAATAACATGAAAACGCTTTAAAAATTTTTTTTCAAATTTAAATATGTTGTTTCCTGGGACTTAATGAAGGTCTCTATTAATTTTCAAGATTTTAGTATATCTCCTTTGTGAGTTATCTTCATTTTTAATATCCAAAAGTAGAATTTTTAAATATTTTACTGTTGTTATCTTTTTATGATTTGTCTTATCTCAGAATAAAAATTGGAGTGACAGATTTATTTGAAAATTATCTATTTCCTAAGTGGTAATGATTATAAGCTATATCATTAGACATTTTGAAGATTATTACATTATTAATTACGTTAGAGTACTATGTTAAACAACCATAGTTCTGTTCAATTAGATATTATAAATATTTCAGCATATGAGAATGATTTATTTTCATTATTAATTAGATCTTTGAAATATTTCAGCATATGATAATCATTGGAGTGACAGATTTATTTGAAAATTTACTGTTTTCTGATTGAAATATAGGGGAAGTCCATTGGGGTAATCCCTACCCCCCTTTTTTTTAATAACTTGTAAACGGTCAAGATTCCCACCCAGAAACCATATATATTCTTGTATGGGACAATATATCAAATCAAATGAAATATAGGGGAAGTCCACGGGGGTAAACCCTACCCCCTTCTTTTTGAAAACTTGTAAACGGTTGAGATCCCCACCCCTAAACCATATATGTACTTGTATGGGACAATAAAATAAAGCAATTAAATTTAGGGGAAGTCCCCTGGGGTAATCCCTACTCTCCTTTTTTTGAGAACTTGTAAATGGTCAAGATCCCAACCGCGAAACCATATATATTCTTGTATGTTACAATAAAACAAATGAAATGAAATAAAAGGTGAGTTCCTTGGGGTCATTCCCACCTTCTTCCTGTTTAAGAACTTGTAAATGGTTGAGATCCCCGCCCCTAAACCATATATATCCTTGTATGGGACAAAAAAACAAATCAAATGAAATAAAGGGCAGGTCCCCTGGGAAAATTTATCAGTTTTTGTGTGTTATATTTGAACATAAATTAAATATATATAGGGTTCTTTAAGTGCTGAATCTAAACTTGTTTTTAATTAGATAATAATCTATTTTTATTATGAGATAAAGTTTTTGACATTGATAAGTTGCAGATCTGTATTATTTTTTGACACATGAAAGAAACAATATTAACCACTATTAATTAAATTTGATTATAATATATATGGAAATAGATATAACATGATATCTGATTTTAGAGAAGTATTTTGCTGGTTTTTTATTGGTTTATGTAAATAAGTTTGAGTTATTTGTTTTGAAAAATGATGTGTATAATTGATAGATATAAAATCATATCTAATTTTAGAGATTTATGAGTGGTTAAGTCATATCTAATTTTAGAGAATTATTTTGGTGTTTTGTTACTGGTGGTAACCCCCACCCCCTTCTTTTTGATAACCTGTAAACGGTCGTGATCCCCACCCCTGAACCATACATATTCTTGAATGGGACATTAAAACAAATCAAATGAAATTGAGGGGAAGTCCCCTGGGGTAACCCCCACCCCCCTTCTTTTTGAAAACTTGTAAATGGTCAAGATCCCCACCCTGAAACCATATATATTTTTGTATGGGACAATAAATCAAATCAAATGAAATATAGAAGAAGTCCATGGGGGTAACCCCCCCCCCCCTTCTTTTTGAGTACTTGGGACAATAAAACTAATAAAATGAAGGAAAAGGCGATTCCCCTGGGGTCACCCCAACCCCCTCCTGTTTGAGTACTTGTAAACAGTCGAGATCCCCACCCCTAAACCATATATATTCTTGTATGGGACAATAACACAAATCAAATGAAAATATAGGGGAAGTCCATGGGTGTAACCCCCACCCCCTTCTTTTTGAGAACTTGTAAACAGTCAAGATCCCCACCCCGAAACCATATATATTCTTGTATGGGACAATAAATCAAATCAAATGAAATATAAAAGAAGTCCATGGGGGTAACCCCCACCCCCCTTCTTTTTGATAACTTGTAAACAGTCGAGATCCCCACCCCTAAACCATATATATTCTTGAATGGGACAATAAAACAAATCAAATGAAATTGAGGGGAAGTCCCCTGGGGAAACCCCCACCCCCCTTTTTTTTGAAAACTTGTTAACAATCAAGATCCCCACCTCGAAACCATATATTTTCTTGTATGGGACAATAAAACAAATCAAATGAAATATAGGGGAAGTCTAGAGGGGTCACCCCCAACCCCCTTTTTTTGAAAACTTGTAAACAGTCAAGATCCCCACCCCGAAACCATATATATTCTTGTATGGGACAATAAAACAAATCAAATGAAGTAAAAGGCGAGTCCCCTGGGGTCACCCCACCCCCTCCTGTTTGAGAACTTGTAAATGGTCGAGATCCCCACCCCTAATCCATATATATTCTTGTATGGGACAATAAAACAAATCAAATGAAATATAGGGAAAGTCCATGGGGGTAACCCCCACCCCCCTTCTTTTTGATAACTTGTAAACAGTCGAGATCCCCACCCCTAAACCATATATATTCTTGAATGGGACAATAAAACAAATCAAATGAAATTGAGGGAAAGTCCCCTGGGGTAACCCCCACCCCCCCTTCTTTTTGAAAACTTGTAAATGGTCAAGATCCCCAACCCGATACCATATATATTCTTGTATGAGACAATAAAACAAATCAAATGCATAAAAGATAAAATAAATGGGGAATGTGTCCATAGGGACTCAGATGATGTCCCCGCTAGCATATAACGTTATAAAGGGACATAACTCACTAACTGTATAAGTGATGCTACCAAAATTTGAACTTAAACTGAGTTTTGTGGTAATAAGCATTATATATACATTTCATAACATTTAGTTGAGACAAACTGAAGTTGGAAACAAAAAATTCAGCAACTTTTCTATTTGTAAAAAAAACATAACTTTTGAACGGTAAAAGTGACGCCACCAAAACTCAAACTCAATCTGTGTTTTGTGGTAATGAGCATTGTGTATAAGTTTCATATCATTTGGTTGAGTCAAACTGAAGTGGGAGAACGGAACAAAAAATTCAGTATTTTTTTTCATTTGTAAAGAGGCATAACTCTTGAATTGTAAAAGTGATGCCACCAAAATTCAAACTTGTCTTGTGTTTTGTGGTAATAAGCATTGTGTTCAAGTTTCATAACATTTGGTTGAGGCAAACTAAAGTTAGAAAACCGAAACCAATTTTGGGACGTACGTACCTACAGACAGACAAGGGTAAAACTTAATGCCCCCTCAACTGCGGCAGGGGCAATAAAAAAATTCAGAGCAGAAATAATTATGAGGACAAGATTCACAAAATAATCACCAAAACAAAATCTTCAGATATTTTTTTTAATATTCAAAAGAAAATGTTTGGTTTTTTTGGGGGGAAAACTCAGAAGTACTCCATTTAAATGTTATTGCCACTGAATGTTAATCAAACAAGTAACCATGGTAACTACATGTAGTATGTTAATTTGGATACTGTTTTGTGTATCATACTTTGATATTTTTATATTTTACATCAGATTTTAGTAAATTTAATTCTAAGTAATTAATGAGTAGTTTCTAGTCATGCATCAGTGGTTTTATTTATTGTAAGACTTCTTTCTTCATGGCTCAGTGAATTTTGATCCATTGAGTATTAGTTTACTCTCTAGGTTTAACTAGTTTGTGCTATGAAAACTCTATCTCCTTTATGATAATTGGTTCATTAAGTCATGTGTCGATTTAGGAGGGAAATTCTTTTGTTTAGTCAGACTTTACTTATATTTTGAACTGATTGGAGCTGTGCTGTTCCTTATATAATTTTATTCAAATTTGATGGACATCTTTGATTTTTTTTCAAATAAGGTCAGTGTTCCATAATTAATACCTCACATGCCTTCTAATATACTGATATGAATGTATTACATTTATGATTTTGTATGAATGGTCAAAATGAATGATTTCAGAATAAAAGGTTCAAATGAATGATTTCAGAATAAAAGGTTCAAATGAAAGATTATTATGAAACACAAAAGCACATATTTATAAAATATTGGTTCAATCAGATAAGTCTAAATAATCATTTTATAAGAATTTATGCCAAACAATATTTGAATATCTCGGTTATTGCCAAAAAAATTAAAAGTAATTATGTATTGGACCCCCCCCCCCTTTTTTTTTGACATTTAATGTAAATGAATGGGGACATATGGTTGGAAACCCCCTCCCCCTTTTATCCTGGGTTGGGACCCCCCTCCCCCCCCCCCCCCCCCTTTTGAAATTGCTGGATCCGCCCCTGGAAACATTATAGCTTAAAGAAACTTCAAATTGCAAAAATGATCAACAAGACAATATCTACAAACAAGTCAAACTTGAACGAAATTTAAAACTACCGGTACTCATTATTAGAGTTATTGACTGTTTAATGATTACTTTTATCATTTTTTTTCCTTTTCTGAAAAACAATAATAATAATTTACATTTAACTATTATAGATAGAAAGCCACTTTAATAGCAAAAATGATCAGCAAGACAAGATCTACAAATATGTCAAATTTTGCCAAAATTGTAATTGCCCTTATATGACAAGTTTGCACAAACCAACACACTCCCTAGAGCCATCTCGTTGATATTGTCATCTTAAATGAACAGAGTTATCTTTCTTTGTACTGATTATTAATATTGCAGGGTCAGTATCTGATGTGTTTATTTTTATTATACTACCACAACTACTCAGTTTTGTATAAATATTCTAAAAATAATATGCCTATTTGTTTATCCTAATTGACATGTTTTTATGTTTTGCAGGAAATTTGTATTAGTAAATGAATCAAATGAAGAATCTTCATGGTTAATGCATAGAAAGGATATTTGAAGAGAGCCAATGATTGACATAAGGAGAAGCAGTTATGAATTTTGAAATTGATATAAAGGAGAGGTCATTCATCACAGAAGATTTAATCCAAGTTTACAGGTAGGAGACTTGATCGGTTGATTTTTATCAATAGTCATAAATAAAAAAGATGTGGTACTATGATTGCCAATGAGACAACTATCCCTGAGAGTCCAAATATTGCAGATTTAAGCAATGGTATGTTACTATGGCTTTCAACAATGAGCAAAACCCATACCATATCTTCAGCTATACATCTGCTTAGATATTGCTTGTTTAATTACTGTTATGTGGCAAATGTTTAATGCATATTCAAGATGATATAAAATGTTAATAGATGTAAATAACTTAAGTAGCTTCTAAAAATTTTGTAAAAATTGTTGGAGAGGGGAGGAACTATGGACAAAAGATAGGTGGTGGTGGCAATAAAATTTGCTTTGCAACAAACCATCTGCAGATTCTTCATATAAAAAGTTGTTACACAGGAGATGACCAGTTATTGAATAGAAATAGAAACATTTGCGTTCTTGTATTATCACTCAAATTTCCAGATCAGATCGAAATTTTTCTGTTAAATATATTGGTATGCAATCCTATACATGCTATAAGCATTTGCTCATCTCATTTCTATGGAAATTATATTGTACTGTTCCCTCATCATAGTTCATAATCTATGAAAAGTTAGTATCAGAAAAATGTAATTAAAAATTTAATATAGGTTCAAGTTTGTGCTTTATCCAGTTTAGAGGGAACCGCTTATAAATTTTAGTCAATGAATGGTAGTTTTGGTATAAAATTGTATAAGAATGATTAGCATTGGCATTTCTTGTCTTCATGGAAATTATTTAATCCTACATCTCAGTCTTAATTCATTGACATTGGCTATAGAATGTTTGCATTGTCACAAACAAAAAGAAGACATAGGTCTTATACTTCTTTGGCATTATGGTTTACATGTTTTATGAACAATTGCCATTTGAAATTCAGGAGTAACTTCAAGATATATTTTTTTTATTCATTTTCCATATTCTACATGGACTATTGGACTAATATTCATAAATTCCATATTTTACCTGGTATTATACTCATCAGTTTCTAGGGTCAATATTTTGACCCTACTGTATAGATTTGTATTTTACTGAAAAAACATATTAGCATAAAGGGACATAACTGATCATGAAGAATGGTAAAAGTGATGCTACCCAAATTTGTACTTGAACTGATTTTTTTGGTAATAAGTATTGTGTATTATAACTTTCATACCATTTAGTTAAGGCAATCTAAAGTAAGAGAACTATATGACCTCAAATGCATTGATTGTTAAAAAAAGGGGGGGTTCCAACCCCAGCAACCCTCCCCTGGATCTGCCATAATGGGGCCTCGGTGGCTGAATGGTGTAAGTAGTGAAACTGCTGTATCACTAGCCTGTAAATAGATATAACAGTGATATCATACTTTAACTTTGTTTAAACCTGGGCCATAAAAAAGAATATGTGTGTTTGCCCTAACGCTACCTACCCAGAAAATAGCTGCCTACTCAAACTCTTTTATTGTCCTGATGTGAAACAGTTTTTTTTAATTAGATAGGCATAAAGATTATAAAAAAACATCTGACACTTTAATTTCTCGTTGCCGAAAAAAGAAAAGAAAATGCCTACCTACCTACCCACTGTCTCTACCTTTGGGTAGGGTTTGGGCAAACCAAAATATTTTTAAGTGTGGCCCTGTTTATTTACTTTTGACTTTAATTATTTATCCCTTGTAATTTTTTATTAACTGTGTATTTGCATTCAGGTGTCACAGGTCAAATTTATTCGTTCATTATGTGTGAATTTACGTTTTTTAATTGAGTTAAGCCTTCCAATTGATATTTTATAGTGTGTTTTTCTATGTTGTGATATTATACTATTGTTTCAGAAAAGGGAGAAGGTTTGGTACCATTAAAACGTTTAATCCCGCTGCAAATGTTTGCACCTGTCCTAAGTCAGGAATCTGATTACAGTAGTTGTCGTCTGTTTATGTAGTTCATACGTGTTTCTCGTTTCTCGTTTTAATATAGACTAGATCGTTGGTTTTTCCGTTTGAATGGTTTTACACTAGTAATTTTTTGGGGCCCTTTATAGCTTGCTGTTCGGTGTGAGCCAATGCTCCGTGTTGAAGGCCGTACCTTGACCTATAATGGTTTACTTTTATAAATTGTAACTTGGATGGAGAGTTGTCTCATTGGCACTCATACCACATCTTCCTATATCTATATAAGAAGTTATCCCTGGCTCAGTATACTTCTAGGATTTTGATTGTTTAACACACGTGGTTACAAAACCCATAGCCGCTGGGTGTTAATTTTTGCTAAACCATATACCGGGCACTTGAACGTTGCTACCCAGTTTTCCTTAATTCCATGGTTGTTCCTTGTGAAATATTGAATTCTGTATATTATTCATTATGTCTAACAATGTTAGTCTTTTATGCCAATCATTTGCACTCATTTTTGTCTCGCCTTGACTGAGTCAAAAAGCAAAACATAGGTATGCTGTTTCCGGCGTCGGCGGCGTCAATAATGTATTAGTTTGTGATTAGGTCTAGTTCATGGTGAACCACTAGTGGAGGGTCAATGATATTTGGTATGCTGATGTATTAGCATTGGCACATCTCATTACCATGGAGATTATTTGGCCCCGCCCCCTCAGTCAAGGTCTATTGACTTTGAAACTTTTCATAGTTTACATGTATTAGTTTGTGATTAGGTCAATTTATGGGGTACCAGTAGTGGTAGGTCAATGATATTTGGTATGCAGTTGTATAAGCATTGGCATATCTCGTTTCCATGGAGATTATTTGGCTCAGCCCCCTTAGTCATGGTCTATAGACTTTGAGAATTTTGCTATGTTAACATGTATTACATTGTAGTTTGTGATTAAGTCAGTTCAAGGGTAACCATTAGTGGTAGGCCAATGTTAATTGGTGTTCAGTTGTATAAGCATTAGCACATCTCATTTCCATGGAGAATATTTGGCCCCGCCCCCACAGTCATGGTCTATTGACTTTGAAACTTTTGCTTAGTTTACATGTATTAGTTTGTGATTAGATCAGTTTAAGATGAACTGCTAATGTTAAGTCAATGATATTTGGTATGCAAATGTATTGGCATTTGCAAGTATTGTTTCCATGGAGATTATATAGCCCCATCCCTGATCATGGTTCATTGACTTTGTAACTTTTACATAGTTTACAAGTTAATTTTTGTTTTAAGTTTGTTTAAAGGGAACACCTTATAATAAGTCAATGGTATTTGGTATGCAGTTGTATTAGCATTGGCACATCTCATTCCATGGAGATTGTTTAGCCATGTACCTTCAGTCATGGTTCATTGACTTTGAATATTTGCATAACTTACATGTTAAAGTATTGCTATTTTAATTTCAACATTTGCATTATCAAAATACAAAAAGGCGAGACATATCTCTGTGAAAACAGTTTATTAGTAAATGCATCGCTTGGCTGCCACATTCAGTGGCGTAGCTACCTAAGGCTCGACTAGGCATGTGCCTATACATAAATTTACCAATTATATACCCCTTTGGAATAAAAAAAAAAAATACACATTGTAATTCTAATGCGTATTATTATTTATATTATTTATCCGTATTCAAACACCGATCTGTACCCTTCGGTGCATAGGATTATTTTGATTTTATTGACAATGCCCGTTTCATCGGCAACTAGTGAAAGATCCTTCAGTGCGATGCGACGCATCAAGTCCTACCTGAGATCGGAGATGAGCGACTTTCTAATCTATCCCTTCTTCATACCCACCCACACCTCAATGTTGATGTTGATGAGAGTATAACTGATATTATTGGCAGAAAAAAAACGTTGACTTGACTTTGAATAAGTGTATCATTGACTTTGTGTATGAAACTGGATCTGAAAGTTATTCATAATTAAAAGTTCAGAAATTTTAGATTTGTTTAACCGATTTTCCCCAATGAGTTAAAAGATTCGTTCGAAAAAGTTGAAAATCGTTTCCCTTCACCCTCTGTGGGCCTTAAGCTTAAAATAGTCCAAATAAATTTTCGCCTCGCTCTCTGCACGCTAATAACACTTGCAACAACTCTTTGAGGGGTCTGCTGAAAGGCAAAATATCTGTCCCTATCCAATAAAGATCAATAAACCCTAATTTTCCAATGGCATTTTCAAAAGTTCAGACCTTCATCCTGGACAACCCCTATTACAGGACCTAGTGGCTAACTGTTGTATTTACTAGTATCGTAAATTTGTTTTTGTCCTGATCATGCAAAACTATTTGCCACTGGATGTTTAGCAATAAATCAATCAACTATCTTCCAGTAATCTCAGGTCTGCGTGTAATGACCACATTAATTCAAATTCCTAAGCAGGTAGGGATTTTACAGTAGATGATATAAGAAAATATGAATTTCTTGAATATTGTTACGATAGTATGAACAGAACAGAACTTCTGCATTAGGCATCGACTGTGTGTGTGTTTGTGTGGCTGGGGTGAAGGTTTAAGAATCAAAAGATCAATGGTTCAGGTTGTTGTCTACCCCAAAGCATAGTATTATTATATAGTAATCTCAGTGTTTACGTGCCTATTTTTAGCTCACCTGGCCCGAAGTAATTTTAAGGAAATTTTGCAGTTTTTGGTTATAATCTTGAATATTATTATAGATAGAGATAAACTGAAAACAGCAATAATGTTCAGCAAAGTAAGATCTACAAATAAGTCAACATGACCTAAATTGTCAGTTGACCCCTTAAGGAGTTATTGCCCTTTATAGTCAATTTTTAACCATTTTTCAAAAATTTTAGTAATCTTTTAAAAAATCTTCTCCTCTGAAACTACTTTGACAAATTTAACCAAACTAGGCAATCATCATCTTAAGGGTATGTAGTTTTAAAAATGTGTCCAATGACCCCATCCACAAACCAAGATGGCCGACATGGCTAAAAATAGAACATAGGGGTAAAATGTAGATTTTGGCTTATATCTCTGAAACCAAAGCATTTAGAGCAAATCTGACTGTGGTAAAACTGTTTATCAGGTCAAGATCTATCTGCCCTGAAATTTTCAGACAAATCGGACACCCTGTTGTTGGGTTGCTGCCCCCGATTTAGTAATTTTAAGGAAATTTTGCAGTTTTTGGTTATAATCTTGAATATTATTATAGATAGAGATAAACTGAAAACAGCAATAATGTTCAGCAAAGTAAGATCTACAAATAAGTCAACATGACCTAAATTGTCAGTTGACCCCTTAAGGAGTTATTGCTCTTTATAGTCAATTTTTAACCATTTTTCAAAAATTTAAGTAATCTTGTAAAAAAATCTTCTCCTCTGAAACTACTTTGACAAATTTAACCAAACTTGGCAATCATCATCTAAAGGGTATGTAGTTTTAAAAATGTGTCCAATGACCCCATCCACAAACCAAGATGGCCGACATGGCTAAAAATAGTATATAGGGGTAAAATGCAATTTTTGGCTAATATCTCTGAATTCAAAGCATTTAGAGCAAATCTCATTCATTAAAATATGTTCATTAAGTCAAGATCTAACTGCCCTGAAATTTTCAGACAAATCAGGCAACCTGTTGTTAGGTTCCTGCCCCTGAATTGGTAATTTTAAGAAAATTTTGCAGTTTTTGGTTATTATCTTCAATATTATCTTAGATACAGATAAACTGTAAACAGCAATTATGTATAGCAAAGTAAGATCTACAAATAAGTCAACTTGACCAAAACGGTCAATAAGGAGTTATTGCTTTTTATAGTAAATTTTAAACAATTTTCGTAAATTATGTAAATTTTTGTAAACTTTTACAAAATATTTTCCTTTGAAACTACTGAGCCAAGTTCATTATAGATAGAGAAAATCGAAACAGCAAGAATGTTCAGTAAAGTAAGATTGACAAACACATCATCATCACCAAAACATAATTTTGTCATGAATTCTATTCTCATCTATTATGTATGTCCTTTGTTTAGTATGAACATAGACCAAGGTGAGCGACACAGGCTCTTTAGAGCCTCTAGTTTTGTACTTATATCAGGCCATTAGTTTTCTTGTTTGAATTATTTTACTATGGTAATTTTGGAGCCTTTTATCTATGACCATGTTCTGTGACTTAAAGTAGTTTATTTCTGTGCCATTTGGTCTCTTGTTGAGATTTGTCTCATTGGCAATCATTCCACATCTTTTTTATAATCATTTACCAATTATTCAAAATTGATTAAACTAAACTTTACATATGAATGGCTGATTAAACTTAAACATGCATACTTTAGGGATAACAAATGTTATTTTTACTTTTCAGTATGTTGAGAGAAGTTCAGAACAAGCAATTTGGTTGAAGAGGAGTTGTCAACACGTCATCTTTGAATAAGGTCAATTGTATTAGAAGTGAATCCTTAACAGAAATGAGACAATAATCAAACAATTCAAAGACTACATGGATGTTATCTGGACTAGCATTTGTATGACCTAAATGTGGTATTTTTCATATGAACACTTACAAGGCAGATACTAGTCTGTGACAAACATTTGTATGCAATTAAAGACTGAAGAACTAATGTACGGTATTCTTCAGATTTCAGTAGAATTTGTTTAAAACAGTACATTCTTGGTATGAATTGAAGAATTTTTGCTCATTTAAATGAATTATGAAAATGTTTTATATGTTTAGAATAAACAAAAAACAACATAAAAGATAGACAAATTTTTATTTTCTTTCTTGAAACTTATAACAGAATAAATTGTCATATGCTAATTCTTGATAGATGTGCTGCCAGAAATTTATCAAGTCTATTTTAAGCCTGAAAGTGCAACTCAATGCACAGTTATACACACAGGAAACTACATTTATCTCTCAACCATATAAAAAATAAGGATATATGGAAGGGTTGCCAATGAGAGTAACTATCCTTAAATGCCAATGATATCTTATAAAATATCTAATAAACTATTTAAGATATCTAATAAACTATATAAGATATCTCATTTACTATATAAGATATCTCATATAATTTTATAAGATATCTCACATATTATATAAGATATCTTATATAGTTTATAAGATATCTCATATAGTTTTTAAGATATCTCATAAAATTTATAAAATATCTTTTAAAATATATGAGATATCTTATAAAATTCAGAAGATATCTTATAAAGTATGTAATATATCTTATATACTTTATGAGATATCTTATATAATATATAAGATATCTATATCTTATATAATAAATAAGATATCTCATTTGATATATAAGATAATGTATAAAAATGAAATTATATGCTATCTTATATATTAAATAAGATATCTTATACATTAAATAAGATATCATATATTAGATATCTTATATATTATATAACATATCTTATATATTATATGAGATATCTTGAAATTCAAATAAATATAGTAAAATGACTTTCCACCTAAGAACAATTCATTGTTAAATAGATATAAGAATATGTGGTATGAGTGCCAATGAGGCAACTCTCAATCCAAGTCATAATTTGAAAAAGTAATGATTAAAGACTAAAATTGAGAATGGAAATGGGGAATGTGTCAAAGAGACAACAACTCGACCATAGAGCAGACAACAGCTGAAGGCCACTAATGGATCTTGAATGCAGCTAGAAACTCCCGCACCCTAATGCTTCCTTCAGCTGGCCCCTAAACATATATACTAGTTCAGTGATAATGGACATCATACTAAACTCCTAATTATACACAAGAAACTACAATTGAAAATCATACAAGAGTAACAAAGGCCAGAGGCTCCTGACTTGGGACAGGCACAAAATTGTGGCGGGGTTAAACATGTTTTTTGGAGATCTGAACTCTCCCCTTATACCTCTAGCCAATGTAGAAAAAAAAATCGAACAAAAATACGCACAGTGAAACTCAGTTTAAGAGTTGTCTGAGTTCCATGTCAGAATATGAAACAAAAGAAAATAAACAAAATGACAATAATACATAAATAACAACAGACTACTAGCAGTTACTGACATGCCAGCTCCAGACCTCAATTAAACTGATTGAAAGATTGTCTTTTTACATTTTCATATCTTTCTGGTTTAACTTTATAGTTGAGTTGCTGTCACACTGTGTTTACCGGAATGCCACATGTTCTTCAATCCTTAAGAAAACCATCAAGAATTTCAAAACTAGATATATTTTACAGAGAAGTTATTTCACTTCTTAACACAGGTAACTTGGAATAAAGGTTTTTGATATTATTTCACTTCTTACCACAGGCAACTTGGAATCAAGGTTTTTGTTATTATTTCAGTTGTAACATAAAAATTATTTTCAGTGACTGACATGAAAAACATGACAACGTTATGTATCAGTTAGCATTGGATACTTGTGTATACGTATGACGAAGTTAAGCCGCGCTCTGTGTTTGGGGTTCACAGATACTATACCTCCCTTTTAGGTATAGGAACGTCCCCCGATCATACGTATCAAGTATCCATTCTTACTGGTACGTTAAACTGGGAGTGAGGTGGCTCAGTTTGACTGATGTGCGATGGCTCAGTCAAAATATTTTTTGCCATTCCTGGCACAAACTGAGAGCGAGGTGGCTCAGTCTGCATGTGAAGCTCTGTAACATGCTTTTAATTGTAAAAAGTATTTTATTTGTTTTTATCCAAATTTTAATTGGGGATATTTTATTGTTTTTACTGGAACAAATGAGAGTGAGGTGGCTCAGCCTGCATGTGAAGCTCTGTAACATGCTTTCAAGGGGAAAAAAGTATTTTATCCAAATTTTAATTGGGGATATTTTACTGTTTTTATCCAAATTTTAATTGGGGATATTTTATTGTTTTTACAAGAAAAAACTGAGAGTGAGGTGGCTCAGCCTGCATGTGAAGCTCTGTAACATGCTTTTAAGGGGAAAAAAGTATTTTATTTGTTTTTATGCAAATTTTAATTGGGGATATTTTACTGTTTTTATCCAAATTTTAATTGGGGATATTTTATTGTTTTTACTGCAACAAACTGAGAGTGAGGTGGCTCAGTCTGCATGTGAAGCTCTGTAACATGCTTTTAAGGGGAAAAAGTATTTTATTTGTTTTTATCCAGATATTTTACTGTTTTTATCCAAATTTTAATTGGGGATATTTTACTGTTTTTATCCAAATTTTAATTGGGGATATTTTACTGTTTTTATCCAAATTTTAATTGGGAATATTTTACTGTTTTTACTGGAACAAACTGAGAGTGAGGTGGCTCAGTCTGCATGTGAAGCTCTGTAACATGCTTTTAAGGGGAAAAAAGTATTTTATTTGATTTTATGCAAATTTTAATTGGGGATATTTTACTGTTTTTATCCAAATTTTAATTGGCGATATTTTATTGTTTTTATCCAAATTTTAATTGGGGATATTTTACTGTTTTATCCAAATTTTAATTGGGGATATTTTATTGTTTTTACTGGAACAAACTGAGAGTGAGGTGGCTCAGTCTGCATGTGAAGCTCTGTAACATGCTTTTAAGGGGAAAAAGTATTTTATTTGTTTTTATCCAAATTTTCATTGGGGATATTTTACTGTTTTATCCAATTTTAATTGGGGATATTTTATTGTTTTTACTGGAACAAACTGAGAGTGAGGTGGCTCAGTCTGCATGTGAAGCTCTGTAACATGCTTTTAAGGGGAAACAAGTATTTTATTTGTTTTTATGCAAATTTTAATTGGGGATATTTTACTGTTTTTATCCAAATTTTAATTGGGGATATTTTATTGTTTTTACTGGAACAAACTGAGAGTGAGGTTGCTCAGTCTGCATGTGAAGCTCTGTAACATGCTTTTAAGGGGAAAAAAGTATTTTATTTGATTTTATGCAAATTTTAATTGGGGATATTTTACTGTTTTTATCCAAATTTTAATTGAGGGATATTTTACTGTTTGTATCCAAATTTTAATTGGGGATATTTTACTGTTTTTATCCAAATTTTAATTGAGGGATATTTTACTGTTTTTACTGGAACAAACTGAGAGTGAGGTGGCTCAGTCTGCATGTGAATCTCTGTAACATGCTTTTAAGGGGAAAAAAGTATTTTATTTGTTTTTATCCAAATTTTAATTGGGGATATTTTACTGTTTTTATCCAAATTTTCATTGGGGATATTTTACTGTTTTTATCCAAATTTTAATTGAGGGATATTTTACTGTTTTTATCCAAATTTTAATTGGGGTAATTTTACTGTTTTTATCCAAATTTTAATTGGGAATATTTTACTGTGTTTACTGGAACAAACTGAGAGTGAGGTGGCTCAGTCTGCATGTGAAGCTCTGTAACATGCTTTTAAGGGGAAAAAAGTATTTTATTTGATTTTATGCAAATTTTAATTGGGGATATTTTACTGTTTTTATCCAAATTTTAATTGGCGATATTTTATTGTTTTTCTCCAAATTTTAATTGGCGATATTTTAATTGGCGATATTTTATTGTTTTTACTGGAACAAACTGAGAGTGAAGTGGCTCAGTCTGCATGTGAAGCTCTGTAACATGCTTTTAAGGGGGAAAAGTATTTTATTTGTTTTTATCCAAATTTTAATTGGGGATATTTACTGTTTTATCCAAATTTTAATTGGGGATATTTTACTGTTTTTATCCAAATTTTAATTGGGGATATTTTACTGTTTTTATCCAAATTTTAATTGGGGATATTTTACTGTTTTTATCCAAATTTTAATTGGGGATATTTTATTGTTTTTACTGGAACAAACTGAGAGTGAGGTGGCTCAGTCTGCATGTGAAGCTCTGTAACATGCTTTTAAGGGGAACAAAGTATTTTATTTGTTTTTATCCAAATTTTAATTGGGGATATTTTACTGTTTTTTCCAAATTTTAATTGGGGATATTTTATTGTTTTTACTGGAACAAACTGAGAGTGAGGTGGCTCAGTCTGCATGTGAAGCTCTGTAACATGCTTTTAAGGGGGAAAAGTATTTTATTTGTTTTATCCAAATTTTAATTGGGGATATTTTACTGTTTTTATCCAAATTTAATTGGGGATATTTTACTGTTTTTATCCAAATTTTAATTGGGGATATTTTACTGTTTTTATCCAAATTTTGATTGGGGATATTTTACTGTTTTTATCCAAATTTTGATTGGGGATATTTTACTGTTTTTATCCAAATTTTGATTGGGGATATTTTACTGTTTTTATCCAAATTTTGATTGGGGATATTTTACTGTTTTTATCCAAATTTTAATTGGGGATATTTTATTTTATCCAAATTTTAATTGGGGATATTTTACTGTTTTTACTTGAACAAACTGAGAGTGAGGTGGCTCAGTCTGCATGTGAAGCTCTGTAACATGCTTTTAAGGGGAAAAAAGTATTTTATTTGTTTTTATCCAAATTTTAATTGGGGATATTTTACTGTTTTTATGCAAATTTTAATTGGGGATATTTTACTGTTTTTATCCAAATTTTAATTGGGGATATTTTACTGTTTTTACTGGAACAAACTGAGAGTGAGGTGGCTCAGTCTGCATGTTGCTCTCTAACATGCTTTTAAGGGGAAAAAAGTATTTTATTTGTTTTTATCCAAATTTTAATTTGGAATATTTTTATTGTTTTTACTGGAACAAACTGAGAGTGAGTTGGCTCTGTGAGTGAGGTGAGTCTGCATGTGAATCTCTGTAACATGCTTTTAAGGGGAAAAAAGTATTTTATTTGTTTTTATCCAAATTTTAATTGGGGATATTTTACTGTTTTATCCAAATTTTAATTGGGGATATTTTACTGTTTTATCCAAATTTTAATTGGGGATATTTTACAGTTTTATCCAAATTTTAATTGAGGATATTTTATTTTATCCAAATTTTAATTGGGGATATTTTACTGTTTTTACTGGAACAAACTGAGAGTGAGGTAGCTCAGTCTGCATGTGAATCTCTGTAACATGCTTTTAAGGGGAAAAAAGTATTTTATTTGTTTTTATCCAAATTTTAATTGGGGATATTTTACTGTTTTTATCCAAATTTTAATTGAGGGATATTTTACTGTTTGTATCCAAATTTTAATTGGGGTTATTTTTCTGCATTTATCCAAATTTTAATCGGATATTTTATTGTTTTTATCTAAATTTTAATTAGGAATATTTTACTGTTTTTATCTAAATTTTAATTGGAGATATTTTACTGTTTTTATCCTAATTTATAAGTTGAGGCAGGTCATTTTATGATTATTTGGGAAATGAGAGACTTTTTACATTATTTTATCCATTTGGGTGTGGGGGACAAAGGGAATATTTTACTTTTAAGACCAAATTTTTAATTTATACAGGAGACCTTTTTTTTTATCTTTTTTAGTTAAATGTTGAGCCCCCAAGTCAAATCAAAGACTTAAAAACTGGTACTCCAAAAGGAAAAGATAGGTGACCTACTGTGGGCATTTGTCTTGGTGAACTAGCACCTTAAAGTCCAGCTAACCCACAGGCCGGCTGGCTAGTACAAGCAGACAGGTATTTTTAATACCATTTGGCATTTTTAAACTTTGGCATTTTTCATTTGGCTTTTTGTTTTATGTGTTTTTGAACTATTTGGATTTATACCATTTGGCAATTTTCATTTATGTTTTTTTCATTTTTTTCAACATATTTTGTAATCAACACACCAAAAACACTTCAAAATTAAGAGTGGGATATATACTTTTTGGCCTCCATAATGTTTATCAATCAAAACAGCATTCTATTTTCAAATTTACATTACACAATTTGGCTTTCTGTAACGTTGGCTGTTAATCTTTTGTACGAATGCTATGATGACCATTATGTGTAGAAAATAAGACTACATTTCTAAAAGTGGCTCAGGTTCATATATTTATGTTTGATATCAATCAGTTCTAAATTTCCTTCACATTTCTAAAATTTAAGATCTTCCATATCTGGTACATCTTATAATATCGTATTCATCTACTAACCCAATTTTCTCATAGGGACTTAACACGAAGCAGAAGGGGTATTAGGTGGTAGGTGGTTAAGGGTGTTATGATAGGGTGAAAGGGTGAGAGAGGGAGGGAGAAAAATAGAATGATGGAGAGGGTGAGGGTATATGATTGTGAGCGGAATATAGAGAGGGAGTTAATCTGTGAGAGAATGTGATTTGATAGTAAGGGCAGGGTGTACTGGTCTGGAAGTATAGTTTTTGTTTTATCTCATGTAGTTTCTGTTTTCTACATCAATCTGATAAGTTTAAATATTGAGAAATTGCTGTCGTCTAAAAGTTCACAGGTTAACAGCCTTTCTTGTTACTGTTTATGTGCTGCTTATATATAAACATTGTAGCACTTCTCAGTAGCTAGATAGAGTTGTGGCTTTTCATCAAATTAAGCAGCAGCTTCTGTACAGTTCATGTTGGAATGATACCAAGTGCTGTGTTTTTCTTCCAAGTTGAGAACATTTTTGATCTTCATGAACTAGCAATTACACATGATGAAGCTTTTATGGCCCCGCAACAAATATGGCCTCGCAACAAAGCTGTCGGGGCCATATAGTTTTACCCTTGTCTGTCATTCCATCATTCCGTCAATCCATCTTTCCATCATTCTGTCATTCCGTCATTCTGCAACAAACCATTATACGGGTTTTTTTTTCTAAATGCCTTCAGATATTAGGCTGATTTTTGGTATGTGAGTTCACCATGATGAGTTTTAGATGAAGTATTAGTTTCGCTCTGCTCCGCTAATTTTTGCCAAAATTACAGGCTTTAGACTTCGATAAATTGTTGAAAATCACAGTTATACAGACTTTTTTTTCTAAAGGCCTTCAGATATTGGGCTGATTTTTGGTATGTGAGTTAACCATGATGAGTTACAGATCAAGTTTGAGTTTTGTCCTGCTCTACTATTTTTGCAGAAATTACGGGCTTTGGACTTCGATAAATTGTTGAAAATCACAGTTATACAGGTTTTTTTCTAAACGCCTTCAGATATTGGGCTGATTTCTGGTATGTGAGTTAACCATGATGAGTTACAGATCAAGTTTATGTTTAGTTCCGCTTTGCTAATTTTCCCCAAAATTACAGGCTTTGAACTTTGATAAATGGTCGAAAATCACAGTTAAATGGAGTTTTTTTAAAGCCTGAAGATTTTGAGCAGAATTTTGATATGTGAGACTACCATCATGTTTGTGTTCACATGTGTTGTTGAAATTGCAGATTTTTCAACTTTTTGAGACGGGGCCATTTGTGTCGTTTGGACAAATCTAGTCTTTTTTTGCAACATGTTTTTTTTATCAACACAACCAAAACATTTCAAAATTAAATATACACTTTTGACATTCATAATGATTATCAATTATTTTCAAATTTACATTAAATAATTAAATAACTTTAGTATAAGTAAATAGAAATGTATGAAATTTGAACACAAGGTTTATAACCACACAAGAAAGGTTGGGGTTGATTTAAGGGGTTGTGGTCCCAACAGTTTAGGTATTTAAGGAGGCAAAAAGGGGCCCAAAAAACATTTTTCTAGTTTCCAGACAATAACTTGTGGAACATTGTATGGATCTCTCTGAAATTATACCACGATTTTCCATTCCTCAAAAGGATGGTTCGGATTGGCTTTTGAGGGTTATAGCTTAAACCAATTAGGAATTGGGGGGAAAACAATGATTTCCTGTTTGATGGACTATTACTTATTTAAGTACATGAATGTTACGTTTGAATTACATCCCTTACACTACTTTTAAATCATGTATAACGAAATGTATTGTCTTGAGGTGATTTGCTGCCAATTTGTTTTTAGAAAAAAGTAAAATCACAAAAATACTAAACTCTGAGAAAAATTCAAAACGGAAAGTCCCTAATCAAATGGCAAAATCAAAAGCACAAACACATCAAATGAATGGATAACAACTATCATATTCTGACTTGGTACAGGCACTTTCTTATGTAGAAAATGGTGGATTGAGCCTGCTTTTATAACTAGCTAAACCTCTCACTTGTATGACAGTCACATCAAATTCCATTATATTGACAACGATGTGTGAACAAATCAAACAGACATAACAGGTGAAAATGTCAAAAATACAGCCATCAAGAGAGAACTAACTGTTTTAAAAAAGAATTTTATGATGTATTTAAATGGGTAATTATGGTTGCAAATTCTATTTGGAATTTTAAATTTTAAATTTTAGATTACAGAAATTTCAGAAATTAAAAAGACATTTTCTTTAAATATAATTTATTTTTGCCAAAAAAAAAAGGGGAGGTGTCAATAAACAACAGCATAATAGTGTATTGCACAAGAGCAAAAAAAAATGAGGGGTCAATACGCAACAGCATAGTGTATTGCACAAAAGCAAAGCTTAAGGGGTGTATTTTTTTGGGTAGGGGGGTCAATTCGCAACAGCATAGTGTATTGCATATAAGCCAAAAAAATTAATATAAATTGAAACATATAACCAATTCTAAGTTCCTTGACTACAGTTATTCTCTGTCAGAATCCTATTATGTGTCAAATATTTAATTACAATCCATATTCAGACCCAAGCGCGAATATTGTTTCCATTTTTGCCCCAACTGTTTATGGTAGGACCTCCGCAGTCGTATCTAGCTGCGCTCAGCGAAGCAATTTATTATTTTTGAAATGTTTTGTAGGAATTCTGCTTCACAGAAATACAAAACAAGTCGGTCATTAGGGATGACCAATAAGTACCCATAAGTGAGACTATAAAACATAACAAGGTTGAGAAAATTAAATTTAATTGGTACATTATAAACCTATAATAATGTAAGCTCTGTACAGCTTTTTACCAACGAACAAATAAAAGGCGTATACAATTCATGTAAACAATTTAAGACATGCAAATAAAATAAAATGCATATCAATGTGAAAGCATTATTAAGTGAAACAAGATGTCACAGTGCTCATGATTATAAGCAACACTGAAAAAAGCACAGTTAAATTGAGCGCAGAGCCGGAATATAAAAGTAAAAACAAAGCAAAGAAGAAAAATATAAAGTAACGATGATAAAAGTATGTATGCAGTACCAGTGCAGATCCAGAAATTTTGATAAAGGGGGTGGTAGTGGCCAAGAGGGGGCCCACTCCAGTCATGCTTCAATGATCCCTAAATAACTTAGTCAAACAAATTTTCCTACAAAGGGGACCGGGACCCCTGTCCCCCACTTAATACGCCTCTGAGTACAAGTCATATTTTATGCCCATTATAGAATGACACGATTTCCCCGCTATAAATAACATTATCTTTAGTTTAGAATAAACAGTGTTTTCACAAGGTTCAGTTACAATTCATATTACATATAGATTTTTCTTTTAAATAATCATAACAGATATAAGTTTTAAGAATGTTCTAATTTACGAAAACAGGTTTGGTATTTGAATGTTAAATAAAACTGTTATTATAATAATTTCCCAAAATAAAACCTTCCTCATTCAAAATATCTCTGATCATTGGCTATCGAACGGAGCAACTGGAGTACTTCTGTTTATTAAACAAAACCAACCGGAAGTTAGGTTGTTGTCGTGACTTTTCTACCAAAGTGCAATATTGTTGTGTGATTTTACTTTATTCACGTGCTTTAGATGGATGACAACACAAATTACTATCAAGATAGATAAACAGAAGTTAAATTTTATTTACAATTTAAGTATTCAAATATTGTATGCTTTGTCATTACATAATTCAACCGACTTGATCTACAACAACCTTTTATCGGGAACCAGGTTCTGTATAAACCAACATCCTACAGACACTTGGCTGGCCAACACTAGCAACACGCAGACAAGGAGTCAGGCTCATACTCCTGTATAAGATCCTGCATGGAGAAGCATCAGTCATTATCCCAGATTACATCAGGAGACCAACTCTAACAACCAGACAATAGTCAATACCACAGCCACAGAGACCGGTTTTCCAGAGTCAGCACTTCAACGGATGCCTATAAATACAGTTTCATCCCCAGAACAAATTTTTGACTGGAACCAATTACATGAAAGTGCCATCCAAGCCCCCACAACAGACGCCTTCCGGGTCTGTGTGTGGCAGTTCCTGGCGTAACTATTGATACCTGATTTTAACCCTGTATAGACTATAGTTGTTGCAAACTCACATAATTTTATTTGATTTTGTTCCTGTAAATACACAAGTTTTTTTTTATTTTTAACTTTGCGAGTACTGGTTGACACACCCGCACAGTATATCTGTGTTATGGAAATTTCAACTGCAGATTAACCACAAAATATAGAAGAAGAAGTACAATAAACACTAGACAACAGGAATGACAGGATATATCTTTTGGGGGGTAAATGGTTAAAACTAGATATAAACAGATTAACTTACTAATGTTCTATTATATACTGGTAAAGTTCTAGGGTATCAGGTTGTTCTGGCCCAAAATCAATCTGGCCCCAAAACAATTTGGTTAATTACACTGTGACCAATATTTACGACGGAAGCTCGATCAAATGTCGACAGCCCATTTATGGTATTCAACAACTCATTGGTCAGAGTTCTAGTCAAATCAGTATCCGGTCAAATCGGCACCCGGTATAGTCAAATCAGCACCTAGTCAAATTGGCACCTAGTTAAATGGCACCTGATGTAGTCTTTAGGCACACGTGATAAATATATTTAACTGCAAACATTTTTTTTGGACTGTATAATGGTATGATGTCGTCGTCTGCGTTGTCCGATAACACATTTGGTTTCCGGACAATAACTTTAGTTTACATGAATGGATCTCTTTGAAATTTAATAAGAAGGTTCAATACCACAAAAGAAAGGTTGGGATTGATTTTGGGGTTGATGGTCCCTCCGGTTTAGTAATAAGAGGCCCAAAAAGGCCCCAAAACAAGCATTTTTCTACTTTCAGGATAATAACTTGTGTATAAGTATTTCAATTGCTCTGAAATTGTACCATAATGTTTAATACCACAAGTAAAAGGTTTGGATTCATTTTGCGGTCTATGGTGTCAACAGTTAAGAATTAAGGGCCCAAAAGGGGCCAAAAACAAGCATTTTTGTAGTTTCTGGACAATAACTTGTGTGTAAGTGTATAGATCTCTCTTATATTGTACCACAAAGTTCCATATCACAAAAGGAAGACTTAGATTGTTTGGGCGTTATTGTCCCATTCATGCAAGAATTAGGGGCCATAAAAGGGCCAAAAATAAGCATTTTTCTAGTTTCCAGACAATAACTTGTTGTAGTTTACAGTCAATAACTTGTGTTTAAGTGTATAAATCTCTCTGAAATTATACCACAAGATTGCATACTACAAAGGGATAGTTATTGGGGGTTATGGCTTAAATCATTTTTCTCATTTCAGATTTTATACCACAAGATTCCATACTACAAAGGGATAGTTATTGGGGGTTATGGCTTAAATCATTTTTCTCATTTCAGATTTCTTTAAATATTTTTTTTTGAGGGGATTAATATTCAACAGCATAGTGTATTTTTTTTAAGTTCATTAGACTACCAGAAACCTATGCTGTGTCAACTATTTAATCACAATCCAAATTCAGAGCTGTATCAAACTTGAATGTTGTGTCCATACTTGTCCCAACTGTTCAGGGTTCGACCTCTGCAGTCGTATAAAGCTGCACCCTGAGGAGCATCTGGTTACTTTATGTTTACATTAATATTTGAAGATTTGAACAAATCAAAGGGGAAACCAGGCATTATCTTGCATAATATGAAAAAGAAGATGTGGTACGATTGCCAATGAGACAACGAGCCACAAGAGACCAAATGACACAGAAATTAACAGCTACGGGTCACCTTACGACCTTTAACAATGAGCAAAGCCAATACATATAAGTTCTTTCAGTAATTTAACATGGCCTAAATACCTGTGCTTACCATGATAAAAAGTTGAATAATGGAGATAAAGGGTATAATATATCAATGAGACAGCAACTTAATGACACAAAAAGTAAGAAGACATTTAAATATCAACACCAAAGCATCAAAGTCCATTTGGATTGTATCTAAAAACCACAGGGTTAAGATTTTAAATACCTGGTTAAACTGTTGTATAACATTTCAAATACTGTTAATACAGAAATTATTGTATGGTTTTTATATTGTGAATGACATGTTTTTTTTTACTGACCCTGGTTATCCATGAGGGTCTTTCATGGTCGTATATGTGAATAATGTATCTGGGTGGGTATCACCAGGTGTATATGTATACACAATGCGGTAGGGGGTCTGGGGCCGCATAAGGCCCCTGGTAAGGGGTTCTGGGGGCATAGCCCTCCGACGGAAAACGGTTTTCAGCATTTAAGTTGCAAAATTTGTGTACAAAAAAACATAAAAAAACGTCATTTTATCATGATAATATACATGAAAACAATGTCGAAAAAAAAACAAAATTCTACAATTACATCTGACTGATGAATTAACCGGCAGTACAATCGGAAATATAAAAAAAAACAATATTTCAAATATGCATTGCCCAGCGTGGATCAGCGTAGCCCTTTATTAAGCAGCACAACTTGTTTCTGATTGAGTATAATTGATATATACGTCAATTGATAGTACATATTGACGATCCTTCATTAAAAAAAAAAAAATAGGCACGTAAACACTGAGACTACTACATAATAATACTAACTTTTGGAATACGGTGCATCGACCATTCATATTTTGATTCTTAAACCTTCACCCTCCCCCGGCCACACAAACACATACACACACACAGTCAATACGTCATGCAGAAGTTCTGTTCTGTTCATACTACCGGTGTCTAACAAAATTCAAGAAATTCATATTTTCTTATATCATGTACTGTAAAATCCCTACCTGCTTAGGAATATGAATAATTATCATCATTACATGTAGATCTGAGAGTACTCGAAGTTACTGAAAGCTAGTTGATTGATTGATTGATTGATTGATTGATTGATTGATTGATAGACGTCCAGTGGCAAATATTCATGCATGTTCAGGACTAAAACGGATAGAGGTCGTCCAGGATGAAGGTCTGGAAATTTGGAAATGCCATGCATTGGAAAATGAGGGTTTATTAAATAGGAACAGAAATTTGCCTTTCAGTAGATGACTTCTAACCCCTCAAAGAGTTGTTTCAAGTGTCTTAACGTGCAGAGAGCGTGGCATTCTCTCTTCACTAGAGATTGAACTTGGGCCAACAACAACTAATTAAAAAAAATCATTATCTAAGTTGAGGTTCATTCAAGTATTTGTTGATTGAAGTGAATGATCTGAACCAAAGTTCTAGTTTATAGTTTCTATATTAGGTGGAATATAATGACATACAGTTCCAATACGCCACTGATTCAATAAGGATGATAGACTAGTGTACGCATGACATTCGATAATTAAAGAGTTTTGACGAATTCGCATGCATCTACAGATAACATTGTTTATTACTTTTTTAAATAAAAAAATTATTTGTGAAAAAATTATGTGTAGGCTCATGCCTAAAGTGCCTAACGGCAGCTACGCCCCTGACTGCAGTTTATTACGTTTATTATATGCATTAAATTATAATTACTTTTTCATGTGATAGAAAAACTTTATAAAGTCATAAAGTAAAGATTATGTGAAATTATCTAATTGGTTTTTTCAGGAAAGTAACTAAAGTTAACTTAAAGTGCAGTATATCTGTGGACATTTTTTGTTCTGATAGTAATATTTTCTTTCTCTTTCACAATAGATGGATGGTAACTGAATCAATACGAATAGCCTCATTGAATTTGAAAAAAGCTGCAAATGATATCAGTAATAAAAGATTGTTAGTGTGCAGTGTGCAGTGTGCAGACAGTGGTTAAACAGAAGTTAACATTCTATTAGTTTTGGGATTTTACAATCAATGCCAAAATGAATGATAATGCTAGAGGAAATAATAGGAGAAAAAGGGACCTGTGTGGTAAAAACTTCCTAAAAGTCGTCCTTTATGTGTTCAACTTTTTCTTTTGGGTAAGTGTATTTTAAATATATAATTTATATATATGTTTATAGTTATAGAAAAGGCAACTTAAAAAGATATTACAATTTAAATGATTTATTGATTATTGGTTGCTTAGAATCATCCATTGGCAAATATTATATATGCATATTCAGAACTAACTATATAAAGTATAGAATTTGTAAATGTATAATATAAGACATAAGAGAAGATATAGATACATGTTAATTGAATAATCTCCCTTTGTTCTTTGTTCAAATTAAATGAAATTCTTCGTTCATTGTTAACTGTATTCTGTTGCTAGTAAGATTTTATAACCATGCTAACAGGATAAAAGATCCTAATATAAAATTATTTCTAATTTTTCAGCTAACATTGCTAACTTCAAATTACAAAAATATTCCGTTTCCTAACTTTTCTTTATCATGTTCTGTCAATTAATTAAATGTTCTTTAAAATTCAATAGTGTTTTTATGCATGATAAATTCTATATTTCTTTTCCAGCTGACAGCCCGGTTAGCTTTCCTAGCATTAGGGTTATATATCAAGTTCCAGAAGCATTCCTATTTCAATCTGCTAGGGAACAGTACTTTCCCTTTGGCAACATACTAATGCTACTAGGAACAGGAGCCTTTATTATCTTGTCAGGAATCATTTGTTGTACTGGGACATGTATAGAAAATAGATGTTTTATGGTTATGGTGAGTTATTTCCCTTTGAACACATTGTCTACTAAAATAAGAATGTATACCAAAATTAAGTTTTTTAACTTTTCACAAGCAAAGCCAACAATAAATTGAAAAAAAAATCATTTCAGCTAATTCCAATTACATGTTATTTTTAAACTCGACTTATGATTGTAATGGATATTATGTTGTATGGTCTGTTCGTCTGTCAGTCCAAATAGATTTTTAGGTTGTTTACATTGACATTGTGGTCTTATCAACATGAAAATAAGGCCACATGATGTGAAATTACTATGGTATTAGGCCTATTCCACGGTTCACTAAACATTGAAATTATTACATTCTCAAGTTTAGTCATATGAAACGAGTGACTAATGAAAAATAATGTTTATCCAATTCTTGAACCAATGCATGTTTATATCATAAACTTAGTCTTCTGTGCACGATTTTATCATTTTTTACGCAAAGATATCGTTTTTAAATTGTCAATTTTTTTTCTCTCTGTCTGTTATGATCTAACAAATATGGTAGCTCATTAATTGCCGTGTTATGAAGCCGAAGTTTACCGATTGTTACTTTATAGTAAACTATCAACAAAAAAGGATGCAATCTATTGGCGGTTTTATCATAAACATGCTGCTAATAAATGCCTCTTTAATAAGCTAGGTGCATTTTTCTATATTTTTTTTATCTTAGGAAATTACTATTGAAACATTGTTTATCTGTTATCTTGAAATTATCGTTTGAAAAGGATGTTTTTTTTATAGAGATGACTTAAGCCAATCAGAAAGTCAGACTAGAGGTCACATGTCTGGCATTTCATTCTCCTGTATCATATTCTAAAATGTTATGGATAATTAAAACATTGTTGTGATGTCATTCTATTGTTTTACCCGTTCTTTATTTCAGTGATTGGACTATCATTAACCTGTAAGAAACCATTATGTTACCTTTAGCTGTCCAATATTTTTAAGAATAGACCTCCTCTTTCTTAAAAATATTGGACAGCTATAAAGGTAGCATTACTGATTCTTACAGGTAAATGATAGTTCAATCACTGAAATAAAAAAAAAACTATTAATTACCCCAATTGTTTTCATCATGTAAACAAAAATAAAACCAAAGATCAAGTGACAATTAAAAAAACATTTTATTAAAGTCACCTTCCAATACAATAATTTTGTCACTCATCAAAACGGTTTCTTGAGGAAAAAAATCACTTTCAAATTGATTTTTGTCTCGCTTGACGTAGTCAAAAAGCGAGACATAGGTATGCTGTTTCCGGTGGCGACGGCGGCGTCAACAATGTATTAGTTTGTGATTATGTCTAGTTTATGGTGAACCACTAGTGGTAAGTCAAAGATATTTGGTATGCAGTTGTATTAGTATTGGCACATCTCATTACCATGGAGATTATTTGGCCTCACCCCCTCAGTCATGGTCTATTGACTTTGAAACTTTGCTTAGTTTTCATGTATTAGTTTGTGATTAGGTCATTTTATGGGGAACCACTAGTGGTAAGTTAATGATTATTGGTATGCAGTTGTATAAGCATTGGCATATCTCATTTCCATGGAGATTATTTGGCCCCGCCCCCTCAGTCATGGTCTAATAACTTTGAAATTTTTGCTTAGTTTTCATGTATTAGTTTGTGATTAGGTCAGTTTATGGGGAACCACTAGTGATAAGTAAATGATAATTGGTATGCAGTTGTATAAGCATTGGCATATCTCATTTCCATGGAAATTATTTGGCCCCGCCCCCTCAGTCATGGTCAATTGACTTTGAAATTTTGCTTTATTTAAAATGTATTAACTTGTGTTTGAAATTTTGCTTTATTTAAATGTATGAGCTTGTGTTTTAGTATTTTAGTTTTGGTATTTAGTATGCAGTTGTATAAGCATTGGTACATCTCATTTCCATGGAGATTGTTTAGCCATGTACCTTCAGTCATGGTTCAATGACTTTGAGTATTTGCAAAACGTACATGTTAAATAAAGTGTTGCTATTTTAATTTCAACATTTGCATTATCGAAATTACAAAAAAGCGAGACATATCTCTGTGATAACAGTTTATTAACACTACCAATACTTATATCACAGCTATTTTTCTCATGTTTTTGGGTTGTCTCTTTTAGCACTAATTCAATAAGTTGATTATGCTCGTTGTAAGTCTTGTTTTTGTTGCTTTTATGAATTTCTTTTTCCAAAAGATTTATCCTCGTCCGTCTTTAGGTTATCAAAATTGACCTCTGGTGATGCTCTTCCTAACATCATTTTTAACTGCAACTGAAATGAAAAAGGCAATAAAGTAATGCTTCTAAAATTTGATACATCATGCCGCAATACAAGGGTCATGAACATAAAATGGAAGTAATTGTTTACAGTGTTAAATGATATAACCAAAGAAAAGGCTGTTTCATGAAACATAAGTCCCAATAAAGACATATGTTTGGTTCCAGTTTCCCAACTGACTCTATTTTGACCCCAGATCTTAGCATTTCTATTCCCCTTCTGATAAAAATATAAAGAAAGACATATGTCATTGTAAATGTGATATACATGGATTGTTATTGGTTAACTTTATGTTTCTCTACTTTACAAATGTATTATAATATAAATCTATCAAAATTTCAGAATATTCAACATATTCTTTTATAATCCTTTTATAAATTTTTTTTTTATTTGAAAGAAAAATATTAAACAAATGATTTTAATAGTCAATAAAAGAATAATTTTTATTGAATTTTTACTTTATTTTGCTATAAACATGTATTTTCAGGGGTGGTTTACAATTCACCTACCAGATCTAAAAGGTTACAAAGATTTACTCAGTAAAAGTTCCCTAGCAGTCACAAGTAAGTTCATCTTAAGTTGTAGCTATAAGCTTGTCAATATTTGTTTTCTCAGACAGCACATGCTTATTGAAAAATTAAGGTCACTGTTAGGGAAAGTTTGGCCTTTTTCTGCCAAGATGGGGGCAGGCTTAAATTGACAAACACTATCTTATTTTAAATTGCTGGTGATGTGGAAAGTGGTGCTGCCATACCCAATTCTTAAATCACTGAATTAAGATGTGAAAATATTGTAACTTAGCAGAACTTTTTATTTGATTAGATCAGTTACATATAGAAAAATAAAATCAATAGTATAAAACTAAGAAGTAATGCGAAAGTATTATTAGGCATAGAAAGTATAGTGTTAAAATAAGTAACCATCCATTAGTTGACATGAAGGTTTTCTCACCATTACATGTTTACTTCTTGGGGACAAATAGATAAATGATCCAGGGGTAGCTCTATGGTCTTCATATTTAGAGGACAAGTACACAAATAACTGCCAATTAGAATGACAGGGGTTTATCTCAACATATATAGGGAATGATCCTTGTTTGGCTTTTGAAGATTTTTTATGTCGTAGTGGAGGGGGCATTAAGTTTTATCCTTGTCTGTCCGTGTGTACGTCCCCATTTATTTATTTTAAAAACATGTTTATTTAAAGTTAGAATTGGAGATAAGTTCATAATTACATGACTTAAAAGAACTCATTTGGAATATGTCATTTATTGGACCCTGCAAACTAATAGAAAATACAGAGAAATTGTGAAAAAAAATCATGTTGAGTTCTGAAATTTGTTTTTTATGGCAGGTAATTCACTTCTCTGTGAATAGTTTTATTTATAACTTGATATCAGTTATTATGGATGTTGATGACTTGTACAGCTGAAACAAAAAATTAAAAACACAAACTAAAGCCTAAATTTTACTTATAGTTTATATTATTTCATACTTGATATACTCAACCAAAGTACTAAGTAGAAGGTGAAATGAATCGCACATTTTGCAAACTATCAGAGTTCTGTTAAGATTTCAGACAAACCAAGTTCACAAAATTATAAATTTTTATTGAATATGAAGATCTGTTTATTGTCAAAATTATTATTTGCTAATCTGAAGATCTGTTTCCTGAACAAACAGAACCCTTTGAAGAATTTGGTAATATAATTGTTGTACTTATTTTTTTAGTTTGTTTTAAAAAGGTTATTAAATTGATCTTTTTCATGTCATTATTGTGATAAAATTATTGTAATACAATATGCATAATGTGCAGTATACACTTACAAATATAATATAACACATATATGTGTATTTGTTTGCTTGTACTTACTAGAATACATAACTTTAATTTTAAAGAAGATTTCATATACTGGTATATTTTTTTTCACTAAAAACAAAGCAACTGACAGACCATATTCATATTGGAAACATTGTTCACCAAAGCACCATGGAGAAGGTCATGCATACTATCATTCTTTTATTAAGATTGTTATTTGGACTTTATTCCATAGTTTATCATATATAGGTATAGGAAGATGTGGTATGAGTGCCAATGAGACAACTCTCCATCCAAGTTACAATTTATAAAAGTAAACCATTATAGGTCAAGGTACGGCCTTCAACACAGAGCATTGGCTCACACCGAACAGCAAGCTATAAAGGGCCCCAAAAAATTACTAGTGTAAAACCATTCAAACCGAAAAACCAACGGTCTAATCTATATAAAAGCGAGAAACGAGAAACACGTATGAACTACATAAACAGACGCAACTACTGTAATCAGATTCCTGACTTAGGACAGGTGCAAACTTTTGCACTTCTTTGGTTTCCTTCAGTACTAAGGACAATTGATAGTCTTCCCTAAGTTACATTACTGACTGATTTGTCTCATTAACTTTTAAATACTGTTATTTAAAAAAGATGAATAACTCAAATACAAATAATGGACCTAGTAATTACTTTATTTTTGATAAGCAATTTAACTATTTACTATGAATTTATCCTAATAAATCAAATGCCATAAACATTTGATGTGAAATGAAATGTTCCTTTAAATTTTTCCTGATAGGTGACATTTCATTTGAAATTCAGCATACTGTGGATTCATTATTATTCGTTGAATACCAATTTTTGTGGATTTCCTGGGTTCAGGGAAAATTTAAATTTTCAACGAATTACAAATTTTCCATAGGCTTGTATGCAGACTTTAGCAAAACCATGAAATTAAACATCCACGAAAGTGTAATTTTTCCTCAATCCACAAAAATTGATACCCACGAAAATAAATGAATCCACAGTATTAAAAAAAATTGACTGATTGTAGGGTAATTAGGAATACCGGTATATTGCCACTACATCAGTCTTGTTATGAGAAAATCTTTCATTCTTTACTTAGTTACTTGTTTAGGAAGAAATTTTTCTCCAACCACAAAAATGAATATTACTCCTATTACTGACTATTCATCTAGCAATCTGAAATCCTGATAATTTTATGATCATTTATGGCTTGCAAAGACTGCATATCATTATGATGGTTCCCTGTATGTGCATTCTTAATAGTAACTGTTGTATTTTGTCAGGTTCAAGTGGCGCTTTGCTTCATCCATCTCAAGATCTCACAGGTATGTAGAATAAAACTCCATTTCATTGTGAAAAGTACATAAGGGTATACACATCTTGTAACTGATCAAATCTTTTCTATGTTACAAGAGATATTTGAAAAAGTTTAAAGAAGTTAAAGGGAAAATTCGCGATTTTTTACTTTTCATCTTATTATGTTCATAATACCATAAAAAACATATTTACCAAGTTTTACCTGGATATGAACACTAATAAAGAAGAAAATTGGGAATTAATAATTTAATTTATTCCAACTTCCTGACTTATGTGACGTAGTTTAAGTCTTTTTGCATGCCGGGAGTGAATAAATCTCGTTGTAAATCTTGTTCGTTAATCATCTAATAACGTGATTTAAAGCGCATCGACGACTTTTGGCGTAGCTATTAACCAACTAATAATTAAGAAAGTAAAGTGATCCGCCGTGCAACTTTCAAAATTAAAATGTACAATTTATATTTAAAGGATTTCTGATATGATTATAGTAATAAAAGTAAATCATACAATAGAATATATTTTCATGAATTTTTTTTCCGACGGATATTTTGAACAAACATATATAACTGATATTGTTTTACAAATGCATGTTTGTATTCTCACCTGAAGGCTTTTACTTCAGTCTAGTACTGTGTAAATACAATGTGTATTGTACTGTGACACTAAGTGACCGCCTGTTGAATGCGTTCTTAAAGTCAAGGTAATTAAAAGATTAGCATTCTGTAATTCTATTCTTTTGATCTTCACTCAGTGAATTTTAGCCAACACGGTTCACCGTTACAGGTGTGAACAACATTTCGTATGAATGATAAAAACATTAATTATTTGGGGAGGAATATGGTGGCAAAATACCTGAATCGCCGTTATATACATGTATATCTTTTATATTTTGCGTAAGCTTAATTTTAAAATAGATAGGTGAGTATTTTGTTGTAACATCGAAATTCTGAATTACTTTCAATTAAATAATTTTACAAATAAAAATGGCCCACGAAAACGAGCGTATAAACCAAACACTGTACTTACTTTTTCAAATTATCATGGGTATTAACCGTGAATATTTCAATGTTTAGAGAAAATTATCGCGGTTACATGATTAATATAGGTTGGTCCGTCCACAGCGATCTACATTTACCTAATCGGGAATGCCCTTATTAAAATATTTAAAATCTCACAACGTATACACACTTTAGCTATTTGACCAACGATGTTTAAAAAAAATAACAGAATCAATCTAACGTCAACTTTCCTTTTTTGAATGGAGACAGACCGGAGGAATCAATTTTCAATGTGCTTTATATCTTGTACCTTTGCAAGACTTATCATTCATTCATAAACCCACTTTATACCAGAGACATATATGTCAGTCTTAACTGACAAGAATACACCTAAAGCGGACAAGCAGTATTTTCTTTAAGTTTCTGTGATTTAATACCACGAAAGAAAAAAATCCCGAAATTAATTTGATACTTTGATACTCAATATTTTTCCTGGAAAATATTCATATCCTCGTTTGGTCTGAAAATAAGATAAGAATTTGGTATACAGAACATGCAGAAGTGTGAATGTCATAAAACCTTGTTATATCAGAAACCATTATAAATGTGAACCTGTATACGTAAGACCTCATGGGACGTCACCTAACCACATACAGGTAATATACAAGTAGCTCTGTTATACCCGGAAATGTCAAGGTAAATCACTACCGATACAGAATGTACCAATGCAAAGAAAATTCTGATGATTGTGAAGCATGACCACTCATGATTTTAGAGGAGTCTTAGGTGGAAATTGCCGGTACGATTTAAATTCTGACTATATTTTTTTCTCTCAATTTAAATCACTGAACTTAAAAAAAAAGAAACATACGTCCAAGATCAGAATTCTTCATGTAAATTCATAAATACAACGTTCTTATTTTGTAACTTTCGATATACTTCACCCCCCCCCCCCCCCCCCAAACACAACCTGGGAACAGTATATCTAACATAACAATGTTTGTGTACCTGCCCAAATAAAAAACAAAAAGATGAAAAAAGAAAAAGATGAACGGTAAGTCACATCAGATTCAAATATTTATATGGTTGATTGTCGTTAACTAGAGATGTAAAGTTACATGTCTCTGCGTTAACTTATAAGAATGACAGGAAACTATATACTTGAAATAGATTTATGATGAATAATATGCAACTGCAGCACCCCTTTTTATCAAAGTGTACATGCATGTATTTTAATGACTGTCCGTTATTTTGATTAAGAATGACAAGTGTACGTGAAATTCTATAGTTGCCTGTGAGACTTTTTTTTACCAGATATGCGACTTTTCGTATTTATATTTTCTCTTATATTACTCTCATTTAATATTTTATGCATAAGTGCAATATTAGGAATGGTTTATCCCCCCTCCCTTTTAAGCTAACTAAATAAATTAATCAACCTTCTAGCTGACCAGACGTTAACACATCTACTATCAGTCAATTCGGAGTGAAGTTTCTTTATTTCTTCAAATAAGCTTTTTGGGGATCATTAGTGTACGTCCAGTGGCATATATATTACATGCATGTCGGAACAGGAAAATTGACATGAGGTATAATAGAACCATGTTCACATTATTACATTATTATATATAATACACAACCATTGAGATGATGACGACTTTCTTAAACTGTTCAAAATAATCTTATGGAAATAAAAATCTGTGATTTTACTATGTGCATAACTTTGATGAACCAAAGCAAGTTAGATATAAATAAATAAAATAAATAAGATAAATAAAATAAATAAAATAAATAAAATAAATAAAATAAATAAAATAAATATTTCATTATAGTGTCACATATTTGATCAAACAATATATATATATACAACAATTCATAATAAAAAACAGAGATCAAATATCCAGCCTTAGAATAGACTTATGAGACACTTAGATATCGACCTGTATTTAAATCAGATTGGTTTTGGATGTTTCTCTCGTATATTCAATATACATGTATATATTCTAAATTGCGACTATCTATAGTTCCGTAACCTTCTATCTAGGCGTATAATCCAATGATCGACAAGTGCGTACATTTTGTTAAATCAATATTTGTACGTTTCAAAATGTCCATAATTATTGACAACGAGTAATTACTTACATTTTCCCCAATTTACGTTTGGAAAATATGTAAATATATTTTTATGTTATCAAATCTTTTTTTGGAATTATTTAGATTTTCATAAATGTTCTTTGCACCATAAATGTTATTTATAAACAAGCGTATGAGTTTAGTCATATATATAATGGCTATTATATCTATGGTTTAGTAAAGACTAGCATATCACTATCGGACACGCAAGACAAAGATGTATATTCACCTGATAGTTTCAAAATGGAAAGTTATAAGTTATCGGCCGTGTACACTTCTCAATACCCTCAGAGGTGAAGTGATGCACGAACTTGCTTTATGTAATTGTGTAATAAGAGTTTTAAAGCCCGACAAGAAATCGCTTGAATACCTGGACGTGTCAACTCACAATACCTCTGGGAACAATTCCTTTAGCAATGCTGGTGATCAGATAAGGGAAGGTCCGAATTTATTTAAATAAGATTATTACATAAATGAATTATGAACACACTAGATTTTCGAAAACATTTTTACACGGAACACTTAATTTATCACTTTGAACTTTTTAACTAATTTTCATTAACATTTCTTGTTTCAAAAACTTTGTAAAAAAAACAGTTTCAAAACGACAGACCATAGTACTAGTTATTCAAAAGAAATGATATATAATTACATTTTCGTATCAAGTTAGTTAGGAAAGGTTGCATGCACAACCATGTCTATTATAATCTTTTTTTGTGACCCGGGAAACTGTTTAGGCTTTCCTTGTCGGGTAAAACAACCGTACGCTTGACAAGATATCGACACTCAATTACGGCTACGTTAGGTTACTGCTTGTTTTGGTCCTTTGTGGTTTATAGATATATCGTGGTTTCTATTCAGGGATGATGTCAAAATGGCCGCACGCGGAGAAGTGATACTCTAAATTTAAAATCGATGGTGATCTCTTATCTAGCAGAATTAAACTTTAATATTTATGAATTTGTGGTTTTTTATACATAATCATCATAATATCAATTTTTCATTTTTTTGCGAAGTTTCCCTTTAAGATTTTAGTTTCTTCTTCAATGGTTCACAAATTCCACGAAAGGTTTTGATATTATCTAAAGTATTCTGAATACAGTGAAATTTTTTTACTCTTAATTTTGAAGATTTCAATTTTGTCAGGGACCATTGGTTAGTAGGTCTTTGAATTCATGGTTTTAGGCTTTGCTTATCTCTCAAAATTTGAAAATTTGTATTTCATATCATTTCGTTGTTCTGATTCCCCATGAAATAATAGATATGTGGTTCCACTCAAATTCAAGTACTTTCAAGTGACATTTGTTATGTTGCAGGGAAAAAACAAGTGTATAATCTAATGGTTTTCATGATTAAACTTTACATATTTAATTGTTTGTTAAATCTTATATCAAATCTTTTACATCTTTGATTTCTTTTTATATTTTTTCTTTATACTCATTTTTAACTTTTAGTTTATTCTATTCAGTGCTTAGTATTACTAGAAAATTTAAAACATTTTTGCAACTTTTTAATCAAGTTTATTTTATTTTTATCAAACCTATTTTTTTAAATTTTGAATATGTTTACTACTGCCTCAAAATTCTTTTTTTTTCATTTATATGCAAATTTTGAAAAAAAATCAAGTTTGGGCAATAAAGAAAACCAAAAGTTTCCCTGAAATTAATTCTGCACACAAGTGATATCTTGACTCTGCATGTTTACTGCATGTTCATAGACATTGTATTCTTAAGCAAATAGAATAAGCCAAAACAAGCATGAAGAATGCATCAAGATATACTGTAAATTCAGAAAATTTTGCATTCATTTATTATTGCGATGTAGAACAATGGACAAAAATCTTGATTGATTCTTACAATTACAAAAAAATGATGCATACAAAACAATGCTATAAAAATTTTAAATAAGAGATTTATTTTTTCAAAACCTATCCCGTTGCAATTTTTTTTGCAATAATACAAAAATAGCAGAAATCCTGAATTTACAGTATTTGGATCATTGTCATTTAAGATTTTTTTAGGACAAATTATAGATTATCAGTTTTTTCACAGGTAAAAAAAATATGAATTAAGAAAGAAAAATAGAGGAAATTATAAATGTATGACATTCTTCGGTAAAAAAAAATTTGTAATTGAACACTGGCTTACAAAAAGTATAGCAGAAGTATTGGATCTGTGCATTTTATTTCATGGATCATATGCATTCCGTAATACCCATGACAGTCAATAGAATAGATAGTTAAATATGACCTAATTTGAGTTGGAATGATCATCCTTGGCAGTAATGTTACATAGAGATCCTTAATAGATCAAAGTGATGATCAATACAAGGCTTAAACAAATGAAGATTGTTGAATAAGAAAAACTTTTTCAAAGTCTGGCAACTTTTAACAAGTTATATTTGGTTGATTTAAATGATTTGTGCATGTTGACCTCCAATATGGCGTCATTAGAAAATAACTCTTTTTTCAAATTAAGTCATTAGAAAACTAAATATTACCTCCTTCTAATATATGACCCCTTAATATTCATGACATATCACCAACTGTGCTTGACTGGTTGCTTAATTAACACATATATGCTGTATCAGTTCAAAAATATAGTTACTGCTTTTATATATTTTTAAATCTCTTTCTATTAATGAAATGAGATTAGGGGTATTTTTATCAATAATTGTTCTTTAATCATCTGTGTGCTGATATTGGAATTCTATGGATATATTAAATTCTTGTATATTACTTAAAGTAGAGCCAATATACACTGGTTGTCATATTGAAATCATATATCATTGTGTCTTAGACTGAAAGAGAAAATTTTTAATCTCAAACCAGGTAAAGACTTGATAAACATGTAAACCTAAAATCTATATTTTAGAAATCATTATTACAAAAAACATTGTCAGACATAGTTGCCTACCTCTGAAATACTTTGATTATTATTGACTTACAAATAAGGAATCTAATATTTGATCTTGATGTGAAATATTATTTTTGGGATATTGAATACTTTTCATACTATTTTAATGTATTATATATAACATTTTTTGAAGATAAACAACTACATATTTCTTCTGTTTTCCCTTGACAATCATTTTAATCAATTTAGGATTTAAAAAGCCTGTCTAATCAAGGCACATTTTTCTTATCAAAGAAAAGTAAGATTCATTCAGTAGATTATGAATGAGTCAATTTTTAGAGGAGAAGCAGTCCAGTAGGCAGGTCCACTTTACCAGTTGGTAAATTGGCATCTATAATGACACTGTATAAGGAGTAATTTAAGTGGGCATATGTTATAAAACATTATCTATGTTTTCAGATTTAGATCTTAGGCGATCTGTACCAATCATAGGATTTGGAAGGTCTTCTGATGATGAAAATGCTAAAAAGGTAAATAAATATTTCAATGCTTTATAAAAGAGTATGAGTCTTGAAATTCTCTTTGTTATTTTAGTATTTCAGTAAATATTGTGTAATGAGACTTACTCACCAATTTAAAATCTTATTTAACAGTAAAATGTGATTTTTGCTATGTTTTGCAGACCCTAACGAAGTGCAAAAAACATTTCCTAAAAGGATTAATTTATTGTAGGAAAAAAAAATCATGGAAATTTAATAACACAAAAACTAATGAATTATATACAGTTGAATTACAAAGTTTTTTGTCATTTTTGAATTGTTTATTATTTATGACAAAAGTTAAAGTGGCATACTTCGATTTTCTTAATAAGATCTATTTACAACAGACATTTTGTCGCTTTTTAGATACTGATAAATCAAATTTTCTTAGATTGACCATCTTGACGCCGATGGGCAGACAAGGTTTAATTTAATTCTAATTCTACCTGGGTTTGATTCGGTTAACCTTTCTTTCATTTTACTGTGTTCTACTTTGATTATTTTGATGTCAACAGCAATGTCATGTTTTAAACACCTTCTTTAAAATGAAGTTTTAAGAAATATATGAATGCATTTATTGACATTTGGGCCCTTTAAGACTTACCATACACATAAAAGACCAAACCATACAATATTTACCAAACAACAAACAACACCCTTATATCAATATGAGAATGGTGGCAACAGAAGAACATCAAATTACAATAACAATCACCAATACAGAAATGATGACACTAGATCAACATCAGATTACAATAGATATAGGAAGATGTGGTATGAGTGCCAATGAGACAACTCTCCATCCAAGTTACAATTTATAAAAGTAAACCATCATAGGTCAAGGTACGGCCTTCTCTTACAGGCATGATACAGATAGAGACTTGAGTCACAGTCAGATATCAGACTTAGCATCTGACATTGCCTCTAATATTGCTAATGTACTGAAGCAATACTAATTTCTATTGATTAAAATTTACTAAAATATTAGAAAAATAATACAATGAAGGTATTGCCATACAGATAACTCAAGCATAATGTGACTTTATGTCTTCAGCTATGTGCAAGTGGCCACACCATTTGGCAAACTCTTAATCAGCACAAGCATAGACAAGGTATGAATTGATTCAACAAAGACCAAATATGGCACTACCAAACTCTTAGTGGACAAAAAAACATCTCATATAGACACTTGAAAGGTGGATCTGGTTTCTGGCATACATCTTGCTTTCAATGAGTTTGGAACCATAGTCATCAATTAATTTTTATGGCTACAAAAGTATGGTGCCTTTTATTTCATGGAAATGTGAAAATGTGAGCAAGGTATGATGTCCCATCTTCTGGGTAAAGGGATTTGTGTTAAACATCCACTTTTAATAGAAGTTGTTTGTAAATCAGTGTTTCAGAGGGCCATATATATTTACATGCATTTATATGTCTTACAGAATCCAGAAAAAGAAAAAATTGAAGAAATACAAGAAGAGATGATGAACATTCAGGTACAATCTGCTTTCTATGACTTTGTAATTTATTCTACTGTGGATTCGATTATTTTTTGTGGGTACCAATTTTTATGGATTAAGGAAATATTGTGTTTTCGTCAATATTGAATTTTGTTGTTTTGTCATATTCAGCTGACAAGCCTTTAGAAAATTTACATTTCGTTGAATATTTTAATTCATGGTTTACCTATATCTTTAAAATCTATGAAATTTTATACCCGACAAATAATATCGACTCCACAGTAAACGTTGTTGATGATGTTTTTATACAACACAGCAACATTGTATCATTTATTATGCCAAAAAATTAGACGGGAAATTGTTGACTCACACCTTAAACTTTTGGATATTACTTCTACCATGTAATGTTCTAGAGTTATGCCACACAAACTTTCTCAAAATGGTCAAAATGATTTTCAGACAATTACTTAAGTTCCCTTTTGGGTAGGACCTTATAATTTTACTACCTTCTATAAAATGAAGGCCATTTCAATTTTCACTGAACCACTGTTTCAGAATCATACCATTTGAATTATTCGAAGAAGGTAAAAACTTTTATTGATATTTTGAATGTTCACTTTAGAGTAAGACAATAACTTTTCTACATTTCTACAAATGTACCTAGGATATAATACCAGAAAAATGGATAATTACTATTGCTGTAATGACCTTTACCAGTAATGCACTTAAGTCTCAATATATAGGTAGTCAAAATTATTTAAATATGTTTTTATTGTTGAATATTCTAGTACAACCATCTTCATTTGCTAAAAATGTTGGTCATTCTTTTCTGGAACATTAAAGACTACTTTAATCTACTACTTCATTTTTCAGCGACTGAAGTTTATTTTGTAGTTTATGGTTTTATCATTTTATTCTTATTGTAAACAAATATTTATGGTTTAAAGATTTACCGGTACAAAATATTTTAGAATTTTATATATATGCCAAAAAACTTAACAAAACGATGTTTTATAATCTCATAATTATGAAAATATTGTTAGTTAACTTATTACTGTACAAATAATATGGCTTTTAACATATCATGTTTTAATTGTTATATAGATGAGATACCAAAAAGAGGTAGAGAGACTAGAAGCTGAGAATAAAGACTTAAGGAAACAATTATTAATTAAGGAAGAAAAAACAGGAAAGAAAGTCAATTGGAGGGTGAGTTTCAAGAAAAAAATGTCAGATGCTAATATTGAATTGATAAACAAGAAAGACCATTTACAAAAAGTCTTATGTTTCCACACACTGAAAGGAGAAAAGACGTTTAAAATAACATTGATTGTAAAGTTTGCAGATGTTGAGTTTGAAGGACAAAGCAAGGGCATAATATTTCAACCAAACGAGAGGCAAATAAGTTAAGCAGAAATTGTATGCTATCAAAAGGAAATTGAACCTTTTAAAAACAACATAAAATTGAAAAATACTTAGTAAAAGAACTCAGACATGCATGAATGTTCAATGAAATATAAGTAAAGGTATGGTTCTGCTTGTCATTTATCAAATCAGAACATTGTTCAATTATAATTTTCCAGACGATTCCTGACACCAACATTTCCATGTGTTTTAATACCTAAATACTATAAACTGATAAGATAGTTGACTAAATCACATTTTCTTCCAGGTTCCATTTAAATTTGTAAGTTAAGAAATTTTTTCAAATTTCCTATTCTAGTGAATGACACAACAGACCTCATATTTAAAATAAAGTACAAATGTATATATCTTCTGAATGTGAACACAGACCTGCTACCTATGCATAAGTTGGCTAGTTTGCACTTATTTCCTTCTTGATTTTGTAAAAAAGGGAAACAGTTATGCATTAAACTGCTCTTTGTCTTTTAAATATCTTACACAGATTATATTGAAATATACTATGAAAGTCTTAGAGTTATGAAATGATATGAGTTTTGAAGATTATCTAAGCCATTGATTTTATTAATTAAATTCAAGATTTTGTTTTGACATTAACTTTTAGATTTAAAAATTCACGATGTTAAGAACCTCGAAATAAGCCAAACAAGACTTAAGACTGCATAACCACAAGTAACAACTACTCTTGCAACAGTTTTGAGCTACATTCTTTACAGTGAATATAATATATTTTGGTGTAGATAGACAATTTTGATATATAAACTCTACATTAGACATTTACAGACATTCATATATTTTTTAAAATTTTATTTGTTTAATGTTTGAGAAGTAATAAGTTTGAATTGAATTTTACAACTTATTTTAGATCGAGGGTAAAATTATAACTACTTATCATTCCTTTAATCACTACTTTGTGTCTGGAAATTAGATAAAAACTAATTGATATTTTTGGGATAGACTTCAACAGTGTACATAGCTTTTGATATGAACATGCTGGATATAAAGTTTTGTTATCTCCCTTGTCTTGAAAGACATTTTTTAACTGAAACTGCAAAAACAAAACAAAACTTTTAGTGTCTCATATCCTAGTCCTGGAATGGTTTGTGCTTTTGTTCTCAGGACTTAATTAAAAAAAAAAGTTTTTAGTGATTAAACTATGTAAGTCCATGATGTTATCTTTATAAAATCATTGATATAAGTCAGAAAAAATAAGTTGAGAAAAAAATACTAATCATACTTTGTAATATGGAAATTTCAGAATATTTGGTGTTCATATCTCTGTTTTTCAGAAATACCTTTTTAGTCAAATTAAATTTATTTTGTGATTTTCTTTATTTTTGCAGAAGTCCTTAATAGATATGTACTCCGATGTATTAGATGAACTATCAGGATATGATTCAACATACAATACACAAGATTACTTACCTAGGGTAGGTACATGTAGATATAATTCCACATTCAAAACACAAGATTACTTACCTAGGGTAGGTAGATATGATTCCACATACAATACACAAGATTACTTACCTAGGGTAGGTAGATATGATTCCACATACAATACTCAGGATTACTTACCTAGGGTAGGTAGATATGATTCCACATACAAAACAGAAGATTACTTACCTAGGGTAGGTAGATATGATTCCACATACAATACACAAGATTACTTACCTAGGTTAGGTACATGTAGATATTATTCCACATACAAAACACAAGATTACTTAACTAGGGTAGGTAGATATGATTCCACATACAATACACAAGATTACTTACCATGGGTAGGTAGATATGATTCCACATACAATACACAAGATTACTTACCTAGGGTAGGTAGATATGATTCCAAATACAATACTCAGGATTACTTACCTAGGGTAGGTACATGTAGATATGATTCCACATACAATACTCAGGATTACTTACCAGGGTAGGTACATGTAGATATGATTCCACATACAATACTCAGGATTACTTACCAGGGTAGGTACATGTAGATATGATTCCACATACAATACTCCGGATTACTTACCTAGGGTAGGTACATGTACATGTAGATATGATTCCACATACAATACACAAGATTACTTACTTAGGGTAGGTACATGCATATATGATTCCACATACAATACACAAGATTACTTACCTAGGGTAGGTATGATTAATGTGCACAATAATGTCCTTTTAATTTGCTGATTGTAAGGGGGACATAAGTAACACAATTTGTTTCTGGTGACTGTATTTGTTCACATGGATTCATTTAACTTCGAATCCGAATCCAGAATGACTCGAAGCAAAAAAAAAAACCAACTAAAAGCATATTAAATGATTGTATGAATTTTTAAATTATCAGTACAAACACCTTTCTTGTGTAGCAAAGAAAAGAAACCTATTAATGTTAATTGAATCAACCTATCAACTGTTCTTAGTGACAATCATGTATGGTCAACAGTCCACACAAGTATAAAACTTTAAAAGTGAGGAGTAAGTGTATTGTTTTTATAAATTTGTTTTTGAAATACAGAATTAACTGTATAATACAGACAGAGAGTTCATTATGCTCCAGTTTAGGTATCAATTGAATTTAAATGATTTTTTTAGAAGAAAAAGGATATAGTGCAACATGAACTGACTTATTAATACAAATTTACAAATACAAAATAGTCAGCCAGCCTTATAAGGCTTATGATGCACTTTCTAACCATGTTAGTCTGTTCTGAATCATTAAAGACGAGTTGAAATCAAATAAATTATTGTTATCAAAATCGGATAAACGAAACACATTTACAAACTGATTGATTGATTGATTGATTATTGATGTTTAACACCACTTTCAGCACTATTGGCTATATTGTGGCGGTCAGTTTTTATTAGTAAAGGAAGCCAGAGTGGCTGGAGAGAACCATTAAATTTCGACAGGAAAATTGACAATCCTTCATTAAAGATTGGAGTTGAACACACCTGCCACGTGCAAGTTTTGAACTCACAACTTCAGTGTTGACAGGCTAGTGAAACAGTAGATGAACTATTTAGACCTTTTAGCCAACTAGGCCCCTCTTTATATGATTGAAAGGTTGTTTGTAGTGTAAAATTCTGTTTACAGGTTGTAGTTGTAGGAGACCAGAGTTCTGGGAAAACAAGTACTTTAGAAATGATAGCTGGTGCAAGAATATTTCCAAGGTAAATAGAAAATTTCTGTATCTTATAATCCAATCAGAGCTCTTTATTGTTCTGATGATGTGTTATTCCACCAAAAAACTAAATCAGAGAGGATTAATTTCACAGGTTTTTTTTGGAGTTAAAATTTCGTGATTTTATTGCGAACCAAATGAAACTTTGCCACAGAATTGTACCCTATTGGTCAATCTATTTAAACTTTTGTCAGTTCTATTGTCCCATTGAATAAATACAATAGCTATTGTTCTCTGTGTAGTTTATTCACTGGGACCTTTAATTTCATTTAAGAGAAATTCATCACTCATTGATCAATTTACCTGAGTAAAAAAAAATATTTTCTAAAAGATGAAATTCCATGTTTTACGCTCACAAAACTGCTTGTGCTGTTGTTTTTATTCCATATCAATAACATATTTTTAATCTGTTGAATGTAAAGAGTGATTCAAATATTAATGAAAGCCAATTTCTGACAAAATTTTTAACCATTGTTCCTTTTTAAATTTGTTTTTTTCTTGTGTTTGACAAATAAAAACTGGAAAACGATGATGTTTAAATTAAGGCCTTCTTAAATGTGTTCTATAACTAAACAAAAACAAAAAAATGTAAATTTCAATATGAACAATGCTAAAATTTTTGTCAGAAATTCAACTTTTTATGATTAAATCAGTGTTTATAATGAACAGACGGAAAATATATTATTGATATTGAATAAATTCAAAATCACATGCAGTTTTTATACGCCCGTTTACGGGACGTATTATGGTATACCTCTGTCCGTCCGTCTGTCCGTCGTCAACATGTCGGACATTAACTCAAAAACTCCTTAACCAATTTGCATAAAACTTTGGTGAATTGTTTATATCTATTGACGTGAGCTCCCTTTCATTTTTTATAAATTTTAGATTTTACGTTTCTGAGTTATGGGGTTTTATTCATTAAAAAAAGGGGGATTTTCCAGTTTTCGGACAATAACTCAAGAATGCTTTCACCAACTTGCAAGAAAATTTGGTTAATTGTTTATATCTATTGACATGATCTCCCTTTTGATCTTTATAAATTTTAGATTTTACGTTTCCAAGTTACTGGGTTTTATTCATAAAAAAAAGGTGGATTTTTCAGTTTTTGGACAATAACTCAAAAATGCTTTCAGCAGTTCTCATGAAACTTAAATGAATTGTTGATATCTATTGACGTAAGCTCCCTTTAGAATTTTATAAATTTTAGATTTTACATTTCCGAGTTATGGGATAACTCAAAAATGCTTTCAGCAATTCTTATGAAACTTTGGTGAATTGATTATATCTATTGATGTAAGCTCCCTTTAGAATTTTATAAATTTTATTTGTTTATAGTCTGACAACAGATTTACTAAGTATTGCGCAACAGCATAGTGTATTGCACAACAGCAAGAAATCTTTAATTGAATATAAATTCAATTCATATAACCAACTTCAAGTTCTTTGACTACATTTATTCAGAAACCTATAATATGTCAAATATTTAATTACAATCCAAATTCAGACCTGTATCAAGCTTGAATATTGTGTCCATTTTTGCCCCAACTGTTCAGGGTTGGACCTCTGTGGGCGTATCCAGCTGCGCTCAGGGAAGCAGTTTATTTCATTTGAAACATGTTTGATCCACACAGTAAATCAAAAACTAAGTCAAGTATGTGTATCAAATCAGTTCTTTAATTATGTTGAATACGATGTATACAATATGATTCTCTTTAAATACATAAATTATAAATCATAAATAACAGTAAAACTAAATTCCTTTAATCATAAAAAGAATAAACAGTGCATTAATTACTTCTCAATCATAATAAAAGATAAAGAAACATGTTTTCTAATAAAGTACAAAGTTTGCACAAAAGATTAAATCAAAAATGAATATATTTCATTTACGGAACATAGTTACAATTCTTTCTAAAGAAATAAATGCTAATATGCTTACCAATTATGCTCTCTTATAAAATCTTGTGTGTCCAAATACAATCTAATAATAAACTGCCGTAATCAAATTAAAATAACATCGTCATAGTAAAACTTAACGTCATAAAGACGGGCGGCAAAGACGGCAAATATATTTAGCGCCATAAATGTCAATAATTTTATAGAAAATATAGCTTTTACAAAAAGCTTACCTGTAAATTAAATAGTGACAGCCAAGTGACAATGTATACACTATTACTGTTTATATAAATGTATCTTCTACCAAATATTTAAAATAAAAAATAAGAATAGATATAATTCTTACAAAATGTATTTTCATCTATTTAGAAGATAATTTTTTTACTCAGGTAAATTAATCAAAGAGTGATGGATTTCTCTTTGAAGAAATTTAATGGTCCCAGTGAATAAACTACACAGAGAACAAAAGCTATTGTATTTATTCAATGGGACAATAGAACTGACAAAAGTTTAAATAGATTGACCGACCAATAGGATATGAATTTATGGAAAAGTTTCATTTGGTTCGCAACAGGGCTTCCAAAATTATTTTTAGCCAGCCGGACATTTTATATATTATCCCGAGTTTAATCCCTTAAGACTAAATAAACAAAAAGCAATTATGGTAATCAGTTGCTGAGTTGGACATCCCAATGATTGACATTAAAAAAAAACAATATTAAACTTTCTTTGATTCAACTTATATCTGCCTTAGACTCTTTATTTGTGCAAAATAACGTTGTCAAAAACTTTACTTTCGTTTTTAAACTGGATGTTATCTTGACAATGGTAAAACATGGACCAGAGACGGATATGTAAATTCCGTGTACGTTTGCAAAGCATGAATGAGTGTAAGTAGCTCTTTCTACGTTATTTCTTCAAGAAAATATTCAAAATAAACGTGAGAAAAAGGTATCAATGACAATTTAAGCATTTTTTGAAGAAATTAGGCTGCATAATTAAATTTCACACCTGCGCACATGCGCACTAGTGTACTAGTTCAAACATGTCTCTGGTTCAAACAACGTGGTTATGATGATTTTTCATTTTCACCTTTTTAATTTTTTCATCAAATCATATTTGTAAACGTATTTCTGATAATTTAAATCTTTTTGACTAAATTAATTAGATGCAAACCGCTGAAATGTAAGAAAATAATTTTGAATAGACCGATCAATGTCTGGTTCAAAATAGTTTACATGTCACCTGAACAGGTAAATTTCAGCTGTTCGACAACTAATTAGCCTTGATTAAAATGAGAAGGTATTAAAGTAGGGGTTGTTTTGATAGTACTTAATGATCATGTCACTTTTATGACCGGAAATGTGTGGCTGTTAAAGGCAAAAGGTTGGGTCAAAAAGATCTCGAATTATGTTAAAATGACTGTCTCTTAACAGCTTAAGAAAGCCTTTAAAACTAAAAAGTAGATGTCCGTTTCATGCTTTGCCCAGCCGGACTTTTACTGGACATAATACAAATGTCCGGAATATATGACCGTTTTGGAAGCCTTGGTTCGCAATAATAACAATATAAATAAGAAGATTTGGTATGAGTGCCAATGAGACAACTCTCCATCCAAGTCACAATGTATAAAAAGTTTACAATTATAGGTCAAAGTACGGCCTTCAACACAGAGCCTTGGCTCAGACCGAACAGCAAGCTATAAAGGGCCCCAAAATGACTAGTGTAAAACAATTCAAACAGGAAAACCAATGGTCTAATCTATATAAAAAACGAGAAACAATAAACACCAATGAACCACACCAACAAACGACAACCACTGAACAACAGGCACCTGACTTAGGACAGGAGCAAAAATCTTTTTGAGTGGTTCTAATTTTGTGTTTTCCTTGTCTAAAATTTTGAAATTAGCTTCCAGAAAAAATATATTCAAGCGAATATTTTCATGATTTTATCTAAATCGCAAAATGTAAGTATGAAATAATCTCGTTCTAAAAATTTCCCATTTTGTAGTATTGTGTAGTAAAATTATCCTTTCAATTGTCTTTATTTTCCACAGAGGATCAGGAGAAATGATGACACGAGCTCCAGGTAAAGTTACTTTGAGTGAAGGACCATACCATATAGCAGGATTTAAAGACGGTAACACAGAATATGATCTCGCTAAAGAATATCAGAAGTAAGTAGACAGAGAATTTAATTTTTAATTTAACATAATATAAAAAATTAACTGAATTGTATTAAATAATTAAGATAATTTGAAATAATTTTTTTACAACTTTTCAGGATTACTTCATACTTGATCAGCAGCTTGACCGTAATGAGTTGTAATGGTTTACACTCTACATTTGTGTTAGAAACCTACTTCCTGTTTGAAGATACTTTGAATCTTTCAATATTTTGAATAAAAACAGATATTTTTGTCACACTTTTAAGTTTTATCAGAAATTACTACACAGAATAACTTAAAAGTGATGAGTTGTAATGAGTGAACGCTTTTCAGATGTGACAGAAACCTACTTACGAAAACTTGAATTATAAATTGGGTATGCCTAGCATGACAACACATGCAACTTCTTTTGTTCCAATTGGTCATTGCATAATACTTAAATTTATTTTTCTTTGACAGTTGGCAGAATTACGCAGTGAAGTAGAAAAGTAAATGAAAAAAAGTGTTCAGGAAGGACAAACTGTCAGGAAGGAGGTAGGTTAAATATATGTATTCTACTTATGTTTGGACATTCAGTCAGCGATCTTTCCTTTTTGGACAGGATACTGTACATTTTTTAGTAGTTGTTTATTTGGTTAGGTTTGTATTTTTATACAAAAATTTATAGTCAATATATGTTCATGTGAGGGACTAGATAACAATAAAACATTTTGAAAATTTGAATTACCTACCGGTATACCAGATAAACAGACTTTGTATTGGTGTTTCTTGTTGTGACTGATATTGGAAATTCTTTTAACAATAAGCTTAAGAATTTAATCCTTCATCAAGATAATACAATCCTGATATTTACTTATACTTAGGTGATACACAGTGATAATCACTTCCTATGGTCTTTTTTTAGTCAAACATTTTGTGAGCCTTTTTATATGACCCCAATTTTGTGGTCGTATAATGTTATGACGTTGTCAGCGTCATCGTCATGCGAAGACATTTGGTTTCCAGACAGTAGCTTGTGAATAAGTGTATGAATCTCTATCATAAATTTTACCACAAGGTTCCATATCACAAAAGGAAGATTGGGATTGATTTTGGGGGTTATGGCACAAACTGTTTAGGAATTAGGGGCAAAAAAAAAGGATTTTCTGGTTTCCGGACAATAACTTGAATATAAGTCTATGGATCTCTATGAAATTGTACCACAGGCTTCCATAGCAAAAAAGGAAGCTTTTGATTGATTTTGGGTGTTATGGCCCTAACTGTTTTGGAAAATGGGGCCAGAAACAATACTTTTCTAAGATTTCATCAAAAGTTGAATTATTGGTATTCTTTGATATGCTGATTTTGGATATTGGACCATATTAGATAAATGTCCAATTTCAAATTTTTAAGTTCTTAGACCACATGCATTCTGTGTCAGAAACTATGCTATGTCAAATATATAATCACAATCCAAATGCAGAGCTGTATTGCACAATTAAAAGAAATTGTAAGAAGAGTAATGGAAAAAATAGATATAGTACCCAATCTAATTTAGAGAAGATATTATATATAGATATAGTTTGAAATTTACTGCTTATTATTAGATATTTTGAATATTATTCAAGGTAAGTTTTATAGATTTTTTACAGACTTTATATTAATGAGGAGTGATATTTTGGAAATTGTTCTTTTTTTCATTTTTTGGTAAATTTTTTGAAGAACTTCGTGATAGGTTTGTTTGTTATTCTGTATAAATTAATTTTCTGAATGCTATATATATATATTTTTTTTCTATGAAGCTACCCCTTTAAAAACTTAGCTAATATTTAGCAAAACATAAAGATACAATATTTGCCCACACCCAAAATCTAAACAGTTGGATGCGATCCCCTGAAACTTATAAATGGCCTTATCAATATTTTTCAGTGTATATCAATGACAGTGAAAGGTCCAGGTATACAGAGAATGGTACTAGTTGACTTACCTGGGATTATCTCTGTAAGTAGCCATTATGTTAATTTGAAATGAAAGATTCATTGTATTTTGGAAGGCTATTTGTATGCTTGGTTGTTGAAAAGATAAAGTAAATGTTATTACAGTCGACTCTCGTTATCTGAAAGTCAGTCGGAGCAAAGAAATATTTCAAGATGCCCGTAGTTGGACTCAAACAAAAACTGGAAGTTTGACAAACCAAGGGACACAACTCTTGCTTAGCTTGGTAAGGCTAAAATAAATCCGGATGAATATGGGTAGATGATCGATATTCTGGTCTCAGATCGATGTATTTGTACGTTATGGTCTGTGGTCAGTGACCAGAAATTTAATTACACATGTATTGTCAGGTTAACTCTTCAATCAATTTAAATCCCCAAGGTCATGTTTTGACATTTGTGTATTATTTCGAGATAAATAATGAATTTTGAATGCTTTTGTTAACATTGGGACTGTAAATTTAGTTCTAGTCAATCGAAATTTTGACTCATCCAATTTCCACACATTAGGAGTCGAAGTACATATATTTATATGGAACAAAGGTCAGGACCACGAGAAAACTTTGACTCATCCAAAATTTTTAGTCAACCGAGTGCGAGACAACTGTAGTTAAACTTGTTATGCTCATTCAATACGTTAAGTCTAATGTTCATGTAAAATTAAGACAATACATGTATAAGATAGATTGAAAGATTTGAAGAGTCAGAGAGTGAAGCAACATGATTGAAAACATAGAATATTCTCAACAAGGATTTTCTGCTGTCCTGCAGAAGGTTAAAGATTCCTCCACCAATAAAAACTGGCAGCCGTGATAATGATATAAATGTTATATTGTTGAAGCCTCTGTTCAACCTCTTGTGTGTGTATATTATTCATATTCAATTATTCTTTATTTTATATGCTTGTTTTCCTTCAGACTGAGACTTCTGTTATGGCAAAAGACACAAGAGAAGATACCAAAGACATGGTGAGGACCTATATAGAAAATCCTAATGCCATTATTCTGTGTATACAAGGTATGGTCATTATATATATGGAAAACATTAGTACTGTGTGTATGTTACAGTGAGTTTTTTTTACAAAATCCAATAATATTTTGAGATTTTGTAAAATCACAGGCAGTTTTTGTGATTTTGTAAAATCTCTGCAATTGTTATGAGTTCTTCAAAGTCACTCAAAATATTGCTCCGTTTTTTGTAAAATTTCTTATTATTAAACGATATACATTTATCAGAAATCTATTTTTTTCTAGAATAGTTACAACATGTTTCAATTGTTAATTATGTGTTTACTAACACATCTGCACTTTTAGAATGTTTTTCCTTGGCCTAGCTTGACATCGTGTTTTTCCATTATATCAATACATCAAATTTGCCAATTGTATTTCCCTCAATTTTAATTCATTTCAATGTTTAAAGTTTTTAAATCTCCTTTAACAGAGAGGCGAAAGATACCAAAGGGACACTCGGGACATTCAAACTCAAAAGTTGACAATAAACTGACATCGCCATGGCAAAAAACGAAAATAGACCAAAACACAAACAACAGTATACAAACACAACATAATAAACTAAAGACTGAGCAACAAAAACCCTACCAAATTATATCTTTTATAGTACAATTACTTATTTCAAGAGCTTCCAGTATCTGTTTAGGATTTGATTCCAACAAATTATAATTTTGCTGGCTGGGCTTTACTACTCAACTGAAACTGCATTTGAGACAGACATTAGTATTTGATTTTCAAACTTAAGGTATTTGCCCTGCCACTGCTGCACATAAATTCTATTGCTTTGGGTAATTAATCAAAAGTTACAGATATTGTAGGATTTTTCTTACATTTACAGCTGGGTCTTTAGATGCTGCTAGAAGTAATGTTACTGACATTGTGAGAGAGACAGATCCACAAGGAAAACGTACAGGCTGATATGGTGGAAAATAACTTAGTTAAGCCAGAAAGGGTAAGACACATGATTTTCATAATGACAGCCTTTGTTCAGATGTCAAACATAATATTTTTATTCTTTGTATTTACCATGTTTAGTTGTTTTGCTTCAAAATTATTTTGAACCATTGAGTATGATTATTTTGGACCATTGAGTATGATTATTTTGAACCATTGAGTATGATTATTTTGAACCATTGAGTATGATTATTTTGAACCATTGAGTATGATTATTTGGACCATTGAGTATGATTATTTAGGGAAGCAAAAATATATACTGTGAGTCAATAACTTTCGTGGTTACCAATTTTTTTGGATTAAGAAAAAAATGCATTTTTTTAATACTTGATTAGGTTGGTTTCCCAATTTTTGCATTTGTTAAACATTTATATTTGTGGATTGCATTTACCAGTAAAATCCATGAAAATTAGTATCCAACGAGGGATAATGAATCCACAGTAGTATTCATGTTGATAATTAGTACCGTGTTTGACTTTTTGCAGATTAAACAAATACTGGCAGGACAATTGTTCCCTATGAATGCGTTGGCTTATTTTGCAGTAGTTACTGGAAAGGGTAAGTTTATTTTAAAATTATATTGAATTTATTTTAAAGCTATGATGTGTCCAAAAGAGCAATATAAAAATAAAAGATGTATTATTGCCAATAAGCAATCATCCACCAGAGACCAACTGATGTAGATGTTAGCAACTACAGGTCACAGTATTGCCTTCAACAATGAGCAAAACCCATACCTCATTGCAAGCTAAAAAGAAGACCAACGTCCTGATTTATGTACAAAACAAGAAACAAAAAAACAGATATAACATACAGTAACAAAAGACAACCACAAGTTTTCTTTTAGATATGGCCTTTTCATTCCAAATTTTACAAAATGTGCAACAATAAGAAATATGGCTGATGACTCAAAGACTATAAGAAAACACACAAAAATTGAATCTTTCACTTGCCCTACTGTAGACAAATAATTTTGGTTTGATGAAATTTGTTGAGATAGATCTGTGAATTGAAGAGGATGAATTTCATATGCATGCTGTTCAGAATAAATAGTATCAAGGATATTAGCATGATTTATAAAAGTTTGATAACTTCAAATTGATTGAAATTTCTAAAAGCCATTTAAAAAGATCTGCCAAATATTTAATTTTTGTCTCGTTGGCGTCAACAATTGTTTTCTGCAAAAGTTTGATAGGAACTATTTGTGATAGATCAATAATATTTTCTATAAAGTTGCAATACATTCAGTACATCTCAGTTTGACAATCATGTTGAGGTGCCGCCCTCTATGTTATGGTCCTGCAACTTTGAATTAAATAGCAATGTTTCTGTCCATCAGATTGTCTTCTTCTGAATTATCTGCTGACAGGCACGAAATATCTCTGTGTAAACAGTTTATTTATGTAAATGGTTGGTTCTTTTTTATAGGTAACAGTAATGACAGTATACAGACTATAAAGGAATACGAGAAACAGTTGGTCCGGGTACACAGTTATCGTCCTTTGATTTTCGTTGTCCACGAATATAGTCCCTAGTGTGGACAGTGTGTTACTTGTCGATTTTTTTTATACCCCTTCCAAATTTATTTCTCCATGTTTTATGACTCAAATAGTAAGTAAGGGGGTGAAATGACACTGTAAAAAAATTTGGGTCATGAATTTTAAAGTTAAGTAGTGATTTGGTCCAGCTGAAAAAGGTTAAAAATTAGCACTTCGGAAGCTGTCAAAAGATTTGAAGACCCCTTAACATGAAATTGTCCATATTTTGAGTTAGAGCCGATGAAGTTTTCTATAATTTTGATATAATTTGTCCCAAAAGTAGTACAACACACTGTAAAAATATTATTGGGAAAGCGCAGGTGGGATTTTTTTAATTTTCATTTATTGTCTAAAAGAAATGCACTACGAAATAACTGTGTACTCGGACCTAAGAGGTGAAATCAGGAAATATAGAATCTGTACTTTGGCAACTTCCCTGAATGATTTGATGGTGTCAATTTATCAAATAGCATAAAACTAAAGGATTTAAACTTTTATTTGATAGAATTTCTGCAAAAATGACCAATTTTGGCATTTTATGGTCAAAATAAGCATTTCATAGCTTTTTCAATTTTGATGCATAAGTGGCATTCTGACTTTCTATCTGACAGGTTTTTATGTGTCAATATTTGTGTTTCTATGCTTCAATCCAGTTGTATTACTCATTTGTGAACTCTGAATCTACAGAAAAGAAGATTATCTTGGACAATATGTGCAAAATGTGTTGTATATATGATCCTCGTCTAACGCCCTGTTTGGATCAAGTTAAATGTGAGGAGCTTGGAACATAAAAGTTGAAGTCCAGTATAAAGACCTCACTAAATTTATATAAAAAGCACTTAACAATGTCTTTTGTACCTGTTTTATGTCACATAATATCTTTCTTTTCTTCTGTAGGATAGCAAGTGGTTCAAATATAAGCCTGTTGAGACTAAAATTGCATGCATGTTTTTCACTAAAAAGTGAAAAATCTTTGTGTCAGACCATACTGTCTGCAAAAAAAGTTGAATGCAAGAGTCTTTTTGTGCTCAGATTTATTGTATCATGTCACCTGAGTGTAGAAATGATAGAAAAGACACAAATTTTTATTTCCTATAGCTTCAATATGCATTTTTAAATGTAAATATGTGATGCGGCCTAAATTGACCCTAAATTATTTTCAGTCTTACTTGGCCTAAGACCCTTTTAAACTAATGTGATATGTTATTTGTAAGTTTTCTTTCCATTTAAAGTACATTAAATACATATGTAAGGATTATTTATAACCAAAAAGCTTTACAAATTTAAAATTGCTGGAAAATATTACATCTTCATGTAAGGCCCCCCTTCATTGGAAAACCTCCATTTTTAGCCACAGGCTCATATAAATTTGACTTTTTAATAATTATGATAAGTCTGATAAATCAAATGAGTACTCTATTGCTTTTAATACATAATATATTATATATTAAGGCATTTCAAAAGTATTTTTTGGCAATATTTTAATTTTTTAAGCCCCAAATGTTGATAGTTGAAAATTTTCAATTTTAACGTCTAAATTTAACACGCAAAGTTGAATATAGAATTAGTCATATTGTCTATAATATAAATCCTATTGCCATGAAACTTTGTAAGCAGTCTTATAATTTAATAAGCTTTGGTCATACCAAGTTTCATTAAGATTGGTCAACTTTTTCTACCCTAATAGGTCCGGGTACACAGTTATCGTCCTTTGATTTTCGTTGTCCACGAATATAGTCCCTAGTGTGGACAGTGTGTTACTTGTCGATTTTTTTTATACCCCTTCCAAATTTATTTCTCCATGTTTTATGACTCAAATAGTAAGTAAGGGGGTGAAATGACACTGTAAAAAAATTTGGGTCATGAATTTTAAAGTTAAGTAGTGATTTGGTCCAGCTGAAAAAGGTTAAAAATTAGCACTTCGGAAGCTGTCAAAAGATTTGAAGACCCCCTTAACATGAAATTGTCCATATTTTGAGTTAGAGCCGATGAAGTTTTCTATAATTTTGATATAATTTGTCCCAAAAGTAGTACAACACACTGTAAAAATATTATTGGGAAAGCGCAGGTGGGATTTTTTTAATTTTCATTTATTGTCTAAAAGAAATGCACTACGAAATAACTGTGTACTCGGACCTCTTCCAAAAATCTAAATTATTCAAGTAAGTACAAATGGGATTTTCACATTATTTGTATGTAGAAGATATCGCTATAGTTTGCCTTAGTAAGGTTAAGGGTTATTAAGTAGGACCCAAAACATCCATATCTATGTGCAAAGACAATTTAGCATGCATTTTCAGATTGATAAATCAAAAAATTGATATGACATAATCATCTTATTTACATTGATATGTGACTTTCGAATGAAATTGCTATCTATTTTGAAATTATTCATCATATCATGAAGTTTTTTTCACTTCAAGTAGTTTCAAGGAAAAAATTCATGCTTTACTTACACTTACTAATTCCATTTGATGGTAGGAAGTAGCTGCCATAATCTCACACAAGCAACATACTTTCTATGGGTAATTTTTACATCAGAGGACCGTGAGGGCCTCGGGTGTATTGCCATCGCCTAAATTTCCGCCTAATTTGCATATATATGCATATATAATTAGTTTTGGAATGATAACCGACCTATAAAAATTATAGACCCGCGGACATTATATAGTGCAAAATAAAATTCCTTATCGCTTCTTTTAAATTCATGTTTTCAATGGATACTCAGATTTTTTTTTTTTTAAATGCAAATTAATAATATGAAAATGTTTTGTCGTTAGAAATATTAGTATATTAATCAAACAATCTTCAATATCAATGACGTACCGAAAAATAGTTGTTGCGGATGAATACCACGAATGCGCATTCATCAAGAGGGCAAGAGCGAGCTTGAAGAAACACGAGAGAAAATCAATTCACGCAATTATACACAGAAAGGTAATTATATTTCAATTATTTGATTTGGAGTAACCTTTTTTAAACCGTTTGTAGCATATTCGTCTATAATATTAACGTAGCAAAACCAGGAATATTTAATCTGACACAATATTAGAATAATTTATCAGGCCGCGTCCCCCGCAGCCATTTTGAAAAAACCAGCAGATTGGGTAGAAGTAACAAGAACCTGCAAGGCCTTTAAAGATAAGTTTACTTTTTGTGTATTCTTTATTGCAACAATGAGAAATAAATACATGAGCCTATTTATACTATTGAGAGCAATATTGGGATACTGTATGAGCAAACTTAGCAAATCTTTATTGAGACAAACCTATGAGCGCTATATAATATATGCATAGATATTGAATATCTATTTTAAATTTGAGCCTTGTCAGTTTAAGAGCATTAATAATGAGCAACTATCATCACTTTGCTTTATCAATTTTATTGACTATTTATGTATAGATGAGAAGTTCTATATTATAGTAAATATTAGTCGTGCAGATTGTTGTACATTGATCAAATGATATGTTGAGATTTATATATATCACTATTATACACGTAGGCATATTGATTAATAGTATTTGTTTATTATCAAAGTCTATATATTAACTACATGTATAGCTATACATTTGTAAAACATCGACAACGATAATACATACATAAACACAAACTACATAGCTACGGGCTCTTGGAGAAAAATGCAATAACAGAATGAATGAAATAATTCCAAACTTTACATCAGTGTTATGTTTTATACTTCAAATAACCATCACACATTAAATTTTATAGAATTGACCTGAAGAAAGGAGTAGGGGCATTAAGGCCTTTTTTGGACCAAGAAAATTAAGTTTTTGAGAATTATTTTAAAATTTGCACATAATGTTTGTAAATGCATACGATCAAGAAAAATAAATGGATTACACATGCATTTTGATGTTATGATGTTCAAAACAAGGATATTTGACAAAGATACAAATTCTAACATAGTTTGTTGCTTTGGTTATTCTTTTAATGCGAAAATAAACTTTAATTTCTAAACATCCTTGTACCTAAGTATAGTTAGGAAAAATTAAGGAATATGTATGGCAACTTTAAAATATGCACTTATATTTGGGCCATATAAGGGCCTTATTGCCCTGACTACTTTTACTTCCATGACAAAAATTCTGTATACTTTCAATAGAATCTATTTTCATTTAAAAATGTCAGACTGCATATTTTTCAAAACATCTCCAAATAAAATATACATCATTTGCAAGTTGGACATACAGAAAAATGGCTTTAAATAACATAAATCTTTTCAAAATCCAATTGATTTAACTCATGAAGGAACTAAACTAAAGTCAACCCTGTATATAAAGGTCATCTTCAGGACCAGGAAAACTGGCAATATAAGAGAGGTGACCTTTGATGCATAAATTTAACTCTTATTGGACAAGAAGAGGTAGACAAGACAGATTTTGCTTTAAAGAGGTGACTTTTAAAGCCAGTTTGACATATAATTACAATAATAATCAGCACACTTGTTTATTTTACAGAGATGGTGTGCTAAAACCAAGTACAACAAATACACAAAACCTTAGTATGTCTGTGTCAGAGTTATTCTGGAAAATGGTTAAAGAAACTGTGGAACAACAAGCTGATGCTTTTAAAGGTCAGTAATTACTATAAAGGGGTTTCAATTGGAGGAGTTTAAATTTCATGATTTTTAATGCATAATCTGACTACAATGTTTTATTTTCATGTTTTTCTTGTTACTGTCTCTCATTTTCCTTATACATGAAATTTACAGGAAGGGGATATTTTTGCAATATTATCTTGATCATGAAATTAGTTAAAAAACTATCCTGAAAATTCTGCTTTACAGAATTAAATTGCATCATTCATGCATTACAATTTGTTTGAAGATTTTATATCTATTTTGAATTAATCAAGATAGATGTAGGGTATATTTTACTGAGACAACCCAACCAGAATACAAATAAAAAAATTATGTCTTGATAGATCTTGAATTTGGTGTAAGAGTATCCCAGCGGGCACATCAACGTTGCTTCAACGTTGAAACAACGTCATGCTGAAACGTTGAATCAACGTTGAATTATAGGTTGAAAATGAAAGGTCATTTCAACGTTGAAAATACAACGTTGCATCAACGTTTAGACATCAACGTTGATTCAACGTTGAAAATTCATAGTTGATACAACGTTGAGAATGTTGATAATTAGTTTCTCTAATGTTTGTGCTATTTTCACATTTTTTTATCAGTGTGAGAAAAAATATTTAGTGAAATATCTGTTCTCTGCAAATGATTGGTTGAAATTTAATTATTACCTCAAAATTTCTTGGTTTCTTTTGAATTTTCCTAGTGTCACGACATGAAAAAAGGCGACCACACACTTTTTAGAGAAAAAGAAGATTGAAGGACATTTACTAAAATATTTGATTAGGATGAAAGTCAAATGCATATTCAGGACAAACATGAGAGCAGACATGCTGAGCAGGATTTTTAATGTACTAGCTCACTAACAGTTCACACATGTCACCTTACCCAGACACATTATTCTGGGCTAACCACTCCTAAATGCTACATGTTTGGCGGAAAAGCGGCAAATACCAATTTTAAAATCTTTGGTTTGACCTAACCTGCCATACAATTATTTAGTCAATATAAGTCATTAAAAACAAGATGAATAGAGCATTTATTTATTTTGAGCATCTGGAATGAAATTTGAAATGTCCTCATCCTGTCTCTTTCTTTTTTCTTTCCTCCCTCCACCTCCGTGCCTTTCAGGGGCATATTTCAGGAACCTGGACATTTCACTCTTCATCCTAGTTTCTGTTGCTACAACCAACTCAGGAAAGGACTCTGAGACGCAATCTGTTTATAAAAAAACATAGTAACAATTAAAACACAGAAAGCCAAAAATTATTCATTTCACATAAAAGTTCATACAGCTACTGAGGATAATTAAAAATTAATGTAGTCTTGGAGTTGGTAAGGATGAACATAGTTTCAAATTTATTTTCCAGTGAATTTTGCGAGTTACTTGCTAATATAGAATTTAAAATAATGCAACTTACCAAGAATTATTGTGAACAACTTTGAGGCACCAAATGAAATTTTGCCATTTTTCCAGCTGATATTCAGTTTGGCCATCAAAGAATTATGGAGGACCCTGAAAAAAATATATGCATCTAAATAAAAAAAAATCACAATCAGATGTAAGATGTTTTTTATTTTACAGTTTACAATATGAAAATGCATCGAGTTTATCAAATAATTTTTACCAGACATCTTGGATGTTTTTGCTGTTAAAATTTGCTCGTTAATTTCAATTTCTACATGTTCTTTTCTTGCATTTGTAGTGTTAACTCTTTTCTAGGCTTGTAGTCTTTCCCTCATAATTTTTTGTTACCTGTTTCAAAATCATAGTTTCCTTAACTTATTTTTTTTAAGAAAATATAAAAAGGGTATAATCAGGATGATACAAGTACAATTGTTGAAAATGTTGTGTTTCCAAATCCATAGTTGTGATTAAATACGATACATTACTTTTAATATGATACTATTTACATATCCCTTTTAATTTTGGTAAAGTACAATAGAAAGGAGAAATTTACAGGAAAGACATATGTGGAAAACAAATGACAAATTAAACGGAACAAATATTAGATATCAAATTATATCGCAAACCTACGGATAACTTCCAATATTTAGATAAATCATCAGCTCATCCCGCCTCTGTATTTAATTAAGGGATTTAAAATTGGCGAAGTTACACGGTTCATTCGATCATGTAATAACAAAGATGACCTCGACACACAAATCAAACTATTTAAACACAAGCTTATACTCAGGGGACACAAGGAAAATGAAATTAATCCACTAGTTAATACAGGACTACGAAAAAGTAGGCAAAACACATTATGTTATAAAACAAAAAACAAACAGAAAAGTCCACCACTAGTCATAGCAACAAAATTTAATCCTTTATTTAAGCAGTTGGGAAGACGAATAAGAAAACACTGGCATTTGATTGAAGATGACGAGACCGCTAAACATCTATTTCCAAGACCGCCTATCATTGCTTATCGTAAACACAAGAATGTGAAGGAGTACTTGATCTCGGCAAAATTATAAAGTAATTAAATAAAGAATGGACATTAAACTATAAGTGTATTACAGATTCACCAGGTGTAGTGCCCCCAAAATGTAACTGCATTTGATACATTACACGATAGAAACATATTGATAACAATTAAAAAGTAATTATGATCAAATGTTATAGTAAATAAAAATAAATTAGGCCAGGGCACCTGACAAGGATGAACGGCCTTGGTCGAACTTGACCTAAATGATATCCGAAACACCAGGTGTAATATCATCAAATTAAAGAAATTCATAGACGACCAGTTGATTACCACAGATCATTTTCTTTGGGGAAAATCCTTTAAAAAATAAATAGATGTGTAAAAGTTTATAATTAACCACAGAACAATCTACCGAGAAAAGGTCAAATCAGGTTTTAACAGTTAAAGATAATATATATAATTTAAAGTAAATATACATAAGCAAAACATGCTATATATATGAATCACCAAATCATGCACAAACAGAGCAATAACAGAATAAACCTGTAATTGAAGACAAACATTTAAATGCATATAAAATTGCATATAAAGTATAAACAGCGATACATGGAAAATCATTATAGAAACTCGACAAGAAATAAAATCTCCTATAGACAATGGTATTAGTAAGTTTTGCTGGGATTGGTTCATGGACACGACTATTTATAAAAATAGGTACAACCAGAATGTCAGGGCCACCCTTTCATGGGAACATTTGGTTTTTATACATATGGAGCAGCCTCCCCCCCTTTTTTTTATAAAAAATACTGGATACGACACTGGAAGTGAATGTCAGGCCTTCAACTGTTTTATATGCACCTGTCAATTATAAATAGCCTATAGGTATGTGCTCAGAATCAATTAGTAAATACTTTTTTATGTGTAAACCACGTGTTCATGTACCATGATGTGGGCACTGCATGGATTTATATTCATGTACAATCTGTTGATAGAAACACAAGTGTGTATGTACTTAAAAATTTGTAACAATAAAATAACGTACAGATTGTTCACTTCTGTGTTCTTGTCTCATGCTACCCTCTGCCATCGCTGTTAACGTTGTAGAATAGTTTTTTCTTGTTTCAGTTTCTCTCGAGTGGTAAACAAATGTTGTTTCTTTGAATAAGGCGCTAATCGACATGCACGAACTTTCGGAAGCATTTCCGTGATATTCCGAGTAGCAAAGTTTTAAGAGCGGGAAAAGTTTAAAATTATTATTTCAAATAAATATATATATATCTCCGTAAATTTGTTTTATTTTAAATTTATGATTACAATGGTTTGGATATTGTTATAACCCTTTATATGGAAGAAATATATTTTATTTTGTAGAAATGATTATCAGAAAACATGCAAGGTTCATTGGCGGATCAAAAAGGGGAAAGGGGAGGGGGAGGGTACGGTTCTGGTGGTTTGACCTTTCCTGGAAAAAAATTGGTTGATTATATAGGGAATATCTGAAGCTTAACCGGAGCGGGCCCCTCTTAGGCAGTCAGATGGCCCCCACTTATGAAAATTTCTGGATCCGCCACTGACAAATACATTTATCGTCCAAAAAAAAGGGGGGAGGGGGGTTCCAACCCCCCAATCCCCCCTCCCACTTGATCCCACTGCCTGCTTCAATTTCCAAACTTAATTCATTAGTAAAACAGATTTGAATAGTTGATTAATGCATATCATATATTTCATATATATATTGGTTCAACGTTGAAAAAGTGACGTTGAATCAACATCAACTTTCTGTTAAAATTTCAACGTTGAAAAATAAGACGTTGAATCAATATCAACTTTCTGTTGAAATTTCAACGTTGAATCAACATCAACTTTCTGTTGAAATTAAGACGTTGAATCAACCTTGAATTGTGGTTAAATATTTGACGTTGAAAATAATTACGTTGAATCAACGTTGAACGTTGAAGTCAACCAAAATTCAACGATTTTTCAACGTTGAAACAACGTCATGTGCCCGCTGGGATATATGTTTTATGACCTGTATAAGTGTTAGTTGTTTTTAACTTTCAAGGTAACAAACTATTCAAAAGAGAAAATCTATAAAAAAGTTAAATCACAAAAATACTGAACTCAGTGGAAAATCCAAAACAGAAAGTCCCTAATCAAATAATTTATACTAATACTATAAAAGAAATTTAAGTACAACAGTCAGCAACTGGATTACAGGCTTCTGGCTGGGGCTCAACCCTCCTGATCTGGGACAGTGGTAAAACAACACAACATAACATAGAACTGTAAAAAACAGTTAGGGCTTGTCCTACCAGATTGGTACTTAGCACAAAAACAACTAACTACAAGACGAAGTGATATAAAGACAAAAGTCACAAAGAACCTTTTGTTTGTTAGTTAAAATTACTACCAGGTAGTGAAAAATATTGATATGAAGTTTTATTTGTAGTCAATTTTCAAACTTTTAAAAACTTAAAAGAAAAAAAATAAAGTGTGAAACCATTGTCTGAAAAGGAACTCATACATCAATGGTAAAATAATGATTGCTTTCAAATGCCATTTATAAATATTTCATGAGTATACTTTGAATTGCAGCTCAAAGATTTAATTTAGAAACAGAATGGAAGAATACATTCCCAAGGTTACAAGAATTAGATAGGGTTAGTATTATTTCTGAATGAAATTGACTTAAATTACTGATAAAGACATCTCATGTTATTACTTAGGGAAAAAAAGTAAATCAAGACAAAAATGACACAACCACACAAACTAAAAAACAACTTTTGAATGAGTACAGATGTAATGGTCATCGCTTGAGATGCTATAAAAAATGATTCTCTGAATGTTCTTTTAGTGAAAATGTACTTGATGTGGAATCTTAAATTCATTGTTTAAGACCTACTTGATGAAAATTTTCATGTTTACAGTATTGGACAAATCAAATGCTTTGAATTATATGTATGTCTTTAAGCATACATCATTGGCCTCTGTGGCCGAGTGATCTAAGTAGTCTAACTACTTTGTAACTATCCTGTCAATACTGACTCCAATCTTAATTGACTAGTATTGTCAGTTTTCCTACTGAAGGTCGTGGTTCTCTCCAGGCACTACGGCTTCCTCCACCAATAAAACTGACCACCATAATAGCACAATATTGCTGAAAGTGGCGTTAAACACCAATCAATCAATCAATTAAGCGCACATCAGATGTCAATGATTTGTAGTCCTATTTCAGAAGTTTCACGAAATGTATTTATATTTTATTGTACTGTTACATCTTTCTTCATTATCACTATTTTTCATTACAGACGGAGCTATTTGAAAAAGCTAAAGGGGAGATTTTAGATGAAATAATCAACTTAAGTCAAGTTACAGCAAAAGAATGGTAAATCACTTTTACACATGTAATTTATTCATTCTAAAGGTCTTATGAGATAACTGAGCTGTGAAGCAAAATATAACTATTTATTTCATGCAAAATAAATGTAGCCTTATGTTTGTTGCAATACAAAAAAATAACCACTTGTTATGCAATAAACATCCACTGAAAATGAGTTGTATTTTAGACAAAAGGCTCTTGAAACAACTGCATTTGTATTGTTGTTGTCCACTTTTATCAAAAAAGACTTGGGGCCTTGTTGGCTGAGTAGTTCAACTACTGTATCACTAGCCAGTCAACACTGCGGTTGTGGCAGGTGCACTTGACTCCACTCTTAATTGACAATTGACAATGATTGTCAGTTTTCCTGCAGAAGGTAGGTGGTTATCTCCAGGCACTATGGATTCCTCCACCAATAAAAACTGACCGCCATGAAATAGCCAATAGTGCTGAAAGTGGCGTTATTCACCAATCAATCAATCATCAACAATGACTTAATCATCATTATTAGAAGAAATATTCTAAGTATTCAAATTGGGCTCCCATTCTTAGCCTCTGCATAATTGTATTATAAGAAGGTGCTATAATAATACATTGATTGAATTCTTTACTCCTTTTATATGTTGTAGAAAGATAAACATATAAATATTCCAAAATATTTGTTCATAACACTTGTATAATATCTACCTAAGTACCTGTGACATAGTTTATTGAATTATTTAACAAAAGTTAACAAATTATTTCTGGTATATATTAATGTTGTTTTGTTTTTGCAGGGAGGATGCATTTTCTAAGAAAATTTGGGATAAGAATGCACCTTACATATTTGAGAATATTTATCTACCTGCTGCACAGGCACAAAACTTAGGGTAATACTGGCTTTTACTTTTTAAGGCTATATAAAAAAAAACATATTAAATCCACTGCAGCTATATAACAGATGGTGATAGCATTTGAAAGGTATAAATTCTACACAAAGAAATAAAAGACAAAAGAAAAACACACATACTAGCTTATGAACTTGATTGTAATAAATGCTGGAATAGTTGTTTTACAAGAACATGCAATACAGTTTTTATAGACAAATCTTGAGTTTTTCCATAAAAATGTGTTACTTATTTGACTAGGATTGTCGGTTTTCCTATAGAAGGTCGGTGGTTTTTTCCGGGCACTCCAGCTTCCTCCACCAATAAAAACTGGCCGCCACGAAATAGTCCAAAAGCGGTGCTTAAAAGTGGGGTTAAAACACCAAAAATCAAAATCAAATCTTCAGAGAAGCACACATACCATCTTTAGGCTTGTACACATACTTCCTAAAACCATTAAATTAAATATCCTCGTAAATACAATTTCTCCTCAATTTATGAAAATTATTATGAATAATATGATAACTATCTGGTGTATGGGTTTTTGCCAGGTCTACATGTCCATCAGACAGGGTTCACCTGACCTCAACCTTATTTCATGGATTATTGGTCCAGGTTAAGTTTTTTTGGTCAAACCATATCTCAGATACTGTAAGAAATAGGTCAACCATATATGGTGTATGGAATGATTGTAAATTTGACCTAATTTTCATGGTTCATTGGTCAATGTTAAGTTTTTATGGTTTTGTTTGTATATCAGATAATATAAGCAATAGGTCAACTATATTTATTGTATGGAAGGATTGTAAGATGTACATGTCTTCCTGGCAAGGTTCATCTGACCTTGGCCTCATTTTCATGATTCATTAGTCAATGTTGAGTTTCATTTGTTTACTCCATTAATCAGATACTATAAGGAAGACGTCAACTACATGTATATTTGGTTTATAGAATGATTGCATAGTGTTCATGTTGTCTAGCAGTGTACATCTGACCTTGACCTTGTTTAAATTGATCATTGATTATTTGAAGTTTATGTGATACTTGTAGTAAAACCTTCATATAACACACTTTCAACATAAATTCAATCATGATAAGTAAAGCAGGCTATACATTTCAGCGTTTGCACTTTTATTTTTAGTCCCCTACCTACCTAAGGGGACTTTAGGTTTGCACTCTGTCTGTCTGTCTGTCTGCCTGTCCATCCATCAGTCCGGCAAATCAGTTTTCCACACTTTTTTGCTTTGTGCTTGAAGATATTGATTTGATATTTGGTTTATTGTTTTACCATGACAAGTTACAGATCATGTGCGAATTTTGTTCTGGTTTAATGATTTTGTGCAGAGTTATGGTCCTTGGACTTCGAAAATTCACTTAAATAATCAGTTTTCTTCCCTTTTTTCGTCATGCTTGAAGATATTGACATGATATTTGTTATATACTTAACACCATGACAAGTTATAGATCAAGTTAGCAGTTTGTTCCAGTACAATGAATTTTTAACCGGTAGGGGACTATGTATTGCCATGCTATACTCTCAGAATGCTTGTTTAAGTTTATTTATTGATATAATCCATTATATGTTAACAACACAGTATAAAGATTTTTCCTATTCCAGAGAATTAAATACCAATATTGATGTAAAATTAGCAAAATGGGCATCTAATGTACTACCCAAGAAATGTGTTGAGGTAAATACTTTGTTTCACATATGTAATAGTTAATGTTATTAAGTTAACATTACCATTTTTCAGAGTAAGCCTGCAAACCATTTCAAAATACATTTTAGAAGATATCAATTTATATTTTGACAGATTTTGCAGTTTTTGCTTACATGTACAACCTTTAAGGATATAACATAAATACAAAAAATAAATCAATAGGTGAATAAATTATAACCATTGATTTTTTGTCTCTATTAAACCATGATATGTAAATCAGGCTAAATAATACTGTTAATTTTACTGGTATATGTTTGTTGTTTAAAGGTTGGATGGGATACACTTCATGACGAGTTCCAGAGAATTGTGGAAGAAGATAAGAAGCGTAAAGATCATGATGAAATATTTGACCAGTTAAAGTTGGCAGTGGTAGCTACCAGTAAAGCAAAACACCATTGGGAGGGCAAAGCAGAGGATAGTTTGGTAAGTCTGTGGCAATAGATATCTGTAAAGAAAACATCATTGGGAGGGCAAAGCAGAGGATAGTTTGGTAAGTCTGTGGCAATAGATATCAGTAAAGAAAACATCATTGGGAGGGCAAAGCAGAGAATAGTTTGGTAAGTCTGTGGCAATAGATATCAGTAAAGAAAATCATCATTGGGAGGGCAAAGCAGAGGACAGTTTGGTAAGTCTGTGGCAATAGATATCAGTAAAGAAAATCATCATTTGGAGGGCAAAGCAGAGGACAGTTTGGTAAGTCTGTGGCAATAGATATCAGTAAAGAAAATCATCATTGGGAGGGCAAAGCAGAGGACAGTTTGGTAAGTCTGTGGCAATAGATATCAGTAAAGCAAAACACCATTGGAAGGGCAAAGCAGAGGATAGTTTGGTAAGTCTGTGGCAATAGATATCAGTAAAGAAAACACCATTGGAAGGGCAAAGCAGAGGACAGTTTGATAAGTCTGTGGCAATAGATATCAGTAAAGAAAACATCATTGGGAGGGCAAAGCAGAGGACAGTTTGATAAGTCTGTGGCAATAGATATCTGTAAAGAAAACATCATTGGGAGGGCAAAGCAGAGGACAGTTTGATAAGTCTGTGGCAATAGATATCTATAAAGAAAACATCATTGGGAGGGCAAAGCAGAGGACAGTTTAATAAGTCTGTGGCAATAGATATCAGTAAAGAAAACATCATTGGGAGGGCAAAGCAGAGGACAGTTTGGTAAGTCTGTGGCAATAGATATCTGTAAAGAAAACATCATGGGAGGGCAAAGCAGAAGACAGTTTGATAAGTCTGTGGCAATATATATATATCACTAAGAAAATCATCATTGGGAGGGCAAAGCAGTGGACAGTTTGGTAAATTTGTGGCATAGATAGCAGTATTTCTAAACATTGAAGGGAAAACACTTTTGAATCTAACTTTGTAGTGAAAGGTATAAACCATAGTGTTAAGCTGAATATGTCATGGTTTGTTATTTGTTTTTGGTGTTTAACACCTCTAACAGTGCCTATGACTGTATAATGACAGTCAGATTTTAATGGTGATGGAAGCTGGAGTACACAGCAAGAACTGCCAACCTTTAACTTAGGAAAACTGACAATTCTTGTCAATTTAAGAACATATTAAAATGCAAATCTCCATGAGTTGGGTAGACAGGCAAGTGATCACTGAATATGAACAACTTAGACAATTTGGCCACCAATTCTCAACCATATATATATATATATATCATGTTGAGTTGTTAAATAGAAATCAATCTGTTAAGACAGTTTTAATCAAGTAAGCATCCTCTTTATGTGTGAGGATGGATTGTAGTCTAGTTTATACTGTTTAGCTGATTATATACCCTCTCTAAAGGAGTCGGGATATACTGTTTAACCTCTGTCCATCCCATGAAATATTTGTCACATTTTACTCAGGAACTAGATATCAGAGATTTCCAAAATTTGGTATCAAATTTGCTTTCCCATGTCAGGAGCCTGTAATTCAGTAATTGTTGTTAGTTGTTGTTCTTTCATGTTTGTTTATATTTCACATCTTTTTATTTTTGTGTGTATGAAATTATCGTCACATTTTTCTCAGGAATCAAGCTTCAAGTGAGGTTTTTGTACTGTGTGATGTGTTTTCACATCCAGTGCTCATCAACTTCCTATTAACTAAATACTAAAATATTCTTTACACATAATGACCATGTATAAGATTTTCTTCACATTTTTCTCTCTAATTAAATATAAGAAGATGTGAAGTATGAATCAGAGTTTCTTCAAATTTGGTATCAAGTTTCATGTTTGTTTTCACTTTCACCACATATCAATTTTCTGTTTTCCTAATACGTATAGCTGGGATATTCATAAGTGAGCTATTGCTCACAGTACATTACGTTATTATTGACAAAAAATTGAATATTTAATTAAAAATTTGTATTCTCAAAGCTGTTTCTGTGGCAAAAACAACAATTTTTCTGAACATGCATCCTAACTGGGAAAAAAAGATATAAAGTGATTAGTAATTTGAAAAAAAAAACTATTCTTTGAAATTTTATTTCAGAGAGTAATGCAGAAAAATACACTAGACGACAAAACAATACCAGACAAACAACATAGGGATATGGCTGTCAAATTTATGGAGGAAACTCACAGAGAAAAGTTACAACAAAGTAAGGATCAAACAATTTTAGTCTGTTTACCTCCCCTGTCATGCCACGGTTTTTTCAGTAACAAAATTATTTTAGAATATGACATGGATAATATTTGGCTAAGCAGCAACAGAAAACTTGATGCTACTGGTACAAAAAATCTACAATCTTCACCACTAAACATACATTTCAAATAGCAATATAGAATCACAAGATGAAAAGTAGGTTTACTAATGATATACACAAATGGATTTTTATATGTAAAGGTAAATTTCTGAAGATCTAATTGACTCTACCAACACTTTCATTTAGGTCAGTCCCTTTTAGTTTGTACCTTCAAAACTGTATAATATAAAACATATTTCTTAAAACAAATGATAATATGTCTCTGTCTGTATAAGTCTTTTGATAAATTATTCAAAACAAATATTTTATTTTATTAGTCCCCTACCGACGAAGTCAAAGGGGACTTTAGGTTTGCACTCCGTCTGTCCGTCTGTCTGTCTGTCTGTCCATCTGGTAGTCTGGCAAATCAGTTTTCCAGATTTTTTTTCTTTGTGCTTGAAGATATTGATTTGATATTTGGTGTTTATTGATATATCATGACAAGTTACAGGTCAAGTTCAATTTTCAGGAATTTAGCTTTTCATTTGTTCAGTTAAAGCCCTTTCCCTAGAATTAAATTTATGATGAAATACTTATTAATTAGTAGATTTCTGTTCAAAGGGAAATAACTTATTTTTTAAAAGATTAGATTTTTAAAAGACAAAATGACATTTTGGAATTTTTTTCCTTTTCTTTGCCGGTATGGTAAATTGTTTGAAGAATTTAGTGGTTGGTTTGTTTGTCATTCTTGAAGATATTGATTTGATAATTAGTTTATAGTTTTATCATGACAAGTTACAGATCAAGTTGGAATTTTGTTCCAGTCTGATAATTTTGTGCAGAGTTATGGTCTTTGGACATAGAAAATTCACTTAAATAATCAGTTTACAACAGTTTTTTTCATCATGCTTGAAGATTTTGACTTGATATATTTATGTAGTTTACACCATGACAAGTTATAGATCAAGTTAAAATTTCGTTCCATTACAATGAATTTGTAACCAGTAAGGGACTATGTATTGCAATGCAATACTCACAAAATGCTTGTTTTTTTATATTTTTCAGCTGAAAGTAAACTAAAAGAGCTGACAGGACCAAGCACAAGTGAACAATGGCTAAGTTGGCAGTACAAAACAGAACACCATAAACAGAGAGATCAAGCTAAGGCTGAACTGGATAAGATTCTTAGTATAGAACCTGTAAGTTACCCTTAAGGAGAAAACAAACACATTTAATTTCACACTACACAGGTACACATGTACAAAACAGAACAACATAAACAGAGAGACCATGCTAAGGTTGAACTGGATAAGATTCTGAGTAGTGAACCTTTAAGTTTCACCCTCAAATAGGCAGACTTCATTCAACAACAAAATCAAAGCTAGAAAAATTCTAAGAACAAGACCTGAAAAGTCCAATTAGAATTTAAAAAAAAAGGTTAACCCATAAATAAAATAGGGCCTATGTTAAACTCTAAACTCTGACCTAAAGAGTGCAACTTGTATATTAATGAGAGGTGGAGAGAAAAAAAATACACTGGATATATACACAAATATTTAATAAGAGATGATTCTTAGTGCAGAACATGTGATTTAACCAAGAAAACAAATACACACAATTGTTTACCAGACATACATCTATGTAAAGTAATTAAAGTAGGTAGTATTCTGAGATTGATTCAGATGGGTGCACCCCTTTGTTTTTTTAACCATAGATGACAATTATGTCCCTTTGCTCAAAGCTTGGATCCTCCCCTGGTAAAGTTTTGAATTAGAAAAACATATTCTCCCACTACAAAGATATTTGCAAATTTAAAATATGATCTATAGAATACCTTAACTATAAGAAATATTTAGCAGAGAACATACAATATTAACAACAAGCAGTAAACAAAATTTGATACAATGCAAAACACTTAAAAGATATAGATCTCACCAGTCTTCAGGAGAGAGATGTACACCCATGTTCACCTTAGACTGTTTTGTCTTCAGGAGAGAGGTGTACACCCATGTTCACCTTAGACTGTTTTGTCTTCAGGAGAGAGGTGTACACCCATGTTCACCTTAGACTGTTTTGATGTATTCACTGGAACTTGCTTAAAATCAGATACAATGTAAGTTGCATTTTTTTAAAACATCTATGGGAGCACATGTATATCACAATGGAAAATAAGCACATAAAACAATTAATCATTGTGAAAGTTGTAAAAAAACAATTTTTCTCAATTTATTTTGACAGACTTTTAAGCAGTCCATTTTATTTGCTTGATGCACTACTTAAAAAAATAATACACAATTTTTTTAAATAGCATAAGTTACATTTTAGAATTAATTGATTAGATCAAATAAATAACTCTTAGAATAATGACAGTTCAAAATGATGGAAACAGTCAGTAATATTATAAAAGTGCTTCGGATGCATGAAATTTATAACGGGTTGGTTTCATATTGTAATTGATAAGAAGAATTATATTCTATATAATTCATTTTTTAATGAATTTAAATACAAACTTTAGACTTTTATGTTTGAATTGATGTTTTATCTAATGAAGCTTTTTCTAGGTTAGATGCCTACTTTAACAAAGATTCATGTTTCATATGGTTTAGTGATGTATAAGCTTTTGTATATTTAACTGGATTTACTAAGGAAAAATCGGTTATTGATTTGGGGATGTAAGGCGGGCGGGCGGGCGGCTGCCAAACAGTGTTCGTTCATTATCATGCAAGTGCTTGGATGAAATTTTTTCAAATTTAGATATGTTGTTTCCTGTATTTTAATGTAGGTCAAGTTTAATTTTCACAATTTTAGCTTTTCTCATTGTTGAGTTGTAGACCTTTCAGTAGCAAAAATTGATACTTATTATGTGATTGAGTTATTTCCCTTTGAACAGAAATGGTGTAATTAATAAGTATATGTATAGATAGTCTATCAATGATTATATCTGATCAATTGATTTTAGTCAGGAGTTGTCAAAAATTTCTTTATAACTATTTTTCTTTGAGACATGTGTGTTTTGAAGGTAGATGTCACAGTTGTTATGTGGTATTTTTATTTTTGTTGTGTGTGTTAATGTTTAATTTTTACTTGATATTATTTTCATTAGATAATGATCTATTTTCATTAAAGGATATATTTCATTACATTACATAGTGTAGATAAAGTTGTTGATATTGATAGATAATTTGCAGATCTATATAAGTTTGTGACAAATGAAAGAAAAAATATTGGGAACTATTAGTTATATATATAATGTTTGATTACACTAAGTGTTTTTAAATAATTTTCACCTGTTATCAGATAACAAAGCATGTGGTAAATATCAATCACACAATTATAATTGCATACCTGCCAACTTTTGAAAATGGCCATGGAGGTATTTGTGCACGACACCATTTTTAAGGGTCAAATTAATTTGCGGCATTTTTTTGTGTGTTGATTTGGCTCAAGAGATAGTGACTGGCATGCTTCTTTTTTTTGGGTTGATGGTGCAAGATGAGGTTATAAACCTTCTTTTTTGAACTTTTTGAATGTTGTACTCTTTTTATTGTGATGAACACCAGCAAGATTACTTTATGTTTGTCTGATACATTGTAAAGAAATAAAAAAGTAATCATTTTAATAATTTAATAACAAAAATACAACAATATATTATATAGATCAATATCACAAGTTGTAATGTCAAACACAAAAGGTACTCAGTAATGATTATTAAAAGTACATGCACACATACAGCACTTCAGTTAAAAGTGTTTCAAAGTTTTTAAAGTTCATAAAGTTTAAAACGTTCAATTTTAAAAGCAACTATTTAAGTATGTAGCACTACAGTTCAATATTTCACAAAGGTTGCACATTGGTTACTTAAATGTCACTTGTATGTTTTATGCACAGTCCTTGTTGTATGAAGAGCAAGCCTGCTTAGTGTAGCATTTGCTGTTGGTGTTTAGCTTGATTGTCAGGAGGGCACATAATGTTGAATTGTCTAAGGATGACCTGGTGTCAGTCTGAATCTTCTTTAGCATTGAAAAGGTACGCTCACAGTCAGCATTTGAATTTGGAATGGTACACACTGCTGAGACAATCTTGGTGAGAAGAGGAAACCTGGGCGTTCCTGTGATTCTGTTGGTCATCTTTGACACCTGTCCCCAGTACTGGTCTACTCTGGTTGATCCTAGAGTGTATGTAGGCAGTTCTGATGCTGGTGTGACCTGGTAGGTTGTGAACTCTTCTTCCAGTTGTTGAAGTAGGTGTTCTGGTACAACTGATGGGAAACGTCTAGCAACAACTGTTACAACTGATGAAGGGAGGTCTCCTCTGGTTGATGGGTTCAGAAAGGCTAAGCCACAAACAACTGGGTCCTTGAAAGGGAACTTTGTTAACATCTTGGCCACAACTACAGTGTAGAAGTTTCTGACAGACCTATAAAAAAAGAAAATAATTAATTTTTTGAAACAATTTTATTTGAAATTCAGTAAACAAAATTAATGAAGAGAACAATTTCTGTGTTATATGGTCTCTTGTTGAGAGTTGTCTCATTTGCAATCATACCACATATTTTTATATTTATAATAATTTTTTTAGGTAAATTGTTTTTTATGTTGGCTGTCTCTCTAAGATATACTCTATATTTATTCTATTAATGTTTATTCAAACCTCTAGTTTATTTAAAATATCATTAACTTACTTGAAGAATCTTGCAAGGACTGATGGGCTGATGTCATCTGTGTGGTCTGCCATGTGAGTACGAGTATAAAGGCCAACTGCTAGGATGTTGTCTTGCAGCTGGTTGGCTGCATCACTATAGGGAACTGTTGTCAGGTCTTGGTGTGACTGGATGACTCTGGCTTTCACAAACTTGCCAAGGAAGGTACGCAATAGGACTGTCATCTCCTGGCTCAAGAAACCAATATGTGACTCATCAGCCTAAAAAAGTTAACAAGATTATAAATGCTGAAAGTAATCAAGATGAAAATGCATATATTTGACTGTAAAAAAGAGAATAAATCTATCATAAACATAAAGTCTTTTCTATACTCTGATAAAATATGTCTAATTGGCAATCATATCACATCTCCAACTCTGATAAAAATATGTCTAATTGGCAATCATATCACATCTCCATCTCCTTATTTTTGAATAAATGTTTCATGTACATGTACCAATTAATATTCTATTAAAGAATGTTATCTAAAAAAGTTCTTACTTGAAACATGGTGTTGAAGTGGTTCAGTGGTTCCAGTATAAAGCTGAGGAAGTGGCAGTAGAGGCACATCTCATGGTCACTGAGGTAGTTGGCACACCGCTTGATACGACCTGGCTTCTCCACCTTGTCATGGGAGTTGAAGTATGATGTAAGGGCTGACCAGTGGTGAAGAAGACAACCAACACACTTTTCCAAACTAAGCCATCTGGTGCTGCTGTGCTTGATGATCTTGCTAGGTTCTGTGTCTGTTAACTCTAGAAGCTCTTTATACTTTTCTTTTCTGTTTGAACTGAAATAATAATTCTTATTATAATCATATTATAAATTCAAAACATTTCAGAAAAAAATGTGTACCACATCTCCATATTTTATATTAAAATATATTAAATATAATTTCATTATAAATTAACAGGTGTTGATTCCATAAATATTTTTGTTGGATTGCTGTCTCATTGATATATCAAATATAATTTTATTATAAATTAACAAGTGTTGATCCTATAAATATCATTTTTTGTTGGATTGCTGTCTAATTGATGTATCAAATATAATTTTATTATAAATAAACAAATGTTGATCCTATAAATATCATTTTTGTTGGATTGCTGTCTCATTGATATATATCTTTTTTTTATAAACAATTTTATCCAAATGTTACAATACCTGTGAAAGAAGTGGAAGTAAACTTCCACGAGGAGGTCTTCTACTGGCAGAGCAAGGGCCTTCACACCAGCAACAGTACAAAGGTTGGCAAGATGACACACACATCCAAAGTCAAACACAGCTGGACACTTTTCTTTGATGCGGGTTACTACTGAATTGTGTCTACCAGTCATCACACTACAGTTGTCGGACACAAATGACACCAGGTTCTCCCAGGGTATATTGTTGTCACTGAAAAAAGAAGAGATATTATATACTTTTAAATCACAATTTACATGAACTTGTAATAAAAAAAATACAATTTCAGACTTCTATGTCATTTGGTCTCTGGTACGGAGTTGTCTCATTGGCAATTTTGCCACATCTTCTTATTTTTGTAAGTATTACTAAAATCAAAAATGAAAGTTAATAATTAGAAAAAACTTACACAAATACTTCTTGAAGATGGACAAAGATGTTAGATGCTTTTCCTATATTACATATTGGCATGGCAAGGAATTTGGTTGTTGCTTGGTCAGTGAAGTAGCGAACTAGAATGGCAAGAGACTTGTCACAGATGTGGTCGTTGCTCTCATCTATGGCCATTGAAACTGGTTTGGTCTGCAGGTCTCGGACAACCTCTTGATGAAGAGTAGGTGCAAGTGACTTCTTGTCTAATTGGAGTGAAAGTTTTTATTGAAAATTTTCTGTTTCCTAAGGGCTGTTGATGATAAGCTCTGTAGGACGGTATAAATATAGTTTGAAATTTACTGTTCATTATTATACATTTTGAAGATAATTACAGATGAGTTCAGTGATTTTGCTAGCGCTCGTCATTTTCGTCATTTACGAAACAGTTTTCTAAATGATGAAAGTTTTTCAAAACAATTTCGTCACTTAAATTTGGAAAGTATAAAGATATTTTTGCATGAAAATACTATGATTCTACCTGTCTTCATGTTTCTTACAAGTTTATGACCCTCAGCTAATTAAAGTTTACAACAGGTGTTAAAAGTTGTGATTACAGGTAATCCGCTGATCGCCATCAGATGGGTCACTAATCCAATAATTATTGATAAACCTCATAATTGACCATCATAATTATTTATCCCAGTAAAATCAGTCAGACCGCATTTCAATTTCAATATTTGTCAAACGACCACGATTTGCAGTTCGTTTATTGTAGTTTCGTCATTTGACAAAATTGTTTTCCCTCCGACAGTTCGCGTTTTAATTCCCAACGATCACATTTTGCAGTTCCTTTGTTGTAGTTTTGTCATATGAACATATTTTCGTCATATTTGATATAACTTTTCATCAAAACCTTTCGACAATTTGGATTAAAAAAATTGAACTTTATTCAAAACGTTAGGAAATATTTTCACGAGTCAAACAGGTGCTTCTTTTACTATGTACTGCACATGCGTGAAAGCATTCATATAAATTTATAGACACTAAAACGTAAAATACAAAACCATTTAGTATCAAATTAAACGAGAGAGACAAATATATTCTTACTAAGCAACTTAATTTTAAAAAAATGATAATTTCCTGCCTTTTGTTAAAGGGGCACTAGCTGTCAAATTCATGTTCACCAATTTGACTCAGTTTTCATATTTGTTATATAACAATGTAAAACATTTATCCAAATTATAAAAAATCTAAAATAAACAATTTACAGGGCATGGGGGCGATAATATGTAAATTTAGCTTCGTTTTGTGTGTATTTTAGTCTAGACTCCATCTAATTAACTGTCAGGTTGACCTCACGAAAACCACTGATGCCCATATAAGGGATATAAACACAAATAAAGATATAAATAGATAGTGCAACTCGTGCAATTGGATTCTTCTAGGTCTATTTAATTTCATTTATAGATTAAAAATATATGTTAATCATCATTTTTACCTGTATAAGAATGATTTTTTTGAGGATCGAATCAGTCAATTAAATGAATTACCTTTGTTTACTTTCAATGTTGACATTCTTTTCCTTTAAATAATCAAACATGCACACAATTCATGTGTTATCCAACTCTATCTAAGGAGTTAAATTGAAGTTCACATGAATACGGATTCAATGAGGTCGAATTATTCACTTGCAAGTGAATAATTCATCATCAATATTTATTTGCTTTTTTTGACAAAATTGGACAAGACTGGCTGCTAAAAGCGAATTTTTATTTCACTATTCCACTTTCATTAATGATTGAACAAAAAAAATCATATTTTATAATTTTTTATATCTCGTAGCTAGTGCCCCTTTAGAAACCATAACTAATCCGTAGATGAATCCGGACTCATTCTGAATTTATTAATCACTTGTCACTTCCCATTTTCATTTCGTTTAAAAATAGAAAGTACAAGTGATCTTTTCTCGATTAATTTACAATTTAGTCATTAGAATCGTTCCAATAAGGATTGTTACAAATCCTTGTTTCCAACTTTAAAGAAATGAATTCCAAATATCGATTTAAATGTATGAACAAGGATAATGATTATGCAGTGAAATAGTCGCTACAAGTTCAATTATGCTGTGGTTTTAAAAAAGAGGCACCCAACTTTTGTTGATCAGGAATGTCCCCTGAAAATAACTGAAGTGAAATTTGACAAAATTATTTTCCCTCCGACAGTTCGCGTTTTAATTCCCAACGATCACATTTTGCAGTTCGTTTGTTGTAGTTTTGTCATATGAACATATTTTCGTCATATTTGATATAACTTTTCATCAAAACCTTTCGACAATTTGGATTAAAAAAATTGAACTTTATTCAAAACGTTTGGAAATATTTTCACGAGTCAAACAGGTGCTTGCTTTACTATGTACTGCACATGCGTGAAAGTATTCATATTAATTTATAGACACTAAAACGTAAAATACAAAACCATTTAGTATCAAATTAAACGAGAGAGACAAATATGCATAGCTAGTAATATACATCCTTGATTCCTTGCTGTTACCCAAAACAAGGTTGATTTTCATCTCGCGCAAAAGTGACTAAAGCCCTCAAAATCCTAGCTGAAACCCTGGATAAGTTTTATAGATTTTTAAAAGACATTGTATTAATGGTAAATGATATCTTTTCTTTGGTAAATTGCTTGAAGAATTTTGTGTTAGGTTTGTTTGTTATTCTGTATAAACTAATTTTCTGAATGCTATATATTTTTTTTGATGAATCGAACTCCTTTAAAAACTAAGCTTATATTGTCTAATAATAAACATTTTTTTTTTTTATTTTGGGCCCAGTTTTCAAGTTGGTCCAAATCAGTGTCCAAAATTAAACTTGGTTTGATTTTAACAAAAAATTAATTCATGGGGTTCTTTGAAATGCTGAATCTAACCATGTATTTAGAGATTTTGGATTTTGGGCTCCCTTATCAAATTGGTCGTCATTGAGATTCAAAGGGTCCTGAATTAAACTTTTGTTTGATTTCATCAAAAATTGAATTCTTGGGGTTCTTTGATATGCTCATTCTAACAATGTACTTAGATTTTGGATATTGGACCATAATAGGTAAATGTCCAATTTCAAATTTTTCAGTTCTTTAACCACATTCATTTTGTGTCACAAACGTATGCAATGTCAAATATTCAATCACAATCCAAATTCAGAGCTGTTTTAAGCTTAAATGGTGTGTCCATACTTGCTCAACTGTTCAGGGTTCGACCTCTGCAGGAAAATCTGGTTTGCTGTCTCTCTGACAGCCTCTTGTTTTTCTATTATTTATATTCATATATGCCTTTATTACAGTCACAAGTCAGTACTTGCAACAGATGAACTCACAACAGTTAAAAAAAATTTACACTCACAAGGTGTAGAAGTTGACCAGGAATTTGTAAGTACACTTAGTTTTGAATAGTACCATAGCTTTATAGTTTTCATGTAAGTTTTCATTATATCCTTGTGAAGAGTCAAACTGTATATATTTACCTATGAACATTCCTAATCATCTAATATCAATTAACACCAGTCAGACATGAGTAAAATTGAGAATGGAAATGGGGCATGTGTCAAAGAGACAACAGCCCAACCATAGAGCAGACAACAGCCGAAGGCCACCAATTGGTCTTCAATGCAGCGAGAAACTCCCGCACCCGAAGGCGTCCCTCAACTGGCCCCTAAACAAATATGTATACTAGTTCAGTGATAATGGACGTCATACTAAACTCTAAATTATACACAGGAAACTAAAATTAAAAATGATACAAGACTAACAAAGGCCAGAGGCTCCTGACTTGGGACAGGCGCAAAAATGTGGCGGGGTTAAACATGTTTTTTGAGATCTCAACCCTCCCCCTATACCTCTAGCCAATGTAGAAAAAACAAACGCACAACAGTACGTACAGTAAAACTCAGTATAAGAGAAGTCCGAGTCCGATGTCAGAATATGAAACAAAAGAAAATAAACAAAATGACAATAATACATAAATAACAACAGACTACTAGCAGTTACTGACATGCCAGCTCCAGATCTCAATTAAACTGATTAAAAGATTATGTCTTCCTCATATGAATATCAGGCACAATCCCTCCTGTTAGGGGTTTAGTACTCTACTTTATGTAAGACAAAGAAGGAGCCTTGATTGTCTTAAATTTTATTGAAATTTTCACTTTTTAAGTTCCAAGATTTCTCAGTAGGTCCTTTGAATTAATACTTCAAATAAAAAAACAAGTACAGTTTTGATGTCATGATGTCACAGAAAAGGAATTGAATAAAACAAACTTCTTTCATGTTTTTTTATGTGCTGATCGAGAAAATGCAATATCAAATACTTAATTTTTCCACAATGTCTGTTATAATGGAAATCCACTCCCATATAATTGTTTATTCTCCTTTTGATAATTTTTTTCCTACTACTTAGATGATAATCTATGCTTTCCATAGTCTAATAAAGTATATTTATAAATATAAAAAGTTAAGTATAAATGTAATTCTGTTTCAATAACTATTTTATTGTTAATATTAAAGTCATATAATACTTCAAATTTTTAATTTGAAATACTGGAATTGCAAAGTTTTATAATAAAACAAATGTATGTGAAACCGGGAGGAAATAGGCATGAGTATAACAAGCACTCGTTTGTAAATGTATGTAGATTCTTTATTAAAGGTCTAAGGTGAACTCAACAAAATAATGTAGTCGCATATAAAGACCTTTCATCTTATCAAAATATTCAGAAATGTACTGCTATTGAATTATTGTCTTCCCATACTTGCCAATATTTTTCCTTTTGCAGAACATTATAACCACAAGAAACTCATTTCATATGACTTTAAGGTTTCGATCGCAAGGTTAATTTTTTACGAAAATTTGCATACAAGCTATTTTTCACCTAAGCAATTCAAATATGTAATAAAAAATATACCTTCATGTGCTACTTTAAGAGATAAATAGGGTCTAAATTTTAGACATTAACTTAAAATGTCCCTTTTTTGGACATTCCTATCCTTTGTATAGACATACCTAACTTTTTTGTTTCAAAAGATAAACACAAACATATTTTTGTAAAAACATTTGGAAAATCTTCTTTACATAAGTATGCTCTAAATTTGTATAACAATTCTTTGGAAATAATTTTTATCAAAGTTGTAGGATTTTAGAAAAAAACATCATTTTTTGCTGTATATTTATATAATTTAAAAAAATTTCATTCGTGACTTTTTCATAATAACTTGTACAAAAAATCTTCATACGTAATCAAACCTAATGTCATTTAATAAAAAAGAGGGGTTAATGAACTAGTTTTCAAGTTAAATCAGTCAAAAATGCATCTTTTCCTGATATGTCACAGTTTGACATCGGGAAAAAATAATATTTCGCGTTAGCAACGTCATTACCTCCCCTGTTACTGTATCATATGCCCTTAAAAAATCTTTTTTCTTAATGTTAAATTGACATAGCTCGGTAAATCTTAGACAAAGGACTGAACTTTAAATCCTTAAGTTTCAAGATCTTTTAACTATGGATTAAAATGAATAAAAAGAATAGGTACTAATATTGCTGCGTATACTTTCTATACATTATGGGGATACTGTAAATTCAGAAATTATTGCGTGCATTTATTATTGCGATTTTTGAAGTAAGAACAAAAATGCGAGATTTATTATTGCAATTTCAGAAAAACCTGCATACAAGTATATGCATCAGATATCAAAATGCAAGTTCTTATTATTGCGATTTTCAATTAGTCGCATTATTTGCAATAATAAAAACCTCGCAATTATTTCTGAATTTACAGTAGTAATATTTTTATTGATAGATTAAAGAAACATGCATGGCACCATGTATACAGACAACATTTTGTAAAGAAGTCCTTGTCACAGGCTCAGGAATGTAGAAAAGGCTTTTATTATTATAAAGAAGGCTTCTCCGATTTTGGGGTGAGTAATGCACAATTAATAAAACAATATAAACTGTTGGGATAATCAAATTTCTTGCATTACAGAAATCGTAACAAATAAGGCAAAACAAAGCAAAAAGGTTAATTGTGAAAAAATACAAATTTCTCTTTAACATGGGAAACGCACTGTTTCATAATAGGTAGAAATGTATTAACCACAACCATGTTTACAATCAACATCAATTATCAGTATATATTCATAACAACACACATTACGATTTATTGTACAAAAATGTGCAAATTTCTGAAGAGAAGAAATAAGGATGTCTATTTTGGTTCTATTGTGTTGTTTATTATAAGGAAGATAGCATACGGCTGTATTATCATTTTTGTCTCGCTTGACGGAGTCAAAAAGTGTAACATAGGTATGCTGTTTCTGGTGTCGTCGTTGGCGGCATCGTCAACAATGTATTAGTTTGTGATTAGGTCTAGTTCATGGTGAACCACTAGTGGTAGGTCAATGATATTTGGTATGCAATTGTATTAGCATTGGCACATCTCATTTCCATGGAGATTATTTGGCCCCGCCCCCTCAGTCAAGGTCTATTGACTTTGAAACTTTGCTTAGTTTACATGTATTAGTTTTTGATTAGGTCAGTTTATGGGGAACCGCTAGAGGTAGTTCAATGATATTTGGTATGCAGTTGTATTAGCATTGGCACATCTCATTACCATGGGGATTATTTGGCCCTGCCTCCTCATTCATGGTCTATTGACTTTGAAACTTTTGCTTAGTTTTCATGTATTAGTTTTTGATTAGGTCAGTTTAAGGGGAACTGTTAGTGTCAGGTCAATGATAATTAGTATGTAGTTGTATAAGCATTATCACATCTCATTTCCATGGAGAATACTTGGTCCTTACCCCTCATTCATGGTCTATTGACTTTGAAACTTTTGCTTAGTTTACATGTATTAGTTTGTGATTAGGTCAGTTTAAGATGAACCACTAATGTTAAGTCAATGATATTCAGTATGCAAAAGTATTGGCATTTGCAAGTTTCATTTCCATGGAGATTATATAACCCCACCCCTTAATTATGGTTCATTGACTTTGAAACTTTTGCATAGTTTACAAGTTAATGTTTGTGTTTAGGTTTGTTTAAAGGGAACGACTTAAGAAAAGTCAATGGTCTTTGGTTTGCAGTTGTATTAGCATTGTCACATCTCATTTCCATGGAGATTGTTTAGCCCTGTACCTTCAGTCATGGTTCATTGATTTTGAATATTTGCATAACTTACATGTTAAAGTATTGCTATTTTAATTTCAGCATTTGCATTATCAAAATAACAAATAGGCGAGACATATCTCTGTGTTAACAGTTTATTTATCTTTTCTTTACAGTTGGATTGTAGTGATGTTGTTTTATTTTGGAGATTACATAGAATGTTACAAGTAACCAGCAATGCTCTGAGACAACAGGTTGTAAATAATGAAGGTATGTACAGATATTTGGATTGCTTTATGTTGTAATACGTACTTTTGATTCAAAATCAATACAATTCTGCAGTTCAGTTGGAACTAGAATGATGTTATCATTGAAACATAAGAAACCTGTCATTATTTTTCTGTTTTTTACTGATGAAGTCGAAATGATATAGTGTGAGGGAGGCTTGTGTCCTATGGACACATGTTCTTGTTTAATCATGCAATCTATAAGTTTGTAGACGTAAGTCACATCTGCCATTCAAAATTTTAATCCTGGTGTTTATTTACATCAATCTATTTAGGATTTTTGTGATTTTAAAACTCATCTATATTCAAACATTGTATATATTACAGCTAGAAGATTAGAACGAATAATAAAAGAAGTATTAGAAGAATATAGTGAAAATAAAAACACTTTAAAGACATTGTTAACAGGAAGGAGAGTTACGCTTGCTGTAGAATTAAGTAAGTTGTGTATGTTTGTATGGTGGAGTTTAATATATTTTTTATGACCTCGCCATGGCGGAGGGGGCATTAAGTTTTACCTTTATCGGTCTGTACGTACGTCCCAAAATTGGTTTCAGTTCTCTAACTTTAGTTTGCCTCTACCAAATGTTATGAAATTTATACACAATGCTTATTACCATAAAACACAGAGCAAGTTTGAATTCTGGTGGCATCACTTTTACCGTTCTAGAGTTATGCCCCTTTACAAATGAAAAAATTGCTGAATTTTTCGTTTTGTCTCTAACTTTAGTTTATCTCAACCAAATGTTATGAAACTTATAGACAATGCTTATTACCACAAAACACAAATCAAGTTTTAATTTTGGTGGCATCACTTTTACCGTTCTAGAGTTATGCCCTTTACAATTGCTGAATTTTTCGTGTCCGTTCTCTAACTTTAGTTTGCAAATGATATGAAACTTTTAGTCAATGCTTATTAAAACAAAACACAAATCAAGTTTGAATTTTGGTGGCGTCACTTTTACCGTTCTAGAGTTATGCCCCTTTACAAATGGAAAAATTGCTGAATTTTTTGTTTCTGTTCTCTAACTTAAGTTTGCCTCAAACAAATGTTATGAAACTTATAAACAATGCTTATTACCACAAAACTCAGATTAAGTACAAATTTGGGTAGCGTCACTTTTACAGTTCTTGAGTTATGTCCCTTTAAAACGTTATATGGAAGCGGGGGCATCATATGTGTCCTATGGACACATTCCCCATTAATTTATATACTGTGAAAGTTAAAGACAGCCAGGCCAGTTTTTATGCCCCCCTACCCCCTTTAGCCGAGGGGGCATTAAGTTTTATCCTTGTCCGTCCGTACGTACGTCCGTCCATATGTCCCAAAGTTGGTTTCCGTTCTCTAACTTTAATTTGCCTTAACCAAATGTTATGAAATTTATATTCAATGCTTATCACCATAAAACACAGATCAAGTTTGAATTTTGGTGGCATCACTTAAACTGTTGTAGAGATATGCCCCTTTACAAATGGAAAAATTGATGAATTTTTCGTTTCCGATCTCCAACTTTAGTTTGACTCAACCAAATGTTATGAAACTTATACACAATGCTTATTACCACAAAATACAGATCGAGTTTGAATTTTGATGGTGTCATTTTAACCGTTCTAGAGTTATGCCCTTTACAAATGGAAAAATTGCTGAATTTTTCTTTTCCATTCTCGAAATTTAGTTTGCCTCTACCAAATGTTATGAAACTTATACACAATGCTTATTACCACAAAGTACAGATCAATAACAATTTTGGTGGTGTCATTTTAACCGTTCTAGAGTTATGTCCCTTTACAAAAGGAAAAATTGCTAAATATTTTGTTTCCATTCTCTAACTTAAGTTTGCCTCAACCGAATGTTATGACAATTATACACAATGCTTATTACTACAAAATACAGATCAAGTTTGATTTTTGGTGGTGTCACTTTTACTGTTCTAGAGTTATGCCCCTTTACAAAAGGAAAAATTGCTGAATTTTTTGTTTCCGTTCTCAAACTTAAGTTTGCCTCAACCAAATGTTATGAAACTTATACACAATACTTATTACTACAAACCTCAGATCCATAACAAATTTGGGTAGCGTCACTTTTACCGTTTTTTGGTTATGTCCCTTTATAACTTTATATGATATGCAAGTGGGGGCATCATCTTTGTCCAATGGACACATTCCCCATTTATTTTTTATTTGTTAAAATAAGCCAAAACACCAAGATAAACTTTGGTATGTGACCTTTTGCAAGGTCAAATCTCTGACTCTATCCAACAACTGATACTTTTTTCTATATGACAGTTCGAATTTTCATCCTATTGACCCAATTTGCTGAACCTCTCTGATTGGTTTGTTATTCAATGTATTCTTCTGAAATATTTTCCCCTAAACATTGAAGAAACAACAATGAATTAATCAGTCAAGGTCATCTTTAGGAAGAACATTTTTTACAAGTCTTGAGTGGAACAACCAATGAAAGTTGACACAAGCTCTTTTAACTACTTGAAATTATGAATGTATGTCACTTGTCAACCTGATGTTGATATCTGTTAGATTTGCATGGTCAGAAATGTAGTGTTTTAATGGAAATAAGCAACAATGCTAATATAAGCCAGTTGCATTTGAAAGGAAAAGAAGGAATATGATTAGAGAACTCTTTTCAGAATGGGAGAATGCTAAAAATTACTCTTCAAAATACACGGGGAACGAATTTGAATTTTGAAATGGTCCATTATGGTAAAGATTCAGTATTGTATATAAGTGACGTAAAAATTTGGCACAACATTCCTGCAGTTTAATCTGTATTTATATTTTTACTTTCAGAAACAGTCGGACAGATTCAAGAAAAGTTAGAAGAATTCATTCAAGCTCTAAATAAAGAAAAATAAAACCATTAAAAGACATAAGAATATCTGTGATCATATTATAACTGGTGTAACTAGTCCATGCTGTTGATATAAGAACTCTTATAAATGTGCAGTTGGTTGTTTGTTTCTCCACCAATCGATGCATGATATTTACTTATCAAATCAATTTTGGTATACATTTTAATACATGGACATTTTATTTGATCATATTATAACTGGTATAACTAGTCCATGTTATAGATATAACATCTCTGATAAATGTGCAGTTGTTTGTTTCTCCACCAATCAATGCATGATATTTACTTGTCAGATCAATTTTTATACCCCACGCAACTCCTCTCAAACCACACAACAGAATTTCACGAAACCTTTTTAGATAATAAGGACATACTATGTAGTTGTGCATATCGACAGGAAATTACCATTCAATTTTTTTTCTAGGAGTTACGCCCCTTTGAACTTATTTACTTTAATGTACTACTGCAACCTTTTGTCATCGCAACTCCTCTCAAACCACACAACAGAATTTCATGAAACCTTTTCAGATAATAAGGACATACAACGTAGATGTGCATATCGACAGGAAATTACCATTCAATTTTTTTTCCAGGAGTTACGCCCCTTTGAACTTATTTGCCAAATATACTACTGCAACCTTTTGTCATCGCAACTCCTCTCAAACCACACAACAGAATTTCATGAAACCTTTTCAGATGATAAGGACATACAACGTAGATGTGCATATTGACAGGAAATTACGATTCAATTTTTTTTCCAGGAGTTACGCCCCTTTGAACTTATTTGCCCAATATACTACTGCAACCTTTTGCGCGCTCACTAAGGTTCTTTAATGGTGTAAATTTTTTCACATGTACATTTTATGGTAAATGTAAATATATTTTTGTTTTTGGCATTTTTCAACCGTTTTCTTACGCATTGATTTGCATGCAATATATAACTTCTGGTCAAATTGATCAATATCTGTGACATAAAAAGTCCTGTGTATATCTTTGTTGAGTACATTCAGTGTAAAGACTTTATCAAGATGAAGACCAACAATGGAATACTAATTTCATCTATTTGTTATTGTAAATTCTGAACTCTTTCAATATCTTTTTATTGCATTAATTGTGATGGAATTATTTTCGCCAATAAAATGGCATTGTAAGTTTTTAAAGCATTATTGATATGTAGGATTTCACAGTTATAAATCACAACAATAAATTTATTTTTAATTTAGTTGTTAAAATTCAGTCTTTTTTTATAACATGTGTGTCATTATTTTTTTGTCATTTAGAGTTCCTTCATTCCCGACAATTGATTGATTGTTGGTTGCTAAACGTCCAGTGTCAAATATTTCATGCATATTCAGGACAATTCCCGACAATTAAGCTAGGTACTAACATTACTGTAATGAATGTTCATTCCACAATATATTCAACTGATTTGCATGTGAAAGAATCTTATTTCTCAACTGTTTCCTAATGTTTTTTTATTTTCTTCAACTTTTAAATATATTTCTAAATGAGTTATGGAAAGTATAGCGTTAGGTACATGTTCTGCTAAGTGAGGAATCTTTATGCTTTTGCAAATATTCATTGTCTGATTATTCAGAAGTGACAATTGAAATAATGGAATGAAGTGGCATGTCTACAGTAGAAAATTGAAAATGAAAATTTGTCCTAAGAAATTTTTCTGTGAGTTTTTTGGCATTGTTACATGTTAGGGTTTTTGCATATGTTTTTATGTATTATGAGATAAGTGTATATACATTTACATGGTATATTATGCAAAATGGAATGATTTTTTTTTTTATTTCTAAACCATATGTTGATGGACAACATATTTCTTGAGACAAAATGTAAAATTAGTGTTTGCATGCTACATATGCTGTTGTACAATATATTAGGAAAATGAAACTACTGACTTTAAGCTAATCATGCTGAGCAAAGAATTTGTTCCAAGCTAAATAAAGAATTGACAATTTTCAACCTTAACTAATTACAGAAGTGTAAGGGACTTGTTCAGATGATTATTGCCAAATGTATTATGTTTATGTATGATCAATGTTAACTGTTTATTTACTGGTAATTGTGGTGCATTCTGTCTTTCATTTGCAGACATATGTAAAATAAACAAGTAATTATAACCTGCTTTATCTTCTTTCTATCAACTTAGTGTTTATTTGTCTAGAATTCCACAGTTTAAATAGGAATGTCCTTTTTAAATGGATTTGTTACTTCTATGTCATTTGGTCTCTGGTGGAGAGTTGTCTCATTAGCAATCATATCACATCTTTTTATTTTTATATTGTGAGGGTAGGAATGAACTTCTGGGATCCCCCCACCATCAATATTCAGGTTTACATACATCAAATAGATATACAATTATAAATGACCAATGACTGATGTCTTAAGATGAAACTTCCCTTTCCTACTTTCCCATGTTCATTATTAATGGAGGCCAATCATTATGATAAAATCAATTTGTAAACTATTAACCTTCACCTTCAATATCTGACCTCTAAAAACTTTGTTGTGAAGTAAACGTTAGTCAGACAAGGTCATCCAACTTTGACCTAACTTTCACACTTTTGATCACATATTATTTTTGTCATTTATAATTATAAGAACTGGTAATACACAAAATATATTTGGTTTGAAAATTTATCATGTGGTGTTTCTTGACCTTGATCTCATTTCAATGTTTAAACTATTCTTAATTCCTTTAAACCATTGTCAGATTCCCTATTATTATCCATTAAAAAAAGGAACGATACTGACTTTTTTTCCTTCTATAAAAGGTAAAATAACAAAAATACTGAACTCTGAGGAAAAATCTAAACAGAAAGTCCCTAATTTTAAAAATGGCAAAATCAAAAGCTCAAACACTTCAAACAAATGGATAACAACTGTCATATTCCTGACTTGGAACAGGCATTTTCTTATGTAGAAAATGGTGGATTAAACCTGGTTTTATAGCTAGCTAAGCCTCTTACTTGTATGATATTCTGATATTTACTTGTTATTGAAGAGTTTCAAAGTATGTGCTTTTCTAAATGAATTTGTTATCACTCTTGTTCATAGCTGTAATATCAACATACCAACTTCAAGATGTCTGGTTGTTTGTGTTGTTTGGTTGCTGTCTCATTGATATTTACTCCTTATCTCCTTTTACTTGTTGTTACATTTCTGTAACTCTACATAAAAATTTTAATGAGAAAAGATAAGTGAAGGCGTAGAACCTCAAGTTATGGACCTAGTTAGGAAGAACATACCGGGTACAAGAAAGTTATAGAAAAGAAAGAAAGGGGTATCATTCATGACACAAAATCAGTACATGTATAGCAAAAAATATAAAAAGCACAGGACAACACTTATTGCTGGTCTCCATCTCAAAGTTACAGTGAGGGCTTCAACACAGAGCAAAATCTCTCACCACACTGCAAGTAAGAGACAGTCCCTAGCACAAGTTTGAGCGGAATTCTTTGCAAACTGATGATCATGCCACAACTGTGAATAGTAGAACAAAGCCATGGTGTTATACCAATGAAATAAATCTGGCAAAGAAATCAAACATATGCTGCCATAATTAAACCTGACAATCACACTGAAGTGTGCATAAACATAAGCATTTAGACAAGAAGTCACATTGTGATAAATGTTGGATAAATTGTCAGGAAATATTGTATGTATAATACATAGATTTAAAACAAAATAGTTTCTATGCAAAACTGGAACTTCCAAAATATGTAAAATAATTTAATTTTGGTTACAAATGAAAGATTTCAAACAGAGAGCCCTTTTTGGATATATGTTTGATGAACAGGTATTGTTTTGAATTTGACATGAAATGAATGCTACTTTATTAAAACTTACCGGTAATTGTTATAGCTGTGTTTGCTTGAAATTGCATATTTAACATAGAAAACAAAGGGGCCATGAATAAGTAATTTTTCTCCTTAAGTTATGAAAATTACATAACATTCCAGCAGCCTCAGTATATGGAGTATATATCTCCCAGTTGATACAATATTCCAGCAGCCTCAGTATATGGAGTATATATCTCCCAGTTGAAACAATATTCCAGAGCTTTCGTTTCCTATCACAATACTTGATAGAGGGTTTTAGTGGAGTTTGTGTTGCTCAGTCTTTAGTTTTCTATATTGTGTTTTGTGAACTGTTGTTTGTCTTTTCATCTTTTTTGTTTTTGCCATGGCATTGACAGTTTGTTTTAGATTTATCAATACAATTTTTTTCTTTGGTATCTTTCATCCTCCGAACAGTATATAAACTAACAATGAATTCATTTTGAAAGATCTTTTGGAAAAAGAACTACGGATCTAAGAAACTGCAACTCACGGAGGACTCATGACATTATTTGAGTGTTCACAACTTGGATAGTTTTATAGTTAAAATTCATACCTAAAAAAAAATGCAAGGCATTAAGAGAACTAACTTAAGTGCACAAACCTTTAAAACTTACCAAAGTGTAGTAACAGAAATGGATTAAGAGGGACCATGGGGCCTGCTCCCTCCTTTTATGGAGCTATATGTATGGTTAATGCAGATGGATGATTCGATCCCCCCTGTTTTTGAAATCCTGGATCCCCAACTGAGTAACTCAGTAGTAGGTTTGATGTTAAAATCGAATCTACTTGAACAACAATTATGTTTGAATAACAGGTTCAGTTTTGTCTATATATTGTCCTGATCTAAGGAGCTGTTGGTAAAGGTCAAATGTGATGTCAGGGGACAATTCTTGAATAATATTGAAGGTCTATATTAAAATTTGACACTATGACCCACATTTTGTACATGAATGACTGGTTACATAACTTATACATAAATATTGGACTGTTGATAGACCTTCGTAACCCAGCCACCATCTTTATAGGTTTCAAGATTATATGCATAATGAATCAAGCTCGGTTAATTTAGTCAACCATCTGACTTTTAGTTTTTTTATGTTGTGCTGTTGCACCACTGTTTAGGATAAAGTTCTCACAATATACAAATAAGGAGAAATGGTAGAATTGCCCATGAGACAAAGAGTTTATTACTGCCACATTCTTTAGTTGTTTGTCCAAAGCCTTAGTAGATCTTAGTAGTCTATAATTGTTGGTTGCCATAATATTTTTTTAATGTCGATCATTAGCTTCAATCAAGTCATTAGTTTTTCTCTGATGTATTTTTTCAAGTTTTTTTTCTCTGGCTGTAAAAATACAGCTTACTATATTTGGTATGAATTTTTTCTCATATTTTAAGGCTGTGAGGTATTGGGGGGGGTCTTCCTATATGAAGGTTACATATATGCAGAGACAATGCCGATTGAATTCATTTTTTTGAATGTCAAAAATATCAATGGGGGTGTAATTTCAGATAGGTTAAATATATCAATGGTTAGAAATTTATATGTACATGGTTTATAAATGTGAATTAATGGTTCCATGTGGATAACATCTAAATAACATGTCACAGATTGTATTTAGATAGCTGGGAAATATTACAAATGGGTTGACTTGTCTTATGAAATATATGTATAGGTATATCAATATAATGGGGGATGGTTTTTAAACCCCAGCCAAACGCTGTACCAAAGTTTATATGTTGACAGAGGTGGATTAAGAGGGGGCCCAGGAAGCCCCTTTCCCCCCCTTTTTGTGGGAAAATTTGGTTGATTATGTTGGGAATGACTGGAGCGGGCCCCCTCTTTAGCAGTCAGTGGCCCCCCCCCCTTTTGAAATTTTTTCTGGATCCGCCACTGGTTGAGACATCCCTGTGCTGTATGATATTCTATATTTGCATGCATCCTTTTAACATTGACATTTCCTTTGTTGGATAGTGGTCTCATTGGCTGTCATATACCAAAGGTCCTTATTTTATATTTAAAAGAAAAAAAATTGCAAAAACAGGTCATTTTACCCAGTAATTAAGTTATGGCAATACACTCTTAAACATTCATTTTTAGCCATCATGTTGGCTTACATACATAGTTGACCTATTATTCATTATAATTGAGATACTGACCTATTTGTGTCTTAAAAGGGTTCTGTATCGCTCCAATAGAATTTTTGCATAAAATTGAATATTTTGCAATAAGAATAATTATGATTGTTTCTGGGCAATTAAGTCCTTAATAAAGTTGAATGCTTAAAACACAAACAGTAACTTGTAAACTAAGCAAAAGTTTAGTCAATAAAACCATGACTGAGGGGTAAAGACCAAATATTCTCCATGGAAATGAGATGTGCTAATACTTATACAACTGCATACCAATTATCACTGACCTACCACTAACAGTTCCCCTTAAACTGACCTAATCACAAACTAATACATGAAAACTAAGCAAAAGTTTCAAAGTCAATAGACCATGAATGAGGGGGTGGGGCCAAAATATTCTCTATAGAAATGAGATATGCCAATGCTTATACAACTGCATACCAAATATCATTGACCTACCACTAGTGGTTCCCCATAAACTGACCCAATCACAAACTAATACATTTAAACTAAGCAAAGTTTCAAAGTCAATAGACCTTGACTGAGGGAGCGGGGCCAAATTATCTCCATTGTAATGAGATGTGCCAATGCTAATTCAACTGCATACCAAATATCATTGGCCTACCACTAGTGGTTCCCCATAAACTGACCTAATCACTAACTAATACATGTAAACTGCGAGTACTCTCAGATCTGTACTTAGTGTCTTTTTGTTGTTTGGATGTACAACTACCCGGCCACGTCCATTGTATTTGTATTTTATCCATCTGATGAGTTAAGCCTCTTTCAACTGATTTTTATAGTTCGTTCTTATATTGTACAGTTATGCCACTGTCCCAGGTTAGGGGGTCGAGGGCTGGGATCCCGCTAACTTGTTTAACCCCGCCACATTCTGTATGTATGTGCCTGTCCCAAATCAGGAGCCTGTAATTCAGTGGTTGTCGTTTGTTTATATGTTACATATTTGTTATTCGTTCATTTTTTGTACATAAATTAGGCCGTTAGTTTTCTCGTTTGAATTGTTTTACATAAAAACTTTGAGAAAATAACAAGGATTTTACAAGATTTTCAAATATGGCTTTTTAAACTATATGTTATAAAATTATGAAAAGAAAAGTAGGGCTTAGTGGGCAAAATGTTTTAATGGCACTACATGGATAAAACCAGAGGATTCCGAATATCTAACAAAAAATTCAAAAACAAGAGGAGCGAACATCTGAAATGTCTGGCCTGCTTTAAAAATACTATTTATAATTTATTTTATGCTGATAGTTTTGGGTCATGTTCAGATAAACCAAGCCAGAAAGACACCTTACAATCATTACAAACACCCGGAGGGGGGGAGTGTTATTTCCTATATTTTTTAGTGGTACGAGTGTGGATCGAGCAAAACAGGGTCGCTTTTTCATCGATGCCCTGTTGGTTAGAACAGGGTCCCTTTTCATGTCCTGCTGGTTAGAACAGGGTCGCTTTTCATGTCCTGCTGGTTAGATCAGGGTCCCTTTTCATGTCCTGCTGGTTAGAACTGGGTCGCTTTTCATGTCCTGCTGGTTAGAACAGGGTCCCTTTTCATGTCCTGCTGGTTAGAACAGGGTCACTTTTTCATGCCCTCCTGGTGAGAACAGGGTCTTATAGGGCCTTTTTTTAAACAAAGTATTTGACTAGACCAGGATCGCTTATTTAACTGTTTAAGATACAGTCTAGAACCCGGGTCTAGAACAGCATCTATTCTACATTTTCTTGAGCGTGTCTAGAACAGGGTATGTTTTTCAATATTTCTGTTTAGAACAGGGTATATTTTTCAATGTTTTCTGGTTAGAACAGGGTATGATTTGACAAGTGCTGTCGGTACAGTTATACCAGAAAGGATAGTCAGTAACCCCACCCGGGCAAACACCAAATATAGTTGACCTATTGCTTTATTAAATATAGTATACAAGAAACAGACCAATTAATATATATAATTAAATCATGAATACTAGACATCGATAAAAGAACCACGAAAATGAGGAAATCTGCCAGATATGTACACCTTACAATCATTCCATACATAACTTACACCGATGCATAGGAACTATTTTGTTTTAAATATGTACTACTTTCCACTTTCCAGTATGTTCATTCTTTTAATCGGGCCCGATTGGAATGCATCTTGCAATGTATTCCACTCAAACCGCTGCTAGGTGTTATCTTAAACTTGCAGTGCAAGTGAGGCAATTTGTGTTTGCTCTGTGTTGAAGTCCTCACTGTGACTGAGATAACGAAAAACAATTTAAGCTCTCTTCCTTAGACTTTCCCAGGTTAGGGGAGGGTTGAGCCCTTGTTAAACCCTGCCACATTCTTTAAGTGCCTGTGACGGTCAGGAACCTGTAGTTCTATTGCTGTTGTTGGTTCATGTCTCATATTTGTTTTTCACACATAGTTTTGTTATAAATTAGGTCATTTGAATTGTTTCATATTTTTCATGTCAGGGCCTTTTAAAGCAGACTACACGGTATGGGTTTTTCTCACTGCTAAAGGCTGGTCTATTGCCTATAATGCTTACACCCACTTCATTTGAACTTTAGTTGATAGTTGTCTCATTGACAATCATACCATATCTCCTTATTTTCATATTAACCAGGAAAACCTAACATTCAGACAAAGAAAATGAAGTCAAGGTCAGATAAAACCTGCCAGACTGACATGTACACCTTACAATCATTCCATACACCAAATAAAGTTGAACTTCTGCTTACAGTATCTGGGAAGCAGATCAAAACATGTGACTTTCACCTTGATCAATGAGGTTGATGTCAGGTGAACCCTGTCTGAAGAACATATAGACATGCATTGCCATGACCCATATCAAATCCTATTACTCATCATTGAGAAATTCAAATAAATAAAATCTTTTTTTAAGCAGTTGCTGAACCATGAAAATAAAATCAAGGACAAGACATGTGACAGACAGAAACTTCCAAACATATGGCATCTGTCTGTATTAATGGTATGATTAAATTCTCCAAGCCTATCAATTTCTGAAATATAAAGCTTAATACAAATAGTTTCTGCCACCGCCAGATCCCAATGTCTTGCATTCTGAAGTTTTCGTGGCAGGTGAGACAAAAACATTTTATACAAACATCCTTAATAACAGAGAATAACCAGAAAAATTTGCATCACATATTATTTTAATACTGAATGGAATTCAAATGTTAAAAGTTAGAGTTAACAAAGACATTCAAAATCACAATATTGCAGAATTTAAGACACTGTTATACACAGTATAAATATATACCGAGATGATAGGTTTTATCTCAAAACATCTAAAATTGAAAGAATTCTACTTCCATTTAAACATTCAAACTTTAAGGGCATTTAACAATTCAAAATATACCCACTTTTTACACCACCCTTAATGTTTATTATCTAGAACTCTGCAATTTTGTTTTCATATTATTTTTTTTTTTTTTTTTTTTTTTTACAGAGCTCTAGATAATAAAAATATTGGATGTCTAAGGTTAGAGGTATAAGCAAAGACATTGCAAATCTAAGACACTGTTAAGGTGAAATATACAGAGAAGATAGGTTTTGTCTCCAATATCTAATAATAAAAAAATTCTGCTTCCAATTAAACATATTAACTTCAAAGCCATTTTCAATACCCAAGAAAAATGTACAGCTGAAAAAAACATTTTTTAAAATACACTAATGAAAGGATAAAACTTATCCAACACAAATCATTTACCAATAAATATCTCTTGTATTTAATTTCGTAAATATATTAGGGAGGGAGAGAATTCAAAATATAAAAAATATAACCACTTTTTACACCACCCTTAATGTTTATTATCTAGAACTCTATTTACAATTTTGTCATTTTTTTTACAGAGCTCTAGATAATAAAAATATTGGATGTCTAAGGTTAGAGGTATAAGCAAAGACAATCAAAATAAGAATATTGCAAATTAATGACACTTTTAGAGTGTAATAAATGGAGAAGAATAGGTTTTGTCTCCAAATATCTAAAATCAAAACAATTGTACGTCCAATTAAACATTCTGACTTTAAAGTTTTAAATTTCATAAATACATTGGTGTAAAAAAGAAAATTTAAAATATGCCCACTTTTTACACCACCCTTAATGTTTATTATCTAGAACTGTTTAAAATTTGTTTTCATATTATTTTTTACATTTTTTTTTTAAACAGAGCTCTAGATAATAAAAATATCAGATGTCTAAGGTTAGACACATCAACACAAGCCATGAGTTTGGTTGAAGACAAATTTATCAGTTGCAATAATTGTTCTTTATTTCTCCCCACTCATCATCATAAGTGTTCTCCCTCTCCCACTCTGACCATTCTACATCTTTCTCTCTCTCCCACTGACCATATACAATTATGAAATTTCAGTCATATATTTTCATTGCCAAGAATATTTTGTCTCTGAAGTGTTCATTGTTCAACTATGCTGATGATCTGTTAAGCTTGTTATAAGTTCATCAGTTGAGTCAGTTAGAGACCTAACCTCTGAGATGGTGATGAAGCAGCTGTTATGTTGATTATTGCTCTTGTTAATTTCAAAGTGTTGATAGTTTCGTCTACCCTTTACTCTATGAGTTAATCTTTCTCTTTCCTTATTCTATGTGGTCTGTTTTTACCCTTTACTCTATGAGTTAACTCTTTCTCTTTTCTTATTCTAGGTGGTCTGTTTTTCTTATGTATTATTACCTTTCAGATGTTTCCAAGTTCATCAGTTCAAAGTTCATCAGTTCAACTGTTCCTCCTCACTACAAACAACAATTTAATTAGTTAATTCAATTGGATAACAAAAATTTCAAAAGAATATGGGACCAGCACTTGAATTTTGAACAAAAAGGTTTTACAGCAATAATGGAGAGCAGTTCAGTACTATTCTGAAAACTTAATGTCACTACCATAGAAATATTTTCCCCGATTTAGGTCCCAAGCAGGCTTAGATTAAAAATTCTCAAAACAGCGTAGTTTTGTTCTAATTTCAGATATGAATACAAAAAAGTGAGGTATACGGACAAAAACTAAAAATAACCAAAATACATCGACAATTATTTCATTCTTTTGACGTCTAATAATCTTTTCATGAAATTTTCCTATTTGGTCTCTTTATTAAAAAATTCGTAAGGGTTCCGTGGAACCCAGTGTCTCGCCTACTTTTGCTGTTAATCGCAGGCTCAACAAAAATGAGGAAAAAAATAAATCTCTCTATACTATCTTTTGATTGTAAGTAGCTTCTGTCCAAGTTTGGTAAAAATCCATGATAGTTTTTGAATCTAATAAATGTTTTAAAAACTTAAACTGCAGACTGTATGTTATGTTAACTGGAAGAAAAACTAAGTCCATTTATAAGTAAAATACGGAAAAAATGGAACAATTTTTTTTTCCTTTTAGATACTAGCTTTTAATCATAAACAAACTTCTGTCCAAGTTTGGTACAAATCCAGGATAGTTTAAGAAAACTGTTAAAATTTTAAAAACTTTAACCACAGAGTGAATGTAATGTTTCCTGGCAGAAAAACTAAGTCCATTTATAAGTAAAATACGGAAAAAACGGAATTTTTTTTTACAAAATTTACTTCTGGATACTATCTTATGATCATAAACAAGCTTCTGTCCAAGTTTGGTAGAAATCCAGGATAGTTTAAGAAAGTTATTAAAATTTCAAAAACTTTAACCACAGAGTGAATGTAATGTTTCCTGGCAGAAAAACTAAGTCCATTTATAAGTAAAATACGGAAAAAATGGAATTTTTTTTTTACAAAATTTACTTTTGAATATTATCATATGATCATAAACAAGCTTCTGTCCAAGTTTGGTAGAAATCCAGGATAGTTTAAAAAAGTTATTAAAATTTCAAAAACTTTAACCACAGAGTGAATATTTGTGGACGCCGCCGCCGCCGCCGACGGAATGTAGGATCGCTATGTCTCGCTTTTTCGACAAAAGTCGAAAGGCTCGACAAAAATACAGTTGATACCTCCAGTTGGAGTCATGTTACCATTATTGCACATATAATGTTCAAGTTGACCATAGGGGGCATCTTGACATTGTTATTAAGTATAAACATTTCAGTTCATAGGTGAATACTCTACAGCAACTGTAATGATGAAGAACAACAATAAAAGTAGTTACTTTAATCAACTGGTTATTTCCAGTACATCATGTTCATAAGTTGACTGAGTGAAACAGTTTTTAAGCAGCTCTGTCACATTGCTAACCGAGAAAAACTTCCACATCATTTGGTCTCTGGTGGAGAGTTGTCTCATCGGCAATCAAACCACATCTTCTTTTTATTAGAACATTGTGACATCAGATGGACAGATATTTAATTCGTTAAGGAAGTAAGAGTACCAACCTTGTATGAGGTGAGATCCTGCTCCTATGTTTTACTCCCATCAAATAATTCTGCTGGTATGATACTTGTAGCACGATTTGTCGTACATCTGAAACACAGATAATATGTCTTAGTATTTTGGATCATCTGCATGAACAATATTTATTTATACTTTAAATTATACCTTTAAGAATTTTACAGTATTCTGAAAACATTGAGAATACCCTTACAATATTAGAAACAACTTGAGCTTATTATTTGGTCCAATACATCTCATATTTACCCCAGTAGTACTTTTTTATCAATTCGATCAAATTTGCAAAACAGAATGACAGAATTACAAGAAACTACTAGGTATTTTGAAAATTGACTTTTTTTTGTTTTGAATATTATTATTAATCCGATCAAATTTGTAAAACAGATTGACACAATTTCAAGAAATTACTAGGTATTTTGAAAATATTTTGTTTTTGTTTTGAATATTAAAAGCATATGCTGGCTTCTATTAGAGTGCTGTACAAGGCTTCCAAAACGGTCATATATTCCGGACATTTGTATAATGTCCGGTAAAAGTCCGGCTGGGCAAAGCACGAAACGGTCATCTACTTTTTAGTTTTCAAGGCTTTCTTATGAGACGGTCATTTTAACATAATTAGCGATCTTTTTGACCCAACCTTTTGCCTTTAACAGCCACACATTTCCGGTCATAAAAGTGACATGATCATTAAGTACTATCAAAACAACCCCTACTTTAATACCTTTTCATTTTAATCAAGGCTAATTAGTTGTCGAACAGCTGCAATTTACCTGTTCAATTGACAGGTAAACTATTTTGAACCGGACATTGATCGGTCTATTCAAAGTTATTTTCTTATATTTCACCGGTTTGCATCTAATTAATTTAGTCAAACAGATTTAAATTATCAGAAATACATTTTCAAATATGATTTGATGAAAAAATTAAAAAGGTGAAAATGAAAAATCGTCAAAACCACGTTGTTTGAACCAGAGACATGTCTCTGTTTGAACTAGTACAAGTGTGCGCATGTGTGCAGGTGTGAAATTTAATTATGCATCCTAATTTCTTCAAACAATACTTAAATTGTCATTGATGCCTTTATCTCACGTTTATTTCGAATATTTTCTTGAAGAAATAACGTAGAATGAGCTACTTACACTCATTCATGCTTTGCAAACGTACACGGAATTTACGTATCCGTCTCTGGTCCATGTTTTACCATTGTCAAGACAACATCCGGTATTTTAAAAACGAAAGTAAAGTGTTTGACAACGTTATTTTGCACAAATAAAGTTTTCAAGGCAGATATAAGTACGCTAATGTTGCACACTTCGAATGATGCACTGCCAATTTAACAGTTTACGTCAGAACTTCGAATTTGAATCAAAGAAAGTTTAAATTAAATAATATCGTTTTTTTTTAATGTCAATCATTGGGATGGCCAACTCTGCAACTGATTACCATAATTGCCTTTTGTTTATTTAGTCTTTAGAGATTAAAATCGGGATAGTATATAAAATGTCCGGCTGGCTAAAAATAATTTTGGAAGCCCTGGTGCTGTACAATGGTTCCAATTCCATATTAATTCATATCAGGTGATTGTATGCATCACAATCAACCCACCAGATTCCTTAAGGTAAACACTTACCATTAATTTATCAGAATATTCTTCACAAGTCTAATATCAATATTGTGATGGATCCTTGATATGAGATGTCCAGCATAAATTTTAAGAATTTCTCCTTTCAGGTTGAACATTGAAATCTGGAATATAAAAATAATTCATATTTATGAATTGGCAGTCACATACTTCACATGAAATAATCATTTAAATTAAAACTATTTAATTAAGATTTTTGTATGTTTTTTTTTAAAATTTTATAAGAAGAAGATAATCAAACTAATTGATTTCATTTGGTCACTGCTATATAGATTTCTCCATTGTCAATCCTACCACATCATCTTAATGTCATAGCTAATATGACATTATTGTTAAATACATTTTTTTTCCTTTTCTATCAATATATCTATGGCTGTTATTACCCTCCATCAGTGTTATTCAATAAATGATTGTAAGAAGATTCTCATTTTGCAAAGAATTCTCTCAGTTGTATGCTTGGTACAGTTGTTACTTTTAAGCTTTTTTCAAGTGCTCACTTGTATTTTTCTTTCACAATTTGATAAATTATTTCCCCTTGTTAGCATTCAATTATTATTTTTTTACTTTGTAAAAAGTTCTGGCTGATTTTACAAATAACCAACATATCAAAATAACATGCTGCCTTACAATAGATTCTAATGAAATATTAAGCTATTATTTTTATAGGCATTTTCAATGTTTTCAACTGAGGAAATATCAATGTCTTCATCTAAGGAAATGAATTGTCAAAAAGTATTTATTGGCAGTTTTGATATAACTTTTCTTTTTGATACTAAGTATCTTTATCAAGTCATACAAATTTCATAATTCTTCATGTTCAACAATAAAAAAGACAAGAGTGCACACGCTGAAATGTCTCGCCTTCTTTACTAATCATTGATATTATGTTGATAGTCCTAAATATAAAGCTTTATTACAACTGTCACATAAACTTAACATTAACCAAGTAAACTAAACATTGACCAATGAACCATGAAAATGAGGTCAAGGTCAGATGAACCATGCTAGGCAGGCATGTACAGCTAACAATTCTTCCATACAACAAATAGAGTTGACCTATTGCTTATAGTTTAAGAAAAACAGACCAAAACACAAAAACTTAACACTGAGCAATGAACCTTGAAAATGAGGTCAAGGTCAAATAAAACCTGCGTGACTGCCAAATAGATCATAAAATATTTCCATACACCAAATATAGTTGAACTATTGCATATAGTATAAGAAAAACAGACCAAAACACAAAAACTTAACTATAACCACTGAACCATGAAAATGAGGTCAAGGTCAGATGACACCTGCCAGTTGGACATGTACACCTTACAGTCCTTCCATACACCAAATATACTAGACCTATTGCTTATAGTATCTGAGATATGGACTTGACCACCAAAACTTAACCTTGTTCATTGATCCATGAAATGAGGTCGAGGTCAAGTGAAAACTGTCTGACGGGCATGAGGACCTTGCAAGGTACGCACATACCAAATATAGTTGAACTATTGCACATAGTATTAGAAAAAAAGACCAAAACTCAAAAACTTAACTTTGACCACTGAACCATGAAAATAAGGTCAAGGTCAGATGACAACTGCCCGCTAGACATGTACACCTTACAATCATTCCATACACCAAATATAGTAGACCTATGGCATACAGTATAAGAAAAACAGACCAAAACACAAAAACTTAACTATAACCACTGAACCATGAAAATGAGGTCAAGGTCAGATGACACCTGCCAGTTGGACATGTACACCTTACAGTCCTTCCATACACCGAATATACTAGACCTATTGCTTATAGTATCTGAGATATGGACTTGACCACCAAAACTTAACCTTGTTCACTGATCCATGAAATGAGGTCGAGGTCAAGTGAAAACTGTCTGACGGGCATGAGGACCTTGCAAGGTACGCACATACCAAATATAGTTATCTTATTACTTATAATAAGAGAGAATCTAACATTACAAAAAATCTGAACTTTTTTTTCAAGTAGTCACTGAACCATGAAAATGAGGTCAAGGACATTGGACATGTGACTGACGGAAACTTCGTAACATGAGGCATCCATATACAAAGTATGAAGCATCCAGACCTTCCACCTTCTAAAATATAAAGCTTTTAAGAAGTTAGCTAACGCCGCCGCCGCCGCCGCCGGATCGCTATCCCTATGTCGAGCTTTCTGCGACAAAAGTCGCAGGCTCGACAAAAACCAGAAAAAATTACAAAACATTATCAAAAATATATTAGCCACGAAAAATTTACCTTCCATAAATTTAAATATTCAAGAAGCATCATAAATCAAGAACAAGAAAATCATAAAATAAATACACACTAACAGGTTTGGCCATTAAAATTCAAAATTTAAATTCTGTGCAAATAATACACTTTTTACAGACTTGAACTATATCAATACCTTGTGTTTTTCTTGAGAAAATGTCAGAATATGTAATGAACTGGAAATCTAATCAACTATGTGTTCTGGATAATTTCATTGCAAAAGGAAACTCTGTCTGTCTTCTGAACACTTCATTGCAACTTAGGAACATCTGTTTGTGCTATAGAACATCTGTCTTCACTATAGAACATTATGTAGGAACATGTCTGCACTATAAGACATTATGTAGGAACATGTCTTCACTATAGAACAATATGTAGGAATACGTCTTCACTATAAGACATTATGTAGGAACATGTCTTCACTATAGAACAATATGTAGGAATATGTCTTCACTATAGAACATTATGTATGAACATGTCTTCACTATAGAACATTATGTATGAACATGTCTTCACTATAGAACATTATGAAGGAACATGTCTTCACTTTAGAACATTATGTAGGAACATGTCTTCACTATAGAACATTATGAAGGAACATGTCTTCACTTTAGAACATTATGTAGGAACATGTCTTCACTATAGAACATTATGTATGAACATGTCTTCACTATAGAACATTATGAAGGAACATGTCTTCACTTTAGAACATCTGTCTTCATTAATGTTATTATACAAGTCCATAATTTTATTTTAATAGCTATTTAACTTTTAGCTTGAGTGTGCCAGTTGTCTGACTGTACATAATCCACCAATCTCATAGAAAACCTTTTAGTATTTCTGCCTTTTGTCTCTTTAGATATCATTGAAAACTTTTGTTGGATCTTTCTTGATATAAAAAAGTCAGTTTCTACACAGAGCTATATTTTATTGTCCTCAATTGCCATGACAATCATTGAAGACTGAATATAGACTTCTCAAATAAACACAGTTCTAAAGTTTCACAATTTTCCAAGACTTCACAATACACATTTTTATAAATTATACAGTGCACTATTCATAATAATAAACAAAATTTTAAATATGCCTACTTTTTACAACATCCTCAATGTTTATTATCTAGAACTCTGTTTACAAACAGTTTTGTTATCATATTATTTTTTGGTATTTTCATTTTTTATATTTTTTTTTGTATATTTTTTTACAGAGCTCTAGATAATAAAAATATCAGATGTTAAAGGTTAGAGGTATTAACAAAGTCATTCCAAATCAGAATATTGCAAAATTTTAATGTTAGTTGATTTTCTCATTGTTGAAGTCCATACAGTAACCTATTTTACATCAACATCATTTGGTCTCTGTAGGATAGTAATGTCTCACATCTCTTCATTTCATAACAAATCAATCTGTAGGTTCTATAAAAATGGGCTGATGATGAAGGTACAGGAAATTTTGACTGCCAACTGAGAGGAGGATATGTTGGGCAGTAATTAAGCCTTGCAACAGGCCACCTACTGACCCCACAAAGAGTTGTGGCAAGGGTTCTTTAACATGCAGAGTGGCACTGTCCCTACACATAGGAACTATACTTTTTAAATTGCCATTCCAATTTTTGTTTGCTTTAAATATGATAACATAAGACGACTTTAAGGTGGAGGTCATAAAAAATATTACAATAATCCCACCTTTTACACCACCCTCAATGTTTATTATCTAGAACTCTGTTTACAAACAATTTTGTTTTCATATATTATTTTTTGGTATTTTCTTTTTTGATATTTTTTTGATATTTTTTTTTACAGAGCTCTAGATAATAAAAATATCAGATGTTAAATGTAAGAGGTATTAACAAAGTCATTCTAGTTCAGAATATTGCAAAATTTTAATGTTAGTTGATTTTCTCATTGTTGAAGTCCATACAGTAACATGCAACTTCATTTGGTCTCTGTAGGATAGTTGTCTCGCATCTCTTCATTTCATAACAAATCAATTTGTAGGTTCTATAAAGTGGGCTGATGATGAAGGTAGGGGAAATTTTGACTGCCAACTGAGAGGACATGTTGGGCAGAAATTAAGCCTTGCAACAGGCCACCTACTGACCCCTCAAAGACTTGTGGCAAGGGTTCTTTAACGTGCAGAGTGGCACTGTCCCTACACATAGGAACTATACTTTTTAAATTGCCATTCCAATTTTTGTTTGTTTTAAACATGATAACTTTAGAAGACTTTAAAGCGGGGATCATAAAAAATATTACAATAATCCCACCTTTTACACCACCCTCAATGTTTATTATCTAGAACTCTGTTTACAAACAATTTTGTATTCATATAATTTTTGGGTATTTTCATTTTATATATTTTTTTTTTATATTTTTTTACAGAGCTCTAGATAATAAAAATATTGGATATTAAAGGTTAGAGGTATTATCAAAGTCATTCTAATTCAGAATATTGCAAAATTTTAATGTTGGATGATTTTCTCATTGTTGAAGTCCATACAGTAACATGCAACTTCATTTGGTCTCTGCAGGTTAGTTGTCTTGCATCTTTTCATTTCATAACAAATCAATCTGTAGGTTCTATAAAGTGGGCCTATGATGAAGGTAAGGGAAATTTTGACTGATAACTGAGAGGAGGATATTTTGGACAGAAATTAAGCCTTGCAACAGGCCACCTACTGACCAGACCTCAAAGACTTGTGGCAAGAGTTCTTTAACGTGCAGAGTGGTACTGTCCCTACACATAGAAACTATATACTTTTTAAATTGCCATTCCAATTTTTGTTTGTTTTAAAAATGATAACTTTAGTAGACTTTAAGGCGGGGGGTCATAAAAAATATTACAATAATCCCACCTTTTACACCACCCTCAATGTTTATTATCTAGAACTCTGTTTACAAACGATTTTGTTTTCATATATTATTTTTTGGTATTTTCATTTTTTATATTTTTTTTGATATATTTTTTTTCAGAGCTCTAGATAATAAAAATATCAGATGTTAAAGGTTAGAGGTATTAACAAAGTCATTCTAATTCAGAATATTGCAAAATTTTAATGTTAGTTGATTTTCTCATTGTTGAAGTCCATACAGTAACATGCAACTTCATTTGGTCTCTGTAGGATGGTTGTCTTGCATCTTTTCATTTCATAACAAATCAATTTGTAGGTTCTATAAAGTGGGCCTATGATGAAGGTAAGGGAAATTTTGACTGCCAACTGAGAGGAGGATATGTTGGACAGAAATTAAGCCTTGCAACAGACCACCTACTGACCCCTCAAAGACTTGTGGCAAGGGTTCTCTAACATGCAGAGTGGCACTGTCCCTACACATAGGAACTATATACTTTTTAAATTGCCATTCCAATTTTTGTTTGTTTTAAAAATGATAACTTTAGAAGACTTTAAGGCGGGGGTCATAAAAAATATTACAATAATCCCACCTTTTACACCACCCTCAATGTTTATTATCTAGAACTCTGTTTACAAACAATTTTGTTTTCATATTATTTTTTGGTATTTTCATTTTTGATATTTTTTTTGTATATATTTTTTTGTATTTTCATTTTTTATATTTTTTTTGTATATTTTTTTACAGAGCTCTAGATAATAAAAATATCGGATGTTAAAGGTTAGAGGTATTAACAAAGTCATTCTAATTCAGAATATTGCAAAATTTTAATGTTGGATGATTTTCTCATTGTTGAAGTCCATACAGTAACCTATTTTACATCAACATCATTTGGTCTCTGTAGGATAGTAATGTCTCGCATCTCTTCATTTCATAACAAATCAATTTGTAGGTTCTATAAAGTGGGCCTATGATGAAGGTAAGGGAAATTTTGACTGCCAACAGGGAGGATGATATGTTGGACAGAAATTTAGCCTTGCAACAGGCCACCTACTGACCAGGCCTCAAAGACTTGTGGCAAGGGTTCTTTAACGTGCAGAGTGGCACTGTCCCTACACATAGAAACTATTTACTTTTTAAATTGCCATTCCAATTTTTGTTTGTTTTAAAAATTATAACTTTAGAAGACTTTAAGGCGGGGGTCATAAAAAATATTACAATAATCCCACCTTTTACACCACCTCAATGTTTATTATCTAGATCTCTGTTTACAAACGATTTTGTTTTCATATATTATTTTTTGGTATTTTCATTTTTTATATTTTTTTGGATATTTTTTTTTACAGAGCTCTAGATAATAAAAATATCAGATGTTAAAGGTTAGAGGTATTAACAAAGTCATTCTAATTCAGAATATTGCAAAATTTTAATGTTAGTTGACTTTCTCATTGTTGAAGTCCATACAGTAACATGCAACTTCATTTGGTCTCTGTAGGATAGTTGTCTCGCATCTCTTCATTTCATAACAAATCAATTTGTAGGTTCTATAAAGTGGGCCTATAATGAAGGTAAGGGAAATTTTGACTGCCAACTGAGAGGAGGATATGTTGGACAGAAATTAAGCCTTGCAACAGACCACCTACTGACCCCTCAAAGACTTGTGGCAAGGGTTCTTTAACGTGCAGAGTGGCACTGTCCCTACACATAGGAACAATATACTTTTTAAATTGCCATTCCAATTTTTGTTTGTTTTAAAAATGATAACTTTAGAAGACTTTAAGGCGGGGGTCATAAAAAATATTACAATAATCCCACCTTTTACACCACCCTCAATGTTTATTATCTAGAACTCTGTTTACAAACAGTTTTGTTATATTATTTTTTGGTATTTTCATTTTTTATATTTTTTTTTGTATATTTTTTTACAGAGCTCTAGATAATAAAACTATCGGATGTTAAAGGTTAGAGGTATTAACAAAGTCATTCTAATTCAGAATATTGCAAAATTTTAATGTTGGATGATTTTCTCATAGTTGAAGTCCATACAGTAACCTATTTTACATCAACATCATTTGGTCTCTGTAGGATAGTAATGTCTCACATCTCTTCATTTCATAACAAATCAATTTGTAGGTTCTATAAAGTGGGCCTATGATGAAGGTAAGGGAAATTTTGACTGCCAACTGAGAGGATATGTTGGACAGAAATTAAGCCTTGCAACAGGCCACCTACTGACCAGGCCTCAAAGACTTGTGGCAAGGGTTCTTTAACGTGCAGAGTGGCACTGTCCCTACACATAGAAACTATTTACTTTTTAAATTGCCATTCCAATTTTTGTTTGTTTTAAAAATTATAACTTTAGAAGACTTTAAGGCGGGGGTCATAAAAAATATTACAATAATCCCACCTTTTACACCACCTCAATGTTTATTATCTAGATCTCTGTTTACAAACGATTTTGTTTTCATATATTATTTTTTGGTATTTTCATTTTTTATATTTTTTTGGATATTTTTTTTTACAGAGCTCTAGATAATAAAAATATCAGATGTTAAAGGTTAGAGGTATTAACAAAGTCATTCTAATTCAGAATATTGCAAAATTTTAATGTTAGTTGACTTTCTCATTGTTGAAGTCCATACAGTAACATGCAACTTCATTTGGTCTCTGTAGGATAGTTGTCTCGCATCTCTTCATTTCATAACAAATCAATTTGTAGGTTCTATAAAGTGGGCCTATAATGAAGGTAAGGGAAATTTTGACTGCCAACTGAGAGGAGGATATGTTGGACAGAAATTAAGCCTTGCAACAGACCACCTACTGACCCCTCAAAGACTTGTGGCAAGGGTTCTTTAACGTGCAGAGTGGCACTGTCCCTACACATAGGAACAATATACTTTTTAAATTGCCATTCCAATTTTTGTTTGTTTTAAAAATGATAACTTTAGAAGACTTTAAGGCGGGGGTCATAAAAAATATTACAATAATCCCACCTTTTACACCACCCTCAATGTTTATTATCTAGAACTCTGTTTACAAACAGTTTTGTTATCATATTATTTTTTGGTATTTTCATTTTTTATATTTTTTTTTGTATATTTTTTTACAGAGCTCTAGATAATAAAAATATCAGATGTTAAAGGTTAGAGGTATTAACAAAGTCATTCTAATTCAGAATATTGCAAAATTTTAATGTTAGTTGATTTTCTCATTGTTGAAGTCCATACAGTAACATGCAACTTCATTTGGTCTCTGTAGGATAGTTGTCTCGCATCTTTTCATTTCATAACAAATCAATTTGTAGGTTCTATAAAGTGGGCCTATGATGAAGGTAAGGGAAATTTTGACTGCCAACTGAGAGGAGGATATGTTGGACAGAAATTAAGCCTTGCAACAGGCCACCTACTGACCCCTCAAAGACTTGTGGCAAGGGTTTTTTAATGTGCAGAGTGGCACTGTCCCTACACATAGAAACTATACTTTTTAAATTGCCATTCCAATTTTTGTTTGTTTTAAAAATGATAACTTTAGAAGACTTTAAGGCGGGGGTCATAAAAAATATTACAATAATCCCACCTTTTACACCACCCTCAATGCTTATTATCTAGAACTCTGTTTACAAACGATTTTGTTTTCATATATTATTTTTTGGTATTTTCTTTTTTGATATTTTTTTTGATATTTTTTTTACAGAGCTCTAGATAATAAAAATATCAGATGTTAAAGGTTAGAGGTATGAACAAAGTCATTCTAATTCAGAATATTGCAAAATTTTAATGTTGGATGATTTTCTCATTGTTGAAGTCCATACAGTAACCTATTTTACATCAACATCATTTGGTCTCTGTAGGATAGTAACGTCTCGCATCTCTTCATTTCATAACAAATCAATTTTAGGTTCAATAAAGTGGGCCTATGATGAAGGTAAGGGAAATTTTGACTGCCAACTGAGAGGAGGATATGTTGGACAGAAATTAAGCCTTGCAACAGGCCACCTACTGACCAGGCCTCAAAGACTTGTGGCAAGGGTTCTTTAACGTGCAGAGTGGCACTGTCCCTACACATAGGAACTATACTTTTTAAATTGCCATTCCAATTTTTGTTTGTTTTAAACATGATAACTTTAGAAGACTTTAAAGCGGGGGTCATAAAAAATATTACAATAATCCCACCTTTTACACCACCCTCAATGTTTATTATCTAGAACTCTGTTTACAAACAATTTTGTTTTCATATAATTTTTGGGTATTTTCATTTTATATATTTTTTTTTAATATTTTTTTACAGAGCTCTAGATAATAAAAATATCGGATATTAAAGGTTAGAGGTATTATCAAAGTCATTCTAATTCAGAATATTGCAAAATTTTAATGTTGGTTGATTTTCTCATTGTTGAAGTCCATACAGTAACATGCAACTTCATTTGGTCTCTGTAGGTTAGTTGTCTTGCATCTTTTCATTTCATAACAAATCAATGTGTAGGTTCTATAAAGTGAACCTATGACGAAGGTAAGGGAAATTTTGACTGCCAACTGAGAGGAGGATATGTTGGGACAGAAATTAAGCCTTGCAACAGGCCACCTACTGACCCCTCAAAGACTTGTGGCAAGGGTTCTTTAACGTGCAGAGTGGCACTGTCCCTACATAGGAACTATATACTTTTTAAATTGCCATTCCAATTTTTGTTTTAAACATGATAACATAAGACGACTTAAAGGTGGGGGTCATAAAAATTTTTACAATAATCCCACCTTTTACACCACCCTCAATGTTTATTATCTAGAACTCTGTTTACAAACAATTTTGTTTTCATATATTATTTTTTGGTATTTTCTTTTTTGATATTTTTTTGATATTTTTTTTTACAGAGCTCTAGATAATAAAAATATTAGATGTTAAAGGTTAGAGGTATTAACAAAGTCATTCTAATTCAGAATATTGCAAAATTTTAATGTTAGTTGATTTTCTCATTGTTGAAGTCCATACAGTAACCTATTTTACATCAACATCATTTGGTCTCTGTAGGATAGTTGTCTCACATCTCTTCATTTCATAACAAATCAATTTGTAGGTTCTATAAAGTGGGCCTATGATGAAGGTAAGGGAAATTTTGACTGCCAACTGAGAGGACATGTTGGGCAGAAATTAAGCCTTGCAACAGGCCACCTACTGACCAGGCCTCAAAGACTTGTGGCAAGGGTTCTTTAACGTGCAGAGTGGCACTGTCCCTACACATAGAAACTATATACTTTTTAAATTGCCATTCCAATTTTTGTTTGTTTTAAAAATGATAACTTTAGAAGACTTTAAGGCGGGGGTCATAAAAAATATTACAATAATCCAACCTTTTACACCACCCTCAATGTTTATTATCTAGAACTCTGTTTACAAACGATTTTGTTTTCATATATTATTTTTTGGTATTTTCTTTTTTTATATTTTTTTTGATATTTTTTTTTACAGAGCTCTAGATAATAAAAATATCAGATGTTAAAGGTTAGAGGTATTAACAAAGTCATTCTAATTCAGAATATTGCAAAATTTTAATGTTAGTTGATTTTCTCATTGTTGAAGTCCATACAGTAACATGCAACTTCATTTCGTCTCTGTAGGATAGTTGTCTCGCATCTCTTCATTTCATAACAAATCAATGTGTAGGTTCTATAAAGTGGGCCTATGATGAAGGTAAGGGAAATTTTGACTGCCAACTGAGAGGAGGATATGTTGGACAGAAATTAAGCCTTGCAACAGGTCACCTACTGACCCCTCAAAGACTTGTGGCAACGGTTCTTTAACGTGCAGAGTGGCACTGTCCCTACACATAGGAACAATATACTTTTTAAATTGCCATTCCAATTTTTGTTTGTTTTAAAAATGATAACTTTAGAAGACTTTAAGGCGGGGGTCATAAAAAATATTACAATAATCCCACCTTTTACACCACCCTCAATGTTTATTATCTAGAACTCTGTTTACAAACAGTTTTGTTATATTATTTTTTGGTATTTTCATTTTTTATATTTTTTTTTGTATATTTTTTTACAGAGCTCTAGATAATAAAACTATCGGATGTTAAAGGTTAGAGGTATTAACAAAGTCATTCTAATTCAGAATATTGCAAAATTTTAATGTTGGATGATTTTCTCATAGTTGAAGTCCATACAGTAACCTATTTTACATCAACATCATTTGGTCTCTGTAGGATAGTAATGTCTCACATCTCTTCATTTCATAACAAATCAATTTGTAGGTTCTATAAAGTGGGCCTATGATGAAGGTAAGGGAAATTTTGACTGCCAACTGAGAGGATATGTTGGACAGAAATTAAGCCTTGCAACAGGCCACCTACTGACCAGGCCTCAAAGACTTGTGGCAAGGGTTCTTTAACGTGCAGAGTGGCACTGTCCCTACACATAGAAACTATTTACTTTTTAAATTGCCATTCCAATTTTTGTTTGTTTTAAAAATTATAACTTTAGAAGACTTTAAGGCGGGGGTCATAAAAAATATTACAATAATCCCACCTTTTACACCACCTCAATGTTTATTATCTAGATCTCTGTTTACAAACGATTTTGTTTTCATATATTATTTTTTGGTATTTTCATTTTTTATATTTTTTTGGATATTTTTTTTTACAGAGCTCTAGATAATAAAAATATCAGATGTTAAAGGTTAGAGGTATTAACAAAGTCATTCTAATTCAGAATATTGCAAAATTTTAATGTTAGTTGACTTTCTCATTGTTGAAGTCCATACAGTAACATGCAACTTCATTTGGTCTCTGTAGGATAGTTGTCTCGCATCTCTTCATTTCATAACAAATCAATTTGTAGGTTCTATAAAGTGGGCCTATAATGAAGGTAAGGGAAATTTTGACTGCCAACTGAGAGGAGGATATGTTGGACAGAAATTAAGCCTTGCAACAGACCACCTACTGACCCCTCAAAGACTTGTGGCAAGGGTTCTTTAACGTGCAGAGTGGCACTGTCCCTACACATAGGAACAATATACTTTTTAAATTGCCATTCCAATTTTTGTTTGTTTTAAAAATGATAACTTTAGAAGACTTTAAGGCGGGGGTCATAAAAAATATTACAATAATCCCACCTTTTACACCACCCTCAATGTTTATTATCTAGAACTCTGTTTACAAACAGTTTTGTTATCATATTATTTTTTGGTATTTTCATTTTTTATATTTTTTTTTGTATATTTTTTTACAGAGCTCTAGATAATAAAAATATCAGATGTTAAAGGTTAGAGGTATTAACAAAGTCATTCTAATTCAGAATATTGCAAAATTTTAATGTTAGTTGATTTTCTCATTGTTGAAGTCCATACAGTAACATGCAACTTCATTTGGTCTCTGTAGGATAGTTGTCTCGCATCTTTTCATTTCATAACAAATCAATTTGTAGGTTCTATAAAGTGGGCCTATGATGAAGGTAAGGGAAATTTTGACTGCCAACTGAGAGGAGGATATGTTGGACAGAAATTAAGCCTTGCAACAGGCCACCTACTGACCCCTCAAAGACTTGTGGCAAGGGTTTTTTAATGTGCAGAGTGGCACTGTCCCTACACATAGAAACTATACTTTTTAAATTGCCATTCCAATTTTTGTTTGTTTTAAAAATGATAACTTTAGAAGACTTTAAGGCGGGGGTCATAAAAAATATTACAATAATCCCACCTTTTACACCACCCTCAATGCTTATTATCTAGAACTCTGTTTACAAACGATTTTGTTTTCATATATTATTTTTTGGTATTTTCTTTTTTGATATTTTTTTTGATATTTTTTTTACAGAGCTCTAGATAATAAAAATATCAGATGTTAAAGGTTAGAGGTATGAACAAAGTCATTCTAATTCAGAATATTGCAAAATTTTAATGTTGGATGATTTTCTCATTGTTGAAGTCCATACAGTAACCTATTTTACATCAACATCATTTGGTCTCTGTAGGATAGTAACGTCTCGCATCTCTTCATTTCATAACAAATCAATTTTAGGTTCAATAAAGTGGGCCTATGATGAAGGTAAGGGAAATTTTGACTGCCAACTGAGAGGAGGATATGTTGGACAGAAATTAAGCCTTGCAACAGGCCACCTACTGACCAGGCCTCAAAGACTTGTGGCAAGGGTTCTTTAACGTGCAGAGTGGCACTGTCCCTACACATAGGAACTATACTTTTTAAATTGCCATTCCAATTTTTGTTTGTTTTAAACATGATAACTTTAGAAGACTTTAAAGCGGGGGTCATAAAAAATATTACAATAATCCCACCTTTTACACCACCCTCAATGTTTATTATCTAGAACTCTGTTTACAAACAATTTTGTTTTCATATAATTTTTGGGTATTTTCATTTTATATATTTTTTTTTAATATTTTTTTACAGAGCTCTAGATAATAAAAATATCGGATATTAAAGGTTAGAGGTATTATCAAAGTCATTCTAATTCAGAATATTGCAAAATTTTAATGTTGGTTGATTTTCTCATTGTTGAAGTCCATACAGTAACATGCAACTTCATTTGGTCTCTGTAGGTTAGTTGTCTTGCATCTTTTCATTTCATAACAAATCAATGTGTAGGTTCTATAAAGTGAACCTATGACGAAGGTAAGGGAAATTTTGACTGCCAACTGAGAGGAGGATATGTTGGGACAGAAATTAAGCCTTGCAACAGGCCACCTACTGACCCCTCAAAGACTTGTGGCAAGGGTTCTTTAACGTGCAGAGTGGCACTGTCCCTACATAGGAACTATATACTTTTTAAATTGCCATTCCAATTTTTGTTTTAAACATGATAACATAAGACGACTTAAAGGTGGGGGTCATAAAAATTTTTACAATAATCCCACCTTTTACACCACCCTCAATGTTTATTATCTAGAACTCTGTTTACAAACAATTTTGTTTTCATATATTATTTTTTGGTATTTTCTTTTTTGATATTTTTTTGATATTTTTTTTTACAGAGCTCTAGATAATAAAAATATTAGATGTTAAAGGTTAGAGGTATTAACAAAGTCATTCTAATTCAGAATATTGCAAAATTTTAATGTTAGTTGATTTTCTCATTGTTGAAGTCCATACAGTAACCTATTTTACATCAACATCATTTGGTCTCTGTAGGATAGTTGTCTCACATCTCTTCATTTCATAACAAATCAATTTGTAGGTTCTATAAAGTGGGCCTATGATGAAGGTAAGGGAAATTTTGACTGCCAACTGAGAGGACATGTTGGGCAGAAATTAAGCCTTGCAACAGGCCACCTACTGACCAGGCCTCAAAGACTTGTGGCAAGGGTTCTTTAACGTGCAGAGTGGCACTGTCCCTACACATAGAAACTATATACTTTTTAAATTGCCATTCCAATTTTTGTTTGTTTTAAAAATGATAACTTTAGAAGACTTTAAGGCGGGGGTCATAAAAAATATTACAATAATCCAACCTTTTACACCACCCTCAATGTTTATTATCTAGAACTCTGTTTACAAACGATTTTGTTTTCATATATTATTTTTTGGTATTTTCTTTTTTTATATTTTTTTTGATATTTTTTTTTACAGAGCTCTAGATAATAAAAATATCAGATGTTAAAGGTTAGAGGTATTAACAAAGTCATTCTAATTCAGAATATTGCAAAATTTTAATGTTAGTTGATTTTCTCATTGTTGAAGTCCATACAGTAACATGCAACTTCATTTCGTCTCTGTAGGATAGTTGTCTCGCATCTCTTCATTTCATAACAAATCAATTTGTAGGTTCTATAAAGTGGGCTGATGATGAAGGTAGGGGAAATTTTGACTGCCAACTGAAGGAGGATATGTTGGGCAGAAATTAAGCCTTGCAACAGGCCACCTACTGACCCCTCAAAGACTTGTGGCAAGGGTTCTTTAACATGCAGAGTGGCACTGTCCCTACACATAGACACTATACCGTAGTGCAAAGTTCTGAATCTCGGTCAAGGTTTTACTATATTTTTGGTTTAAAGTTCTTAAATGATTGTATTGGGTTCTTGACTTTCCAATACTTTAGCCTCAAATATCACTGTCTGGAGAGATTTTGTTGAAATAATTTCAAAATGAATTTCTCAAACGTTTTCTGATCATTTTTGGTTAAAAAATATTCATATTTCCTTAAATAACAGTTTTGTTGACTGAGTGCTCACATCAATAGATATAAACAATTCACCAAAATTTCATGCAAATTGGTGAAAGTGTTTTTGAATTAATGTCGACGACAGACGGACGGACAGACGGTCAATGGTATACCATAATATGTCCCGTAAACGGGCGTATAAAAAGTCAAAAAGAAACAATGAACAATGCCTTGATTCCCCAAAAAAGTAAAACATTTGTATAAATTTTAGACTAGACACCATCAAATTAAATCTTGAGAATATGGCCTCTGAAGTCTGCAGATTTTCATATCAAATGATGTACACATAAATATAAAAAAAAAAGTCTGCAGATGATCATATCACATGATGTACACATAAATACAGACAAAAACATGCAATGGTATAGTACCATTTGAATTAGTCGGTTTGATTTCATGTCAAGGATTAAAAATTTCTTAAGGGGTTTTGTGGAACCTTAAATGTATTGCCTGCTATAGCTGCTGTCAGTGTAATATAGAATTTAAGAATAGAGAGAGTCTATTTATCAGTAAAATACAGAAATTAAAAAAAGATCAAACTTTTGTCTTAGATGCTGTTTAATTTCTAAATAATTTACAAACTTATATTTGTATCTATCATACACCATTATAAGGATTTAATATTTGAATAATTTTTATTTCTAGAATTTTGGTTAATCATGAATAAATCATACAAAGAAATGAACATGCACAACAAGGTCATGGTTTTCTCCAACTGTTAATGATGTCTTTACACTAAATCCATTGGTGTGGATGTGTACTGATTGATATTTTAGTCTTAGATGCATAATTTTTTTATTAGTTTTTATTGTTTTTGAACTGTCAGCAACTACTTAAAGCTTGTACTCTTTATCAGATCTGTACACGGTAGTGTTTTTTTGTTGTTGCGAGAATGTATAAGTACCCTTCTCCTTCCGGTCAGTTTTGTGTATTTGTTAGATGTATTTCTGCTTTGTATCAATCTGATGAGTTATTAGCCATCTTCAACTGATTTTAATAGTTTATGTTGTACTGTTACACAACTGTCTCAGGTAAGGGGAGGGAGGGTACTGGAACCTTCAAACTAGTTTAACCCACAACCCCTTGTTCTGTATATGGCTGTCCCACGTCAGGAGCCTGCAATTCAGCAATTGTCATTTGTTCATGCTATATATCATGTTTGTTTTTCGTTCATTATTTTGTTTTCTCGTTTTTATTGTTTTATAGCTGTAATTTCAGGGCCTTTCATAGCCGACTATGCTCATTGTTGAAAAATTTCACATTTACAAAGGTAAAAGTGACGACAACCAAATTTAAACTTGATCTACGTTTTGTAGTAAATTAATCGTTGTGTACACATTTTATAACATAAGGTCCAGTCAAGCTAAAGTTAGGAGAATGGAGACCAATTTTGGAATGAATGTACAGCGGGTGAATAAATAATATTTAAAATAATCCCACTTTTTTGTGGAGAGTTGTCTCATTGGCAATCATACCACATGTTCTTGTAATTATGTTTACAACTTTTATCATTAAGAACCCTTGGTTCAGTGATATCCTTTAAAAACAGCAAACATTTTATTAAGGAAAAATGTCCTACAGCACATGCAAAGAGTGGAATAATCAACATGGTGATACAAAATCCATATATACAAGTATACCTGGATTCATGCTACATAGTAATAGAAGGTTCACAATCAGAAAAAAGAAGTCTCCTTTGTTGTAATTTTTTATAGTTCCCAACTGACCTCACCAACAACCCCCAGGCTAAGGTCAAGATATGAGCCAGTTCCTGTATCGGATGCTCCTTATAACTAGCTATGTAGGAATTACAGAAGGATCGAATCAATAATGTCAACAAACTTTGAAAAAAGAAATGCCGAAAATTGGGAAATGTGAAGTAAAAGTACAATGCAAGTTCCTCTGTCTTCCCCAAGAAGCCCCTGAATCAAGTTTACTTCATATGTAAAAATGAAAGATAGGGTGGATATCTAAAACCAGCAGCATACTTGTCCCAATGGCAATCATACCACATCTGATGTTTATATGTAAATGTGATTTGAATATGAAATATTAGGTCATTGCTCCATTGTTAAAGACCCTGTATCAATCTCTGTCATTTGGTCTTGATGAAGAGTTTGTCTATTGGCAATCATATCACATCTCCATATTTGTATTCTAGAACAGCATTTTATTGTTGAAGACAGTATGTTAACCTAATTATTATGTGTCTTGGCCATATTTTGTTGTTGGTAAGTAAATGCTGTCTCATTGACGTTAATTATCCCACATATCCTTTTATACATATGCTGAGTCATTTTTAGAACAATTACTAGATAAGATAAAGACTCCTTAAGAAAAAGATCTAGTTTTTCTTCAAAGCCAACTTGTCTTTGCTCTTTCTCTTTAGGTTTTTTTTGGGTAGTGAAGGAATATAGCAATACCAGTTTTGAAGTCTCTACCTTTGACTCAGCTGGGGCGGGGAATAAAGGATTATTGAGACTGTTACAGGGGGATGACCAAGACTAGAAGAGGAGCATACTGTGAACCAACTCATTTTTCGGACAATTTATTTAATAGACTTCAAAGAAAAGAAGTAATTAAGCCGAATATAAATCACGAGAATTTCAAAATAGAATTGTCTGTTGTATGAAATAACCCGAAAAATTAGATAATCACGAAACATATCCATGTGAAATATGCTAAAAATGGCTATATGGTCGTTAAGTCTTTTCGTTTGAATTGTTTTACATTTGTGATTTCTGGGCCTTTTATAGCTGACTATGTGGTTTGGGCTTAGCTCATCGTTGAGGGCCGTACAGTTATCTATAGCTGTTAATTTCTGTGTCATTTAGTCTCTTGTGGAGAGTTGTCTCATTGGCAATCATACCACATCTTCTTTTTTTATATATACATGTAAGCAGAAAAAATCCTATGTGAAATATGAGAGAAATGGCGATACGCAAAAAAAAATATCAGCTGCAAATTATGATAGAAATGTCTATATGGTCGTCAGTTTTTTCGTTTGAATTGTTTTACATATGTGATTTCTGGGCATTTTAAAACTGACTATGTGGTTGGGGCTTTGCTCATCGTTGAGGGCCGTACAGTTACCTACAATGTATAGCTGTTAATTTCTGTGTCATTTAGTCTCTTGTGGAGAGTTGTCTCATTGGCAATCATACCACATCTTCTTTTTTATATATACGTGGAAAAATTCCTATGTGAAATATGATAGAAATGGCGATACGCGAAAAAAAATATCAGCTGCGAAATATGAAAGAAATGTTGCTACGCAAAAAAAATATCAGCTGCAAAATATAATAGGCGCAACACAAATAAAATGTCCATAAAATAAGTTGGTTTACAGTAGTTGGTTCCTATAGAAATGTCAACTGTGTTACAAAAATAGGACATTAAATTGGTGATAAACTGAGTTTAAAAGAAAGGTGGTCATTAACTGTTCCCCATTAAATTGAAATTTGAATATTATAATAATGGTCAATCGAAATGCAAAGAACAAATGTAAAAAAAAATTCTAAAAGTGAAATTCAGTCTGAATTTTACATTTCATCACCCCAAAGAGATTCCTTATTTAACTGTCCCATTCTGAATTATAGGTATTAGGTACATATTTATCAGTAGTTAAATCATGTTAGACTAAATTTATGGCACTTTTTCTTTATTTGAAAGTTATTTACTAACGACAGTTAGTCTCAGCCCAATAAATTCTATTGTGCACACATACTTAATAAATACAAAGCAACCATATCCCTCCATCTTGTTAGTACCCCAAACCCTTATTAGAATGTCATACATCAATCTCTCTCTCCCTTGCGCCATCTATCACGCCACTAATACCTAACAACCTATTTAGGAAGTATCATGTTAGTAAACCCCCCAGGTTAGTGTTGATACTTCAAAAAATAAAAAGATTTTTAAATGAAGTACTAGACATGGAGGGACAAGTATAATTTTTTAAAGAAATTAAAATATTTCATAAACTTAAATGAATGGATGTTACAATTTTCAGTGTAGCCAACTGGTTAGTGGAATAACCTTCATTAAGATTGCCAGAGACCAAAACTTTGTGAAGCCAAAAACAAAGTTTTTCATGATCATTAAAAAGCCAACCAAAAGAGATAATATTTCATTATCTCATAATTAATAAACTGGAAATTTAGAGGAATAAAAATAATAATTTAAATTTCTAAAAGCATTACTGCAGACATAAATACTGATTCAGAATGAGAAAAAGGTTATAATTAATTAAATAATGAAATAATGTTGAAGAAGGAGAATTTTTTTTCATCTGAAAAAAGGAAAAAATGGCATAAGAAAACTATTGAAAAATTTAAAAAAAGAACTAAAACAAACTAGAGGCTCTCAAGAGCCTGTGTCGCTCACCTGATTCTACTTTGGTTTTGGAAATCATAACGGATACCCTAATGATGATTGAGGCCAAATTTGGTTTAATATTAGCCCCGTAATTAAATAAAAAATCTTGGGGTATGACTATTTCCCATAGGGTCTTATGTTAAACTAAGTCCCCTGCTGGCAGCCATCTTGAAGGATGGTTCGGCTACAAAGTAACAACACTTAGTCAGCACCTCATTAGGAACATTCATGCCATGTTTGGTTTCATTCTATTCAGTGGTTCTCTAGAAGAAAACATTTGTATGTATTTCCCATAGGGTCCTATGTTAAACTTACTCCCCCTGCTGGCAGCCATCTTAGGAGACAAATCAGCTACAAAGTAACAACACTTGGTCAGCACCTCTAAAGAAACATTCATACCATGTTTGGTTTCAATCCATTAAGAAATTTTCTACAAGAAGACATTTGTATATATTTCCCATAGGGTCCTTTGTTAAACTAAGTCCCCCTGCTGGCATCCATCTTGGTTGATGGATTTTCTACAAAGTAACAACACTTGGTCGGCACCTCATAAGGAACATTCATGCCATGTTTGGTTTAATTCCATTCAGTGGTTCTTCAAAAGAAGACTTTTGTATGTATTTCATATAGCTAGGGTCCTTTGTTAAACTAAGTTCCCCTCTGGTAGCCATCTTGGATGATTGCATGGCTACAAAGTAACAACACTTGGTCAGCACCTCATAAGGAAAATTCATGCCATGTTTGGTTTCATTCCATTTAGTGGTTCTCTAAAAGAAGACATTTGTATGTATTGTCAATAGGGTCCTATGTTAAACTAAGTCCCTCTCTGGTGGCCATCTCGGATGATGGATAGTCTTCAAAGTATCAACAATTGGTCAGCAGATCATAAGGAACATTTATTCCATGTTTGGTTTCATTCCATTCAGTGGTTCTTTAAAAGAAGACATTTGCATGTATTTCCCATAGGGTCCTATGTTAAACTAAGTCCCTCTCTGGCGGCCATCTTGGATGACTGGTCGGCTTCAAAGTAACAACACTTGGTCAACACCTCATAAGGAGCATTCATGCCATGGTTTGGTTTAATTCCATTTAGTGGTTCTCTAAAAGAAGACATTTGTATATATTGTCCATTATGGTCCAATGTTAAACGAAGTCCCCCACTGGCGGCCATCTTGGATGATGGATCAGCTACAAAGTAACAATACTTGGTCAGCACCTCATAAGGAACAATCATGCCATGTTTGGTTTCATTCCATTTACTAGTTCTCTAGAAGTTCAAAATGTAAAAAGTTAACGACGACGACGGACAACGACAACGGACGCAAAGTGATGAGAAAAGCTCACTTGGCCCTTTGGGCCAGGTGAGCTAAAAATGTTGACATTGCTATGGGAACCCTGCCCCTTTTAAGACAGACTTCATACAGGCACTTATCAAGGATAAAAAGAATCAAGCATTATTCCTTAATTTCACATTCCACAATGTAGGCGATCTCTTTTAATATAGATAACTCAAAAGTTGATCACACCTAACCCACTGAACCAGAAGAAGGATACAACAGATACGGATACTGTGCATCAACACTTGCCGTCGCCCAGAAACTATCAGCAAGGACCAGCTGAGAGCTAATAATTTGACAAAAGAGACTTCAACTTCCTGATTGTGAACTTTTCTTATGTAGCAGCAATCCAATTATACCTGAAAATGAATTTCATGTCTCCTTGCTGATTATTCCACTCTTTGCATCTCATTCATGTAGGTATTTCCTTTAAAAAAAAACAGTTGCTGCTTATGCTTAAAAAGAAACTTCTAAAACAATGGTTGTTAATGATCAAGTTGATTGAAAGTCACTCTTTACATGATTTATTGATTACAAAAATTCTAGATGTGAAAAAAATAATCATATACAGTCAAACCTGCCTTAAGGTCACCCACCACCTTGTTTAAGAGGTCAACTATCTCTTAACGGTCTCTTGGTGACCCTCTCAAGCATTTTCTCTATATATTTACTCATTTCAGTGGTCACCTGTCCGATGTGGTCACCTTATTTTATGCACGAAATCATCATTTTACTGTTTTAATTACAATTATAATCATGATGAAAAATATATGTGTTCAGTATCAAAATCAAAATGAGAATCAGAACCCGTTTCACGGTTTGCAACATAGATCTTGCAATAGGAAGTAAATTTGTGAATCCTTGTATTCCACTCCCTTCAATAAATACCATTGAAAAGCATTTCACAGACTTGTTTATCCAATTATATCAACACCTTTAAATCAATAAATGTCTTCTTCAAATTGACAGTGCAAGAGTCCACCCTTTAATATTTGTCTGCTCACACAAACGAACGAACGAACGAACGATAAATCTTCCAACTAAAACACTAAACCAAGTTGCATTCCCAGCAACAGAAACTCTTTTTAAAGGTCACTTTTCTCGAGCCGTCCCTTTTGATACTTCCCATGAGTGACATGCTTAAAACAGGTTTGACTGTACAAGATCCTTAATACTTAATCTTTATATTCAAATTTTCAGCAGTATCATATTTTTTTCTCCATCTTTTTTTTTTCTTTCATTTTTCTTAAATATATACTGCCGTCCCAACTAAAGATGTGTAATATAAAGACTAGATTCATGGGAAATTCTAAAATTTCATATTTTATCAAATTTTTTACCTTAATTGCAATGGGCCTGTTTAAAAAGAATCTACTGAATAAATAAATTATAATTAGGGTTTAAAAGATAAAGTTGAAAGTCAATTCCTCCCATGATTCTAAACTAAAATTCTGTATGTGGTTAAACTGCAATGAGTCATCTGCAGACTTCCTTTCTGGAAGCATGTGTATTAAAAAATAAAGGAAATAGATCTTCAGCCTTATAAAACATATCATAAAGGTCTTATTTAACAAATCTCATTACCAATTTCTTTGAACTCAAATTTAGAGAAACTCAAACCTCTATATCACACAGGTTTTCAGCAGTATCATATTTTTTTCTTCAGTTCACATTTTTTTTTTTAATTTTTTCATTTTTCTTAAATATACTGCCGCGCTAACAAAAGATGTGTAATATAAAGGCTAGAGTTTTTTGGGGAAATTCTAATATTTTGATATTTCAGCATAATTTCACCTATATTTTGGTGGCTACTGAAAAAGAAAAATAACTCAATAATTAGGGACTTTTTAACGGTAAAGTAGAAAGTTGATTCTTCACAGGATTCTGGATGTAGTTAAACTGCAATAAATCATCTGCAGACTTCATTTCTGGGAACATGTTTATTTAGAAAATAAAGGAAATGGATCATCGGCCCTTAAAAACTTCCTTTTTTTTTTAAATGTCTAATTTAACCAATCTCATTACCAATATCTTTAAGTCAAATTTAGAGAATCTCAAACCTCGCTACATCACAAAACTCTCAGCAGAACTGTCTTCTCAGTACAACATTAGATCTTCTATCTCAAAAGTTTCATCTACGGCTGTCCCCTCCATTATAGGTCCGCTCTATACCTAAAACATCATCTACAATATAAAAATAATTCAATTATTGAAAACTTTAGATTTGTAAACTACTGATATAATTGTAATAGGTGCCATATCCAACTTTGGATAAGCATACGATTATCATATAAAGTAAACAATATGTTTAAGCCTATCCATGTTAATAATGACTACACATTTTATAAAAACTTAATTGATCAATTTAAACAGAGTTAAAAGTATATGTCAAGTTTGAAATGATCTCAACACTTACAGATATTTAAACTGTGCTATGATATGAAGAGCCTTCGATATACCAAAGTCAATAAGGGAAATAACACAGGTATTTTTTTTATTTTTAAGGTACGTTATGCTGGTTTCTGCAGTTGGGCCAAGTTTTGCTAAAATATTTGAGAAACTCATGTGCAATGCTCAGAACCAAAACTCGTAAAAAGTGTTCGAATTTGAGCTGTGAGTCACTTATTGTTCTAGAATTATGTCCCTTTATAACCTGGAAAATTGCACACTAATAGTGACATCAAATGCTCTCAAAAAGTATAATTTTGCTTAATCATAAACACGAAATATGTGAAAGTTTTGATTGATAAATACTCTTCATTAGCCATAGACAAGAATAAGTCAGTTTTAGACAAGCGTAATAAGAATAAATATGAAAATCAGAAGAAGTGGTATATTGCCAATGAGACCATTCTCCACTAGAGACCAAAAGACGTAGAAGTTAACAATAATAGCTAGTGGTCACCAAATAGCCTTCAACATTATGACAAATGTAAAACAAAAAAATTCAGATGAGAAAACTTACAGCCTGATTTATATGTACAAATTTAACAATAGATGATAAAACAAATATGATATACAGCAAAAAACAACCACCCCTATATTACAGGCTCCTGACTTGGGACAAGCACATTAAAATGTAGTGGGGTTAAACATGTTTGCTGGCATCCAATCCTCCCACTTACTTAATTGGGACAGTGGTTTAACAGCATAACATTATTATATTAAGAACAAGCTATTAAAGTGGTTTAACAGCATAACAAGAACAAACTATAACTAGAGGCTCTTTGTCGCTCACCTTGGGTCTATATACATATTCAACAAAGGATACTCTCCAACATTGTAGATGAGAATAGAGTTAATGACAAAAATCTTGGGTTTTTTTTTATCTTATATTGCTTATCATTGAAGTCTGTTTAATTTCTCTCTACCTAATTTAGCTTTTGCTCCAAACAAATAAGAGGGTAAAAAAAAATTTCCAAATTTAAGGGCAACAACTCCTGTAAAGATTTATAGTCTACTAATTATATCAGCAAAATTTGACTTGTTAGTAGGTCTTGTCTTGCAAATCGTTTTTGATTATTTAAGTTTCCATCTATCTATTATAATTTTTATCATATAATGCAAAATTCGTCATTTAAGGGCAATCACTCCAATAAGGAGTATTTGGACAACTTCCGCCATTCGTCATGATTGTAGATCTTGTCTTGCTGATCATTTTTTGTTTATATAAGTTTCTTTTTATCTATCATAAGTTATAAGATATAAAACAAAAATGCAAAAAAAAATTGTACATATCGTCATGAAAGGGCATTAACTCTAATCAGAAGTCAAATGACTATTTCATACTACCCTTCTGATCATTTTTGCAGTTTAAAGTTTCTCTCTTGTCTATATAGTTTTCAATATAATAGGCAAATATGAAAAAATTCAAAAACAAGAGGCTCTCAAGAGCCTGAATCGCTCATCTGTAATTTTTTGCTTAAATCTTTCATCAATGATTATTTTTGCTTTTCAATATATATTAATGAATGGCTTAAAACTTCCATTGAAATGTCCTAAGTTATAATCTGTCATATTTTCTTCAAAATCAAAGAAATACATTTTCGCAGATGTTTCATTTTAGCCACAGTGGCAATGTTTCTTGACGTACAAGAAAATAAAATACAAAATTTATACTAGATACTCTGAAACTCATTCATCCCAAGTTTGGTTTCAAAGGAGATTTTTTAAAGTAAGCAAACATTATCACTGAACTAGAATACATATTTGTTGGCCAGCTGAAGGATGCCTCCAGGTGAGGGAGTTTCTCACTGCATTGAAGACCTATTGGTGGCCTTCAGCTGTTGTCTGCTCTATGGTCGGGTTGCTGTCTCTTTGACACATTCCCCATTTCCATTCTCAATTTTAAACTCAATAAATAAATAGTGAAAAATTTATTTTAAAGGGCAATAACTCCTTAAGGGGACAATTGACAATTTTGGTCATATGAACTTATTTATAGATCTTACTTTGCTGAATATTTTTGCTGTTTACAGTTTATCTTTATCATTAATAATATTCAAGAAAATAACCAAAATCTGCAAAATTTCCTTAAAATTACCAATTAAATGGCAGCAATCCAACAATGGGTTGTTAGATTCATCTGAAAATTTCAGGGCTGACAGAGCTTGGCCTAATAAACATTTTTCAGATTAGCTCTAAATGCTTTGGTTTTTGAGATATAAGCCAAAAATTGCATGTTACCCCTACATTCTATTTTTAGCCATGGCGGCCATGTTTTTTTATGAAACAGAAAATAAAACAAACTTTCTTCTAGACATCCTTAGTATCATTCAGCTTAAGTTTGTTTGGAATTGGTTCAGTAGTTTCAAAGAAGATTTTTTTAAGTAAGAAAACATGATAAACAAATTGAGTAAAATTGTCCTTAATGGGCAATAACTCCTTAAGGGGTCAATTGACAATTTTGATCATATAAAACTTATTTGTAGATCTTACCTTGCTGAACATTTTTGCTGTTCACAGTTTATCTTTATCATCAATAATATTCAAGATAATAACCAAAAACTCTAAAATTTCCTTAAAATTACCCATTTAGTGGCAGCAACCCAACAATGGGTTATCAGATTCAACTGGAAATTTCAGGGCTGATAGAACTTCACCTAATGAACACTTTCATCTATGTCAGATTTGATCTAAATGCTTTGGTTTTTGAGAAATAAGCCAAAAGCTACATTTTACCCCTATGTTCTATTTTTAGCCATGGCGGCCATGTTATTTGATGAAACAGTAAATAAAACACAAACTTTATTCTAGATACCCTAAGCATCATTCAGCTTAAGTTTGGTTGGAATTGGTTCAGTATTTTAAGAGGAGAAGATGTTTGAATAGTTTTCACCAGACGGACGACGACAGATGACGACGGACGCCAAGTGATGACAGAAGCTCACCGTTCTGAGCTAAAAACTGCAAAATATGTTACACTATTCATACTTACTCCATCAAGTATTTTATAATTAGACTAAAATAGAAGTAACATAGAGACCTAAAGAGTAACTTTTTTGATTATTGGCCCAAAATTATAATATTCGATCATAGTCAGAGTTTGTATATATCATACATTAACATACATAAAAAAAAAAGTATTTGCAAAAATGAATTTTTAAGAATTATTTTCTGAAGATTTATAGATTAGTCAAACGGATAATATTCGTTCCATTTTGGTGTTTCATACAGACGAATATTTTTTGTATTAGCTTAAGACCCTTCAAACATTAATGTGATAGATATATTAAACATTGTTTTACACAAGGATATGCATGCATGGAACTGTTTTACTTTCAAAGTTGTATTATAGTGATATCTGTTAAGTACGGATTTCGACTCTCACTGTTTTTAATTTCTTTTACATGTGCTATTCAAACTTCCGGTTTAAACATACACAGGTTTCTAAATTGTTTATTGTGTGATTTTGACTTACTTTAACAATCGTGAAGTGTACTAGAATGAATCATTTACAAGCAGTTTCAACTTCTGTTTGATAATGGCAAACGGGTTTTTCCATGAAAATACTGCAAACGACCACACACAATTTGTGAAATTATATACCGCAGTTTCATTAAACATTTTCCAACAGTTACAAATAGTTTTTTTTACCTGAAATTTAGTGGGGAGAAGGGGGTGCGGACAATGTACCAGTGCAAACATGACTGCCAAATATAAACCTCCATGGAAAAGAGAAATGCTAATGCTTATATTAACTGTTGACACAGAGACATGTCTTGCCTTTCAGCATAAAATTCAGAAAAAGACAATTTGATGGACAGCAAGATTGCTTATTAAATCAGTCACTAGACCAAGATCAAGTGGGCAGGGCCTGGAAATGGTCGACAAACACAGAGATGGACAGACGTTATGTAACTTTATAGAAAATATCGTTGTTTATTGTAACTTTGAATTATTTAGCAATTTTCAATGTTACGATTTTCTGCTTAAGTTACATATATATATTGATAGGAACTGATAGAAATGTGACTTCATACAAAATATCATTGATCTATCACAAATAGATCCTATATCAAACTGACTTAAGCAGAACAACTTAACATTGAAAATTGCTAATTAATTCAAAGCCCCTAGGACCTAGGGACAGGGCCTCAAAATAGTCGTCAAACTGATATATGTACTGATAGTAAAGCGACTTCATACAAAATATCATTAATCTTGAACAGTTAGTTCCTTTCAAACTAACTTGAGCAGAAAACTTAACAATTGTTGACGCCAGAGCTGAAACTGTCATTGTCGCCAGAAAAACAATCCCTGTTTTACTTTCCATGACTTTCATCACAAGAGAGGCTTTAATGCACATTTACAGATAAGACAAATCAACTGTGCAAAATTTGGTTTGGTTTGGTTTGTGCGTTTACAGAAAATTGTGGACAAAAAACACAGATGGACAAATTGAAAAATAAAGGGATCCCTTGTCCTATTGGAAGGCCCTAATAATAGTTTACACTTTTCTGTATTGCATGCTCAATTGAAGCTTGATACTGTCTAAATTTCAGAATTAAATTTGGTATTCCAAAGACTGATGAAAACGAGGACTCAGATGAACTGACATATTTAACCAACAAACCCTCCTTCCTTCCATTGGACGTGGAAATAAATTCATATTTAACTCTTTAATAATATACCATAATTGACTAAATAGAGAGATTGTTACTCATTTAAAGTATTATATCCCTAATTGGCAGGTTGTCCCTATTATTGACCAACCTGGAAGACTTTGCATTTAAAGTTAGGAGACAATGAGTGAATTAATTACAAAAGATGCTTACCATGAAACAACCTGCCATTTCCATCATCTTGTCTAGTGTTGCCTGCCAGTGTTTTGTCTAGTGTGGCTCATTACAAACACTGCACTGGAAGCCTGAAAACAATGATTCAAACAGTCAGTAAATATTGACACAAATAATGAAATTATTCTATTATTATACAATTGGAGACAATTCTTTAATTTCCCACACTCTGTAAAAGGTTGGGACCAAAGTCACCAAACCCCATATATATGGTGACAATATTTGTATAGTGATTTCCTTAACCTCCTACAGCTGATTAAAATTATCCCTCTGTAATGAGATATATTTGTTGAGCCTGTCTTTAAGCAGAAAATGGCAAAACAAGAGCATTTTCTACTTATTATGGCAATAACCTGCCACATTTGATGCACCAATTGATGTATACCTACTTTATTTAATATGCACATGTCTACATTACAGTGCTAAAGTGACTGAAAAAACAATTTATTTTTCACCACATATCTGTTATGATCAGGTAAATTCTACTCAGTTATGCCTCAATGAACAAATTTCTATTTAGATTTAACATAAAATTCAATGGTCAACTTTATATTTCCCTATATTGTTGTTGGTCAGGTGTTCAGGTACAATAGATTGCAAGTTAATGTTTTCACTTTAGCTGAAAACTAGTGGTCCAAATTTGTAGTAACCTGCAAATTGACCGGTCAATAATTGATACCTTTTTATAGACTAACTGATACAGAGATTGTAGCTAGAAAAGCACTTTAGCCATTTTCCTGCTTTATATCAACTTTAAACAAATATAGGTGTAATACCACCATTGAATTGCATATCCCCTATTAGTCTTTGTTAAATTTGCACTTTTCAAAAAATTGTGCAGAATTTTAATATCTTTATTTCAAATAAAAAAATACTTGGCATGAGTAAAGTTTTATCCTGTCCAATACTATAGAAAAAATTTCAAATAACATTTCAATGCGTATAAGAAAATAACTATCACTCTGGAAGTTAAACAATCAAATTTTCACCTCTTTTTTTCCTGTGTACAAGCTTTAGTAACCATGTAACAGCCAGTTTCTAAAATATTCAATAGAAACATCAAATAAAAAAAATAATGGTGCTTTGAAACAGCCAAGATATATGTTTATGACTCAGACATTTTTTTTTGCAATGAGATGTAGGATTAATTGACTTCAACTGTCAAATTAAAGGGATTATTTTTTTTTTCATATATGCAACCAGATGATGTACCATGATTTGATGGTTTTAAACCTTTATACCTCCAGCCCTCTAAAGAAGGATAATTTTATTCACTTATGCAAGTATTCATCACCATATAAGTTGTTTGGTCCCAACATGTGCAAGACAAAAAGAAGCTAAGTGTTTATTTCACTTAGTTCTTTAGGGAAGATAGATACTAGACGAACTGATGACTATATATATTATAACGCTTTTCATTGTGAAAATCAAATAATCCTGGAGTAACATTCTTTACTCACAAAAGATTTAGAAATTACAAACTATGATCTAGTCTTTATATTTCCGCAGTGTCACATCACTCAAATGACACTACTGCATGACCAGATTTTTAAACAAAATTAATTCTAGGATTTCTAAATAAATATATTTGATTCTTTTCGTAAGCATAGATAATGTAATTTTAGATCATATATGTTTTCAACAATGTCGAACAAAGTAAACTTTTCAATTTTAAATCATTATTTAACTGTTAATCATCCAAAGTCTATAAAAGTTATGAATATTAACAGAAAAAAAACAGCTGGGCCATAAGCGCATGAAAGGGCTGTCGTCTTGTGTGTGAATTTTTATGCAATAATCATAAAGTTTCTGACATACATTGTACGGCGCCACATGCGAAAACTCCCCTTTTTTTTACAAAAAACTCAATATCTCTAAAACAAAATTTTAAATCAAAACCAAAAAGTATACAGATCTTTAGATTAATATAACTAAGAAGTGTGTAAAGTTTTAAGCAATAATCATAAATTGTTTTTGAAATATGGCGCGACATGTGAAAACCCCCTTTTTTTTTTACAAAAAACTCAATATCTCTAAAATAAAATTTTGAATCAAAACCAAAAAGTATACAGATCTTTAGATTAATATAACTAAGAAGTGTGTAAAATTTTAAGCAATAGTCAGAAATCGTTTTTAAGATACGGCGCGACCTGTGAAAACCCCCCTTCCTTTTACAAAAAAATCAATATCTCTAAAATTAAAATTTTGAATCAAAACCAAAAAAGTATACAGATCATTAGATTAATATAACTAAGAAGTGTGTAAAATTTTAAGGAATAAAGATAAACCGCTTTTGAGATACGGCGCAACATGTGAAAAACCCCTCCCCTTTTTTTTACAAATACTCAATAACTCAAAAATAAAATTTTGAATCATCACCAAAAAGTATACAGATCTTAAGATTAATATAACTAAGAGGTGTGTAAAGTTTTAAGCAATAATCATAAATTGTTTTTGAGATACGGCGCGACATGTGAAAAAAAACACACAACACCTTCTGATTCAACTTGTCAATATTCTGATTTGTCAAATATGGAGAGTTAGCAAGATTCTGCTTAATAACACCTCCTTAAAATTTAGACAACTGATTTTTCTCCACATCTTAAAAGAATTTGACAGCTGTTGATACAAAGTGTATCCTTAGGTATATGCAGCTATTTTGTAAGAAGTGCAAGATGACAAATGTAAATATACAATTTTTTTAGTCTATAGGAAAACATGAAGATTTCGGTCCCTTTTTGGCAAAATAAAATCACATTGGGTACTTGCTTCCACATGCTGAATATACTATTTTATTCAAATAGGACTAGCAACATATGAAATAAGCCAGAGAAAACATTTCAACAATAATTTATTTAGCATGTTCAAAAACAAAATAAATGAGAATAAGCATATACATATGAACGGTATAACTTTTTATTCGAACTTTTAAATTATGATTAATTTTTGATGAAATTCTTTTTGTCCAAGTCATCTGTATGAATAAAAACTGCATATGTGACACCAAAGTGATGACTGAATTCAGTCATCTTGTCTATTTATATATCAAACATGCACTGGAACTTCCATCTTAATTAAATGAAATACCTTTGCAATATTCAATGGATAATACGTTTAAAATTAGAGATTGGTAGTAGTTGGGTGTGTGTAATAACCCACACAACAATTAAATGCTCTAAGGGGTACGGTTTTGAAAGTAGTACATTGGAAAACTGTTGACTGAATTCAGTCAATTTACAAACATCAAGAATCATATTCTTTTTTCAAAAATAGATTTTAGTATAGATAATTTATTCCAAATTGGTTTTAAATACACATATTAATGTTAACAATAATGAAAGTCTTGACTGAATTCAGTCACCGGTACCATAATTCAAAAGGTACATGGGTTTGTACAGTAGAAATATCTATACAATACAAATTTTCACACCAAAATGAATAAATAAAAACACTAAACTGTAAACAAACAACTATCTACCACCATGCAACTAAATCTCCATCTCTTGTTCCAAGAGTATCTACTTCTACATAGTCAGTTTCGCTGATGCAGGTTTGGTTGGTCATGTTGATTGGATCTATTTTCCTATGCAGAAGTGGTCGAGTACTTCTACAGGCATCTGTGAAAACAGAATGAATTGAGACGTTAAAAACATTTGCTGGGCCATTATGTTTATCTTCCCTGCCAAATTTCCAGTATGGCATGTTGGTAGTGCTTCGTACATTATGGTATCTTCCATGGTTTTAGCCATGTCATAGATTTTCAATAATTTATCTTGTGGTAAACCGGTAAACAGATGGTCAAGATTCCTATTGACTGTTTCAGGATGCCTTCCTACTTCTTCAAGCGGTGTAAGGTTGGCATATAGTTTTATCTTCTGGTATAACTCTAATGCTAATAGAAGGCATATTCTATCAGCAACATGTTCATTTTAGAAACATAACGGTATAGACAATTCCGTTACCAGTAGCTTTGATAGCAAAACAGTTAGCTATGGCTGGGTCCAGAACGGTTGGTACGATGCTTGTGATGAACTGTCTTTTTCATAATAATCAAATGGGCAATTTTTATAAAACCCTGTAACTGTGATTTCTTTAATTTTTTCCACTCTTATTTTCTGGACCTCTATATCATTATTATCCTCAGTTGCCAGTCTTAACTTCTCTAAGTAGTCCATTGCTCATAAAGCTTGTTCTACCTGCAAAGAAATCGGTTCTTTAAAATTTTATGTCATTTTTATTTGTTAATTCTTATATAGTTTATCTTTAACGACTATAAAGACACTATTTATCTTTAAATATGAATATCTAGACGTTCATTATTATTACTTATTAAAATCAAGCAAAATAAATCTTTAAAATGAGTATAATTTGGATAGGTTGTTTTGAGGTGGTACACTTTACATGAAATATAGTTGACGTTTGGCTTAAAAAAATAAGAAATGAACCACAAAATTCTTCAAACAATTTACTGACCAAAGAAAAGAAAAAAAATCCAAAATATCATTTATTATAAATACAATGTCTTTAAAAAATCTATAAAACTTGTCTGTACAGTTCACAATCAACCTATAACGCTGTTCATTTGTCATCTTGCTTATATTCTTTTGTTGCATATTTTAACATCGGAATCGGACTTCTTTTGAACTGAGTTTTACTGTGCGTTTCGCTGTGTGTTTGTTTATTCTACATTGGTTAGAGGTATAGGGGGCGGGTTGAGATCACACAAAACATGTTTATCCCTGCCACAATTTTGCGCCTTTCCCATCTGGCCTTTGTTAATCTATTCTTGTAATACATGTACCTATGCCTCGGATACTACGACTTTCGTCACAGGCGATTCAAAATCTACACAAGCCGCACCAATACTTTGACATTCACTCAGGAGGGAACGCATGTTTGCATAAAAACTTGCAACTCTGGATGTAACTAATCAAAGAACTCGAAATAACAGGGAACTTATTGATAATTTTCTGAAAAAAATCTTCCATTGCATACGTATATAATTAATCTTTCATACGATTGGAGATAACAGACATAAATATCTTCCATGAGGTACGAAATGGTTTTATCAGGTGAAATTATAAATTTTCTTGCCCCTTCCCCCCCAAAAATAAAATTTCTATCCCACTTATGCTTTAAAAGACTCGAGATGTAGACCGTAGAACTAAAATCTGTGTTTGCAAATTTAAAAACATTTATCACACGTACACAATTGGTTCAGGTTTTTTTTCGACAGAGACAGTAGGGATGCATGTCACTGTTTTTTTGTTAACACAAATCAAAAGCATTCGGTTCAAGTCCGGTTTAAATAAAACATAAGGACATTATTCTATTTATTTCATAGTATCGGAAATTCCAGAAATGCATTTGTATCAATGAAAATTGCAATGATAAATGTTATAGTGTTGTAAACTGAAGTCACAATTTTCAATCATTCAAATATTTATTAAAATAATAAAATAACAATGAAATGCTTCGCCGAGCGCAGCCTGATACGACCGCTCTAAGAACACTTGGTGCAAGTTTGGACACAATATTCAAGTCTGGATTTGATCACATTTTTGACATCATATAGGTTTCTGACACAAAATAAATTATGTGGCCAGTGAAAGATTATAAAAATTTGAAATGGGTTAGAATATATGTATTAATTTTCAATTGAAGATTTCTGGCTATTGCGCAATACTGCGATATTATGCAATACTGTGCTATTGCGCATGTACAATTGAAGATTTCTTGATATTGTGCAATACTGTGCTGTTTCACAATACTGTGAAATTGAAGATTTAATACTGTGCAATTGAAGATTTCTTGCAATTGTGCAATAATATGTACAGTGGAGATCACTTCTAACCTCTCATTAGAACTATCAGAATAATCTGTCATAGAACTGTTCTAAACTGTCCTAGAACAGTTCTAAGTAGAACTGTCAGAATCAGTTCTAGGTAGAACTGTCAGGATCAGTTCTAGGGTAGAACTGTCTAAAACTGTCGTAGAACTGTCAGCAGAACTGACCAAATCAGTTCTAGCCGTAGAACAGACCAAACCTGTCAGGATTGTAGAACAGTTCTTAATGTATTTGTAGTATTTATATTTTTATCTATCTGATGAGTTAAGCCTCTTTCAACTGATTTTTATAGTTCGTTCTTATGTTGTACTGTTACACCACTGTCCCAGGTTAGGGGAGGGTTAGGATCCCGCTAACATGTTTAACCCCGCCACATTCTGTATGTATGTGCCTGTCCCAAGTCAGGAGCCTGTAATTCAGTAGTTGTCGTTTGTTTATGTGTTACATATTTGTTTTTCGCTCATTTTTTGTACATAAATTAGGCCGTTAGTTTTCTCGTTTGAATTGTTTTACATTGTTATTTCGGGGCCTTTTATCGCTGACTATGTGGTATGGGCTTTGTTCATTGTTGAAGGCCGTACGGTGACCTATAGTTGTTAATTTCTGTGTCATTTGGTCTCTTGTGGAGAGTTGTCTCATTGGCAATCATACCACATCTTCTTTTTTATAATTAATGACTTTACTGCAGTTAGAGCATCTCACTGGTCACCATTCAGTGTTATTATTATCGTTGATAAAGCCACACAAACTGTCTAAAACTGTTCTAGGGTAGAACTGTCAGGATCAGTTCTAGGTAGAACTGTCTAAATTAGTTCTAGGTTAGAACGGTTCTAGCTAGAACTGTCTAAAAGGTGTCAGGATGACAGTTCTACATACTGTCCTAGAACAGTTCTCCTGACAGATTCTGACAGATTTGATGAGAGGTTAGAAGTGATCTTCTTTGTAGTTGAAGATTTCTTGCAATTGCGCAATACTGTGCTGTTGCACAATACTAAGTTAATCTGTTATATATAATAATTTACACGTCCGGTTTGGTGTGTATTCCCTGCCATATCAGTATTTTTTGCTTTTATATATAAATCAGAAATAATCAATGTAAAAATGGAAAATATTATTAATAAGGTAAAAAAAAAAAAAATTTGAAAAAACTTCTCCCCTCCACAATTTTTTTTAACACCCTTGGAGTAAGTAACCTCAAACTCAATCCCAGCCATCCCTTTGTGGTATGGTACCTTGCAGTACAATTTTAGATAGATCCATACACTTAAACACAAGTTATTGTCTGGAAACTAAAAAAGTGCTTGTTTTTTGCCCCTTTTTCCTGAACGTTTGGGGCAATTACCTCCAAACTCAATCCCAGCCTTCTCTTTGTGATATGGAACCTTGTGGTACCATTTCAGAGGGATCCATACACTTAAACACAAGTTATTGTCCGGAAACTAGAAAAATGCTTGTTTTTGGCCCCTTATTTATAAACCGAGTCTGTTGGTACCATAACCCCAAAATCCTAACCTTGCTTTTGTGGTATTGAACCTTCTGGTAAAACTTCATAGAGATCCATTCACTTAAACTTAAGTTATTGTCCGGAAACCAAATGTGTCTTTGGAAGACGCCTAAGCAGACGACGACGACATCATAGTATTATACGACACAAACAAAAATTTTGCCGTCGTATTAAAATGTTATTGGCAATGATCAAAATTAATTGTAATTGCAAACAATATGACTTTCGATCCTGCATAGAAGGTGCAACAATTTAAACCTCAAACAAGCGGGAAACCTCGGCAGAATTCGCTACCCTGCTACCTCGCTAGATTGTTAAGCCTGTGATCCTGAACCACTGCTCGACGATAGATCGACGGAGTATTAGCTAACGCTGACGAAATGTAAGACTGGGTTAGGGTGCCAGATGTGACGAAAGAAACCTCAATACAACATATTGTAATTGTTTAATGATTTTCACCTAAATGCAAGGATTTGTATGGTCGTGCTATACCTAAATTATTCTTGCTTAAAGATGACGTCAATTAATTTTTTTTTTAAACTGGATATTAAAATTGATGTTATTAAAAACATCAGAAGAGCATTAGTTCTGAAACAAAAGGAGATAACAAAAGTTCATAGGTTATTGCTCTTTTTCGAAATATTTTATTGAAAAAGGGTGGGAAAAGGCTAACTCGGTATTTTGCCATATATTTAGCATTGACATTATTTGGGTCTCAAAAGAAATTGAGACTCCTTTTAATGAATAATCGTCTTGTATGAAAAGAAAAGGGGGTGATATGGGGCAAAACATTTCACTATGTATCGAAGGGAAAAAAACACGGAGATCGAGCATTGACAAAAATTCCTTAACCTGAAATTCTTACTAAAATTGTTAATTGATGTTTTGAATCTTTGTGTTCTGGAAAAAAGTGTTTTGAAAAATAAAATCTAAAAATAGCTTTTTCTTGGAAATTACAGGGGAGAAAAAAATCATGTTACTAAAGTCTAAACAAAATAGTATTTCTTATTCTAAAGCAAAAAAATACCCCAAAAAACAGAACATAACATATAGCTGAGTAATTAAACAAAACTTCCACAAACAAACAGTTGTCATTTTCTACACTTAATTCATTTCTTATGCATGAAACATTACGTAGTGGAATGAAATCACATGTAAACGTTTAGAATGTCTGAAGCTGTCTATCACTTTTAGATTTTTCTCATAACATGTAACAGTAAATTTAAAATACTGATAACCACAAGCAGCAATTTAATCGATCTTAAACAAGAAAACAGAAAACAATGAATCCAAAATGACTGAAAAGACAGTGAACAGGGGTATTTGTTTTTAAAGATAACAGTTTACAAGAATGTCAATGGAAAAAATCAAGATAGCAGCTAATTAGTCAATAACAGTTTACAGCACATATTTATTCAAAATAACAGTTAACAAAAGTTTGAAAATACCTAATACAACTTAGCATAAAAGACACCCCCTTTTTTTAATATAGAATTGTCCATATTTTTAGATATAGCTGGGCTAGATTTTTCTGTAATTTTGATATAATTTGTCCCCAGGGCCGAGGGGGGATCTAACCATTTTCAAAAGGGGTGTCCAACCTTATGTACCCATTCAGAGGTATTGACCGTCAAAAAAGGGGGTTCACCCCTCCCCTTACCCTTTGGATACGCCACTTGTTCCAACTGAATTAGTGTTTTACGCTGTAAAAACTTTATTTTGTGATAGAGCAGCACTGGTGTGATTTTTTTTTTTAATCTATTGTATGTTCTCGTGCCAATAGAGAGGAAAATTACCCAAAGTTCATAATATATTTTTAAGTTTACTGACTTCGATTTTCCCGTACTATTTATAGGATATCTGATAAGGAGTTGTTTTTATTAATCACATATTCTTGCTGATTTGGGACTGTGAAAAATTAAAGAATTTATTTTCTTCGATGCAACTGTCCCGTCCGACAAAGTCTTTCTCAGTGAGTTAATGGAAAGTAAGGCGTCCTAGATTTTATCCTTCCTAAGTATAATTTTATCGTTGTTGATATCCATAAATCTGTTTGCGCATGTCACTACAGTGGAACCACAGTATCCGTGAAAGGCTTACAATTTACTGTATTCGATACATACACTATCATTTTCGAATGTTCAGATTTCAATTCCTAAGTTTGACTGTCGAATATTCATTAAAAATTTTAAGTTCCTTTGCAGTTTTTGAGAGAGTTCTTTAATTTTCTTACCTTGTATTTTAAAAGAGCTCAATACTGGTTATAGTATATGTATACTTCCGGTTTATAAATAAAGCGCGCTATTCAAACTGCGTAAACACATGGCAACACTGAGATTTTTTAAACTGATATATCATAAACCTTTTCTTTTCATTTTTTGTACCTATGTTGAATTATATTTTAAAGTCAGAAAAATACAGGGGCCCTGAAACATAATAGGGAACACATTGTGTTTATAGTTTTTTAGGAGCCTGATGCCCTCTATCTCCCACAGTTGTCTCGTACTGATTCTTTTTGTGTGAGTGCCATATCACGTCTTCAAAAACTCTGATAGTATTTTATAAATCTAACGTCTAAGAAATTAAAGAAACTCTATTTCCTTGAAAAAAAGGTGTTTGATAAAGGTGGTTTGTGGAATTCTTACCTATTTAGAGCTTTAGGATAGGTGGTAAGTCTCCAACGACGAGTACACATCTAACTTTGCCAATTTTATGAATTAAAGGGAACTACCAAATGAAGATCAATGTCTATATTAAATTTTTAACTGAACGTCTTCCTGTCAAATCAGTTTAAGCGCGGAATGTTGTTTATACATAGGTTACATTAACCTTAACCTATGATTTAATTATTACAGTTGAGAACATTGGGATGGGTGTTACGGAATTTCAATGAATGACCACAGCTTAATGAGGTCAAGAGCAACTCTGCAAGATCCAATTAAAGATAATAACAAGGTCACTTAAAACCTTCTGATTCAGCATTGATCAGAGATATTGTAAAATAAATGAACGGAGATTCACACTGAGTTATACTAGACTAAGTAATTTATTATAATATGATATGAATGTAGCCCCTGCAATATCAACAAAATTATTTTGGTACAAATTATGTTATAATCAATATTACATACGATAAATATCGTTGGTTTTAATGTTAACCAAATACAAGTTTCCCAATTAATTCTTTGAAACTCTTGAGATTTGTAGAAAAGTTCACACTTATATAGCACGATTTTGTAGAGGGTTATAGTTTCTAAGCTGGCTTTTTTTTGTACACAATAAGTTTTTGAAGTAAACAATTCACATCATTTCAATAACCCCCTCCCTCCCCCCCAAAAAAAAATCAATGCATCTCGGGTCGTTTCCTCGGGTAGGAGTACTGTTACACATAAATATCGCTTCAAAAATTGGTGAGAAAATGGTAAATTTAGGACATCTATAACAAAATTGATCTATCATCTGCGAAAAAAGCTGAGTGACAGATACAATAATCATATTCACAACTTTAGTAGTGAATTAAATTTGTGCGTTTGTACATTGGGACACTGATCCCTGTGTTGTTTGTTGAGATACATGTCTACCTCGCTTGCGATGATTTTTTGTTTTGTGCCGTTGGGTTTCTGACTAATTTTCTTTCACTCTCATATCATTTGATTCACACCTACCACTCTTCTGAAGATCTGCTTTAATTTCCTCAGGATTTTCGTTGAACCCATGTTCATGTTGCTCTCTTTTGTCATTTTCTGAAACAATTTCATTCAACGATTGTACTATATTTTGTCCATAGGACGTAAACATTTATCTTCAACATCTAGAAAACCTGTTTAAATTTCTATGTAAATTGTTATAAACACATGAAGATTCAAAAAAAGAAATTTTTTGGTAAAGGTATAGTCTACATACCTGGTGTCTTTTTATTTTCTAGGTTGTACCACTGTCTCACTTTGTCGTCTGTTTCCCAAAAATTGTTCTTGAAATCGATTGCAAATCTTTCAGTTTTCGCACGATCACCCGTGAATCCAAAAAAAATACGATTAGCAATCTATTTCTTTTTTTTTAATATTTTTTTTATATTGAGTATGTATGTAAAGATCAAGAATAGAAACTTGATGTTGAATAAACTGTTTGTCTCCATTGTTTAATTGCTAAAGGAGCTATTGACAGAAAATAGTGCGTATACTAGCTTTAACGGGATGACTAAAGTTGCAATCGAAGGTAGGTTAAAGCTTAACACGGTACAGTAACCGGCTACATTCTCGTTAGAATTGTTTTACATGTGTGATTCCGGGGCTATTTATGGCTGACTATGCTCATTGTTGAAGTCCGCACAGTGGCCTATAGTTGTGAATTTCTGTGTCATTGGGTCTCTTTTGAAGAGTTGTCTCATTGTCAATCACACCACATCTTGACTTCTCTTTTATATACACATTCATAAAACGGTCACCAAACAAAAGTCATCCAAGCGACCTCTACAAAGATGTTATGGCCTGACGAGACAATTCATGGTGACCATATTTCTATACGCAAATCGGGTTCGATCACTATCGGAGTAATTTTACATAGGATGAAAAAACCATGATATCCATAATTATGATAGATTACATTTTTGCAGTCGTATAAAATGGTTAAGTGACAAAAATGAAGATTTCAGTCATTTATATAAATTGCAACTATTGATCTATTGATGTTAGAATAAAATTTTCTATTGTTTTCCCTCTCTTTCCTTCCTTCTATATTTATTTCTTTTCTCATTACATGTGTGTAAAGGTAATTATCAATAATAATGGAATTAAATCCGTACATTTAATTTCAGGTCCGTAGCCAGGAATTTCTATGGGGTTACATCGACTCTTTGATAGTCACAGTTCAAACAAAATCTCAACTTTAATAGTCAAAGTTCAATCAGAACGTCGACTTTAAATGAGCTTATTTGTTTTCAAAGAGGGGTTTGTACGAATCCCTGAACCCCCTTTTTGGCTACTGCATGGCTTGTTAAAATATGTATCTGTTGGTTCAAGTCTTAGATTTTGGAGTTAAGACAGGTCGTTATCGATATAGAAAAATAAATGATTAAATCATGATCACTTGAACAAGTAATTTTATTAGGATTATGTGATATCCAAGTTACAAATTTGCTATATATATATATTTTCATTGCTTTATGAGTTTGGGGAGGAGAGGGGTATTTTTTTACGGTATCTGGGTATATCATAAGAATACAAGGATATGGGAGATCGACGTCGTGAGAAAACAACTGAACGAAAAAAACAGCAATTACACGTAGAGGATATCCGAGATGTCCGACATGAATTAAGAAGAAAAAGAGCACAGTAAATAAAATACAGACAGCAATACCTGTCCTTATCTAGATTTTAATACTTCACTGGAAATCTTAGACTAAACTTAACGACCAAAGAGACGATTTTTCGTACCCAATTGTTAATTTTCCGTTTGATTTTCCTTTAGCCCCTTCTACCTGTAAATATTTCACAATGTGTTAACCATGCTCGTTACTGTAGTCCTGTTTTAGGTTTCAATGAACGTAATTTATGTATCACTGTCCGATAAAGTTTTAAGTCAGGAATTTCATTACCACAAATGTTTTGTAACCTTTCCAAAATCTTTCAAAAATGCACTGATTTGGTTGGGAACGTCGGCTGTATCTGTAGAGTTCTTATCATTAACGGTATATCATACCTAATCTAATACAGCAATATGGTTTATAAAGCCCGCACATTTAGATATATATATATACGATCCACGTAAATTAATTGGTCCTTTAAATAATGTTATCTTAAAACGTTATCAATTTAAATTGTTTTTATTGGCACTCACATTGGTTTTTTTTAAATTAAAACATAACTAAATATATAACTATATTTGATTCTACATCCTGTCGATACAGTTTACTTATATTTTGGCATTGCACAAGGTCGTGTATGCGTTTCTCAGAATGTTTTAACACTAAATCGTTGGAAGTGTAATGAGTGATACTTCAGTTTTGGAGAACAAGATTTATTTATTAGTTGAAATTGTCTCAGTTGAACTACCTTTCAGTAACCTCGATTACTCTTATTTCGATGCTTTTGTCTATTGTTTTATATTAGTTGTTTTGTGTCTTGAAGCGATCTTTTGAGTTAGGTCGATTGCAACTGCTTTTACAGTTTGTTCTTATGTTGTGCTGTAACACAACTGTCCCAGGTCAAGAGCGGGTTGAGTGTTCACAGACTTGTTTAGTCCCGCACATTCTTTATGTGCCTTTCCTAAGTCAGGTTTTAATATGTCTGTTATGTTTGTTGTTCGTAAATAGTTTTGTTACAAACTAGGCCGTTGATTTTCTCAATTGAATTGTTTTACATTTTTCATGTTGGGGCCTTTTATAACCGACCACACGGAATAAATGTTTCTCATTAGTGAAGGCCGTACGGTTACCTATAATTGCTTACTTTCACTTCATTTGAACTTCAGTCGATAGTTGTCTCATTGGCAATTATACCACATCTCCTTATTTTCTTGTACAATAATTTCCCATATAAATGCGTACTTCGTTGAAAAATGTTGATCAAACGTATACAAATAAAAATTGTCATTTCCGTTTTACAGTTGCAAACTCTTGTTTGAAGTAGAGTTTTTAACAAAGAATAATTTGTATCTGTATCATTCATTATAATGAAGCAAAAGAAAGTTATTATTTCATTTTGTCTAAGTTCTTAAATATATTTGAACATGTAGTTAAAGTTAATAGATATAGGAAGATGTGGTATGAGTGCCAATGAGACAACTCTCCATCCAAGTTACAATATATAAAAGTAAACCATTATAGGTCAAGGTACGGCCTTCAACACGGAGCATTGGCTCACACCGAACAGCAAGCTATAAAGGGCCCTAAAAAAATTACTAGTGTAAAACCATGCAAACGGAAAAGTCAACGGTCTAATCTATATAAAAACGAGAAACGAGAAACGCGTACGAACTACATAAACAGACGACAACTACTGTAATCAGATTCCTGACTTAGGACAGGTGCAAACATTTGCAGCGGGATTAAACGTTTTAATGGTACCAAACCTTCTCCCTTTTCTGAAACAATAGTATAACATCACAACATAGAAAAACACACTATAAAATATCAGTTGGAAGGCTTAACTCAATCAAAAAAACGTAAATTAACACACAATGAACGAATAAATTTGACCTGTGACACCTGAATGCAAATACACAGTTAATAAAAAATTACAAGGGATAAATAATTAAAGTCAAAAGTAAATAAACAGGTTTAAACAAAGTTTAAGTATGATATCACTGTGAAATGTCAAACAATTTTTAGAAAATCATCACTTTTGAAGAAACCTGCGTCATATATACACAGGTAAATGAAAATAATTTTGTTGTTAAGTATACGTCTTCATCTGTGTGTATAAAATCTTCCGTTTAGGAATACCAAGAAATTTCTCAAGTTAATATCAATAAAACTAATCTAACACTTGGTACATATGGGGTGAATATTAACAATAAAACTATACAATTAGTTAAGCATTAGTTAAGCATATTTAAGGTAGTCAATGTTTTGGACTATTTTCACTGTTACTTTAGAATACATGTGACTGTCCTTTTTCTTGCTTCAAAAAATAATCAGGCAGTGATATACGCCACTGTTTCACTTGAATTTATTATGTATATTTCGAGAATCCTTATGTCGGGATTAACACGTTTTAATGCGACATTTGTGGAAAAAGGGGGTCATTTTTTCAAGTAATACATACAGTAAATTAATGATGGACTTTTGTTCAAACATAGAAACGATTATTTAAAATTTATCCTACAATTAGCCCGACATTATACAAATGACTTGTTTTATCTAATAAAGTCTAATGGGGTTCTTCTTACATGTTAAGCAAACATTTATGCAATAATATGATTATTTCATCATCCAACAGTTACGTTTTGCAGTTCATTCACGATCCGCGCTCGGACAAAAAAGAGGCGACGGATACCATAGGGATATTCAATTTCATAAGTCGAAAATAAACTGACAACGTCATGGCTAAAAAAGAAAACAAAAACAGCAGGACACAAAACACAACATAGAAACCCAAAGACTGAGCAACACGAACCCCACCAATTACTCAGTTGGGTTGATCTCAAGTGCTCCGGAAAGTTAAGCTGATCCTGCTCCACATGTGGGACCCGTCGTGTTGCTCATGCTAGTACAAACATTTGGTAGGTCACATTCGGAGGAAAGGGGGCGGGATTGTTAAACCAGTTTGAACATATCCATTGTCATCTGTGAAACGGATATTCCATAACGGCAAACAAACTTGTGATGGCGTCCATGAAATTTACGAAGGGACAATTTCAACGTCACCACTTGGAACTCTTGGTTTTAATAGCTGCCTTGTGAGCGACAACCCTCTATCAAGGAAATCATGATAGGAAATACACGCCCTGGAGATTTACAGATCTAACATTGTTGGGCTGATGTTTAGACGAGTTGTATATACAGAATGTACACAGCCATGTATCACCATCACTGCTGGTGATCCGATGGATAAATCTGTTGTAGAGTTGTCACTGGTTCAGACGTACTTATAAATATAACCATTATTGTGACTGTATCCTACATTAATTTGTAGGATCCTTTACAATAGATATTTCAGCTGATCTGTAACAATTCCATCTTCATGCCTTATATATCATGTACTGTATTACGACGCTAGATTAAAACTGACGAGGAAAGGTAACACCCGGCCACCGAAAGCTTTATTATGAAGCCTAGGTGGTCGAGTGGTCTAGCGCGTCGGATACAGTGCAGGCGATTTGGTGTCACGATATCTCAGTATCATTAGTTCGAATCCCGGCGAGGGAAGAACTAAAAATTTGCGAATGCAAATTTACAGATCTAACATTGTTGGGCTGATTTCTTGTTAAATATACCTTTTCACTCATTTGGTCTTTTGGAAAATGTTGTTTGTGCTGTATGTAGACCCCTCTACCAAGAAATTTGTTTTGCATGTTTTGCATGCACACGTACAAAATTCAAGAGTCTATCCTAAATTGAGGTAAATTATATGGCCTTCCAAATACCATTTCGATTCCTAACATCACTGAAGAGACATTAATTGTCGAAATCCGGATATGGTGTACAAATCTTTGCACCTCATGTTTGCGGTATACCATCTTTTCCGCAAGTTTATTGTTTTCTGTTTGGTAATAAATTAATAAGATCTATTTTGTTACATCTTGTGATCCGTTTATTTGGCAATCGCCAATGGCAGTCAGCAGGGTTTAAGAACATCAGTTGTTTGACCTGCTAGTCAAATGCGTTTTGTTAAAATATACGTTTTCACTCATTTGGTCTTTTGGAAAATGTTGTTTGTGCTATATATATATACAAGTCTAAATTGAAAACAACGTTCAAACCTATGATTACGTTGGATAAAAACGTACTCTCTATGCATAGTCACCTAATTTTACTTTCTTATACAAGCCCATCATAAATGGAAAGCAACATGCTTGGCTTTAATTTTAACTGTCAGTCAGTAAGTTTGCTTTTTAACGGTGTGCCCATTTTCCTTTACGAAGATAGTCAGTTCTTCAAATTATCTTCCCTTGCGTCCTTTGGATCTGCGGGATGTATAGATAAGCAGCCACGTCCATCCATGGTTTGGATGTTATATTGGATGCCTCGTGTAATCGTATAGAGAGACTGAGTACCACGCTATCTGCATGCACGTTAAGAACTCTTGCAACAAAAGTATGTGAGTGGTCTGTACGCCTTGTGCAAGTCTTCCATTATAGTAGCAGTCCAAATTTCTCGCTCGCGCCCTTCATATACTGGTCAATACTGAGTTATTTATGCTGTTGGGTTGCTGCCTGAATGATATCTTTACTTCAATTAATATTGTTAAATGAGGAAAACCAGTATTATTAAAATAGGAGAATTATAAAATCAATGCGATCCGCAATATTTGCGTAGTACATTGAATTGTCATTTATATATTTCATCTGTATTAATTCACTGCACCGAATTAGTTTAAATTGAAAAACATTGACAATATACTACTTTGCTGAGATAAATTGTAACAACAACAACAAAAATGGAATGACGAACAGAAATAAAAAAAGCACGTTTTAGAATAGGTTCACTTTTATTTACTTTATTTGTGGTTGTTCGTTATCCATTTTTATCTTTGGTATACCGAGGAGGTTTCAATTAAAAAGAAGCATCCTTGAACTCGAAGCTTTCAATTAAATAAGATTTTTTTTGGTGAAATGATTGTTTTTATTGAAAAAAATACACTGAAAAGATTAGCTGATAATGGTTTAGTCTTAATCAGATGAATGACACTCAAAACCCTTAGCCTCCCAATAAAAAAATAATAGATAGAATTGTTTTGTTTTTTTTTCTCACACTTATTAAATGCGGATTTATGTTTCGATTCAATAAGTATTGACCAAAATTTAAGTAATTTAAAGTATTTATTATTACAATAACTTTGAGTTTTAAGATTGAGTATACATAAAGTCGTGTAAAATTAAACCTGCAGGTTTTTGTGCATAGTAGCCGATAACGTTTCTTCTATTGGATTTTTCCCTAATATTTTTTACCATGTATATATATGCCTTTCCTGGCCTTATCCCATCAATCAGTAAACCCCATACTCAGATGCTGATCGAGGATTTTGGAAAAAAAGGGGGGGGGGGGGGGGGGGGGGGGGCAATGTTTGAAGTGATACTTGTAAAAAGTCTATGCATTTATTATATTCAAAGCTCCATATGGGAGGACCCCGGCCCACTGCTTCCTAAATGCGACTCTGATGCTTAAAAAGAAAGACTTGTGTGTACATTGAAGTTAAAATTCTAACGCTTCAAAATCAAATTAATAAAAAAGTATATCAATTAACGCTGGGACTATTATACTAACTAATATATTATGTCCCAGATTAACGTTAATATTTTTTAATTAGATTTTTTTTTAATTTTAGGTCGTTGCTCTTTCCTTATAATATATATGTATAGATTATCGGGTTCTCTACACATTGATATCGCAAAATATCAGCCTCGAGTCACAATGTGAACTTTTCTGGCGAGTGAGCGCAGCGAACGAGCTAAAAAGCTTCACATTGTGTCGAGTGGCTGATATTTTACGATATCGATACGAAGAAAACCCGATTATCTGTTTATCGTTCTATTACTGGTCTTTTTCCCCTCCCTTAGACAGTTTTGCGCTTGACGAAAGCAAGCTTGAGAACGTCTCCTCACACATTGTGACGTCACTGATAACTTCTCCTCAGACAATGTGACGTCGCTGATAATGCCTGCTCTCGTCTCAAAGCCGTAATACAAGAATTACGGAGCGACTGAGGGTGATATAGGCGTAGGGAAGGACGATAAGCAATTTTATTAAGAGCTGAGCAGAGTGATATAGACAGTGGGACGGCCGATAAATTATATATATGTGTGTGTGTGCAGTCTAGGTGGCTCGATATCCCAATAGCATGAGTTCGAATCCCGGCGAGGGAAGAGAACAAAAATTTGCTTTTGCAAATTTGCAGATTGTTGTGCTGATATTGAGAGTTGTTGAGTAGTTGACATTTTTATACCTTACTACATGATTTGGGTTTTCTTCATTGTTGAAGGTTCTGCGTAATGAACTTCAATTGCTGACTTTCTCATTGGCAATCACACCACATCTTCTTCTTTTTATATTAATCACAGGAACGGGAAAAAACCACACACACTTTAAATATAATTTTAAAATCTACAAAACATGACAAATACATATGGTATGGTACACTGTACAAAGATTGTTCATAATACAGATTTATAGGAAATGTTTGATCTATATTTCTTTCTAGAAAACGAGGAACCCCTGTAATATTTGGTTAGCGTAACATCTGATCTTTGTTATGGATCGTAAACTAGTTCAGATTAAAGTTGTACTTGTTTCATCGAAATTTGAGCCTTTGTTAATTAAACACAGCCCATTTCACTTGATTAAAATCATAAATAATGAAAACAAAACGGGTTGATTTCAAGCGGTGCTTTGCTTTTGCGCCAATTCGCATTTTATTTGCCCAAAAATAATCTCTGATTTGCGCCCCAACCCATATTTCATTTGCGCAAAAATAAAACATTTCATTTGCGCTAATAATATAGAGGCCATGTCAATGAAAGTATCCTAGGATATGTCCTAAGATATGTCTTAGGACATTATTTAGGATGTTTTTAGAGGACGAATTTGAGGCATGTCTTAACATTAAAACAAAGCTATCATAGGACAGTCCTAACATTTGATAACTAACTACAATTGTCTTAGGACCGTCCTAAAACATTTATTTAATAAATAAGAATATTTAGTAAATAAATGGCATATAATGTAATTTAATGTATAATTAAAAGTTTACAAAAACTTGTTAAAGTTTACAAAACCTTGTTACAGACTTTATTTCTGATGCGCATGCAATTTTAGCTATATAACATTGCTTTTGTCCATAGGTCCACTTCATTTCATTTATACATGTATTGAATCGGCCTTAGTAAGAAAAGAAGTCCGGTTTTTTTTCTGAAACCGAAATTCAAATGTTTTCCACAATTCAATTATAATTGTTCAAACAAATTGGTCAGGTGCAAACATTTTGCTAATAATGATAGAATTTTTGGCTTCAAAAAGGGCAGCACGAATTATTTTAGAAACATGTAATGCTATGAAATTATTAAATATACTTCAGCTTATTTTTTTCTAAAACTCAAACAGAATACTTAGTACTATAAACCTCAATGTTGATTTATGGACCAAATTAGTCTACAAATTTAAAATAATGTCACACAATTGAATCTTATATGCTTTAAAATTCAAAAGTTCACAAATGTTTAATTAGAGATAAAATTTATCCCCTACTTTGAACATATAAATATAATTGACCCCCCCTTTTCCAGTTACAGAAGAAAAAAAACTCGAACTTACCTTCATCTTGACCAGCCCTCCCTTTTTTCCCAGGTAAAAAATGATAGGTCCCTTAAAAAACTTGTTGAAGAATATTTTGTTTAATTTGTTTAATTATTATAACAGTATAATAGTTTTATATTGTATTAGTATTTTTATTATGGAGTTTATGTCATATATATTGTTTTCTGTTTGGTATTAGATTATTATTAAGATCCATTTTGTTACATCTGGTGATCAATTTATTTGGCAATCGCCAATGGCAGTCAGCAGGGTTTAAGAACATCCGTTGTTCGACCTGTTAGTCAAATACGTTTTCTTAAAATATACTTTTTCACTTTTCGAAAATGTTGTTTGTGATGTATTTAGACCCCTGTACCAAGAAATTTGTTTTACATGCACACGTATAAAAATTGCGGTTTTTATCCAACGCAATCATAGGTTTGAACGTTGTTTTCAATTTATACTTGTTTATATATATATATATATATATATATATATATATATATAATATATATTTTTAATGTTTCTATTTCGACTTAGTACATCGTAACTGTTAAGACTATTCTCGCATCATCCTAAGACACCCTGGGGCCGTGTCATCGAAAGTGTCATAAGATTTGTCTTAAGATATATCTTAGGACAAATTATAGGACTGGCTCATGATATATCTCAGACTGTATATCTAAGGTATCATAAGATAATCTTAACGAAGATGTCATATCGTAGTCCTAAGTGATGTTTAGATTTTTTAGTTCAAAGGGGAATCTCGTGTAATCTTGGTATAAAAACTCAGGACATAAATTATCTATTTTGTATTGCTGTACCGTAACCCTACAGAATGAGTAAGAAAGGAAGTCCGAATTTAACAGACACAGACACATCACAGTGCATGATGGCGACAGCCATGTTTGTTTATATGCTAGGACATCATAAAATTATCCTAAAAGTTAAAATTGTCATGGATCTACAATCTGTCGATACCTGTATCTTGGCATTGCTCATGGTCATGTTTTTCTCTGACTGTTTATGACGTCTTTACACTAAATCCATTGGATGTGTACTGATTGATAATTTAGTCTTAGATGCATGATTTTTTTATTAGTTGTTAGTAGCTGCGAGTACTCTCAGATCAGTCTTTACTGTCTTTTTGTTGTTGGGATATACAAGTACCCTGCCACGTCCACTCTGTGTTTTTAAAAGAAGTTGTGGTATGATTGCCAATGAGACAACTCTCCACAAGAGACCAAATGACACAGAAATTAACAACTATAGGTCACCGTACGGCCTTCAACAATGAGCAAAGCCCATACCACATAGTCAGCTATAAAAGGCCCCGAAATGACAAATGTAAAACAATTCAAACGAGAAAACTAACGGCCTAATTTATGTACAAAAAAATGAACGAAAAACAAATATGTAACACATCAACAAACAACAACCACCGATTACAGGCTCCTGACTTTGGACAGGCACATACATACAGAATGTGGCGGGGTAAAACATGTTAGCGGGATCCAAACCCTCCCCCTAACCTGGGACAGTGGTGTAACAGTACAACATAAGAACGAACTATAAAAATCAGTTGAAAAAGGCTTAACTTATCAGATGGATACAAACAGAAATACTATCCTAAGCTTGTTAATGTAGTAGTCCTTAAGTTGGGATCAAAATTAGACATATCCTAAGATAAGATCTTTTCGAAACACGGCTAAGAGCAAAATTCTCCTAAGATTATCTTAGGACATATCTTAGTCCTAAGACACCTTCGATGACACGGTCCCTGTCAATATATCCTAACTTTAGGACCAAGTTTATGATCTTATTTACGGAGACTTCTGTTAATCTGACTTAAGACTAAGACGTGTCCTAAGACCATCCTAAGACACGGTCTACTCCAGGGACAAATTCATTGACACGGTCCCAGGTAAATATATAGTTTCAAAATAGTTTTATCTAAAAGAGACTTTAGATAGTAACTTTAACAGTTTTTTTATTGCATAATAAAACATATTTCTCCTAAATCAGTCATCGTAACATCAGTCAAAGCACTATACACAGATGCTTTCTTAATAATAAGAGACTTTTCACTCTAACTTTAAAACTCAGTGATAGAGATCATAAAACCTAAAAGAAAGCACTGTAGTCTATACACTAGAGTAAAACCAAAACTACCGTTGTTCTGAATTAAGGCTTGTAAGCAATGGCTATGGATGTACTCATGTACACTGGATGGCTTATGTGTGTGGTCATTAAAAATTACGGACTTATCTCATTTATATAAAAATAAGAGGATGTGGTATGATTGCAAATGAAACAACTATATATCCACCCGCAAAGTTCAAATGAAGTGGATATACATGTGAGCACTATGTAGTTTCAAACCTACGTACGTGACCTACAGTTTTATATGAGTATGAAATTAATTAGTTACCTATAGGGAAATACTCTTACAACAAAAATCTTATTCACGATGAAGCACTGAAATATCTAAATTTTTTCATATATGTTAACTGTAAAATGGTGCAAATGTGGTTTTTATTTTTTGGCGCAAATGAAATATAAACTAGTGGCGCGAAAGAAAGTTTGAATTTTGTAAAAATTGGCGCAAATGCAGTGCGCCCGATTCAATACGACTTTAATCTTGCTCGCGATAATATATTGAAATAAACTGCTTCGCTGAGCGCAGCTGGATACGCCCGCAGAGGTCCAACCCTGAACAGGGGACACAATATTCAAGCTTGATACAGGTCTGAATTTGGATTGTAATTTTAAATATTTGATATATTATAGGTTTCTGAATAAATGTAGTCAGAGAACTTGAAATTGGTTACATGAAAGATTTCTTGCTGTTGTGCAATACACATTGCTGTAGCGTAATACGTAGTAAATCTGTTGTCAGACTATGAACAAATAAAATCTTATAACTCGAAAACATAAAATAGAAAATTTATGAAAATCAAAAGGAAGCTTACAAAAATAGATATAAACAATTTACCAAAGTTTCATTAAAAATGCTGAAAGCATTTTTGAGTTATTGTCCGAAAACTGGAAAATCCCCCTTTTTGTAATGAATAAAACCCCATTAATTGGAAACGTATAGTCTGAAATTTATAAAAATCAAAAGGGAGCTCATGTCGATAGAAATAAACAATTCACTAAAGTTTCTTGCAAATTGGTGAAATTGTTTTTGAGTTATTGTCTGAAAACTGGAAAATCCCCCCTTTTTAATGAATAAAACCACAAAACTCGGAAACGGTAAATCCAAAATTTATAAAAAACGAAAGGGAGCTCACGTCAATAGATATGAACAATTCACAAAAGTTTCTTGCAAATTAGTGAAATTTTTTTTGAGTTATTGTCCGAAAACTGGAAAAATCCCCCCTTTTTAATGAATAAAACCCCAAACCTCGGAAACGGTAAATTCGAAATTTATAAAAAAACGAAAGGGAGCTCACGTCAATAGATATGAACAATTCACAAAAGTTTCATGCAAATTAGTGAAATTGTTTTTGAGTTATTGTCCGAAAACTGGAAAATCCTCCCTTTTTTAATGAATAAAACCCCAAAACTCGGAAATGATAAATGTGAAATTTATAGAAAACGAAAGGGAGCTCACGTCAACAGATATAAACAATTCACCAAAGTTTCATGTATATTGGTTAAAGCGTTTTTGAATTAATGTCCGACATGTTAATGACGGACGGACGGACAGACGGTCAACGGTACACCATAATACGTCCCGTAAACGGGCTTATAAAAAGTGAACTATAAATTGTTTTACTGCCTGTTTATTATTTTACAGATTTGAGTAGTTTGACGTTAAGGATATTCGCTATTCATTTTTAAAGTAACAGGCTTTTTCGAAGACTGTTATATATTGATAGTATAAAAAAAAAGAAATTAAAAAAGCAGAAAATAATGAAGGGTCCGACCGTGTGCTTGTTTTTGAGATATAAACCATTGAAAATTTGGCGGGAAATAATTTTCTGTAGATTTTTCTTAAATTTAACCGGTACCTTTTTTCTTTCAAAAACAATGAAATATAGAAAGGAGTTTAAAAGATTTTCAAATATGACAATCTAAATTATATGTAATCAAAATTGTGGAAGGAAAGGTAGGGGTGAGAGTGGGTAATTTTTTTAATAGCACTGCATGAATAAAACCTAAGGATTCCGAATGCTTGGCGCGACGTCAAGCGTTCGAATTTCACCAAAACGTCACTTTCTGCGGGATGTCATGCGTATTATTTTCCGTAATAAGAACGATATTTTCTATAATTTACAATTTGATTTTATGAATTAATGTAGCTTAAATTACGCAAAAGGCAGTTAATGTATAATAGCACTATGAGAAAAATAACAATATAAGAACCTCTCGATTTCCACATAAAAGTAAAATAAAAAAATATCCCACTTTGAGCAACTTATCCGTAATTTTAAGCATGGCTTGAAATATTAACTAGTCATTCTCGTGGGGATTTATTTTCCCTTATTTGAACTAATCACAGCATCAGATTGAATCCAATCAATTTATGACGAAGAATATATCTACATACATGTCAAAAAATTGAAATTAATTAAAGTTGTATCTGAGACAATATATTTTCGCTGGAAAATTTATTTCAACAGAATATTCGTTTTATGCGGTTTTGTCACGATTTCAGTTCTTACTATGTTCGATTGTTAATTTCAACCGAACACCCACGATAACAAGCAAGTCCGACTTGATTTATTTTCAATAGACTTTCTGCCAAGTAAAGTTTTAAAACTGCATTTCAGTCTGAAGATGAAATTAAATCTCTCCAAAAAAAAGTTGAGAATATTACGCTGCATAAAACTTTGCAGTTGAACAGTGAAAAGAAGTTATTTGATAATATGAATTTACGGTAACATTTGATTTAAATGTAATATACTTTCAACAAATATGATATTTCGAGAATAATGACCACCATATGACAATAATGATAGAACCAAGAGGGTTATATACAGTGGGCAATAAACATGTTTCTTATCATCTGATTATAAGTACTATCATGGGGATGCTAATCTTAATGAAACAGTGTGTGTTATATCCTTCTGACTGACCCAAGACACAGTAATAACATGGAAGTATTATATTGAATACTTCTATGGTTATTCTTACGTCTTTAAAGTTGTAGAACTTCCGCGATACACTAATAATCGAGGATTATGCTGTGGCCAGTGGGGGATTATGTCATATCCATATAGGCGCGTGTTTTGTTATCACAACCAGTAAACGAGGTCATTCTGTTGCGTACTTTGGTCAAAGAAAGAGAAAGATGGAGTCCCCTAGAAATGAAAATAAGCTGAATGGAATTTCGTTTTCAAGGAAGAAGAGTCCGAAGCTTACTTATGCCGGAGAGTTCTGGTAAGATATACTTTTTAATCCATAGAAAATATGAAGAGAAATAAATGCATTGATAATTAAAATATGATTTCTGAATATGAATATGAAAAACCGAGGTTTGCCAAATTTCATTTAGAATACAAAAATGTTTGTCATATTTTTATGTTATGGTATATGTTAATGAATAAGAAATGGAGGTATACAGTTAATTCGGGATTGTTTTGTCTTGAGTAGCCAAACATTCCCATTTTTATTTAACATTTCTTTATTCAGCCTTGCTGGATCTATGTGATCACTTCGGATTTTGAGATGTTGCAGAATTCTAAGTTACACACATATCATAATACTCATCAAGTTGTCTATACTGGCAAATATTATTCGATTGAAATTTTCATAGTTCTATTGACGAGATTTACTTTTAGTAGAGACCAAGTGTCGAGTTAAAAAAGTGAGTATCGAGTAAAACAGTGAGTATCGAGTAAAAAAAAGTGAGTAATAACTCGATACTCACTTTTTGATGGGGAAATTTATTCTAACTTTATTCCTTTGGCATGATTCATTTTATCAAGGATGTATATTAGTATTTTAGTTATATATCCTTGGTTATATTGACCATCAACATGAATAATGACTAACTTAGTTCTTAGGGATAGTAATATGATACTGATAGGACCACTTGAAAATTAAACATCTCAAACAAAACAGTAGTCAGAATAGTTCACAAGAAACACCCAATTTAATACTTGGGAACTATATTCCACGAACAAGGGGAATTAATTGTGGTCTGAAGCCTATTAGACACCAAAATGTTGGTATTTCTAATGAAACTTTACATTTACTTAGCATAAGTGCCAAATTTTATTACTTTCTGACCGTTATTAAAACAGTTTGGAATGTTTTATATAATTGCATATGTCTGCGGAGAATGCTATTTGCAAAGTTTTAAGACCTCAGTCAATAGATATAAGAAGATTTGGTATGAGTGCCAATGAGACAACTCTCCATCCAAGTCACAATTTGTAAAAGTAAACCATTATCTAATTTAAACTAAATGAAAGTTATGGCTACTGGATGTTATAAAGGAAATTGGGCAACATTTATATGAAGAAATTATTTGTTAGGTTATTTATTTGCCTTGATCCAGTAGCCATAACTTTTATTTAGTTTAATTGTTAAAGCTTACTGCCACTTGTGTGCCATTTTAGTGCAAACTTATATCCCTCTAGTGCTTAAATCAGAAGTGGTCAATATGATAAGTGTACAGATATAATAAGCATTATTGTGGGTTAATTAATACTGAAAAGTTTCTTTATTTCCACTGCCTATCCTTATTGGTTATGTATACATGTACTTCAAAACAACTTAAAAGTAAATTTAGACTTGACACTTTTCAATTTTAAGATATTTTGCTCTTCATATTTTTATACGTGGTTGTACGTTATCTCCCAGGGTCAACTCGTTTTTGGAAAACTTATTGAAAATGCACCATAAGGTACTCTCATTCACTCTGATAATGACCTATATACCCTTATTTTTGTATGCACTGTTCTAACTAATTTTTAAGCACTGTTTAAAACTGTGTATAATTTGTATTAAAACAGATGAATCACCAAAGAAAAGAAAAACTCAAAGTTCTAATAGTGGCCTGGGTGCAGTGTATTCGAATTATCAACAGTGCTCCTCAAATAAAGAAAAATAAAAGAAAAAGGTGAGGTTATAAATTTGTCAAATTTCCTTTTTATAACATCAATTTATCACTGTTAACAGTCAGGGGAACTACTTAAATGAGTGATATCTTAAATCACTGGTTCAGTAACATTTGAATGTTATGTAACTTTAGATATATACTAATGATCCAGGGACTAATCACGTTTGCTAAAATTATCAGAACCAACATCTGTGTTTAAAGGATGACCGGTCATGTCAGGTGATGACCTTGTACTGAATCTGGGATAATGACATGAAAATCACTTGTATAAATATATATCATAATTCTATTTTATTTCAAAGAATCATTTTAAAGAGGTTTCTTTTTTTTCAATTTTACTCATAATAAGATATAATATAAACCTGTATGTTTAAAATTTTAGTAAAACTACAAAATACAAAATACAAAATTATATTTTTTTATCAAGGCTTCAGACCCCAATTAAGTTGATATTTTTTGCTATTTATAAGTGATTATTTCAAAAATTCCCCTGACTTGTTACACTTACTATTAAAAAGAGCCCAGAAGATACAGTTTGAATATAGATATGTAAGACAAGTATCCAACAGAGACCAACTGAGGTTGATGTTAGAATCTTTATGTGTGTGTGAAGAACTTTCATATTCTTTTTAATAGATTTCTAGTTTTTATATAACTATTTTGAAAAAAAAATCAAGCCTTTAGTTCAGTGGTTGTCGTTGGTTCACAGCTGTCATATTTGTTTTTCGTAAATTGTTTTGTTATAAATTAGGCTGTTAGTTATGTCAATTGAATTGCTTTATATTTTCATGTCTGTCCTTTAATAGCCGACTATTACGGTACTATATAGCCATACAGTATGGGTTTTTTCTCATTGTTGAAGGCCGTACAGTTACCTATAATTGCCTACATCCACTTCATTTGAACTTTGGTAGATAGTTGTCATATTTGCAATCATACCACATCTTCTTATTTTTTAAACAATCATAGACACACAAAAAGTAAAGAAATGCATGTTATGTTCTTCTTGTATATTTTATGATGGTATGATACTAAATTCCTTATCTTGATTTTCATATAATTGAGGTCTGGAACAGGCATGTCAGTAACTGCTAGTAGTCCTTTGTTAATTGCTGTATCATTGTCCTTTTTTTTAGTTTCTTTTGTTACCTATTCTAACATCGGATCTAGACTTTTAAAAACTGAGTTTTTCTAAACCTTATCATCAAATATGTATCAAGGGTTTCCAGCATTTAAATTAGATTTAAAAATACCTTTCCAGAGCTTCTGGTAAAGCGATCCTTATCGATATACCAGTTTGTGGTAAATCATTTCAAGTAGTACAGTTAGAAATTAATTGTGATCCAACAATTAATATACACTGATATTGACTATATTTTTCCCCGGTGCAACGCGTTGCGGGGGACATAGAAATATTGGCGTCCGTCCTTCCGTCCCATCTACTAAGCGCTGTCACGTGTACAATTCTTGCCAGATTTTTATGAGACTTATGTCATAGTTTTAAATTAGCAATTTCTTGAACGAATTTAAAAAGCCGTGCCTTTCATTTATTTTTATAGAATTATGCCCCTTAGAAATATTAATTATGGTGAAAATTGCCAAATGAATGCTCTAATGTGAACAGTTCTTGCCAGAGTTTTGAAAATTTATACTATTATAGGTAAATATTAGCAATGTTTTGGACGAGTTCGAAAATCAGTGCCAATCAATTGCCCTTGGAAATATTAATCATATGGAAAATTGCATTGTTAGCGCTCTCATTTGTTCAATTCTTGCCAGAATTTTATGAAACTTATATCAAAGGTTTATACCAGCAATATGTTTAAGATATCAAGTATGAATATTACATGTATTAGGTCAATATTCTTTAAAAATAAACGTCTTTTGAAATGGCACATGTGACCTCTTGAAAGAAGTAGGATCAAGAAGTCCTATATTTGGTCCTTATGTCAAATTTTTCAATATTCAATCCAAGACTTATATTCATATCTTAAAAAGGCAAATTTGAAAAGACTACATATTTTTTTTCTCGAAATTTTAGTTTAAAAAAATGAATATTTAATACATGCATTGTAGCCAGATTGCTTGTACTTATGCATTTATAGGCCTTTTTATCTGAATAATATTGGTCACATACTAAGAGTAATAAAAACTTATCAAATTATATATATGGTTCAAATTCACACTATTACAAAACAAATGGTTGTCCATTCATGCTGCCAATACCTTTGTAAACACCCTGTTGAAATTAGTCAAAAATTGTTTATTAAAAATTAAGGTTTTTCTTCATAAGAGTGTATAACTTTGATGGATTGTGATGACACTGACCGAAAATAGTAGTTTTTAATTTGGCATTTCCTCAATTTAAAAGGAAAATTAAGAATTTAAGTAAAATATTCTGCCAAAATATAAGTCCCTTATCTTGTACCATGTAACGTAATTCAAAAAAAAATGAAGCAACATGTACCGTTACTCTGAATAGAAATACATTTACAAAGAATGGTATTATCCTCACTATCTAAATCATCTTTTTTTTTCGGAAATACTTAGTAGATCATTAGAATAATTTGTTTTCTTTTTTAGATTTTACTTTCTATGAGTACCCACAGTATCTTCAAGCAGAACAATGGATATTGATCAGACCAGACAGTCTGGAGAATTTACCATGGATAGAAGTAACAAAAGTGACAGCAACACATTCGATTGGTTTAATGGATATTTTGGGCAGGAGTAGCAGACTGGTACATTGATTCCAAAATCTTGAACAAACAACAACTGAACACATTCTTGTCTCTTTTAAGTGGGATAATGTTAATATTTACAAAATGCCAGCACAATTGAAATTAATATGCGATAGTTGAAAGAAGAAATTTCAAAATGATACATATTATCACAATGTTGCATTTAGACAATCTCTATTTTTGTGAAACAGTTTTTTTTTTTTTTTAACTTTAAATACTGTGTTGATCTACAAAACATTATTAAAAGATGAACATGTAAGTCTCAAGTGGGATCCAGTTTTTAACCGCTTTTCGCTTGAAAAAAAAATCAAGCTTTTTTAAATTTATGAAGTGACAACAATTGTTTTTACTGGATTTACATTGAATAAATAATATTATCCAGACATTAAATTAAAAATGTTGAAATTGATTTCACTTCATTTTATTTTCATTTTTTCGCAATGTTTTTATCAATTTTTTTTAACCTTTCTAAGTGAGAAAGTCAGACTTCTTGATGCTTCTAGTTGTTACACACTACATTTAAAACATTGTCACATTTCATATGGTATATTCTGCCTTTCATTGTATTTTGTGTTTTTTTGTATTTTAGTGAAATTGCAAATTGTGTTCTTACCAATGAAACTTAACAGTTAATTGTGCTTGATTTTTTTTTCTTAAACAATGAAAAACCCTTTTAATTAAAAATTAATATGTTAAGGTGAAGTTCATCCCAAAGGTTGCTTTTATTCATTTTCATAAAATTATAAATAATTAAAAAAAAAATTTGGAAAGTTTGGAACTATTTGATTTGATTACCATTGAGACAGCTTTCCACGAAAGTTCAAATGATGTAACCGTAGGCATACGACCTACAACGACATGAGAAAAAGCCATACTGTATGGTCATCTATAAAAGACCCCGACATTAAACACCAATTCAATTGAGAAGAATAACGGCCTAATTTATTACAATTTACGAAATACAATATGACAGACATGAACCAACAACAACCACTGAACAACAGGCTCCTGACTTGGGACAGTCACATAACGGAGGTGGCAGGGTGAAACATGTTTGTGATCGCTCAACCCTCTCCTAGCTGGGACAGTGTGTGTAACAGCACAACATAAGAATAAGCATTTATTTAGTACAGTATCATTTTAAAACAACAGCTTTCAAAAAATCACTTAATTTTGATGGCAAGTATTAGTAACCAATCAATATATACAGAGATATGAATCACCTGTGTGCAATTTTGATAGATATATATTACGCAAATGTTGAAATTTAAATTACAATACTTAAATGACTACTTACCCATTTTTCATCAGTATTCTGATATATTAAAGTATAGAAATTGACCCTATGAAAAAATTTCAAAGTCAACGAATCATGACTGGGGGAGGGAAAATAATCATTATGGAGATGAGATGTGCAAAATCTAGTACAACTGCACATCTAATGTAATAACCGTTAATGTTCAGCCTTAAACTGACCAAATCACAAACATAAACCTGTAAACTAACTATGCATTTTCGAAATCAATAGATAGTGATTGGGGGAGGGATAATCGCCATGGAAATAAATTCCAGTTTCTTTTTATAAATGGTTACTAGAGTGACATCCCTAAATTATTCCCCTTCTGACTGAACTAAACAGCAATACACATTGCTATGAGTTGATGCTCTAGTGAATATGAATGTGTAAACCTAATTTTGTGACTGAATTCAGTCATATTATTTTTTTTACTGCTGCAGAATTGGTCTTTTCAACAAATATTTCCTGAATTTGTATTGACTGAATTCAGTCATCTGTATTATAGATGTGTATACTATGTAATCACACTTGGTGTAATTTAAGTCTTAGAAAACACTCTAATTTAGTACAATTTCTTGTAGCTTCTATCAAATGCTGTGTGACTGAATTCAGTCAACATTTTGTGAAAATAATGAACAGGATAAAGAGTTAATTTCATTTAGCTGTTATCCTGTTATATGTTGCTTGTATTAATCTATAATCCGAATTCTGTTTCATCTGAATTAACAGTTATAGGTTTTAGTTAAGAAGCAACAAGTACAAATGTATTTGATAGATATTTTACGAATAAAATGGTAATGTTACTTTCTATTGTACTTATTGAATTATGTGATATAAAGATGCAATCAGGTGACTGAATTCAGTCACTCAAAAAATTATCACCGTACAATGCTATTTTATTTTTTGTAAGTTGATCATATTAATGGGGTCATTAATATGAATATATTCTGTGTTGACGTTTTCATCCATTTTAAATAAAATGCGCATTGCATACAATGTTGAATGTTAAATGGTATTCTATAATGAATAATATATCTACTCAGTTCAACCCTTGAATTTTGACAAATCAGAAAATTGACAAGTTGAACCAGACGGTGTTACACACCTGTTTTAGTTATTAAGTCCTGTAACTCAAAAAGTTTTAATCTTATTTTCACAAAAAAGAATACAGATCGTTTGACCATCATAAGAAACAACTATGTTAAGTTTCATGAAATTTGGATAAGTCGTTCTCAATTAAGTTACTGTGCGACATGTTTACGCTGGACAGACAGACGACATTTGTATACCAATTTTCCAAATTGAGAGAGAAACATTAAGATAGGACATAGGACCAAAGAGGCTCCCGTCTTGGGACAGGCACATTAAAATAATATAAGAGTTACCACACTATTATCATAGCACACTGTAGACCGTAAGCTAGCAAATGCCCTTAAAGTGCTATGAGATGCACCAACATTGTACTTGAAGAATGAAAATATGATGAGTACAGTACACAAAACAAAATGAACATGAAAGGAGAAGGCCCGGGCATTAAGACCCGGTTTTACCCAAAAAAAACTATTCAAATTTGCACATGTTTGGGAAAGTATAAAATCAAGAAATATAAATGAATTATATACACAAGATTTTTGATGTTATGACGTCACATTTTATGAAAACAAAGAAAACTAACTGCTAACTTTGTGCAGTTTTCCGTCAATATTTCCTTTAAAGAATCATCATACACAGGCAAGAAACAATAAAATAATTTGAGAGAAGCTCTATCATAACCATTGACATATATTCTAACCAAATATAAAGTTGCTTCTTGGATAGATACAAGATATGTGGTACGAGTTCAAATGAGATGCACACAATTATCATGCATATACTTTCCCCATCTTATATTGACTTAAAAGTTGATGTAAAACAAGGAAAGTCAAGAAATTGTACAAAATATATACATTTAGTCGAGGTCTACTATAACACGTGTGTCACAGTAGGTCTTTTCACCACTGAACACCACCGAACACATTAAAATACCATCTAACACACATAAATATATTGTTTTCATCTTTATTTATATATTTGATGAATTCTGAATGAAAATGAATATGTTTATACATATATACACACAAATTAAAAAGAAATGATAACAAGAGAACCAAAAAGAACAGTCTTGAAGGGCTGTTGTCAGAACAGTATACTTTCAAGTCTAACAGTTTTTTAAATATAATTATTGTGATAATTTCACATTAAATAAAATGTTTTAACCTATTTGAACAATTTATTTCTAATTATTGAAAAGTAAAGACCATAAGATAATAAATTACAAGGAAATACAGACAATGTAAATCCGTAAAAAAATATTGCTGGATCAGGAAGCGTTTTTTTTTTTTTATTTGTTTTGATTCTCAACTTAAAACAACACTAATGCACATAAAAATGTGAAAAACATGACCGTAGGATTAAATTTTACGCAATTCAATTGATTTCCATGTGTAACATTACTATTTTTCTTAAGGGTTAGTGGTCTTTTTGGGTGTTTGGTGGTGTTCGGCGGTGTTCGGTGGTGAAAAGACCGACCCCATGTGTTATAGTATTCTCAGATGTAGTTTGTTGGCATGGTAACTTGTTAAATGTTGAATTTGTTAATATTATTTTCACTTTTAAATTTGTACACCTTAACAAATGATTAAGTTTCCTGCATTTTGAGTTGCAGAATAGCTGAAATTTTTATCTCGTCTTGTGCAAGATTATTTGCTTTCAGCTTTAGGATGAAATTTGAAAAAAATAGGCAGGACAGGAGTTTTGAGTAAAAAAAAATGCAGGATGAGACACTTTGCAAAAAAAAAAGGCAGGATGACAATTTATGAAAAAAAAAGAAAAAAGGTCAGGATAGACTAAAAAAAAAGTCAGGACCGAATAGAGTGAAAAGTAAAAAGGCAGGACAGAGATTACAACTAAAAAAAAATGCAGGACAAAATTTTTCATCCTAGCCCCCCATAAAAATCAAATGGCAGCTCCCTTAGAACTTTTAGCTGATCTATAAACTTTTAAGATGAACATTAAAAATAAACAAAGTTGTCAAAACATTGGATGTTGCAATGGTAAAATGTTCCCTTTCATTTAATAAACTCACTGTTACTATGTATTTGTCACTGAATCTTCGTCATAACCCTTTTTATCTAGGAGCAAAAGGTATAACATCTTTCTCGTATGTCATGAAATACAATATGGACGACGTTTAAAGCGCGCGAAACAGGCAGCCCGGGGCTAGATTTGACCAAAAAGTTTATTAATTATCATTCATTGATTTTAACCAATAATAAAAAATACAAAATCGATCATTTTTGCTCACACACATTTTTTTATATTTTTTAAATCGTTTCTTTCTTCTTTTTTTCATCGTAAAAAAATATAATTTAGATTTGACCTTGAACTGTGCACACAGCTCACCTGTGCTATGTTGTCGTTGTTAAGAAATCGCAATTTATCCAGGGACAACCTTCTTTGGTCTATGGACATTGGTTAATTGTTCCTTCAGCCATGAGGGACAAGCTAGGCGAGCGTAAAATGGGGGTAACCGACTATTTATCTTTTTAAGGGCATGGGTTTGTTTTGAATAATTATTTCTTGACGGAGAAAAAAAAATGCAGAAGGGATGCATTTCCATCGAAAACTACGGAAATAATGAATTCAACATCGAGCTTAGATAAATTTGTTCCTGTGTTCATGAAAAAATATCGAAAAAAATGTGTGTCCCAAGATACAAAACCATGCACCCCATATATAAAAGATAAATGGTCGTTGCCTATAAAAGAAGATGCTTCACGGTTTTCTGTGAAACTAGTTTTATTTTAGAGAAATGATAAATGTTATATAATTATCTTATAATTATCTAGACAGACTACAAAGTATATGATCGTATATATGTGCATGAACAGAGACGGAAGTTTTAATGATCTTTAATGAATCACAAAAAAGTCATCAACATCAGAAAAAAATTACCCAGTGTGAAATATTTGTCGTTGGGTGGACTTGCGGCAGAGATAGCTAGAATGAGGGGGGACAAGGGGGTTCCAATAACAGCAAAACAGTAAATTGATTTGGCTTAAAACAGATAACAAGGAATTGAAAAGGGATAATAACAGATAACAGTAAATGAAATCTTAAAATCAGTCCGGTCCAGGATCAATACAGTAGATCTTATTATTTAACTGGTTGTATGGACCTAGCTAGGCCTTAACGGAGACATGTATATATATATATATATATAGGGAAAAAAATAAGGCTGAAAATGCAGCAACCATATCCTTGAAGATCTGTTAAACAGTGAAACCGGTAGGATACTATGGAGGATACTATAGAGTCCATTATGAACATTTTGATATTGTAATAGACAAAATGTAAATATTCATATTGAATATAAATATTTGGTGCATTTTCAGCCTTATTTTTATGCCCCCGCCGTAGCGGTGGGGGCATTAAGTTTTACCCTTGTCCGTCTGTACGTACGTACGTCCGTCCGTACGTCCCAAAATTGGTTTCCGTTCTCTAACTTGAGTTTGCCTCAACCAAATGTTATGAAACTTATACACAATGCTTACTACCACAAAACACAGATCAAGTTTGAATTTTGGTGGCGTCACTTTAACCGTTCTAGAGTTATGCCCCTTTATAAATGGAAAAATTGCAAAATTTTTAGTTTCCGTTCTCTAACTTAAGTTTGCCTCAACCAAATGTTATGACACTTATACACTATGCTTATTACCACAAAACACAGATCATGTTTGAATTTTGGTAGCGTCACTGTAACCGTTCTAGAGTTATGCCCCTTTATAAATTGAAAAAATGCAAATTTTTTAGTTTCCGTTCTCTAACTTGAGATTGCCTCAACCAAATTTTATGAAACTTATACACAATGCTTATTACCACAAAACACAGATCAAGTTTGAATTTTGGTGGCATCACTTTAACCGTTCTAGAGTTATGCCCCTTTATAAATGGAAAAATTGCAAAATTTTTATTTTCTTCTAAATATCAAGTAATTTTTAAAATTGGAGTTATCTTCCTTTGTCCATGATTATAGTTTGATCAACTACAATCATGCTTTATACAATGCAATGTATTATTTTGACTTCCACTGATAAAACACAGATCAAGTTGAATTTGGGTAGTGTCACTTTAACCATTATTGAGTTATGCCCCTTTATAAATCGAAAGATTGCAAAATTTTTAGTTTCCATTCTGTAACTAAAGTTTGCCCCAACCAAACATTATGAAACCTATACACAATATTCATTACCAGAAAACTAAGATCAAGTACAAATTTTTTGTTTCCGTTTTCTAACTTTAGTTTGCCTCAACCAAATGTTATGAAACTTATACACAATGCTTATTACTACATAATACAGATTAAGTATGAAATTTGGTGGCGACCCTTTTACCATTCTTGAGTTATGTCCCTTTATAAACATAAAAATTACTGAATTTTTCGTTTCCGTTCTCTAACTTTAGTTTGTCTCAACCAAATGTTATAAAACTTATACACAACCGTTCTAGAGTTATGCGTATTTACAAATAGAAAAATTGCTGAAATTTTAGTTTCTGTTCTCTACTTAAGTTATCCTCAACCAAATGTTATGAGACTTACACACAATGCTCATTACCTCAAAACACAGATCAAGTTCAAATTTGGGTAGCGTCACTTTTACCGTTCTTCAGTTATGTCCCTTTATAACTATATGATATGCAAGCGGGGGCATCATCTGTGTCCACATGTGGACACTAACCACATTTATGTTTCCTATTTTGTGCACAGCTATATGTATTTAGACCCCTCTACCAAGAAATTTGTTTTGCATGCACACGTATAAAAATTGCGGTTTTTATCCAACGCAATCATAGGTTTGAACGTTGTTTTCAATTTAGACTTGTATATATATGTGCATGCAAAACAAATTTCTTGGTAGAGGGGTCTAAATACAGCACAAACAACATTTTCCAAAAGACCAAATGAGTGAAAAAGTATATTTTAACAAAACGCATTTGACTAGCAGGTCGAACAACTGATGTCCTTAAACCCTGCTGACTGCCATTGACGATTGCCAAATAAACAGATCATATATATATATACATTTTGATTATGATCATCATCAGGAATCCCTTGTCATATGTTTTCCTTTTTGTTATTTTGATAATTGATTTGAATTTGATATACATGTACGCATGGGGGTACAAGGAACATTATCCCCATTTCTCTAATTCTTTGACAATTTATACCTTTCTGCACTCATTGTATAAAAAAATTTAATCAACGTGTGGTTGCCGGTGATCTCAGAAGATGATTGGACGAGTTTAAGGGTCATAACCTTAAGCGGCTAACTGAATGAATCAAAATATGCTAACAGGTGTTAATGAAATTGACAACTTTGTGAAATTTGGATGGCACTCGAAGGGGATTTTTGTTTAACAAAAAATGAAAATTTATTTTTTTAGTCATTAGAGAAACAGATTCTTACATAGTTACTCGTGGATTATAGGATTTATCCAATCTCGATAGTTAAATTATAAATTTTAAAGTCCTCGCCGAGGCTCGGACTTTAAAATTGATAATTTAACTATCTCGATTGGATAAATCCGATAATCCACTGGTATCAATGTAAGAATCTATATATATTCAAATTCGAACAATTCTTAATATCACAAAAACATATGGCTAGGGACACCTGATGAGGATAGGCCTAGGTCCATACGACCTTAACAGAAACACCTTTTATATATGTTGTGTACAATTTTGATTTTATACAAATTTGTACCAAAAAAATGTACAAATTATAATTTGTATTTTGACTTTGTACAAATTGTAGTAATTTGTACAAAAAATCCATGTACAAATTACAAATTCACTTAAAACTTGTACAATAATTTATAGAATGGATGTTGATTTTTTTTCTGAACAAAATTGCTAGTTTCTGTTTTTGTTAAAGGAATATTTAAAAATCAAGGGCATTTTATAGATTAATTTTTGTCGTTTCGTTTTTAATTTTTCAAGACACCTTATATTAATTTGATATTTAGAACATTTTTCTGAAAAGCAATTTTCTCGTATGGATTTTGTTATTAAAAAAACATTGATGCACACTACAGAATTTTTATTCAATGACCACATAATAAACCTTAGTTATGAAATTCAAAAAATACCCAATTGGAGGCAGGAAATGTAATTGATACATGCATACAGTTAATTATGAAAATATAATAGAAATTGGCTCAAGTGACTATTCTGATAGCATAATAGAAATTAGCCCGAGTGACAATTTGGATGACACCAAGTGAAACAACAATCGTGCATCTTATGTGAAGTTATTGAATATGGAGAATTTTGGTACCGCATTGGAACAGCTGTTAAATTTTTAAAAGGACATTTGTGGAGAAATTAAATTGAAGCTGTTAAAGACACATCTTTTTTAGCAGCAACGGTTTCTGAGCTTCAACTTTCACTATGTGAAGCAGTTAAAAAGCTTTTAAAAAGATGTTGTGTAATTCCCAATGGCAATATTTCACTCACATGCTCAAACAAATGATACATAACTATTTTTGTATTTTGTAAATTAGTATAAAAGGAGATGTGGTATGATTGCCAATGAGACAACTTTCCAAAAGGGACAAAAAGACACAGGTATTAACAACTATAGCTCATCATACCGCAATCTAATTAAAAACCGATCTCTCATCGCTCCCGTTTTCTGATATGTCGCGTGGGACATATCAGAAAACGGGAGCGATGAGAGATCGGTTTTTAATTAGATTGTTAATCTTCTAGATCAAGATAAAGCAGCTAGAGAAAAACTATTATTTAAATTTTGATTGTTACAGAAAAATGAACTTTTTAAAGTAAACATTACAATTTTTCACGGACAGCAGCAATCTCGTGCGAGACATAGGGTTCCGGGGAATCCACGAATTTATTATCATTATGATACTGCTTCCGTTTGAAAACTAAGGAAACTAAACGGCCGGACTAAGTGGTGTGGGTATATCCCCCTTATGACCGAAATATTGTTATTTTTTCAGAACTTTTTTTCTATTATTTGACTGCCGTTTACCCCTTTTCATACCAAATAGCTCTGAACATCAACTCTTTAATTTGAACTTGAACTCAATGGATAGCTTCAAACATCCGAAGCACATTAAACTAGAGGCTCTCAAGAGCCTGTGTCGCTCACCTGATTCTACTTTGGTTTTGGAAATCATGAAAAAATAGATTAAAATCATAACAGACAAATGACAGATACCCTAATAATGAGTGAGGCCAAATTTGGTTTAATATTGGCCCTGTAATTTAATAAAAAATCCTGGTGGCCATCTTGAACAGTAAATCGGCAACAAAGTAGCAACACTTCATCAGCTCCTCATAAGAAACATTTATGCCATGTTTGGTTTCATTCCATTCAGTGCACCTCTAGAATAAGCATTTGTATGTATTTCCCTTAGGGTCTTATGTTAAAGGAAATCCCCCCGCTGGTGGCCATCTTGGATGAAGGATCAGCTTCAAAATAACAACACTTAGTCAGCACCTCATAAGGAACATTCATGCCATGTTTGGTTTCATTCCATTCAGTGGTTCTCTAAAAGAAGACATTTGTATGTATTGTCCATAGGGTCCTTTGTTAAACATTGTCCCCCGTTGGCAGCCATCTTGGATGATGGATCGGCTTCAAAGTAGCAACACTTGGTCAGCACCTCATAAGGAACATTCATGCCATGTTTGGTTTCATTCCATTCAGTGGTTCTCTAGAATAAGCATTTGTATGTATTTCCCATAGGGTCCTATGTTAAACTAAGTCCCCCGCTTGCTGCCATCTTGGATGATGGATCGGCTTCAAAGTAACAACACTTGGTCAGCACCTCATAAGGAACATTCATGCCATGTTTGGTTTCATTCCATTCAGTGGTTCTCTAAAAGAAGACATTTGTATGTATTTCCCATAGTTCCTATGTTAAACTAAGTCCCCCGCTTGCTGCCATCTTGGATGATGGATCGGCTTCAAAGTAACAACACTTGGTCAACACCTCATAAGGAACATTCATGCCATGTTTGGTTTCATTCCATTCAGTGGTTCTCTAGAAGAAGTTCAAAATGTAAAAGTTAACGACGACGACGGAGGACGACGACGGACGACGGACGACGGACGCCAAGTGATATGACATCGATTTAAAAATAGACCTATGTTTTTTCCAAAATGGTCACGTGGTTTAACCTCATCATCAAATAAGAAAGTTGTCGACTTAATCAGTTAACAAGTTGAATTCAACATGTCGACTTCTTATTACTTTGTCATTACATTTATTCTAGCAAGTCGACATTGTAATGCAATTTTTTCTTTATCATCCCGACAAGTTGACTCCTCATGATTATTTGATTCCAGCTTATAACACACAACATAACTAATAATTCCGACTTATTTGCAACAAAATAACTTTACAAGGAGTGTACCATATGCGCTTCCATACACTGGCTATTGTATATATTCAATAGGACAGTTCATGTGGCATGGGGGGGGGGGGGGGGGGGGGGGTAACAAACTACTAGTATCAGGTTCATGTTGACTTGAGGGTATGGAGTCATGCCGATTAATTTCATATGATAGTTTAAGAAGCGACACACAAAGACAGTTCTGCTTAGTTAGTAATACATATACCATGGAAAAGATCATAGAGAAAAAGCGCACAGAAATTGGCGCCTCCGTTTATAAAGATGGATTTTATAATACACATATATAATCCTTAAAATGATAACTAGTTTAAAAGCCGAGAATACTTTATGTAATATTATCACATGTATAATTCAACATCCTGACATGTTCACTTTATATAATTTTGCTTCCCTGGTTTTACTATTTTCTTTTCGAGAACATCCAATGTACAGTTGTCCTGTCTGTGTGAATGTTAGAGAAAAGGGATCTATTATTCCTATGCCCTTCGTATTGAAATATGTCATTAAGTGTCCGGTATTATTCATGATGTGGAGCATGTTAGTTTTCAAATCCACTACAATAATATTGTCTCTTGGCGTTGTCACAATGTCGACTGGTTTAAATTGTTCGTCGTTGTTTACCTCTGTATGTCCTGAATATACATTGATTATATCACCGTTTTGTCCAAGAACTACTATTCTACCTCTCTTATTATTAGGGTCACAGTCCACTACATGAATATTCCCACTCTTGGTACTAGTTATACTCCTGGGATAAGTAGATATACGTTGTTTATGTTGATCATGTTCATAAACTCTCTCATGGTGTCCCTTATCGTTCATTACTATAACAGCTCCTAAACTGCCTTTGAAACCTCCCACTATGACTTTATTGTCACTGGATGGCAGTAGTAATAATCGGAGTCGAATCATAAACAGAGTCTGACAGGTGACCAGTGGTACTGTTGGCCTGTTGTAATCTATTTTTCTTAAAAACTTTTACAAGGAGATCCTCAGATTTAGTGATTGCTATAGCAGTGACTTTGATGTTAAATGATGCTATGTCATTCAGATTAGTTCCTTCTGGTTTTACTTTCTGTAATATACTATCAGTATTATTGGTTATCCAAAGGGAACCATCAGGACAAACCATTAAACTACCTACTCTTGAAAGCTCGGTCATGTACTCAGCGTCGATCGTTATAGTAACATTTGGGTCACCTTCGGGGTTCTTCATATGTACTAATGTTCCCAAATTAAACTGAGTAATTGTCCCTTGAACAAAGAGAGGCATGTTCTGAAATAACGAACTTGTTGCGGGAACCGGGACATCCATGCATTTTTCAATTTTGTCAACTTCTCTGAAGAATTTTGCAACATCCGTCATATTAATCACGTTCTCTAGATCTTTGCATTTTTCATCAAAATGTTTCATACTTGTCGCGATGGAATATATATCGCCTTCAGTGGATGCGAAAATGGCTTTTAGATATTCATCTAACTCCTCGGTAAGCTTTCCTGTTTAGTTTCTTACTGCATCGTTCAGTGTTTTCTCTTGAATAAGAATATTTTCTTTTACCTTGACAAAGTTAGCATATCCAGTCGTTTGTATTTGTTTTAAATGAACCTGGTCGGTTTCTAAATTAAATTTATCTTTTAGAATTTCGCTTCGTCCTTTTTTTAATCGGTCTATTCTGAAGTTGTATTCTTCAGTTATTTCAACTAAATCGTGTTGCTTCTTGTGATCTTTAGCAATACAGACAGGGCAAACCAGGCTTTCACACGTTTTACAATAAAGACAGTAATTTTGTCCAGAATGATCTTGACACTTCAAATTCGCAAAATTCAATTCTTCAGTCTGAAATCCCATCTCCTTGATATCAAGTATCTTGTGGTCCTTTCCCCCTTTAATTTTCAAATGTATTTTGTCTTTGCATTTGTCACATATCAAAAGTCCACAGTCAACACACTTCCATTTGATCACTTTTTCAGTTTCACAAAATTGACAATTGATTGGTATTTGACACCCGTATTTGACTAGAACGAGAAGACGCCATTATGACTATTCTACTTCCTTGTTTATATCGTAGATTTCTATGTAAACCTATCACACGAATTGATATATGATATCTTAAGTAACAATTTGAAATGACTTTAATGTGTTTCGAATAAAAACGTTGAATATGGAGGTTACATATGAACAAAGTAACTATACTTTAATTGATAGTGAAAATAGTGAGATATGTCACTACAAACATGTACAAAACAAAACAAAACAAAACAAACTTGATAATTGTCGTCATGAAAATATTGACCAGAAAATATTTGAACCAATTGGTGAAAGCGAATATTCCGAAAAAATAAGTATAACTGTTTATGATATATTATGATATATAATTATTATCATTTTCGTTTTTACGTGCTTCGATGGAGATAAATTTATCAAACCCACAGTGTGATTATAAAGAACTATAATCATACTGTGTGGGTCAACAACACTGATTTTTTTCATCAATATTTAACAAAATAAATATTGAATATTTTTTTACAAGCCGGTGCTTTATTTGCGCGACGTTCTTACTTCAGTTCACTCCTAAACAATCAATTGAAAAGCTATGAAAATATATAGGGTTGTAAGACCAGACTAATAAAAAATCAAACCGATGGATCTTCTTGTGAGGTCGACCAATCGTTCTAGGTCTTGAAGACTTTTAAGAATATGCAAATAAAACATTTTCAGAGTTTCAGACGTTAATATTTATGAATTTGTGCTTTTTTATACATAATGAACATAATATCAATTTTTCATTTTTTTGCTAAGTTTCCCTTTACCGTTTACAAATTCCACATTTTTAACCAAAAAAATAGAAAAATTAACGTTGAGTGGCACATTTCGAACATAATGAGCCCCATTAGCAAAACTTATTAAAAGGTATGGTAAATTAAGAAAATTCCTTTGCATTTGACCGTGTGTGATATCATATTTGGATGAAGATTTGCCGCGAGTTTTGAAGATTTTGGCCCCTATGAGACTAATCGCAAGTTTCAGAACTGAAAAAGTTGATGTGAGACCAAACTGTTAAAGTAAAATGAAGCCAAATGTCTGAGGAATGCATATATAGATTGATTGATTGATTGATTGGTGTTTAACGCCACTTTCAACACTATTATGCTATTTCGTGGCGGTCAGTTTTTATTGGTAGAGGAAGCCGGAGTGCCCGAAGAGAACCACCGACCTTCGGTAGGAAAACTGACAATTAATCCTAGTCAATTAAGATTGGAGTCGAGTGCACCTGCCCCGTGAGGGATTCGAACTCACAACCTCAGAGTTGACTGCATGGCTAGTGATACAGTAGTTCGGCTACTTAGACCACTGTGCCAACGAGGCCCCTGCATATATAGAGAACATTTTAGTATTGTTATGCAATAAGGGACCAAACGGGTTGGGAATATGATGACTTGTGTTTCTATGGGCACTCAGTTTATTTAACCATATTGTTTTACATTTGACATGTTTTTTTATTTGTATGTAAATAATGACTATACAGATTTCCACACAGTATATACAAGTCATCGAAATAAATTGTGCAATCTTAATCATTGTTATTTTCAAATGTAAAAAATCGACAGCTGCTGACTTGGGGACTATACACACAGAACGTGTGAAGAGGTTAAAGGAGGAGGCATGATAAGAGCTATTATCTGGCCACTGAAATTTCTCAAAATGTAGTGAAATTCTGCGGTCTCTTAAAAATATGCTATTAGTTTTATAGTGATATAAAAACAAATGGCAGTTCTGAAATAACTGTGATGCCATAAACATGTGTGTAAAATTGACATATCTGATCTAAAATGGACATTTTACGCATATTTTTTAGCATAGGCATTATCCAAATGAAACAGATCTTTTACCCGCAATAGCTTCTTTGTAGGAGGCATCTTGAAGCAAAGTCCCTTTTTGGGGTTGGACCTAACGGTTGGGAAATTTGTACAACAGATATATAGATCTTGTCAGGCTGATTACTTATACACTTTTAACGTAGCTCGGATAGTTTTCAATAACAGCAAAACATTTGAAAAAGTATATTTCACGGACAATAACTCAAAAACTGGTCGACAACCTTTCACGGTTACAGATCTTGTGCTGATAATTTTTGCAATTTACACTTTTAACCTAGCTCCTGCATTTTTACGATAACAGCCAACTTCAAACCGGGTAGACAGATTTATCACCAATTTTCAGGGTAGTTACATCTTGTCATGCTGACCTTTTTTTGTAATTTACAATTTAATACTAGCTCCTATAGTTTTAAAGATAACAGCCTTATAACTTCTAAAAATAAACTGTTGGCACTGAGTTGTCATTTGATAGTAAAATGCAAATGTTAAAAATGAAAACTGGAGGCTCTCAAGAGCCTGTGTTGCTCACCTGAAATACTGATGCTTTGGAAATCATGTAAAATAAGGTTAAAATCATAATTAATAGTATTAGATATTAGATATTATAATGATATCTAAGATAATAACAAAAAACTGCAAAATTTCTGTAAAATTACAAGCTCAGGGGCAGCAACCCAACAACGGGTTGTCGGATTCGTTTGAAAATTTCAGGGCAGATAAATCTAAATCTGATGAACATTTTTGCCACTGTCAGATTTGCTCTAAATGCTTTAGTTTCAGAGATATAAACCAAAAACTGCATTTTACCCCTATGTTCTATTTTTAACCAAGTCAGCAATGATGGTTGGAAGGCGAAGTCATCAGACAAATTTTTTAAACTAGATACCCTAATAATGATTATGGCCAAGTATGGTTAAATTTGTATATGTAGTTTCAGAGGAGAAGATTTTTGTAAAAGATTACAAAAATTTAAGAAAAATTGTTAAAAATTGACTATTAAGGGCAATAACTCCTAAAGGGGTCGACTGACAATTTTGGTCATGACGACTAATTGTAGATCTTACTTTGCTGAACATTATTGCTGTAACAGTTTATCTCTATCTATAATAATATTCAAGATAATAACCAAAAACTGCAAAATTTCCTTAAAATTACCAATTCAGGGACAGCAACCCAGCAACAGGTTGTCAGATTTGTCTGAAAATTTAAGGGCAGATAGATCTTGACCTGATAATCAGTTTTACCCTCGTCAGATTTACTCTAAATGCTTTGGTTTCAGAGATTTAAGCCAAAATCTACATTTTACCCCTATTTTCTATTTTTAGCCATGGCGGCCATCTTGGTTGGTTGGCGGGGTCATCGGACACATTTTTTAAACTAGAAACCCTAATGATGATTGTGGCCAAGTTTGGTTAAATTTGGCCCAGTGGTTTCAGAGGAGAAGATTTTTGTAAAAAGGTAACGACGACGGACGACGACGACGATTGACGACGGACGCCGGACGCCAAGTGATGAGAAAAGCTCACTTGGCCCTTCGGGCCAGGTGAGCTAAATAGAAATACTTTGAAATGTAAAAATGCAATATATTCAGTCAAAGAACTATGACTGAAGGTACAGGGCCAAATAATTACCGAGGAAATAAACTATGCCAATTCTAATACAATTACATTTTAAGTAACATTGGCTTAAACTGACCTCACAAAATAAAATTTAAACTATGCAATTGTTTTAAAGACTGAGCGGGTAGGGCCAAATAATCTCCATGGAAATGAAGTGTGCTGACGCTTGTAGAACTGCATTTCAAATATCATTGACTTATCATAAGTGGATCCCTTTAAACTGATCTAACCAAAAACTTCAACATGTAAAAGTTTCAAAGTCAATAGACCATGACTGAGGATACAGTGCCAAATTATATCCATTGAAATGAGTTGTGCTAATGCTTATACTGCATACCAAATATTATTGATTTACTATTGGTAGTTCCCCATTAACTGACCTAATCATAATTTATCAAATTGTTGACGCCACCGGAAAGAACATACCCAAGTATTGCTGTTCGACTCCGTCATAGCTGGGACTATTATAATGATTATACTAGCTCAATAAAGTATGTCCCAGGTCACGGCTAGACAAAGATCGAGGGGGAGAACCCCAAAATAGGTGGTAAGATTTTTCTCTAATTTTTTAGGATAGATACAACTTGTCATGATGATTATTTTTGCGGTTATCACTTTTGGGTCCTCAATGCTCTACAACTTTGTATTTTGGTTGGCCTTTCTGGCTTTTTTTATTATAGCGTCACTGACAAGTCTCATGTAGAAAAAAACGCGCGTTTTGCGTATATAATTTTAACTGTTATCTAGTTTATTTTAATCTAGCTTCTATAGTTTTGAATTACAAGGAAATGCCTCAAAAACAAGAGTGCACACGCTGAAATGTCTCGCCTACTTTACCGACCATTGATTTTATGTTGTAAGTCTTAAAGATAAAGGTTTTACATAAACTACATTTTAAAAGATCCATGACAATGAGGTCAAGATCAGATAAAATCTGTCAGACAGACACGTACACCTTACAACTATTCCATACACCAAATATAGTTGACCTATTGCTTATGGTAATTGAAAACCAGACCAAAACACAATGAAATGCTCCACTGGGCTCAGCTTGATACGACCACAGAGGTCTAACCCTGAACAGTTGGGGCAAGTGTGGATACTACATTCAAGCTTGAAGCAGCTCTGAATTTGGATTGTGATTAAATATTTGACACAGCATAGGTTTCCAACACAAAACGAATGTGGTCTAAGAACCTGAAAAAATTTGAGATTAAACATTTACCTATTATGGTCCAATATCCAAATACACGGTTAGATTCAGCATATCAACGAACCCCAAAGTATTCAATTTTGATGAAACCAAACAAAGTTTAATTCTGGACCCTTCTGACCTCAATGCGGACCGATTTGACAACGGGGCCCAAAATCCAAAAACACTGTTGGATTCAGGATATCAAAGAACCCAATATATTTTTGTTGAAATCAAACATTTCAATTTTGGACCGGGCCCAAAATGTAAAATCTACATACATGTTTAGATTCAAAATGAATCCTTTAAATCCAAAAGTTATTAAAGTTTAATTTTGGACCCTTTGGACCTTAATGTGGACCAATTTGAAAACAGGGCCCAAAATCCAAAATCTCAATACATGGTTAGATTTAGCATATCAAAGAACCCCAACAATTCAATTTTTGATGAAATCAAACAAAGTTTAATCTTGTACCCTTTAGACCTCAATGGACCAATTCAATAACTGGGCCAAAGATCTTAATCTAAATTACACTGTTAGATTCAGCATATTGAATAAATGTGGATTGTGTCCACATGTGGACACAGATGATGCCCCCGCTTGCATATCATATAGTTATAAAGGGACATAACTGAAGAACGGTAAAAGTGACGCTATCCAAATTTGAACTTGATCTGAGTTTTGTGGTAATAAGCATTGTGTTTAAGTCTCATAACATTTGGTTGAGGCTAACTTAAGCAGAGAACAGAAACTAAAAATTCAGCAATTTTTCTATTTGTAAACCCGCATAAGTCTAGAATGGTTGTGTATAAGTTTTATAACATTTGGTTGAGACAAACTAAGTTTAGAGAACGGAAACGAAAAATTCAGCAATTTTTATGTTTATAAAGGGACATAACTCAAGAATGGTAAAAGTGACGCCACCAAGTTTCGTACTTAATCTGTATCATGTAGTAATAAGCATTGTGTATAAGTTTCATAATATTTGGTTGAGGCAAACTAAAGTTAGAGAACGGAAACAAAAGAATTGTACATTATCTTAGTTTTGAGGTAATGAATATTGTGCATAGGTTTCGTAATGTTTGGTTGGGGCAAACTTAAGTTATAGAATGGAAACTAAAAATTTTGCAATCTTTCGATTTATGAAGGGGCCCTGAACAGTTGGGGCAAAAATGGACGCAATATTCGCGCTTGATACAGTTCTGAATTTGGATTGTAATTAAATATTTGACACATAAAAGGTTTCTGACACAGAATAACTGTAGTCAAAGAACTTAGAATTGGTTATATGATTTGGATTTATATTCAGTTTTTTGCTTTTGTGCATTACACTTTGCTGTTGCGAATTGACCCCCCTCCCTCACAAAAAATAAATAATAAATGTACCCCCCCCCCCTTTTTTTTTGCTTTTGTGCAATACACTATGCTGTTGCGTATTAACCCCACCCCCACCCTCACACTATTTTTTGGCAAAAAAATAATATTTGAAGAATTTTTCTTTATAATTTCTGAAATCTGAAATGAGAAAAAATTGACCACCCCCCCCCCCCCCCCCCCCTTTTTTCAAAAAAAAAATTCTTTCCCTCAAGATATGGTCATAATCTCAATTCAAATTTCCAATGGAGTTTGCAACCATAATTACCTATTTAAATTTACCATAGTGCTCAATTAATCTATTTTATAATAGAATTTAAAATATGGTGTCAAATCTTTGATATGGATTTTTTTGTAAAAAAAAAAAGATGCAACATTTGCAGATATTTTTACTGGTCTTCCTTTATAAATATGCATTTCTGTAAACATAATTTAAAAGCAGTGTAAGGGAGGTAATCAAAACGTTGTATTTGGATTACCTCCCTTATACTGCTTTTAAATTGTCTCAATAGTTCATTAACCATTACTTTCTACATAATTTAAAAGCAGTGTTAGGGCGGTAATTCAAATGATGTATGTGAATTACCTCCCTTACACTGCTTTAAATTATGTTTTGTACTAAAGTATTTGTCCATTAACCAGGACACCCTTGTTTTTCCCCCTAATTCCTAAACGGTTTGAGCCATAACCCCCCCCCCCCCAAAAGCATATCCTAACCATCCCTTTGTGGTATGGAAACTTGTGGTATAATTTCAGAGAGATCCATACACCGTTCCACAAGTTATTGTCTTGAAACTAGAAAAATGCTTATTTTTGGCCCCTAATTCCTTAACTGTTGTTACCATAACCCCCAAAATCAATCCCAACCTTCCTTTTGTGGTATTGAACCTTATGGTAAAATTTCATAGAGATCCACTCACTTAAACTAAAGTTATTGTGCGAAAACCAATGTGTCTTCGGACGACAACACCGACGTCATACCAATATACGACAGCAAATTTTTTTTGCAGTCGTATAAAAATGACTTAATATTTAGAAAACAAACTTAAGTTAGAGAACGGAAACTAAATATTTTGCAATTTTTCCATTTATAAAGGGGCATAACTCTAGAATTGTTAGAGTGATGCTACCAAAATTGAAACTTGATCTGTATTTATTGGTAATAAGCATTGTGTATAAGTTTCATAACATTTGGTTGAGGTAAACTTAAGTTAGAGAACGGAAACTAAAAATTTTGCAATTTTTCCATTTATAAAGGGGCATAACTCTAGAACAGTTAAAGTGATACCACCAACTTTCAAACTTGATCTGTGTTTTGTGGTAATAAGCATTGTGTATAAGTTTCATAACATTTGGTTGAGGCAAACTCAAGTTAGAGAATGGAAACCAATTTTGGGACGTACGTACGGACGGACATTCGTACATACAGACAGATAAGGGTAAAACTTAATGCCCCCTCCGCTACGACAGGGGCATAAAACTAGAGGCTCTCAAGAGCCTTTGTCGCTCACCTGTATTTACTGATGCTTTGGAAATCATGTAAAATATGGTTAAAATCATAATTAATAGTATTAGATATTAGATATTATAATGATATCTAAGATAATAACAAACTAGAGGCTCTCAAGAGCCTGTGTCGCTCTCCTGTATTTACTGATGCTTTGGGCAATTACCCCCAAACTCATTTCCAGCTTTCCCTTTGTGATATGGAACCTTGAAGTACAATTTTATAAAGATCCATACACTTACACACAAGTTATTGTCATGAAACTATGACAAAAACTATGACGAAACTAGAAAAATGCTTGTTTTTTGCCCCTTTTTTGGCCCCTAATTCCTAAAATTTAGAGGAAATTACCCCCAAAATCAATCCAAGCCTTCCCTTTGTGATATGGTACCTTGCAGTACAATTTCAGAGAAATCCATACACTCGAACACAAGTTATAGTCTGGAAACTAGAAAAATGCTTAATTTTTGGCCCCTTTTTCCTAAACGTTATGGGCAATTACCCCCAAACTCAATTCCAGCTTTCCCTTTGTGATATGGAACCTTGTAGTACAATTTCATTAAGATCCATACACTTACACACAAGTTATTGTCATGAAACTAGAAAAATGCTTGTTTTTTGCCCCTAATTCCTAAAATTTTGAGGCAATTACCCCCGAAATCAATCCCCGCATTCCCTTTGTGACATGGAACCTTGTGGTACAATGTCAGAGAGATCCATACACTAACACACAAGTTATGTCTGGAAGTTACAATAAACTGCTTCGCTGAGCGCAGCTAGATACACCCGCAGCGGTCCAACCCTGAATAGTTTGGGCAAAAATGGACACAATATTCAAGCTTGATTCAGGTCTGAATTTGGATTGTAATTAAATATTTGACATATTATAGGTTTCTGAATAAATGTAGTCAAAGATCTTGAAATCGGTTATATGAATTGAATTTATATTCTATTAAAGATTTCTTGCTGTTGTGCAATACTTAGTAAATCTGTTGTCAGACTATAAACAAATAAAGTTCAATTAATTCTCAATGTCATATTTGAAATTTATGAAAATAAAAAGGGAGCTTACATCAATAGATATAAACAATTCACCAAAGTTTCATGAGAATTGGTGGCAGCATTTTTGAGTTATTGTCCGAAAACTGGAAAATCACCCCTTTTTTAATGAATAAAACCCCATAACTCAGAAATGTAAAATGTAAAATTTATAAAATTCGAAAGGGAGCTTACATCAATACATACAAACAATTCACCAAAGTTTCATAAGACTTGCTAAAAGCATTTTTGAGTTATTGTCCGAAAAACTGGAAAATCCCCCTTTTTTTATGAATAAAACCCTGTAACTCGGAAACGTAAAATCTAAAATTTATAAAAATCAAAAGGGAGCTCATGTCAATAGATATATACAATTCACCACAATTTCTTGCAAGTTGGTGAAAGCATTCTTGACTTATTGTCCAAAAACTGGAAAATCCCCCTTTTTTTAATGAATAAAACCCCATAACTCGGAAACATAAATCTAAATTTTATAAAAAACGAAAGGGAGCTCACGTCAATAGATATAAACAATTCACCAAAGTTTTATGCAAATTGGTTAAAGCATTTTTGAGTTAATGTCCAACATGTTGACGACGGACAGACGGACGGACGGACAACGATATACCATAATACGTCCCAAAAACGGGCGTATAAAATGCTCATTTTTGGCCCCTTATTCCTTAACTGTTGGTACCATAACCCCCAAAATCAATCCCAACCTTCCTTTTGTGGTATTGAACCTTATGGTAAAATTTCATAGAAATCCATTCACTTAAACTAAAGTTAGAGTGCGAAAACTAATGTGTCTTCGGACGACGACGACGCCAACGTCATACCAATATACGACCACAAAAATTTTCAAATTTCTGTAAAATTACTAACTCAGGGGCAGCAATTCAACAACGGGTTGTCGGATTCGTCTGAAAATTTCAGGGCAGATAAATCTAAATCTGATGAACATTTTTGCCACTTGTCAGATTTGCTCTAAATGCTTTAGTTTCAGAGATATAAACCAATAAAATGCTCCGCAGGGCGCAGCTTGATACGACCGCAGAGGTCGAACCCTGAACAGTTGGGGCAAGTATGGACACAACATTCAAGCTTGATACAGCTTTGCATTTGGATTGTGATTAAATTTTGACACAGCATAGGTTTCTGACACAGAATGAATGTGGTCTAAAAACTTAAAAATTTTAAATTGGACATTCACCTATTATGGTCCAATATCCAAAATCTAAATACATGGTTAGATTCAGCATATCAAAGAACCCCAAGAATTCAATTTTTGATGAAATCAAACAAAGTTTAATTTTGGACCCTTTTGACCTCAATGTGGACAAAGTTGATAACGGGGCCCAAAAATCAAAAATCTAAATACATGGTTAGATTCAGCATATCAAAGAACCCCATATATTCAATTTTTGTTGAAATCAAACAAAGTTTAATTTTGGACCCCGATTTGGACCAACTTGAAAACTGGGCCCATAATCAAAAATCTAAATACATGTTTAGATTCAGCATATCAAAGAACCCTAAGAATTCAATTTTTGTTAAAATCAAACTAAGTTTAATTTTGGACCCTTTGGACCTTAATGTAGACCAATTTGAAAACGGAACCGAAAATTAAGAATCTAAATACACGGTTAAATTCGGCATATCAAAGAACCCCAATAATTCAATTTTTGATGAAATCAAACAAAGTTTAATTTTGGACCCTTTGGACCTCAATGTGGACCAATTTAAAAACGGGGCCCAAAATCCAAAAACTAAATACACGGTTAGATTCAGCATATTAAAGAACCCCAAGAATTCAAGAATAAAACCCCATTGAAATTGGTTAAGAAATAACCAACTTAAAATGGAAAATTTTAAAAGAAAAAAAAAGGAAAAAAAGAAAAAAAAAATCCCCCCCCCCCCCCAATTTTTTGAACCCCCTTATGATTCATCACCCCCAAACTCAATCCTAGCCTTCCCTTTGTGGTATGGTACCTTGCAGTACAATTTCAGAGAGATCCATACACTTGAACACAAGTTATTGTCTGGAAACTAGAAAAATGTGTTTTTTGGCCCCTTTTTTTGCCCCAAATTCCTAAAATATTGAGGCAATTACCCCCATCATCAATCCAAGCCTTCCCTTTGTGGTATGGTACCTTGCAGCACAATTTCAGAGAGATCCATACACTTAAACACAAGTTATCGTCTTGAAATTAGAAAAATGCTTGTTTTTTTGCCCCTTTTTGGCCCCTAATTCCTAAAATATTGAGGCAATTACCCCCATCATCAATCCCAGCCTTCCCTTAGTGGTATGGTACCATGCAGTACAATTTCAGAGAGATCCATACACTTGAACACAAGTTATTGTATGGAAACTAGAAAAATGCTTATTTTTGGCCTTTTTGGTCCCCAATTCCTAAACGTTTCGGCAATTACCCCCAAACTCAATTCCAGCTTTCCCTTTGTGATATGGAACCTTGTAGTACATTTTCAGAAAGATCCATACACTTCTACACAAGTTATTGTCATGAAACTAGAAAAATGCTTGTTTTTTGCCCCTTATTTGGCCCCCAATTCCTAAAATTTTGAGGCAATTACCCCCAATATCAATCCCAGCATTCCTTTTGTGATATGGAACCTTGTGGTACAAAGTCAGAGAGATCCATACACTAACACAAAAGTTATGTCTGGAAGTTACAAAAATGCTTATTTTTGGCCCCTAATTCCTTTACTGTTGGTACCATAACCCCCAAATTCAATCCCAACCTTCCTTTTGTGGTATTGAACCTTGTGGTAAAATTTCATAGAGATCCATTCACTTAAACTAAAGTTAGAGTGCGAAAACCAATGTGTCTTCGGACGACGACGACGACGCCAACGTCATACCAATATACGACCACAAAAATTTTTTTGCGGTTGTATAAAAACTGCATTTTACCCCTATGTTCTATTTTTAACCAAGTCGGCCATAATGGTTGGAAGGCGGGGTCATCGGACAAATTTTTTAAACTAGATACTCTAATAATGATTATGGCCAAGTATGGTTAAATTTGTCTCAGTAGTTCCAGAGAGGAAGATTTTTGTAAAAGATTACAAAAATTTACGAAAAATTGACTATAAAGGGCAATAACTCCTAAAGGGGTCGACTGACAATTTTGGTCATGACAACTTATTTGTAGGTCTTACTTTACTGAACATTATTGCTGTTTACAGTTTATCTCTATCTATAATAATATTCAAGATAATAACCAATAAAATGCTCCGCTGGGCGCAGCTTGATACGACCACAGAGGTCGAACCCTGAACAGTTGGGGCAAGTATGGACACAACATTCAAGCTTGATATAGCACTGAATTTGGATTGTGATTAAATATTTGACATAGCAAAGGTTTCTGACACAGAATGAATGTGGTCTAAGAACTAACATATCATTATTATTTGCTTTTATATATAAATCAGAAATAACCAATTTAAAATGGAAAATTTTAAAGAAAAAATCCCCCCTTAAATTTTTTGAACCCCCTTATGATTCATCACCCCAAACTCAATCCCAGCCTTCCCTTTGTGTTACAATGTATGGTGCCTTGCAGTACAATTTCAGAGAGATCCGTACACTTGAATACAAGTTATTGTCTGGAAACTAGAAAATGCTTGTTTTTTTGCCCCTTTTTGGCCCAAAATTCATAAACGTTTAGGGCAATTACCCCCAAACTCAAACCCAGCTTTCCCTTTGTGATATGGAACCTTGTTGTACAATTTCATAAAGATCCATACACTTACACACAAGTTATTGTCCTGAAACTAGAAAAATGCTTGTTTTTTGGCCCCCAATTCCTAAAATTTTGAGGTAATTACCCCCAAAATCAATCCCAGCCTTCCCTTTGTGGTATGGTACCTTGCAGTACAATTTCAGAGAGATCCATACACTTGAACACAAGTTATTGTCTGGAAACTATAGAAATGCTTACTTTTGGCCCCTTATTCCTAAACATTTTGGGCAATTACCCCCAAACTCAATTCCAGCTTTCCCTTTGTGATATGGAACCTTGTAGTACAATTTCAGAAAGATCCATACACTTACACACAAGTTATTGTCATGAAAATAGAAAAATGCTTGTTTTTTGCCCCTAATTTCTAAATTCTAAAATTTTGAGGCAATTACCCCCAAAATCAATCCCAGCATTCCCTTTGTGATATGGAACCTTGTGGTACAATGTCAGAGAGATCCATACACTAACACACAAGTTATGTCTGGCAGTTACAAAAATGCTTATTTTTGGCCCCTAATTCCTTAACTGTTGGTACCATAACCCCTAAAATCAATCCCAACCTTCCTTTTGTGGTATTGAACCTTATGTTCGGACGACAACGCCAATGTCATACCAATATACGACCACAAAATTTTTTTTGCGGTGGTATAAAAACTGCAAAATTTCCTTAAAATTACCAATTCAGGGACAGCAACCCAACAACAGGTTGTCAGATTTGTCAGAAAATTTCAGGGCAGATACATCTTGACCTGATAATCAGTTTTACCCTGTCAGATTTACTCTAAATGCTTTGATTTCAGAGATATAAGCCAAAATATACATTTTACCCTTATGTTCTATTTTTAGCCATGGCGGCCATCTTGGTTGGTTGGCGGGGTCATCGGACACATTTTTTAAAATAGATACCCTAATGATGATTGTGGCCAAGTTTGGTTAAATTTGGCCCAGTGGTTTCAGAGGAGAATATTTTTGTAAAAGTTTACGGACGACGGACGCCAAGTGATGAGAAAAGGGTGAGCTAAACAGAGAAAAATTTAACAATTTTTCCATTTGTAAAGATAAACTGTAGAACAGTAAAAGTAACGGCACCAAAATTCAAACTTGATCTGTATATTGTGGTAATAAGCATTGTGTATAAGTTTCATAACATTTGGTTGAGGCAAACTTAAGTTAGAGAATGGTCCATTTGAAAAGGAGCATAACTCTAGAACGGTAAAAGTGACGCCACCAAAATTCAAACTTGATCTGTATTCAGTGGTAATAAGCATTGTGTATAAGTTTCATAACATTTGGTTGAGGCAAACTAAAGTTAGAGAACCGAAACCAACTTTGGGACGTACGGATGGACAAGGGTAAAACTTAATGCCCCCTCCGCTTTGGCGGGGGCATAAAAAACCCCAAGAATTCAGGACTGAATTAAACCCCATTGAAATTGGTCAAGAAATAAGCAGTTTATACAAGAATTAGAAATTTTGCAGTCGTATAAAAACATTACTATCTGCAAAATAGTTTGAAAATGAACACTTTAGCCAGAGGGTTCTGCATAAACCATCAGAATATCACTATTTAGGTCTTGAAATATTTCAGGTATGTATGATGGAAGCTGCTTTGATTATCAAATAATTCAAGGTATTGCAGTTATTTATTTAGAAATAATCCCTTCAAGTTCATGTCATGCTCTATGCTCATTTTGACATGGTAGTCAATACACGTCATTATATTTGTCAATATTTTACACTGAGCAGTCGATTCTAATTGGATAAATACCTTAGGAATATTTGGCTGTTCCCATTTCCTTCCCATGAAGTATGTAGATTACTTTTTCATATTTAACATGTTAAATAAAGAGCTGCACAATGAGCGCATGATATGCCCGTCGCTTTTTAAAAGAATAAAGTTGCAAAACTCCTCAATGTCATATCAGAAATTTATAAAAAAATTGAAGGGAGGTTATTTTAAAAACAGTCACTAAAGTTTCATGAAAACTGATCAAAGCACTTTTGAGTTATTGTCCGAAAAACTGGAAAATCCCCCCTTGTTCATGAATTAATCCCATAACTCTGAAACATAAATTCTAAGATTTATAAAAATCGAAAGGGAGATTACGTCAAGATATAAACAATTCACCAAAGTTTCATGCAAATGGGTTACAGCGTTCTTTAGTTATTGAAGAGGGATGGAAAGACAATGGTATACCATAATACGTCCCGTAAACAGGCGTATAAAAACTAATAGCAGGGAATAAAATATATGATGTTTTTATAACATTACATAATAAAATTTTATATAAGCAGCTAAAATATACATATTTTATTAGGATAAAATGAAAATAACGAGAATGTAAACAGTAAATTTATGCGCGTGTCAAAAATATTTGTGCTTATTAGAACTCGGCTTTGTTTACAAAGCATAATTAAGACGTCATATTATTATTTAATTTAGAATCATGAAATAAAATTGTTTATTTCAATCCTGTTCCTATTTCAGTAGGTGTTGCAATGTCTGGAAACAATTTGCAACAAGACAACCCATGAATCATTTTGTTTCAAGTTTCATTTTTAGGTGGGTCAAGTTTTATCAAGACAGATTTAAATTTTCGTCACAGCCAGTGAGCTAGATAAATAAATAAAGCAATTAAATCTCAATGAATTCAATTTATTTCTGATACAATGTATCTATTGTTGTTAAGTCCTAGTAAACTTTGACTTCTTGTTTCTGGCCTGCTTCTCTTGTATGATTCTTTGCCAGATAATCAGTGAATTCCTGGTATGGAGACTTGGTGAAAGTGGTTTCTTTCCACAAATCAGGAGTCAGGTAAGCATAGGTATTGGCTATAGCTGCATATGTTGCCTTGGCTGAAAAATAAATTTGAAAAAATTTAATAAAGGATGTCAAAGGCAAAATGACAAATGGTATATTTCTGCAAGAACCCCCCCCCCCCCCCCCACCCCCAAAAAAAAAATATCCATTGCATGTTTAATGGATCTCTATCAAAGGTATCTAAAGGTTTTATTGCAATATCATGCTATTTGATATTGATATTTTAGCAAGGTATGAGATAATTTCAAAATACAATTTTCAATTTAAATTTCTGTAAATTGAAAATTTCTTGCTTGTTGTAGCTCCTTTATCTTTGTTTAAATATTTACTGTGCCAATTATAACTATAGTGTATTCAACTTATAAGAATGAATTTTCTGAAATCTATTGTAAGCTCAACTTATTTTTCCTTATTTGATTATTTTGGGAGTTTAATTAATAAGCACAGTAATAAAAGTTTTGGGTTAATGCAATAATTATATTCAGCACATATAGTAGCTTGCATGTTAGCCTTTAAACAAACAGTGCATCACATGACAGTATCATAGCCAATGTTGTCCATATTCAATTGACAGAACACTTACCGAAGTTGCCAAGTGTTGCTGTACAACCTCTAGCTGAAGTGTAGCAATCCTCAATACCAGCCATGTTCAACAGTTTCTTAGGAACTGGAGCACTGACAATGCCTGTTCCTCTGGGGGCTGGGATAAGTCTTACAGTTACACTGCCACATTTACCAGTAACCTGTAAAAGTACAATTTATTCTATACGTCTCAAAAATTTCTTTAAAAAGTCTCTAGCATTGCCTAGATATTTTCATGGTAGATAAAATTGTTCTCCCCGATTTATTTATACAGGGTTCAAGACCATTTTTAAGTTCATGCACAATCTAGCCAGGGCTACTTTCACAGAATGAACTTTGTACAATTTATATACCATAAACTCTTTCAATTTGTTTAAAAAAGGTCACAAACTTGTATCAAATGTTCATGTCTAATGTATCTTATAATTAGAAAGAAAATATTACATCAGGTTTTTGTATTATATTATGTACACAACTTTAAATATTTAGAAATAAGAGATATATAAATTTAAACTGTTAATCGCCCCATACTAACAGGCACAAACTCCCACTCTGTTCCAGGCACTCTAAACTAAAGTAAGAATTCAAGGGTTTAAATTTGTTTTCAATAATGAAAAGTCCAGGACCATTCGAAATCTTCAGTGAAATGTCCTCCACAAGAAATTCAATGGTCCTGTATAAAGCATTGGTGTAAAGAATGGTAGGTCCCTGAATTAAAATCTAACAATAAAAAGCCCCCTCCTAAAAAGGATAGGTCCTAGACCTACCTGGGACCAACACTTAATTTGAACCCCTGCAATTCGACACAATTTTGAGAAGACGCATGGACATGATTCCTATATACCCCCCTCCCCCCTTTTTTCCACAAGTAAATTTGAATCCTTTTATAAGAGTAAAATGTGCTAGAGTCATTAATGGTTTCTATTGGTATTTAATTATTACTCTTGGTTTAGACTACACAACCTACCTTGCATGGTACAGTATGAGGTTTACCAATCTTGTTACCCCAATATCCTCTCCTGACAGGGATGACAGACAATTTAGCCAAGATGATGGCTCCTCTAATGGCTGTTGCCACTTCCTTTGAGCATTTTACACCCAAACCAACATGACCATTATGATCTCCAATAGCAACAAAAGCCTGTAATAAATATCACATAGAAATGTCATCCATTCCTATCACCTCCATTTCTTACTTTTACAGTCTTCACGCTGAACCACAGGCCCAGTAGCTCAGGCTTGTAAAATGCTCTCGGGCCTGTAAAAATCATATCTACAGGCCAACAGAATCGAACTAAAATTTTCCAAAAATTGAGCTCCGGGCCTGTAGATTTTGAAGTTCATCATGAAGACTGCTTTTAGATAATATATGATTAACATTTGAACTTCTTGGTGTCTTGTGAATCATTTAATTATTCATTTTTATTCTTAAATAAGGATAATTTGAAAAGAAAATTTGTCACTTCCAAAACCTAAAGGTCCGATTGTGTTAATAAAAAAGATTTTTTTTTTGCATTATAAATAAATACATTAGGATTTAATGTCAACTATTATTGACCTCTGGTCACTTCAATGAAAAATTTAAAAGGCAGTGGATAAAATCCTTGATATCAAAACTATATAGAAATAACAGTTGGAACTATTATGGAGTTCTCATGACAGTTAAAATAGTTGATAGTAATTCAACCTTTACATATTTCAAATGAACTTTTTTTTAATAGTGATACACCTTGAATAAAGCTTAAGATATTGTTTTCTATTCAGTGTCATCTTTTAATTCAATAGACTCTTGCAACTTTTATTCATTAAATGCAAAAGCATTATAACTGGGTGACTTTTTTTCCAGCTGTAGTCAATAAATGACCTTACCTTGAACCTAGTTCTCTGTCCGGCTCTGGTCTGTTTCTGTACTGGCATAATCTTCAAAACTTCATCCTTAAGTGTACTTGGGAAGAAGAAATCAATGATTTCACATTCCTAGATAAAAAAATTCAAAATCAAAGAAATTCCCAATTTTCCTACAAGTACTAAAATAAACATAACATTCAATAAAATCAAGTGATATATAAATTTCTTAAGCTGCTTAAATATTTACTAAATAAATTCATATATCACTGAATGACATGCTTTAATCTGAAATGATAATGTTATTGTCATGTCGATTGTGTAGGCCCTTTGGGGGCCTTAATTGAAATAAGATATTCTTCTTCTCTCAGACTCTGTACATGTAAATGTCAATTGTCATATCAATTTTTAAAACTTTTTTGTTTCAGTAAAACTTTATAACACACCTCAGGTAAAAAGGAACATCATGACCCACATACATAAAATAATACCCTTTCATGCATGAGCATTACGACAATTTGAAACAAACCTTAATTGGCAAAGAAAATAGATAGATTTCTTCTAGAGACTTGATCTTCATGTCTTTCACAAGACGTCCCAGTTTGGTAACAGGCATCCATTCCTTATCTCCATCTTTATTTCCACGTCCTCTACCTCTTCCACGACCACGTCCACGCCCTCTTCCTCTACCCCTACCACGTTCTCCTGACCCAAAACCACCTCTGAATCCTCCTCTATCGCCTCCTCTACCACCGGCTGGTGCTGCTGCTGGTGCGTCCGCCATTGCTGTTTAAATTAGAATCACCATCATTAGAAAAATATTATTATCTGCAAAATCACTTCTCTTTTATTACATGTACATTGGCATTTTAGTCAACATATCATTTTAATTGAGAATACATGTTCAGGGTTTTTTTCAAGAGCTTTAAAGTTTGCGGAATAAAATAAAATAGCACAAAACCCTAATACTGGCATTAGATTATCATCAGAACAAAGAAAGGCAACCCTATATTTAACCGGTAGATACCAAGAATTTGCACAAGTCATTAAACTTAAGGTTCATCATAGTTGGACATAAGCAGCTGTGTTTTTACACCTCGGAGTATAGCCAAACCTGTGATGAAGGAAACATTTTTAAGGCCTGGCAGCACAGGTATACAAAATTTAAATACTGTTAGTGTTTCAGAAGTGGAGACATCTCAAATATTTTTCCTAACTTTGCATGTTTATACACCTTTTTTAGCTTATTGGGTGGGAAATCCCCATAAATTCTATCCTAATAACTTCTTAACTTAATAAGCACCTACATAGGTGAAGACTTTATTAATTGCACAGGTTGTTAAGAGTAAATTGTGAAGTGTAAAAACATAGCGGTTTAGGAGTTATACAACAGGTCAATAACCACCAATTGACGTATAATCCACCAATTGACATATAATGGTATAGACCAATTGACGTATAATTCTTTGTTTTTCAAAGCAAATTATTCAACCAAAATGGAGCATTGTTTTCTTAAAATCATATTATTGTATGAAAACATGTCAAACATTCCTAGTTTATTATAGTGACATAACATATTGCATTTAATCTATAATTGTATTTGCAGTTTCTTCTATCGTTATCTTGTCAATTCTTGATTGGCAAATTTACCACTAATCACCTGTCAATGGACATTAATACTGTCTGCAGTCATGTGATTATGAGTACAACTCCACAGGTGAATGGAGCTCTTTGTTAATACTTGACTTTCATTATTAAAAGTCAATCATGGTCAATAGTACAGATGTTTCAACAAAAGAATTGTTGTACACATGCATTCTCAAGAGATGCAGCAGGCTTTGACAATATTGAAACTTTCGAAAGACTCAATAATGGTCATAAAATAGGTTGTAAGTTGCAAAATGATGCTCCTATCTCACACTAGCATTTTATAACAAAAATACTTGCATTATACGTCAATTGGTCTATACCAATATATGTCAATTGGTGGATTATACGTCAATTGAGGTATAATCCACCAATTGGTGGTTATTCCTGACCTGTACAATGGATTGGGCAATTCTGAATACATCTATCTGTCAAATTTTGTTGTCAGAAGAAATTATATGTCTGCCATAATCCCTTTTGGCCTTTAGTGGCCAAATCAGACAATCACTCCGGGCTTGGGATCAAATTTCTCATATCCAATGCTGTAGATTCCTAAACATTAATATAATCTACAGTAACTACCGCCCCCCCAAAAAAATGTTCACAATGCCTGAATGGGTACCAGGCTCTTTCAAGGAAATTTATGTTGGTAGTTAGGACTTGCCATGTTCTGATCAAACTGTATAGACACTAACCGACAAACTTACAAGTCAAAGAAATGGTATAAAGCCATTTAAAAGATATATTAACCAAATTAAATGACACCACCAGTGTCTAAGGGATGGACCATGGTATGAAAAGCACATTTATTCCTCTGTAAAGCAACTATTTTCATTGAGAGTGTATATAAGTCATAAAATCATGCTTATAAATTCAATTTACAAAACTGATTTCAATTCAAACATTATATTTCACGATGATTATTTGAGATTTAAAAGAGACATATTTTTAGCATTGATACCGACGTGATAATTTAACCGGAAAAGGAAGTAAATGATTGAGTTCTCGGACTGATAGATAAAACCCGAGACTAACAGAAGTGAGCTGGACTGAGAAGACTCTTGAGCCTACTACTAACTAGGTCTTGAATTTTGTGTAGTTTAACTTTATTGAGTCTGTGTATACTGACGAAAATAAAACCATTGAATAACAGTTCGAGTTCAATTACATTTAAAACTCGAACAAAATTTCACTTGTAGTAAACGTCAGTAATTACAAACACGAAGAAAAATTAAGAAATCATGTTCTTCAAAATTTCCCCAACTGTAGAGGTTAACTCCCTTTCTATAATTTTTTGTGTTGAATAAATATCAAGATCAGTTAGACATTATCAAGAGAAACTGACCTTTAGTTCCTGATGAGCTCCTTATATTATAAAGGTTATTGGTGCATGTTTTTGTTTTATTTATCATCACACTTTTTCGTTAATCATGTAAACAAATTTGAGAGAAATCATATGAAGGTAGGAATGCCCTGTATTGACAAGCTTCAAACTTCCGTTTTTCGCTACTTTAATCGTCAAATGAGCTTTAAATTTTATTCATCATTCGTCAAATCTAATTTTGTAGCTATTGTTAGCGTCAAATGGAGTAAAATGTTTATCGTTAATATTATTTTAACAAATATTTTACTGTTATTTGTTATGTGGGGTACTCCATTCCTACCCTCTCATATGCTCCTCTGATTCAAAGGAGTATGTTCGATAAAGGTCATGTATATAGACTCAATTATTAAGTTGAATTTTTCAAGTTAAAAAATGTCTTAAATTGATGAAAAGACATATAAGAAAGTTAGATAGACCTGTTCTTGTCAAAGTATTTTTTTAAAGCATTGAATTTTACATCCAAAGTAGACCAAAAATTTTTGCTAAATTTGGCAAAAGTGTCTGTACATGTATTTCAACCAAATGTAGGTCTAGGAAACAAGATAAAGCATACCTGTCAACCTATGACAATGAAAATGCAGGTGATGACCTGCATAGAAGAATGAAATCTCAGGTAATAACGCGTACGAACTTTTTCGAGCTGAAATTCAGTATTAAGGGGACATTTTTCTTATGATTTATATCAAAGTTTCCAAAACATGTCCACAGAGTTAAGTAATTTAAAATTGTACATATTATTATTTCATTGCACCTGGAGGCCATTGATAGATTTGGGTTATATTGCCTTAATTCCTGTTCATATTCTTTCCATGATATACAATGTGCCAATTTGTGTTTTCTTTACATATATTTGTGCAGCGTTTAAAGATTGAAACCCATGATATTAGAGTATAATAAAAAAAAAGTTAAACAATTAAAGGAGACGAAAAAAGTAATTTTCAAATTTTTTATTTTTTAATTGTTCTAAGGTAGAAACAATAGTAAAAGTATTATTCTGATATGTTTGCGCATTCAATTCATTTTAGATTTAATCTTTTTACAAAAAAAAACATAAGTTTAAGGAGTATATTGTATATTGGCAAAAAAGGGGAAGTAACTCAAGTTGTTTTTAAATTTTTTAAACAACTTTGAAATACACAAATTATTTACGACCTAAAGCTAAGGTAATTGGTGTTAATTAACAGTGTGTTTGACATCAAAACTGTCAAGTGAAGCCATGCACTGAAATGGGTCAGTTGAGCTGAGTTTACACAGCTTGTTGAACTTCTTGTCCAGGAAGAATTACGAATTTGCCGGTATTTCATTGAAATCACTTTATATCTAATCAGTCTGAAGGCTAAGGAATCTGGGTGAAAACGGGTTATTTTCCGAACTCCCGGGTTATTTGGTCACCCAACGTGTGTTCCGGGTGACCCCTCAGAATTGTGAAAATCTCGGGTCACACCCGCAGGATCCGGGTCAGTTGACAGGTATGAGATAAAGTGCAGTCGTACACAAACTTAATATTCCAGCCAGATATTTGAAATGTTATAACAAACATTATGAACAAGGAATTATTTGAATCTGGAATAATTTTGAATTCTAGAAAGTTGACTATAATGAAAACTAACCCAACTAAATAGGGTTAGCCATGCACGCATGGCTAAGGTTCAGGTTACTTTCACTAATAGTTCAGTATGAACTAACTAACCCCCCTTAGCCATGCTTGCACGTCTAACCCTCCTAAATTGGGTTAGATTTCATCATACATTTCTTATCAATTTTCCAGAATTCAAAATTATTCCAGATTCAAATAATTCCTTGTTTATGCTAAAAGATCTTTTTTGTCAACGCATGCGCTATACCTTTCCAGTCTTAAAAAATTAATGGAAATTAACCCGTTTTCATTGAATTTTCATTGAAAATCAAATTGAGTGCTATTTGTGATGTCAAGTACATAAATTTTAAACAAAAAGACATATTTCCTATCCAGTTATTATTACATGTATATTAGCTATGACTCATTGTGATATTGGTCAATTAATCCTAGTTTGAAATTGTAGCCAGAAATACATGTAGGGCCTTATCGAAAATACATTGTACTCCTTTGCAGTAAATTGTTTTCTGCTTTAAGATGTTGTACGAAAAATCCAGAAAAACAAACAGCAAAAAAAAAAATTTCCACCATGGTGTTGAACTTTAAGGCTTTTTAATATGATAGTAGTACCCACTGTATACTAAAATCGTCCCCTCTACCATTTTTTGCTCCCTTCAGGTGCATATTTAAGCATTATTCAAGAGTAGACTAGACTAATGAGACATAAGCTATTTATTAGTTATGTAACTCCTTGGCTGAAATGGTTAACAAAGCAATAGATATAAAACATAATGCATCACAAGTCAATTTTAGTTTCAGAATCTTGCCTACAATGTATGAGTAATTTTATTGTTGTACCCCTAAATTAAAATAACGTCCCATTATTGGTTACATATTAATTATTTTGGAGGTTAAAAACAAATCACAATGTTATGTGTAGAAAAGCCATGAATAATTTCTCAATGTACATGTATAGCATTCAAGTCAGAGTTTCAAGTTACTGACCCCCCTCTTATATTTTATCAATCATGTTTTTATACGACCGCAACAAATTTTGCAGTCGTATATTGGTATCACGTCTTCGTCCGAAGACAGTTGGTTTCCGGACAATAACTTTAGTATAATTAAATAGAAATCTATGAAATTTAAAAACAATGTTTATAACCACAAAAGGAAGGTTGATTTAGGGGGTTATGGTCCTAACAGTTTAGGAATTAGGGGCCAAAAAGTGGCCCAAATAAGCATTTTTCTAGTTCCCAGACAATAACTTGTGGAATGGTGTATGGATCTCTCTGAAATTATACCACAAGTTTCCATACCACAAAGGGATGGTTAGGATTTGCTTTGGGGGGTTATGGCTCAAACCGTTTAGGAATTGGGGGCAAAAAAGGGGGAAAACAAGGGTTTCCTGGTTAATGGACAATTACTTAAGACAATTTAAAAGCAGTGTAAGGGAGGTAATCCAAACACAACTATTACAAATTAGCCGCAAAACAGAGACACTAACTTATGCAACTCTTATTGTTAACATCAAAGACTGTAACGTAACTAAAGTAACATATTGTAACATCATATCATTATTACGCTTATTGTATTCATAACGTCTCTAGTCAGTATAGTAAACAGAGTTTGAAATATACACACGTCTTTCTATAATTTACAAAAGCGAAGTACTACCACTAAACCCAAACAACAACGTTTCGATTACCTCCCTCACACTGCTTTCAAATTATGTGATGATGATAAGCTGTCAATTTATTTTTAGAAGTTACTATTAAGGAATATTAATTATAGCCATGATTATGTATGTCATTTTCTGTTTTAAGACTTTTATGATGTATTTAAATGGGTAATTATGGTTGCAAACTCCATTGGAAATTTGAATTGAGATTATGGCCATATCTTGAGGGAAAGAATTTTTTTTTGGGGGGGGGGGGGGGGGGGGGGTAATGGAGGTGGAAAAAAAATTGGGGGGGGGTAAAAAGAAATTATATTGTGGGGGGTCAATTTTTTCTCATTTCAGATTTCAGAAATTAAAAAGAAAAATTCTTCAAATATTATTTTTTTTGCAAAAAAAAAGGGGGGGGGCAATATGCAACAGCATAGTGTATTGCACAAAAGCAAAAAAAAAAGGAGGGTAAATTTATTTTTTTTGTGTGGGAGGGGGGGGGGGTCAATTCGCAACAGCAAAGTGTATTGCACAAAAGCAAAAAATTGAATATCAATTCAATCATATAACCGATTCTAAGTTCTTTGACTACAGTTATTCTGTGTCAAATATTTAATTACAATCCAAATTCAGACCTGTATCAAGCGCAAATATTGTGTCCATTTTTGCCCCAACTGTTCAGGGTTGGACCTCTGCGGTCGTATCCAGCTGCGCTCGGCGAAGCAATTTTATTCTTTTTGGCAAAAGTTACTGTTATAAGCTATTGATGTAATAGTTATGGAAGTAATGATTCATAATGTGATTTTTTTAGGTATTTCTTTATTTAACTGAAATGAAATAAGGACAAGAAAAGGTATGACTGAACCTGATAGAAGACTGAGGAGTATGGACCCTCAGGTAAGTCATTTTACATTTAGTTCCCAGTAATATTTGCATGTCTCCTTCTTTTTTGGTTTTTATACGACCGCAAAAAATTTTTTGTGGTCGTATATTGGTATGACGTTGGCGTCGTCGTTGTCGTCCGGCGTCGTCCGAAGACACATTGGTTTTCGCACTCTAACTTTAGTTAAAGTGAATGGATCTCTATGAAATTTTACCACAAGGTTCAATACCACAAAAGGAAGGTTGGGATTGATTTTGGGGGTCATGGCACCAACAGTAAAGGAATTAGGGGCCAAAAAGGGGCCAAAAATAAGCATTTTTGTAACTTCCAGACATAACTTGTGTGTTAGTGTATGGATCTCTCTGACATTGTACCACAAGGTTCCATATCACAAAAGGAATGCTGGGATTGATTTTGGGGGTAATTGCCTCAAAATTTTAGGAATTAGGGGCCAAAAAAGGGGCAAAAAACAAGCATTTTTCTAGTTTCATGACAATAACTTGTGTGTAAGTATAAGGATCTTTCTGATATTGTACTACAAGGTTCCATATCACAAAGGGAAAGCTGGAATTGAGTTTGAGGGTAATTGCCGAAACGTTTAGGAATTGGGGGCCAAAAAGGGGCCAAAAATAAGCATTTTTCTAGTTTCCAGACAATAACTTGTGTTCAAGTGTATGGATCTCTCTGAAATTGTACTGCAAGGTACCATACCACAAAGGGAAGGCTGGGATTGATGATGGGGGTAATTGCCTCTATATTTTAGGAATGAGGGGCCAAAAAGGGGCAAAAAGTAAGCATTTTTCTAGTTTCAGGACAATAACTTGTGTGTAAGTGTATGGATCTTTCTGAAATTGTACTACAAGGTTCCATATCACAAAGGGAAAGCTGGGTTTGAGTTTGGGGGTAATTGCCCTATACGTTTAGGAATTTGGGGCCAAAAAGAGGCCAAAAATAAGCATTTTTCTAGTTTCCAGACAATAACTTGTGTTCAAGTGTATGGATCTCTCTGAAATTGTACTGCAAGGTACCATACCACAAAGGGAAGGCTGGGATTGAGTTTGGGGGTGATGAATCATAAGGGGGTTCAAAAAATTTGGGGGGGGGGGGATTTTGTATTTTTCCTTTTTTTTCTTTTTTTCCTTTTTTTTTTCTTTTAAAATTTTCCATTTTAAGTTGGTTATTTCTGATTTATATTTAAAAGCAAATAATAATGGTATGGTAGGAGATACACACCAAACAGGATGTGTAAATTATTATATAATAAGTATTGTGCAATAGCAAGAAATTGTCAATTGCACAGTATTGCACAATAGCAAGAAATCTTCAATTGCACAGTATTGCGCAATAGCAAGAAATATCCAATAGCACAATATTGTGCAATAGTAAGAAATTGTCAATTGTACAGTATTGCGCAATAGCAAAAAATATTTAATTGCACAGTGTTGTGCAAAAGAAGATACTTTGTATAAATTGCTTATTTCTTGACCAATTTCAATGGGGTTTTATTCTTGAATTCTTGGGGTTCTTTAATATGCTGAATCTAACTGTGTATTTAGTTTTTGGATTTTGGGCCCCGTTTTTAAATTGGTCCACATTGAGGTCCAAAAGGTCCAAAATTAAACTTTGTTTGATTTCATCAAAAATTGAATTATTGGGGTTCTTTGATATGCCGAATCTAACCGTGTATTTAGATTCTTAATTTTTGGTACCGTTTTCAAATTGGTCTACATTAAGGTCCAAAGGGTCCAAAATTAAACTTAGTTTGATTTTAACAAAAATTGAATTCTTAGGGTTCTTTGATATGCTGAATCTAAACATGTATTTAGATTTTTGATTATGGGCCCAGTTTTCAAGTTGGTCCAAATCGGGGTCCAAAATTAAACTTTGTTTGATTTCAACAAAAATTGAATATATGGGGTTCTTTGATATGCTGAATCTAACCATGTATTTAGATTTTTGATTTTTGGGCCCCGTTATCAACTTTGTCCACATTGAGGTCAAAAGCGTCCAAAATTAAACTTTGTTTGATTTCATCAAAAATTGAATTCTTGGGGTTCTTTGATATACTGAATCTAACCATGTATTTAGATTTTGGATATTGGACCATAATAGGTGAATGTCCAATTTAAATTTTTTAAGTTCTTAGACCACATTCATTCTGTGTCAGAAACCTATGCTGTGTCAAATATTTAATCACAATCCAAATGCAAAGCTGTATCAAGCTTGAATGTTGTGTCCATACTTGCCTCAACTGTTCAGGGTTCGACCTCTGCGGTTGTATCAAGCTGCGCCCTGCGGAGCATTTTATTCTTTTATGTACTTCAAAAAACTTTCCTGTAAAAAGTTTAAAGGATTTAGCTTGATTTGAGTCAAGTTATCTAAGGGTCACAGCCTATAAACATCTACCTAAGAGATCAATGAACACTCTGTCAGGATATTTTATCATTTTGAATTGAAAGTTGAATGAATCCTTTAGAAGCACACAACTTGAAAAAAGTTACTCTTATCATGATATTACCAATTATCAGTTTTCTCAAAAATAATGCCGCATGTTTCAATTTCCATTTCATGTTTAATTTTTGTCTTGCCAATGATTCAACTATCCATATTAATTAGGGATGTCAACTCGGTGAAGATAAACTAATCGAGTACTCGTAGGATTTACCAAGCGATACTCGAGTACTCACTCGGTCAAGCATTTTATATTTACAAAATGGAAATACAAAATTATATCCATTTTATGTATTGTGGGTCGTTGCATTATAAACGTAAAACCCTCAACATTATTACTTAGGACTAGATAATAGTCCAAGGAATTTTATATCATAATTAATAGTTCATTTACTACATGAACTGATTATGTAAGCTGACAATATTCTAATCAAGTAATTAATTAATATCTATAGAAAAATGATTACTCAAACAACAGTAATCGTAAAAAACACATTTAATGATCACCAAATGGGTGATGATTAGAACTTAATCCTTTTCTGAGGGTCAACACAGGGTGCAACGAATTTGTTCTTATTGAAAAATATCATCTTGTATACTTTTTTTGGGACGAGGCTATTTCTCATCTTTATTAGGTAACTAACAGTCCTACTGAAGAAAATATATACTCTTACGGTAGAGAAGTGGAGGAAAAATTAAGATCAGCCAAAGGTATAAGCCTTGGAAACATGCTCTTGTTCATATATCCTACCTCTCTTTGGAGGAATTTTAAATGACATTTAAACACAAACATTCGAATCGAATTTTAAGTTTTATTAATTTTGATTAATATTTAATTTCCCGGGAGGCGCTCTCAAAAAAGTTTTTTGTTGTTGTTTTAGCTTAAGAAAGCAACAACATTCTTACAGGAAACCGATTAGTCGAGTATCATTTTGGTAATCGATACTCGGTACTACCGAGCGATACTCGAGAACTTGAGTACTCGTTGACTTCCCTAATATTAATCAAAGAACAAAAATGTGAACTGGACAAAACTAATACCCTGTTGTCCTTCCAAGAAACTTATTTCCTGAATCGTTGGAAAGTGTATGTTTCATCAAATGAGAAAAAGCACAAAAGCAAATAACTAAAAGACATTCTTTATGTGCCTGTCCCAAGTCAGGAGCCTGTAGTTCAATGGTTGTTGTTGTTTCATGTCTGTCATATTTGTTTTTCATGAATTATTTTGTTATAAATTAGGCCGTTAGTTTTCTAAATTGAATTGTTTCATATTTTCAAGTCAAGGCCTTTTATAACCGACCATACGGTATGGATTTTTTTCATCGTTGAAGGCCATAAGGTTGCCTATAATTACTTACATCCACTTCATTTGAACTTTGGTGGATAGTTGTCTCATTGATAATCGTACCACATCTCCTTATTTTTATAAAGATAAAATGCACTGATCCAAATAACTATATAACAGGAATGTTAAAATTTTACGACACAGCTGTTTTAGGACATCATTAAGTTAAGCCAATAGTCAGGTACGTGTATTGGAAAAGAGCTTAAAAAAGTCAGAGTAGCAACCATACCAACATTTGTTAAAATTGGGGAAAACAAAGATTTTTGATATCGTAAAAATATATTTTTGTAAAATTTTAAAAACTTAACAGTAATTTGTCATGAACAGTTTATTTTACCTTCTTTATAACATATTTTTGGAAGACTCAATAGAATTTATTTACAACTTGACTAAATTTTGTATTATGTCTGTGTTTAGACTTTGATGTCTTTTTGTTTTATTATGTTGTTGGTTGAAGTCTTATTGGCATATGCCAACATCTCTTTTTATTCTTATACCCCCGCTTTAAAAAAGTGGGGGTATACTGTTTTACCTCTGTGTGTCCGTCTTTCCATCTGTCGGTCCCTCCATCCGTCAGTCTGTCCCAAGAATATTTTTCGTCACATCTTTCTCAGGAACTACATCATAAGGATTTCTAAAATTTGGTTTCAGGGTTTATATAAGTCAGCTATACCGTGTGATGCGTTTTCAGATTCATACTCAACAACTTCCTGTTTACTGAACACTTACATCATCTTACACATGACATCAAAGTTAAAAATTTTCGTCACATTTTTCTCAGGAACTACATTACAAGGATTTTTGAAATTTGGTTTCAGGGTTTATATAAGTCAGCTATACTGTGTGATGCGTTTTCAGATTCATCATTCAACAACTTCCTGTTTACCGAACACTTACATATTTTTACACTATTAAAATTATCCACTTGCGGCGGGGGTATCATCAGTGAGCAGTAGCTCACAGTTTCACTTGTTATTCATATTAAATTTCACTGGTATTTGATTGTGTTTGTTATAAAAACAGTTAAACTATGAGAAAAAAACTCAAATTACAGAAAATTACAAGAAGATTAAGATTTGATATGTTAGAAGTAAGCACATATACAGGTTATATTAATATGCAACAATTTATATACAATTTGTAAATACTTGTTTGTTATTGTAGAAGGAACCTCTGATTTTCCCACTTGATTTTTCTAATGTTCCTAAGGACATGGCAGAGTTGATGGAACAGATAAAAAAGGTTTGTTTTACTTAAGTTATAAATACATTTCGTGAGACACTTTTGTAATTATCGTTAAATAATAATGAATATTTTAGCGTTTCATATTTTTATTCTGAACCAAATATTATTCATTGGTGTGTGTGTATTACTCTATTAGTTTCACCTGATTTAACACGACTTTAGGGACCAAATAGAATAAATAGTGACCATTACTTCTAAAGAAATAGAATTATCTAATATTTACATATAAATAATTTACTCAACATTACTGAACTCTCACAGGTGACCTTAACCTGAACCCAGGTTAAATATGAATTTAACCACATGGTTAAATATGAATTTAACCACATGATTAAATATGAATTTAACCCCATCTTTCAACAGATGAGTGCCAAGCTTCAACAAGTCTAGAAATCATCATTTTATGGCAAATAGATAAAATTAGATTTCTACGATATTCTGACACATTTTGTTTTGATCAGAAGACTAAAATGATGATATTGATTTTCTTCAGAACTGTGGACTATTCAAAACCAAAAATTATCAGTCCCTGCACTCATTAAAAAAACATCTTATTGAGACTGCTGTCCTATAAAGATGTATGTTATTCTTGCTTGCCTGTGTGAATACTAAGTAATTTTTGTTGTTTTTGAACTGAAAGAAAGATGATATTTAAGCCATCTTTTGATATTAAAATTTGCATAACATATGAAACATTTTGCAATACTTTATTTAATGGCTAAATACTGTTGATTCATTATTACTTGTGGGTTGCAAATTTTATTGATTTCATCTGAATAGGGAAACAAGGAATTTGATAGGGGTGTATAGAAATTTAGGCAAAACCATGAAATCAAATATCCACAAAAATACAATTTTTCCTCTATCCACGAAAATGAATACCCATGAAAACAAATAAATTCTCAGTAAGTACCTTAACACACCTACTCTTTTGTAAAGTAATTATTTTATATTTTCATTTTTACAGTTGGCAGAGAGTATGTTGTATCATTGGAAAACTTTCCCTATAGTGCTACCCCAGTCTGTTACAGATGGTAAAACTCAGGTATGTATTATCTAAATGAGTCCCTATAGTGCTATCCCAGTCTGTTACAGATGGTAAAACTCAGGTATGTATTATCTAAATGAGTCCCTATAGTACTACCCCAGTCTGTTACAGATGGTAAAACTCAGGTATGTATTATCTAAATGAGTCCCTATAGTACTACCCCAGTCTGTTACAGATGGTAAAACTCAGGTATGTACATGTATTATGTGATGAAATTTAGAAACTTGCAAAGATTAGCTTTTGAAAAAAATAGAATTAGGCCAAAAACAATATTTAGATTGTTTGATGTTGCCTACCTACCCACCTTAAAAGCTGCCTACCCGAAATATTTTATGACACAAATTGTTTCCAGTTTTTTTTTTTTTAAGATTTTTCCTCCTCTAAAGTCGTTTTCTTGTATATAACGTGTAACTTTTGTTGTATGCCAAAAAAATAAAAGAAAAAAATCCCTTTCTACCTACCAGCCCAACCATTCAAGGCATGGGTAGGCATCATCAAACAAAGAATTTGTTAAGGGTGGCCTTATAATGCCAGATTAGAATGAACGTGTTGTGAATTTCACAGTTATATGTAAATTTCTCAATAATATGTATATGTACTTACTATTTACTCAATGTTGTAACTTGGGATATCTTTGTTCACTTGAACATTTTGCATGGTTGTAAATCCCAAAATACATCTGTGCCAAAAATTTCTACATGCAATAATGGCTTAAACAATGTCTATATTTTTGGCTTAAGTTTCAGAAAGGTTATTTTATCAATTAAAATTAGCACAAAAATGTTGATAGACTGCCTTAAGAAGAAAAGTTGACACATATAATGAAGCTCTGAAGTTAAACATTAAATTTGAAATGGAATGAAATGTACAATTTTTGGCTTTAGGTCTTAAATAAACATTTATTCATAATTTTTAAGATGTTTTTCACTATTTTTAGACAGAACAAGTATTTCGGGACCTGTTTAAAGCTCCAACATTTGATGAATTAGAACAGGTGGCACTAAATTCTGCAGGTGCATTGAAGTCTTTAACAGATAAACAACTTCAGCAAGTTTGGAATACTGGGTGAGGGTATTAATAAATATTATTGCTAACACGGCTTAAAGCAAACAACAATCAATCAATTAATAATTATTAGTGAAATATGAATAACGAATGTGTTAAAAAATATCTCACCTTAGTTCTGACCTGACATACTGAGCCAAACATTTTATGTGCCAGTTCCCATGGTTACAGTCAGCAGAACTACATGTCAGATCCCCAGACACATTCTTCTGATTTCAAGCTGATTAGTCTTTGCTTTCCTCCACAATTCCACACATTTTTCGGTGAAGTAGCAAATACGAGTTTTAAATAAATTAGTTTGACCTGGCAGAGAATGGTTGATTTGATTTGATTTTTTTAGTGTTTATTGCCACTTTCAGTACTATTATGCTATTTCGTGGCGGTCAGTTTTTATTGGTGGAGGAAGCTGGAGTGCCTGGAGAGAACTCATGACCTTCGGTAGGAAAACTGACATTCCAAGTCAATTAAGAGTGGGGTGAGCGCACCTGCCACGTGCAGCATTCAAACTCACAACCTCTGTGTTGACAGGCTAGTGATACATTAGTTCGATTACTTTGACAACTTGGCCACCGAGGCTGCAGCAGAGAATGGAACCCACAACCTCTCACTCTTGAAGCTGTTATGCTTCTACAAGACCACTGAGGCTGATTGGTAAACATTTATGAGCTTGGCTCATAGTACGTCTAATTTACAATATATATTAAACTAAAATATCAATAAACTGGGAGAGAAATGGTGAATATATGGCTAGGTCAGATTTATGATATTGACTTGTGTCATTAAATAGTAGTTGTGTAAGCCAGGTTGATTTATAGTCATAAAAATTAATGTAAATTTAGTTTTATCATTATATAATTTAATAAGAATGAAAATTCTGAATATTTTGCAGAGAATTTGAAGTGGACAGTATAAATTTTCAAGGTCAAGTTCACAGATGGAGGCTGTCAAACCTTCTTCAGAAAGGGTCATCGAATGCTCAAAATACATTTTACAATGTAAGTATTCTTTATTTTTGAAGTACAATGTATGAAGCATATGAATTATTGAATTATAATGTTTGGGTGAAGATTGCACAAAGTGCAATTGAATCTGTAGTAGCTGACTGTGAGTATACACAGCCTAGTTAAGTGAGCTGAACTTCAGATCCTATCCATGTCCACGCAATGCAATTTATTAATTATATAAACTCAGATAAATTCAATTTACAAAATAATGTGTATGGTACATATATGTGTATTACCAAACTTTGTTATGAAATCCATTTTATTAAAAATTTCACACAGTAGTAATGCATAGTGTTTAAATTTACAATTTATCTGTTCTACATGTACCTATAATTATGGACAATAGGAAATAACTTAATTCAAAATATTACCTATTTGTGTCTTTGCTTAATACAATACTCACAGGCACTTGGAATTTTGTTGAGAGATTCTTCAGTACTATATAACATTATGCACTTCATATTTTATTCATTGATTTAAATAGTTATTGGGATTTTCCAGCAACTGAACATAGACATCATTTTCTGTAATGACCTACATCATTGAACACAATTCAATGACATGAAAATAAAAATATGCCCTTATTTTTGTCTCGCCTTGACGGAGTCAAAAAGCGAGACATATGTAAGCTGTTACCGGCGTCGTTAGCGGCGGCGATGGTGACGGCGAAGGCGGCAGCTGTATCAACAATGTATTAGTTTGTGATTAGGTCTAGTTCATGGTGAACCACTAGTGGTAGGTCAATGATATTTGGTATGCAGTTGTATTAGCATTGGCACATCTCATTACCATGGAGATTATTTGGCCCCGCCCCCTCAGTCAAGGTCTATTGACTTTGAAACTTTTCATAGTTTACATGTATAAGTTTGTGATTAGGTCAATTTATGGGGAACCACTAGTGGTAGGTCAATGATATTTGGTATGCAGTTGTATAAGCATTGGCATATCTCATTTCCATGGAGATTATTTGGCTCTGCCCCCTTAGTCATGGTCTATAGACTTTGAAAATTTTGCTTAGTTAACATGTATTAGTTTGTGATTAGGTCAGTTCAAGGGGAACCATTAGTGGTAGGCCAATGTTAATTGGTGTTCAGTTGTATAAGCATTAGCACATCTCATTTCCATGGAGAATATTTGGCCGCGCCCCCTCAGTCATGGTCTATTTACTTTGAAACATTTGCTTAGTTTACATGTATTAGTTTGTGATTAGATCAGTTTAAGATGAACTGCTAATGTTAAGTCAATGATATTTGGTATGCAAATTTATTTGCATTTGCAAGTATCGTTTCCATGGAGATTATATAGCCCCACCCCTGATCATGGTTCATTGACTTTGAAACTTTTACATAGTTTTCAAGTTAATGTTTGTGTTTAGGTTTGTTTAAAGGGAACGACTTATAATAAGTCAATGGTATTTGGTATGCAGTTGTATTAGCATTGGCACATCTCATTCCATGGAGATTGTTTAGCCATGTACCTTCAGTCATGGTTTATCGACTTTGAATATTTGCATAACTTACATGTTAAAGTATTGCTATTTTAGTTTCAACATTTGCATTATCAAAATTACAAAAGGGCGAGACATATCTCTGTGATAACAGTTTATCTATTGACTTTGTTGAACCAAACATTTAAAATCAGTTTATTTATAAGTATAAGATATATAAAAAAATAATTTCTGGCTTATTTTCACATGTCATGGCCAAAATTGATGAAACAATTTTTCTTTCTTAACTTATTTGATATTTCTTTCAGGATTTAGCTTTGTCATTGAGAATATTAATTATCACAGCAAGAAACAGATTTGTATCAGATTTCTTTAGTGTGTCAGAATCAATAAAAAGCATTGGAAAAGGCCTGGTCAAACTATTAGGTAAGTACACAGTGTATGTGACTTTTGTGATTTCTGAATATATATCATACAATATCACTAGCAAAAAGTAACATAAGAGTTTTGTTGTGAAGTTTAACCTTTATATTTAGTAAGAGTTAAAAGTTTTCCATAATTTTCAATTTAAAAAAAAAAAGGGCAATGTATAAAAAAAATATAAAATACTGATCTTTTGATTTTGTGAATACCAGTTTCTGTTGATTGAGGAAAAATTATATTTTTGGTAAATACTGATCTTTGTGGTTTTAAAAAATTCTGCATACTAACCTATTATAAACTTTGTATTTTATTGAACACTTCAATTCATAGTAAACCTCTACCCACAAAATCCACAAAATGTGTGCCCTACATGTATATATAAGATCTACTGAAAACAAGATGTAAAACCTAAATACAAAAAATGCCACCACTAAAAAGTTGCTTCAAGCCATCTTTTAAGATATGCACAAGTGCTTATTAATTTTACTGCACATATATGCGTAAATAAAAAGAATGAATTATTGCAGATTCTCTGCATTTGAAAATAAGATCTAAAAGTGAAGACACATAGCTTGATGTGTATTGTTCACCTCAAAACTTCCATAATAATAGCAAAACATTATTATACTATGCACAGAAGAATTTGTTAAGGAAAACTTATATTTGAGCATGATAAAAAAATTACAAAAAGCAAGTGGCCTTACATTAGACTCATATTTATTTAAAAGGGCTGAAAATTTGTATTACTGGATAATTCAACTTGGCACATCATCAGAATGATATGCTAGTTTTATTGTATTAGAGTTAATTTTGTAGTCAAAGAATTAAAAAGTTGTGATTTATTGTAGATATTGTGATTGGTATGCCATCAACATGCTTAGAAAGTATAGAACAGAAGATTTTAGATGAGCATATGAGATACTTGGTGGCAGAACTAACAATAAAGGTATACTATTTCAATCCCTACCGTCCCTCTTAAAAAAAATCCTATGATGGTATTATAATATAAAAAAAAAGAAACCTGATAGAGCTAGAGTCTGCTACTAATACATAACACCTATCTTATTGTGTTTTATTATCATACTGTAAGCATAACCTTAGTGTGTCCATAATTATAGTTGAAAACAAACCTAGAAAATATAGACTCCTTTCATGCAGATATTTTTGTCTTCAGTTGAAAATTATTTGAGATATTAGAAATAATTTGATGAAACAATCTGAATGTATGTCTATTTAGTTCTGAATTTTCTTCTTGGGTGTCTTATTTATATTCCACACAATGCTCGTCTCTAATAATTAGAAGAAATAATTCATATTTTGCAGCAAAATTCTATGAAAGACTTTGAAGCTTTTTGCAGCTATGTAAAACAAAAGTGTGAAGAGTTACAGTCGGAGAAAACTCAGGTGAGTGTTAGTGTGAAAATTGTCGCTATTTTAATAACAAGTACTGTGAATGTCTTATTATTTGTAGGATATTAGTTTTCACGGATTTTGTTGTTTGAGGTTAATCATGAATTTAAATGTTCCACACAAAATACAAATTTTCTATAGACTTGAAAGCATGATTTTTCAAAACTTTGAAGGCAAGTATCCACAAAATTATAATTTTTCCTCAATCCACAAAAATTGGAACTCACAGATTTAAATGAGGGTAGGAAGGCCTTTTACTGTGTCTACCATTAGCGTCAAATTGGTTAAAATTTTATTGTGATTTGTCAAAATATACTTATCGTGATTCGTCAGCGGTCTCAAATGATTATCCGTTACCGTTATTTTTGGAAAGAATTAACATGATTCATCAAAATCAGTTGATATTTTGATTGTCATAAAGAAAAAGTACATTTTATCGTCATGCACTAAAAATTACCGTTAACGTCATTTGGCAAGATTTTTATACCATTATAAGTCATGAAGGTAACCCCATTACGACCCTCATAAATAAATCTACAGTATGTTATTGTAATATGGATTAGTTTTTTTTTTACATTATGGATATATTTAAATATTTCAAAATTAAGTCAGTGTTCTAGATAGTTTTAAATTGACACAGTTTGATCAAGAGTTATTTTCCTTTTGTCACCATGTTGGAGGTCTACATGTACAAATTCAAAGGCACATTAATCAGCCAAATTCAAGTAGTTATACTGACTGCTATACTGAAGTAGAAGTTTTTTATTTTTTTTATGAACAATTTTAATTTCTTTAAGCGTTGCTTCATTCATCACCACTATCTAGTAAGGATCTCTTATCAGACTTGTATGGACCACTACAAGAGTGTTTAACAACATTGACTATTAATCAAGGTCTCGCATGGCTGCCCTGGCCAATGCCTTTTTGGGCATTTGTGGACAAAATATTTCAGTTTGGTTAATCAAATAAGAAAATCAACCATTTACATCTGCAAAATGGTGATAAAAATATTTCAAAAAAATTTCAGACCAGCTGAGAGAAAATATGTCTAAGACCTGAGTTTTTTACTTCAAATTTGACCCCTATTAATTTGTATGTATACAAACAAATTGTTGGGTAGAGAGGGCTAAAATTGAATTAAATCAACATAGTTTTGTTCATAAATCTGTACAAGTATAGTTAAGAGAAATTTTAGTTATATTTAGATGAAACATAAACCATTCCTTATTGATGATAGTACTATAATTAGATTATTTCTTTACTTTTTTATATTTCAGACAACTGCTTTAAGACTTAACTTTTTTATATTTCAGACAACTGCTTTAAGACCTAACTTTTTATACGACCGCAAAAAATTTTTGCGGTCGTATATTGGTATGACGTTGGCGTCGTCGTCGTTGTCGTTGTCGTCCGAAGACACATTGGTTTTCGCACTCTTACTTTAGTTGAAGTGAATGGATCTCTATGAAATTTTACCATAAGGTTCAATACCACAAAAGGAAGGTTGGGATTGATTTTGGGGGTTATGGTACCAACAGTTAAGTAATTAGGGGCCAAAAATAAGCATTTTTGTAACTTCCAGTCATAACTTGTGTGTTAGTATATGGATCTCTCTGACATTGTACCACAAGGTTCCATATCTCACAGGGAATGCTGGGATTGATTTTGGGGGTAATTGCCTCAAAATATTAGGAATTAGGGGCCAAAAAAGGGGCAAAAAACAAGCATTTTTCTAGTTTCATGACAATAACTTGTGTGTAAGTGTATGGATCTTTCTGAAATTGTACTACAAGGTTCCATATCACAAAGGGAAAGCAGGATTGAGTTTGGGGGTAATTGCCCAAAACGTTTAGGAATAAGGGGCCAAAAAGGGGCCAAAAATAAGCATTTTTCTAGTTTCCAGACAATAACTTGTGTTCAAGTGTATGGATCTCTCTGAAATTGTACCACAAGGTTCCATATCACACAGGGAATGCTGGGATTGATTTTGGGGGTAATTGCCTCAAAATATTAAGAATTAGGGGCCAAAAAAGGGGCAAAAAACAAGCATTTTTCTAGTTTCATGATAATAACTTGTGTGTAAGTGTATGGATCTTTCTGAAATTGTACTACAAGGTACTGTTTTCCTTTTTTTTTTCTTTTAAAATTTTCCATTTTAAGTTGGTTATTTCTGTTTTATATTTAAAAGCAAATAATAATGATATGGTAGGAGATACACACCAAACAGGATGTGTAAATTATTATATAATAAGTATTGTGCAATAGCAAGAAATTTTCAATTGCACAGTATTGCACAATAGCAAGAAATCTTCAATTGCACAGTATTGCACAATAGAAAGAAATCTTCAATTGCACAGTATTGTGCAATAGCAAGAAATATCCAATAGCACAATATTGTGCAATAGCAAGAAATTGTCAATTGTACAGTATTGCGCAATAGCAAGAAATATTCAATTGCACAGTATTGTGCAAAAGAAGATACTTCGTATAAATTGCTTATTTCTTGACCAATTTCAATGGTGTTTTATTCTTGAATTCTTAGGGTTCTTTAATATGCTGATTCTAACCGTGTATTAAGTTTTTGTATTTTGGGCCCCGTTTTTAAATTGGTCCACATTGAGGACCAAAGGGTCCAAAATTAAACTTTGTTTGATTTCATCAAATATTGAATTATTGGGGTTCTTTGATATGCCGAATCTAACTGTGTATTTAGATTTTTAATTTTTGGTTCCGTTTTCAAATTGGTCTACATTAAGGTCCAAAGGGTCCAAAATTAAACTTAGTTTGATTTTTTACAAAAATTGAATTCTTAGGGTTCTTTGATACAGGGGTTCAAATTAGCGGTGGTCCGAGGTCCGTGACCTTCCACTATTGCAATCGGACTTTCATTTTGGTTACTTGCTACGCCCGACGGACCTTCGATTTGAAAGAAAATAAAAATTAACTTTGCCGACCTTTTGAACCATCAGTATCGTCATTTCAAAGCCATATTACTATTGACATGGTATACCCCTCGAGAGCGTACTGTAAACCATTTTAACTGTCGGCAAAATAAGTTTGTTAACCCATTAGAAGTGATGAAAGTTGCCTTAAGTAAATTTGTAATCCATTCATTGCATTAAAAACGTCATATTCCCTTCCAAATAGCGTTTCAAACATCGTTTATTTTTGTAAATTTTTTCGTCCGCCATTGAAATATTTGTACAAACTACTGATCAGAGTCGGGAAACGGACCAGCTATGAATGAAATCCGGATTCTAAGGATCAGGGCCTAATCTAGGATTTTGGAAAGGGAAAAGTGACTTCTCCTTCCATGAGAGAGAAGGGAGAAGTGGTCAATTTCTTGGAGAAGTGAGATTCCATTACCGTTTCGGTTGCATAGTGTTCTCGTGCTTATCACTAAGGAAATTATTTTATATGCAATAAAAAATATAGTTTTTTCATGTTATTGTAGAAAATGTATATATAGAAAGTTCTTAATAAAAAGGTTTAGACAATATAGTTGTTATTTATTCATTGATACCATTTGTACTGTCAAAGTTTAAATAAAATTTGTTGCTTGGGACATGAGGGAGTTACTCAGTAGCCTAGTAATATTATGATGCATTAAATTCATGTGCATCTGCCTCAATTTATTTTTAAATGTCCAGAAAAATATGACTCCCAGTTTACCTGATGAATTTCACATGACTGGGAATTTAATTTATATCACCACTTGTCATTATTTTGTAAAACATTATTGAATGTCCAGGACATCATGTTACATGTAGTTGTAAATTGAGATTCTCGTTAAAGATTGTAAGCCTGTAAATGAAAATATCTGTCAATCGATCACATATTAATTAACCGATGCAGAGCTAATTTCTATCATTTTTTAAAGATATCTTCCCTATCAACGAAATTGTCGTGAAAAAAAAATCCACTGCTGATCACAGCTGGTCGAGTGTCGTACGTTTGCAATCTCATTATTCATCAGCTGTCTTTCTACCTTTTATATTTCAATTTTTATGCAATGAATATAATAAATCTACCGTTAATTCCCATCCTTAACTCACCGAATAGTACAAATTGATCGACTCGTAATAAATAAAAATAAAACAAATCAGCTGAGTGATTACGCAACATCCTCAGATAAAAATCATTGTAAAATGATAACTTTAACAGACGGTCAGTTTTCCGATTGAATAGTTTTAAATGTTATATCCAAGGATGTTCAAAGTCGCCGTTGTATTTATTTAATTTGATCGTCGACAGTATTAGTCCTGGGTCGTTTCGAAAATCTCGATTTTCCTTGTCAGTCGCCATTTTTTTTTACCTGAGAGACTTGTAATTCACAAGTTGTCTCCCTTTTACCGATTTTCATAGCGATTTGACTTAGCCATGAAGTCAGTCGGCTGGCGAGATTTAGCGATTTTCAAAATTCTTTGGCGACTTAAATCGTCATTTCGCCGGCAAGATTATCGCCTGCTAAGGATAATGACTACGGACCCATGAATGGCACATCTCACAGAAGAATATTGATCCCAAAGGGAAAAATTAATCATTCCACACTTTCTTTTTTTTTTTTATGTAAAAAAAGTTCTTTCTTTATTAGTGCTAGATATTTAGTTGGTAGTTTCTAACAAGAGAGGAACTAATATAATTGTGCAACATATAATGAACTTAAACAGCTATGAATTTGAACTGTTACTTTAATTGAATACTCGGTTATGAATTGAACAATTACAAAAAGATACATATAGCCCTTTATATTATAGTAAAAATCAAACATTGTAGCGCCTTGAGTGAGCACTTCTCTTTCAAATCTCACCATTTCTCCCTATTAGTTTAAAAAAGAGAAGTCACTTCTCCCTATCAGTTTAAAAAAGAGAAGTCACTTCTCTCTATGATTCTGAAGTAGTCTGAGCCCTGAGATAATGGTATAATTACCAATAATTGAGACAACACACCCACCCACAGTGACACCCTCCCCAATACCAACAAAAAAGATATAAATTTGTAATCATAATATACTTGTAAGACAGTTACATCATTTATTATTATACATGTTATACCACAGTGACACTGACAGTTTAGTGCTACATTTATATGGTTGCCTGGCAATATATTTGTAAACTTATCAAAATATTGCATGCAGTTCAAATATAATTAAACATTGTTAAACAAGCTAACCTAAGATCAAAAACACATTAATCTTACAGAGTTATGAAATATTTCAAATGAAGTAGGACCTGGGATTTATGTTGTGGACCTTTCAGTTTGGAGTGTCAAAGGTCATTGACCTTCCAGTACCAAATGTTAATTTGAACCCCTGTTGATATGCTGAATCTAAACATGTATTTAGATTTTTGATTATGGGCCCAGTTTTCAAGTTGGTCCAAATCGGGGTCCAAAATTAAACTTTGTTTGATTTCAACAAAAATTGAATATATGGGGTTCTTTGATATGCTGAATCTAACCTGGGAACAGTATATCTAACGGGAAATGAATCTGATACGCTTTTCAGTATAAAATTGATAAATTCTCGGACTCCCCGAGACTTCCCGAGATTTACGGATTTTGGTAGCGTCTGACTGAAAAACTATCAGAACTGCTCAACAAATAAACCACATAACTCTAATTGTAAATAAATACAAGTTTTATCATTTAGAAGATATATTTTGTCATATAAAATTACCAAAATAAGTTTGATTTATTTGATGTGAAGTGTTTTATAATAGTTTGGGAATTTGTAAATCATCGCCGCAATGGCCGCCATTTTTTTATTACCTTGTTTGTATTCTGCACAATTCTGTAATGAAATGCTTGCGATTTTAACAAATTTGAAGTGACAGAATACAAGTTTGATACACTAGCATCACTATAAAACTAGTTTGAATGACATTTTATTGATAATATCAGAAATTATTAGGATAATAGCGAGTCCGTTTTTAACACATGTCCGTTTCTGTATCGTATCTTTATTAACTATGGCACGACGATAAAATCGACTACAATCAGGTAGTGTCAAGTCCCGTCAATATATATGTTCCTGATCTAACCATGTATTTAGAATCTTGATTTTTGGGCCCCATTATCAACTCTGTCCACATTGAGGTCAAAAGGGTCCAAAATTAAACTTTGTTTGATTTCATCAAAAATTGAATTCTTGGGGTTCTTTGATATGCTGAATCTAACCATGTATTTAGATTTTGGATATTGGACCATAATAGGTGAATGTCCAATTTAAAAATTTTAAGTTCTTAGACCACATTCATTCTGTGTCAGAAACCTATGCTGTGTCAAATATTTAATCACAATCCAAATTCAGAGCTGTATCAAGCTTGAATGTTGTGTCCATACTTGCCCCAACTGTTCAGGGTTCGACCTCTGCGGTCGTATCAAGCTGCGCACTGCGGAGCATTTTATTTATATTTCAGACAACTGCTTTAAGACTTAACTTTTTTTATATTTCAGACAACTCCTTTAAGACTTAACTTTTTTATGTTTCAGACAACTGCTTTAAAACTTAACTTTTTTTTTATATTTCAGACAACTGCTTTAAGACTTACCTTTTTTATATTTCAGACAACTGCTTTAAGACTTAACTTTTTTATATTTCAGACAAATGCTTTAAGACTTAACTTTTTTATATTTCAGACAATGGCTTTAAGACTTAACTTTTTTATATTTCAGACAACTGCTTTAAGACTTAACTTTTTTATATTTCAGACAACTGCTTTAAGACTTAACTTTTTTATATTTCAGACAACTGCTTTAAGACTTAACTTTTTTATATTTCAGACAACTGCTTTAAGACTTAACTTTTTATATTTCAGACAACTGCTTTAAGACCTAACTTTTTTATATTTCAGACAACTGCTTTAAGACCTAACTTTTTTATATTTCAGACAACTGCTTTAAGACCTAACTTTTTTATATTTCAGACAACTGCTTTAAGACCTCCTCCAATACCATACTCCTACCAAACACCAAATAAACTGGATATAGATCTGAGATTATTTAATAAAGGTAAGAATGTCATATTGTGGAAAGACACATACACCTACAAAACACCAAATAAACTGGATATAGATCTGAGATTGTTTAATAAAGGTAAGAATGTTAAAGTGTTACCTATGGTTTTCTGTCCTTCTGAATTCAAACAGTTAATTTTTTCACTATACCTGCTGATATTGATCTGATTGTCTTGAGCAATTATTGTATAAATAAAAGGTGACTTGCATATCGACTGAATAGCGGCCTATTTTTCGTGATAAAGCTGCATGTGGGGGCGTTTGTGTTGTACTGAAACAAATCATTGGATTTTCTTCAAATTGAAAATTTTCTTTTTTAACATATTAACTTAACTTTTTTTACATTTATTTATTCAAGAAACTAATGTGGTATATCAACAATATTTCAGAACTATTATTCTCTTATATAGTAAAACACAATTACATTATATTTAGGTCACCATGACATACCTTTTGTCTTGCCTGCAGAAAGTGAGACATAGGGATTGCTTTTCCGGCTGCGGCAACGGCTGTGATGACGGCGTTAACAATTGTTAAGTTTTCTGCTTAAGTTAGTTTGATAGGAACTACTTGTGATAGACTATTGGTATTTTGTATGAAGATGCATTACTATCAGTTCATATCAGTTTGACAACAATTTTGAGGCCATTGCCCCCTAGGCCATGTGACTTTGAATTAATTAGCAATTTTAAATGTTAAGTTTTCTGCTTAAGGTAGGTTGATAGGAAAGAACTACTGGTGATAGATCAATGATATTTTGTGTGAAGTTGCATTGCTATCAGTACATGTCAGTTTAACGACTATTTTGAGGCCCTGCCCCCTTGGCCATAGTTCAGTGACTTTCAATTAATTAGCAAGTTTTTGCTTAAGTTAGTTTGATATGAACTACATGCGATAGATCAATGATATTTTCTATAAAGTTGGTCCAGAGACTTTGAATTAATTAGCAATGTTGCTGTCCATCAGATTGTCTTTTTCTGAATTTTATGCTGACAGGCGAGACATGTCTCTGTCAACAGTTTATTTACTACCAGCGTTTTTGTTTCATTTGCATTTACAAACCTATCTTTGATACCTTATGTGGTGCATGTATATCAGTAATTTTTAATTACTAAAGTACTGTTTAATATATGGCACAACAAATTTCTAAAACATTTAAGTGACTTTGACCTACAATCTACTCATGAGTGGCATTGGTCAATTTATATAGATTACCTGCTATGTTATTTTTTCGAAAATTCAAATGTCAATGTCTTTAAGTCATATTTTTAAAGTTCTGTAATGTAACGAAAAAGTTCTTTTTTTAAAGATCTGATAAACAATTGTTTACCAATATTGAGCAGTATCTTGGACAGAGGATCACGAGGATGGTATGTCCAGTACAGACTCAAAATGATGCAAGATCTACAAGGTATGTAAAATATTATTTGCTATGAGAATATGTTTTTATTTTATCTAGTGTCATTCTTTTTGTTTGAGAGTAAGATAATACACAAAAAAAATGGTGAGAGCTGTTTGAGTTTTATATAAAAAAAATTTCAACATAAATTTCTGTTGGAATAAATTCTGATACTTAAATCTGATCATTTGATAAGTAAATGATTAGTTTTAATAGAAATAAGAACAAAAGTAGAAATAAAGTTGAACAAGATTTATTTTTTTATTTTTTTATTTTTTTGAAAAAATTTAAATCGGAAATATCTTGATTTCAGTATTTAATTTTTTCTGCTTTAAGAAATGTTTTTTTTTTGATGAATGAAGTTGATTTTTTGTTTCTATATTTCAGTGTCATTTTCAGGTATGGTAGCATGCTTGTCAAGCCTTAAAACTGTGCACGAATTATTTTTTCTCTTTGTTGAAAAATGAATTATTTTAAGAAGTGATTTAGGCTTTGACTGTTTACCATTTAAACTTTGTTGACTGAAATAGTTTTTACATATATATGTTAGTTCTAGCCTTAAGTACAACATAGTTACCCAATTGGTTAATATTTTGTGATGGGATTACTTCCCCTGGAGTTATAGATACCCTCATCCATTTCTAGTAGAAACAGACTGTACATTTCTTTGTAACATACTTGTATTCTAGTAAATGGATAGCTTAATGATTTAACAATGTATTCTTGAACTATTTCTCCTCCTTGATTTTAAAGAATTACACTTTTTTGAATTATTCAGTTTGAAGTATAGTCAAATTTCATAAGATGTACACAGGATTTTAATAAATCATTTTGGACAATGTTTTATATTCAGAATGTACTCAAAAGTCTTTTTCTGTATTGGGTTTTAAATTTTCACAGCCAAATTCATATAAAGTGTTTATCAATTTTTATTTCCTTGCACATGGTCATTTGTATTTAGGTTCTATGATATGCTTTGTAAAAATCATATTAGATGTTATGATAAACCAAAATTGCTCTGATTTAGCTCCAATTGAATTCAAGGTAAATATTTATTTTAATTCCTAACAAATGTCAAAAAAACCTATTGGTAAATTCAAATTAATTTGACCAGTAAAAAGAAAATTAGTAAACACTTGTATGAGTTTCTGTGGAATACTAAAAAATTATCTGACCCTGCATAATTAAGTTATAATTTGGAAAATCTGAATGATATGATATTAGGAGCTTTTGTATGAAGACTTATATTAGAAATTCTATTTATTCAGAGGATGACAGCAGCGAATCTTTTCACAAAAAATCTAAAAATACTCGCAAGTCATAAACAATTCAGTATAACTTACGATCGATTTTAATCGTAAAATTTTTTGTGAAAAGAGTTGCAGGACATTACTTATAAATGTTATAATCTAAAATTTTGGGAACACACCCAGTAAAGGTATCAGCATCAAATCTTTGTATAAAGCTTTAGATTTCAGGAGGAAGAAAACCTGAATACTTCATACCTTGTTAACAGATGTCTGATGTTCTAAAATTTTAAACCTGGGTTTACTTTTTACACATTGTGACGTAGATGGAGAGTTGTCTCATTTGCACTCATACCACTTCTTCTTATTTATATTAAAAATAATTGCGTATGTGACCTTTATTCTAAATTTGACCTTAGCTCCGTGTTTTCTACTATTTTTGCTGTTTAACTTGTCTAATCAGAAATATCTTCCACTTTACCTCATAGTATGCATATTGTATTGTGAGCATGAATTTAATATCAAAGCCCAAAATAAATACCTTAATTGATATATGTTACAGTATGAATGTATTAAATGTTTTACACTCAATTATTGTATTTTCTCCAAGTTAAGTTTTTTTTTACATTTTTGAAGTGAATACCAAATGAATCTGTGATGTTTAGGGTTCTCACATTGTATTTTATCAGGAGAATTCATAAAACCAATATCCATTGGCCATTACTTAGTAGCATGAGTTTAGAACCACAGTTAATACTTGAAGTAACTGGACCACAGGTCTGCTATAAAAGTTTATAGTAACTATAGGTTTATTTTATTTAATAATTATATTTCAGGGCAAGGTCTTTCAAATAAAGAGATGTCTAAGGTATGTTATTACTTTACAATTTAAATAAAGGAGGAGGTGAGCTTTATAATAGCCTCTAACAATTAAAGTATCACAAAATGAGGTGGTTTTTCAATAGATATATATATATATATAGGTGCATATGTATGTGCAAAATTTAAGCTGTTCGGAACTTCGAATAATATATTATTAATTTTGGCCAAGATTTTACAGTTGCAACAAAGCAGAAATTTGATTTTCCAGTTGAAAATTGATCAATCAATGCCTTTTAATATGAAGTCACAAATACATTTATTATGATGGACAATGGAATTGATCATAAACTATACCTGTTTTGGTTTTTATACAACCACATCTTTAAAATAGACATGAATATATATTTTTAATTAAAAGTTCAAATTTCTGTGAAAATTAAGGCCAAAAAAGGCCCTTATCCTACTCTGTCCTTTACAATACAATTGAACTTTTTAACGGAGAGGACTAACTTAAGTCACATTAACTTTTGTGGAAATCTTTTTGTTGATATGCTATAAATAGAATATTATGCAAATTTTTTAAAGATACTTCAGATGATGCCCTTTTATAACTGAAATATGTTGTTTAGAGAACAAATTAAACTGTAATCTATTACCTTTATTTGAAAGCTGTGAAAAATTTGCCACTGGACATATAAAAAAAACAATGAATCAATCGTTATTTGAAAGTCATGTAACTGTACATGTTGATCTGTTGGATAAATTTATATTTACCAAATAATCTATTAACATTGATATTTGAAACCTATTCACTAGTCCTTGACTCAAGCAAACAAAAAAATGAAAATGTTCTCGCTTCCTAAGTAACCAAAAAGTCATATCAGTAAAGATCCTTTAAAATACAGTTGGATTGCTGAAATTGATTTTTTTAACAATTATTCTATTGTTTTAAATATACTGTAAATTCAGAAATTATTGCTTGTATTCATTATTGATATTTTTGAAGAATGAATAAAAATGCGAGTTTAATTATTACGATTTCAGATAAAGCTACAAACACATATATGTACCAGATATCAGAATACAAGTTCTTATTAATGCGATACTCAAGGAGTCACAATATTCACAATAATAAAAACCTCACAATAATTTCTCAATTTTACATTAGCAAGAATTTTTTTGTTTATTATTTACAGAAAATCAATGAGGCAATAATGGAAGAGTATTTAGACAGGGTATTTGAAGCAATAAAAAGTAACACAGAGTTGGAAAATCTACAAGAAGGAATAGGTATATTTTATTCTATTATACCTCATTTCAAAATGCCAGATTTTGATTGGTAAATACGAGGGAGACAATATATAAATAACACATAGCTGAGAGGGTGATAAAGCAGATTGTTACCCCGAGAAAACATTGTCAACTGAGGCTTCGCCTCAGTTGACAATATTAATGTCTTTTCAAGGGGTAACAATCTGCTCTATCACCCTCTCAGATATGTGTTATTTAATTTATTATACTGAATGTTCTGTTATTACTGTCGATTAAATTTCAAATTCAAAGTAATAAACTATGACGTCTTGTACATAAGAACCAACCCTATTTAATAAAGCGCACACTTGTTCAAGCGTCTCGGTGAAGGGTAATAGAGTATTTGCCATAGGATAGAGTCGTATTTAATAAAGCGCACACTTGATCAAGCGTCTCCGTGAAGGGTAATAGAGTATGAAGTATAATAATTTACTCTTTCCCATGGCAAATACTCTATTACCCTTCACGGAGACGCTTGATCAAGTTAATAAATACGGATGATTGTTATGCACAAAACGTCATAATGTATTACTTTGAATTCGAAATTAGATAGACAGTAATAACAGAACATTCAGTATAATAAATTGAATAACACATATCTGAGTGGGTGATAGAGCAGATTGTTGCCCCTCGAAAAGACATTGTCAACCTTGGCTTTGCCTCAGTTGACAATGTTTTCTCTGGGTAACAATCTGCTCTATCACCCTCTCAGCTATGTGTTATTTATATACTATTATATTAAAGAGAAAATACATTTGTTGAAGAAGAACATACATTTTGTGGCCGACATGACCATGATGCATTGACTGAAAACAGGTAATTTATCTTTGATTTGTAGCTGATTAGAATTGGACTTAAACCCAAAACTTAACACCAAAGCTTTGTGTAAAATGAAGGTCAAGGTCAACTAATTTTAGTGTGAACCGGACAAAAATGATTCCTATTTGATTTTTATTTGCTTAGTTTTGGATTTTTATGTAAATCTAAATCAGGGTGAGCAAATTGATGAACAAAGATATGAAGGGATATATTGCCCTTAACAAAATTGTAAGATAATTTTATTTTTTCATTGATCATAACTTTTAAGCATCTTAATAAGGGTTAAAAGAAAATAGAAATACTGGGCTGGACCTAGATTTGTTTTGTCATTGGAAGTGATATTGTAAGGTAGAATGACCAAATTTTTGCATTTTAGCAAATAGTGTAAACCAACTAATTTTCGCGACTTTCACGAGTAGAAAAATAACGTGAATATAAATCGTTGTGAAAATTTAAAACTTGGATCTTTCCTTATCTTACTACATCAAGTAAATTTGAAAATCACGAAATTTAATTGCCGCGAAGTGGGCTAGAAAGAGCTAAACGCGAAATAAAGTATCCGCAAAAATAAATTGGTTTACAGTAGTAGGCATATATCAGGAACCAACATAGGGCAAAAGTCATTAGCTTTGTCGATTATTAATTTTTGCCAGCAAGTAGATAAATAAATAATAACATTTCCTCTGATTCTATTGAGGAAAGGTTGTGCTCTATAATTTCATAGTAAAATGGATAAATTTACAGTTGACATGTACAGTGCTGGTAGATCAATGTATGACATACTAAAAAAAAGAATTACAGTATTACAGGTACACTACTGGTAGATCACTGTATGATATACTAAAAAAAGAATTACAATATTCCAGTTACACTACTGGTAGATCAATGTATGACATACTAAAAATAGAATTACAATATTACAGGTACACTACTGGTAGATCAATGTATGACATACTAAAAAAAGATTTACAATATTACAGGTACACTACTGGTAGATCAATGTATGACATACTAAAAAAAAGAATTACAATATTACAGGTACACTACTGGTAGATCACTGTATGATATACTAAAAAAAGAATTACAATATTCCAGGTACACTACTGGTAGATCAATGTATGACATACTAAAAATAGAATTACAATATTACAGGTACACTACTGGTAGATCACTGTATGATATACTATAAAAAGAATTACAATATTACAGGTACACTACTGGTAGATCAATGTATGACATACTAAAAAAAGATTTACCATATTACAGGTACACTACTGGTAGATCAATGTATGATATACTAAAAAAGAATTATAATACTACAGGTACACTACTGGTAGATCAATGTATGACATACTAAAAAAAAAATTACAATATTACAGGTACACTACTGGTAGATCAATGTATGACATACTAAAAAAAAAATTACAATATTACAGGTACACTACTGGTAGATCAATGTATGATATACTAAAAAAAGAATTACAATATTACAGGTACACTACTGGTAGATCAATGTATGACATACTAAAAAAAAATTACAATATTACAGGTACACTACTTGTAGATCTATTACTGACATACTAAAAAAAGAATTACAATATTACAGGTACACTACTGGTAGATCAATATATGACATACTGAAAAAAGAATTACAATATTACAGGTACACTACTGGTACATGTAGATCAATATATGACATACTAAAAAAAGAATTACAATATTACAGGTACACTACTGGTACATGTAGATCAATATATGACATACTAAAAATAGAATAACAATATTACAGGTACACTGCTTGTAGATCAAGGCATGACACATACTCAAAATAGAATTACAAAATTACAGGTACACTACTGGTAGATCACTGTATGACATACTAAAAAAAGAATTACAATATTACAGGTACACTGCTGGTAGATCACTGTATGACATACAAAAAAAAAGAAATTACAATATTACAGGTACACTGCTGGTAGATCAAGGCATGACAGATACTAAAAAAAGAATTACAATATTACAGGTACACTGCTGGTAGATCACTGTATGACATACTAAAAAAAGAATTACATATTACAGGTACACTGCTGGTAGATCAAGGCATGACAGATACTAAAAATAGAATTACAATATTACAGGTACACTGCTTGTAGATCAAGGCATGACAGATACTAAAAAAAGAATTACAATATTACAGGTACACTACTGGTAGATCAAGGCATGACAGATACTAAAAATAGAATTACAATATTACAGGTACACTACTGGTAGATCAAGACATGGCAGATACTAAAAATAGAATTACATTATTACAGGTACATTACTGGTAGATCCATGTATGACATAATAAAAAAAGAATTACATTATTACAGGTACACTACTGGTAGATCCATATATGACATACTAAAAATAGAATTACATTATTACAGGTACACTACTGGTAGATCCATGTATGACATACTAAAAATAGAATTACAATATTACAGGTACACTACTGGTAGATCAAGACACTACTGGTACATGTAGATCATAGAATTACAATATTACAGGTACACTACTGGTAGATCCATGTATGACATACTAAAAATAGAATTACATTATTACAGGTACACTACTGGTAGATCAAGCAAAGACAGTTCTAACAATGAAGAAAGCTGTCAAGCATGTACAAGAAAAAATGACCAAACATAAAACAGAGGTAAGACCCATAATGCATTCTTTTATAACATGACCAATCATGTGTTATACGTTATAAGTTGTTAATACAAAAATTATAATAAGAAAATTTGGTATGATTGCCAATGAGACAACTTTCTACTATAGACAAAATGACATAGAAGTTGACAACTATAGGTCAGTGTATGGCCTTCAACAATGAGAAAAACCCATACCCTATAGTTGCCTATAAAAAGCCCCAAAATATCAAATTTAAAACAATTTGAACGAGAAAAGTAACCTCCAGATTTATGTACAAAACATGTTTAATAGTTCTCTCTAACTTTATCCAGAGGTATTTAAAACTGATCAGTTGATGAATTCAAATTTGCTTTAAGTCCAACTTGGTAAATCTTAGGTAAAATTATCTCAGCTGTTTGCCTGAGCTCAATTTTTCTTGATATTTTACGATTTACTTAAAAAGTCTTTTATAAATTCTGGGAATTAAACTGATAATTGATCATGTGGTACCTAAAAAATCAGGATATTAGCAGAAATTTCATAATACATGTTTGGCTATGTAATATAAAAATAAGATGTGGTGAGACAACTCTCCATCAAAGATTAAATGAGGTAGAAGTTAGCAACTATAGGTCATTGTACTGCCTCCCAACAATGAGCAAACCTCATATCGCATAGTAAGCTGTAAAAGGCCCCGAAATGACAAATGTAAAACAATTCAAACAAGAAAACTAACACCCTGATTTATGTACAATACAAAATAAAACAAAAAAACAAATATGATAAACAGCAACAAATGACAACCACTGAATTACAGGATCCTAACTCTGGACAGTCACATACAGAATGTGCTGGGTTAAACATGTTTGTGGGTGCCGACCCTCCCCCTTATCTGGGACAGTGTAAGTCAATTTTGGTTTCCAGATGATAGCTGGAGACATAAATTGATATAATATGTTCATACAAGAATTTACTTATTTCTGACCCTCATTTAACTCATTTGAACACACTAAAGGATTTGTAAGGCATGAAATAAGTGTTACTTTTGAAATTTACCTTTTATACCTAATTTATACCTTTCTGATTGGTTGATTATTTTTTGTAATCAACGTTTGGTTTGTTTTTGATCTCAGTTCTTCATTGGTCAAAATTCTATTATGACGTCAAATGTTTTTGCTGTCCTCTCAAAATACTGTTTTGATGTAATGAAAAAGGGTGATCATGTCTGATGATGTCACATATAAAGAACACATCTTTTTGCAGATCAATGAAAAAGAGAGAAAGTTTGCCATCTTATGATCAAGTTATAATCATTAGAGGAACAGATTCCACCTACCAATACAATATTTTTCCACTCTCAACCGTTTAATTTAAATATTGTAAAAGCTCATCAAGCCTTGCATTTTGAATTTTAAATATTTTAAAAGCTCCGCAAGCCTTGTGTTTTGAATTTTAAATAATTTAAAAGCTTAGCAAGCCTCGTGTTTTAAATCTAAAAATTTGATTGTCTCAAGTGGAGAAATATTGTATCACACTTGATGCAGTGGTATAATCTATAGATATAGTATTATTCCAAAAAAAATTATATATACATGTAATTAGAATATTTTTATGACTTTAAATTGAGATATTATGGTGTAACATTTTGTTTTTGATTTTTTTCAGTTAAAGTTACATTTGAAGACAAAGTTTCCAATAAAATCAAGAATACAACCTTGGATAAATGAACAAATCAGAGCCTTTGAGGTAGTCCAACTCTTTCATTACATTAAAAAACTATATACATGTATAAGGTCAATAAGAAAATAAGATAATATACACAGGATATACCTACCACAATCCGCCACCACACCTAGAGTAAATTCAGTTTTTTGTTCACGCAATTGTAATTATTCAATTAAACAACAATTAAAACTGAAGTTACTGTATGTACACAGGTAAGTTATGACGTAGGTGAGTTCATCTCAGGGATGTATATTTAATCACCTAGTTAATTGCGATGAGAACATGTTATGAAGGCAAACATATTCTATATAATATAAATGTAAATTTATGGTAAGTATATTTAACCCTATAATTTCATATAAAATCTCTTCTTTATTCAAAAATAACCATTTTTTGTGTGCAAAGAACAGTATTTTTATTTCTTTTATTTATCTTGTCTGTTACCTAATGATCTTTAAATGTTAATCTCAATATCTTAGAATTCTCAACTGACAAAAAAAGACTGCCAGAAGCATAAATATATGTCATCATTAAATCCTCATTGTCACTGGTTTTTGGGGTAAAGGTTGCATGAAATGCAATCAAAATCCTTATGGTCCTGACTTGATATCTATATTTTCCAAGGTTTATCACTACTCTTGATAGTTCAAACAAAAAAGTGCAGTGAAGTGATCATTATTTAGATCCTATCCAGTCAATGTCGTACAATTTATTGATGATATGTTATACTTTAATAATTATGTAATAGTATGATGTGTATTTGAATTACCATACTTGTCAAGAAAACATTTTGTATTAAAAATTACGTAAGTAATGCACAGTGTATGAATCTGTTATAAAAATAGGTTCAGTTACAAATGTTCAATCATAAACCTAGGAAGAAAACTCCAACTCAAATTTTAATTTTCCTAGCAAAATACTATTCAATGTTTTATTTAAAAATTCACAAAGTTGCAAAATGAAAGCAATCTTTACCCTTCAGTGCTCACAAGCACTTTGATTTGCTTGTTATGAGCAACACCACAAGTGCCACTAGTGGTGCAGGAATTGCTTATCCTTAAGCACATGCATTCATCCCCAATTTTTGTATGGGTCAGTGTGGCTCAGAATTTACTTTTATATGACAATTTCTGACAAATTCTGAATCATGACATTTTATAACATATTGAAACACTTATAAATGTTTTCATTTTAATGTTTTCCAGCAAGATTTTATAATCCAGAACTTATATTCAGCACATGAAGAAGCTATAGGTGTTTGTGAAGAACAGGGATTAAAGCAAGCTGTGTACTTCTTGAAAAGGGATCTAACTTTCATCAAAGAGGTAAACATTTGTTAAAAAAAATGTCAAAGTTTGTATTCATTATTTTAGATTAGAAGTGACATTTAGTTTTACTTTTATCTGTCCAATGAAAGATCTGTTAATTATCTTGTATCAGTCTGGACCAACTTTTTATGCCCCCGCCGTAGCCGAGGGGGCATTAAGTTTTACAATTGTCCGTCTGTACATACAAACGTATGTACGTCCCAAAGTTGGTTTCCGTTCTCAAACTTTAGTGTTTACCTCAACCAAATGTTATGAAACTTATCCACAATGCTTATTACCACAAAATACAGATCAAGATTGAATTTTGGTGGCGTCACTTTAACCGTTCTAGAGTTATGCCCCTTTACAAATGGAAAAATTGCTGAATTTTTCGTTTCTGTTCTCTAACTTAAGTTAGCCTCAACCAAATGTTATGAAACTTATACACAATGCTTATTACCACAAAACTCAGATCAAGAACAAATTTGGGTAGCATCACTTTTACCTTTCTAGAGTTATGTTCCTTTATAACTTTATATGATATGCAAGAGGGGGCATCTTATTACCACAAAACTCAGATCAAGAACAAATTTGGGTAGCATCACTTTTACCTTTCTAGAGTTATGTTCCTTTATAACTTTATATGATATGCAAGAGGGGGCATCATCTGTGTCCTATGGACACATTCCCCATTTATTTTTTAATGTAAATGATGTAATGGACCATTTAACAAGGTCAATATTTGACATTGAATTAATTTGATGTATTTCACTTTTGTAGTTTCTGTTATGCCTTTTTATTAAGTGGAAAACAAACAAATTGACCTACAATCTATAACTGTTCGTTAGGATGCATTTTAAGGATGTTCACTACTCTTATTTTTGACTTTTTGTCAGTTTTTTCAGAATCCTCTAGTTTATCCATATAGTTCCAAATAATAATTTTGCCCACTAACACCATCTTTTCTTTTCATAATTTTAATACATATAAATTGAAAAGCCATATTTGAAAATTTTATAAAATCCTTGTTATAGTTTTTGAATGAAAAAAGTTGCTAATGTTTAATGTATGGAAAATCTAAGAATCATTTTCAGCCTAATTTTCAAATAATTACATCTCAAAAACAAGGAAACAGACGTATAATTTTTTTTCTACTTTCTACTAAGTTCCTTTATTTATATACTATCAATTTATAACAGTCTTTAAAAAGCTTGTTTATTTGAACAGAGGAGCGAAATCATTTGTTGTAACATTATTTCTATGCAGCTCTATTGAAATCGCAATAATTAATCTCTCATGTTTATCCATTTTTCAACGAAAGCAATATTAAATGCACACAATTATTTCTGAATTAACAGTATGCTAAAATTTGTGACGACATATGTCTTTTTTGTCTGACAGGGAGTTCCATTTTTGTGGTTTAAAAATCTTAGGTTATGGACATTTTACACAAATCAACAGGAAGTAAAAACCCATGATGAATTGATATTTCCAATTCGGATGAAATCCAAAAGCATCAAGAAGTCATACCCCTGAATGAAATTTCCTAGTTTCTGTATAAAATAGTCACAACTTGAATGCTCAGAGCCAGTTATTAATAAACGGTAAAAAATGCCCAATAAATGAATAGATTAATATTTGACCAATAAAGATTTCAGTTTAATTTATATTTTCAGAGAGAATCAATTTTAATCACAGAACTGAGTAGAGAAACTTCCCCCAATAAAGTTTTTACTTTCTCTACAAGAATATGGATGCCCTCTAACTATGTTATCACCAAGACAACCAAAGGTCAATCAGAGGTCATACAAACTGTTGTAAAAGCTCAACTGATGCCTGAAAATTGGAGGAGTCAGGTAATGTCATGAAGATTATTGGTTTGATAAAAAAAAAATGTTTTATTTATAGTGTTGATAAAATTAACCAAAGATAATTTACCTGTAAATATAAATAAGAAGATGTGGTATGAGTGCCAATGAGACAACTATCCATCCAAGTCACAATATGTAACAAGTAAACAATTAAAGGTCAAAGTACGGCCTTCAACACGGAGCTTTGGCTCACACCGAACAGCAAGCTATAAAGGGCCTCAAAATGACTAGTGTAAAACAATTCAAACAGGAAAACCAACTGTCTAATCTATATAAGAAAGGAGAAACACTTATGAACCACACCAATAAACTGCAACCACTGAACAACAGGCTGGGTTGTTTGTTAGTTGAATAATACATATTTACCTGTGGAAAAAAAAATTTTAAATGGCAAAGGTCAAGTGAGTTATTTTCACTTGGCATCCATGGTCGTCTTCAGTTACCTTTTACAAAAAATCTTCTCCTCTGAAACTAGTGGGACACTTGGAATAAAACTTGGCTGCAATCATCATATGGATATCTACTTTAAAAATGTGTCTGATGATCTCCCATGCCAACCAACATGGTCGACATGGTTTTAGATAGAACACAGAAGTAGACTGCAAGTCTTGTCTATTATCTTGAAACTACTCAATCTATAGATAGAGAAAATCTGACAGAGGCAGAAATTTCCTGAATGTTGAGGTCTACCTACTGACAGTTGTTATCAAAACTCAAACTTACCCGTAAAAGACAATTTTAACCTTTTTATTTTTTCATTAAAACTATTGTAAACAGCAAAAATATTGAGGAAGACAAGATCTACAAATAAGTTAACTTATAGGAGTTATTGCCCTGAAATATAGATTTTTACCTGTTTTCTTTGTGTTGTTCTAAAACTATAGAAGATAAAGAGACACTGTATGCAGCAAAAATTATCACCAAGTCAATATCTTCAAATAGGTCAACAAAGTCATAATTGTTCTTTTCTTATAAAAGTTATTCAGCTTGAGTGACGATATTTTTTTTACCCAATTTATAATTTTGGGTAAAAAACTATATAAGATAAAGAGATCAATGAAAAAAGATATTTAAGTCATGAATAATATTTTGGTCTTCAATGTTATAAAATTCACAGGTGTGCAACACAGGTTTTTAGAGCCTCTTGTCTTTATGACATGATAGCAGTGTATTTTTAAGGAGAACAGATCATATTTATAATGAATATAATCATATGTCAGCGATATCAATCGCTGTATACAGATATGTTGAAAACAAAAGCTTTATTACAAATTTTGTTTCATATTTTACAACTATATATAGTCATATGATATGGGTTATGTTCTTCTCATATATTTTATGATGGTATGATACTAAACCCCTAATGGGAGGGATTGTACTTGATTTTCATATGATGAAAACATAATTTTTCAATCAGTTTAATTGAGGTCTGGAGCTGGCATGTCAGTAACTGCTAGTAGTCCTTTGTTAATTTATGTATCATTGTCATTTTCCTTAGTTTCTTTTGTTAACTATTCTGACATTGGACTCAGACTTCTTTTAAACTGAGTTTTACTGTGTGTATTGCTGTGTGTTTGTTTATTCTACATTGGCTAGAGGTATAGGGGAGGGTTGAGATCTCACAAAACATGTTTAACCTCGCCGCATTTTTGCGCCTGTCCCAAGTCAGGAGCCTCTGGCCTTTGTTAGTCTTGTATGTTTTTTAATTTTAGTTCATTTATATGTTTTGGAGTTTAGTGTGACATCCATTTTCATTGAACTAGTACACATTTTTGTTTAGGGGCCAGCTGAAACCCGCCTCTGGGTGCGGGATTTTCTCGCTGTGTTGAAGACTCATTGGTGGCCTTCGGCTGTTTTCTGCTCTTTGGTTGGGTTGTTGTCTCTTTGACATATTCCCCATTTCCATTTTCAATTTTATATGAATATAAGATAACCCTTGACGATCAAAGAGTAACATGATATATTTATACCCCACGCAACGGGTTGCGGAGGGTATAATGTTTTTGACCCGTCCGTCCGTCTGTACGTCTGTCCGTCTGTCCGTCAGTCCGTCAGTCCGTCAGTCCTGTTTCTTGTCATCGCAACTCCTCTCAAACCACACAACAGAATTTCACGAAACCTTTTTAGATAATAAGGACATACTATGTAGTTCTGCATATAGACAGGAAATTACGATTCAATTTTTTTCTAGGAGTTACTTCCCTTTGAACTTATTTGCTTCAATGTACTACTGCAACAGTTTGTCATCGCAACTCCTCTGAAACCACACCACAGAATTTCATGAAACTTTGTAGATAATAAGGACATACTATGTAGATGTGCATATCGACAGGAAATTACGATTCAATTTTTTTTCTAGGAGTTAAACCCCTTTGAACTTATTTGCTTCAATGTACTACTGCAACAGTTTGTCATCGCAACTCCTCTGAAACCACACCACAGAATTTCATGAAACTTTGTAGATAATAAGGACATACTATGTAGATGTGCATATTGACAGGAAATTATGATTCAATTTTTTTTCCTTACACTTATTTTATTTCTCCAATGACAATGTGGGGAAGTGGGGTATGTGAGCGCGCTCACTATGGTTCTTTAATTATGAATGAAATAAAACAGCAGATTGTTTAAAAATCACGTTTAAACTCAACAAAATTGTTTAGGATATTGAAATACAAAACAAATGAAATAAAATTTACATGTTTTAAGTGTCCATATCAGTATTTGCCATCATCCTAGATAGACTTGAAATATTTGCCATTGAACATTAGAGTCATGAAACGAGTTTCTTCTAATTTTGATATTATCGAAATTATTGAACCAATATATGCATGCAAGGATCCGGAAATTTTTTCACACAATTTCGGTCATTTTGAGGTAACTTAAAAGTTTTGCAATTTTTCAAACAAAAAAAAAATTGTCGAAATTACACTAGATTCAAACATCAACGAACTTGTTTTGACTGTTTCATAGCATTTACTTCATGAATTTTCTTACCTTTTTTTCTTAAAATGTTCAAGAACGATTAAGGGAAGGCAACAGTTTAAAAATGAAACGATTTTAATGACTCAAAATGGTAAATTTCTCAGACATAGCTAACGTTTCTTTCGATTTTGAAGATGAAACTAAAACCTGATGTTTTCGACAATACTAAAGTACGAGTAATTCCAGACTCATTTCCGGGATTCGTTTTGTTTATCAAATTGACAGAAAATCACCGGCTTTTTAATTCTTTACCTTTAAAAGTGTTTGAATATTACAGATAATAGTTGCACTTGATTTATTTAGCATGAAATCATTTTGCATTTTACGATTAAGTGTCTTATCTGCTGAAGAGAATTTCGCGCATGCGTATTACATAGTAAATAAAGCACGTGTGTTACTCGTGAAAAAATACTTTTTTCTACGTAAATTAGATAAAGTTTTAAATTTTAAATCAGAATTGACGATTGTCTTTGCTGAAAAGTAATTAAATAATGAAGACAGTTGTCATGGAATTTTAATTTCTGTATAATTAGTTCTGAGCTTGTGATCCATGTCAGGACTCAGGTGTGAATTAAAAACACAGGTAAAAAGAGATTAGCGATCATTAGCCAAAATTTCCCGGAGGCATTAATATAGTTATCAAGAGGGCCCTCAGGATTATAATACTATACTGTAGTGGCAGTTTTATTACAGGAAAGGGATAACAAAACAAAAACAAGTGCAAAATGGCGATTAAGAAACCTGATCTCAACGACATGACCGAAATTATTTCTGTAAAAATTTAAATTTGTCCTAAATCTCAATTTGTCGTTTAGGACAAATCGATTTCAGATTCGGTCATGTCTGGCAAATATGACCGTTTCCGGACCCTTGTTTGCATGTATACTAAATTTAGTCCTGTATGCATAAATTTATTACTAATAAATAATGTATTGTCGACAAATATGTAAATATTTCATTCAGTGATTGTTGAATGCAAGCTAATCAACTTTCAAGTTTGTTGCTGAAGTTTACTGGATCGTGACATTGATAAGCTATCAACACAGACCACTTGGAGTATGTGACAAATAAGTGAATTGATAAAGCCATGATATTTTTATGCCCCACTTATGAAAGTGGGGCATTATGTTTTTAGCTGACCTGACCTGAAAGGTCTAGTGAGCTTTTCTCATCACTTTGCGTCCGTCGTCCTGCGTCCGTCGTCCGTCATCGGTAAACTTTTACAAAAATCTTCTCCTCTGAAACTACTGGGCCAAATTTGACCAAACTTGGCCACAATCATCATTGGGGTATCTAGTTTAAAAAATGTGTCCGGTGACCCGGCCAACCAACCAAGATGGCCGCCATGGCTAAAAATAGAACATAGGGGTAAAATGTAGATTTTGGCTTATATCTCTGAAACCAAAGCATTTAGAGCAAATCTGACTGGGTAAAATTGTTCAACAGGTCAAAATCTATCTGCCCTGAAATTTTCAGATGAATCGGACAACTTGTTGTTGGGTTGCTGCCCCTGAATTGGTAATTTAAAGGAAATTTTGCCGTTTTTGGTTATTATCTTGAATATAATTATAGATGGAGATAAACTGTAACAGCAATAATGTTCAGCAAAGTAAGATCTACAAATAAGTCAACTTGACCAAAATGGTTAGTTGACCCCTTAAGGAGTTATTGCCCTTTATAGTCAATTTTTAACCATTTTTCGTAAATTTTTGAAATCTTTTACAAAAATCTTCTCTGAAACTACTAAGACAAATTTAACCAAACTTGTCCACAATCATCATTAGGGTATCTAGTTTAAAAAATGTGTCCGATGACCCCTCTCGTGAACCAAGATGGCCGACATGGCTAAAAAATAGTACATAGGGTAAAATGCAGCTTTTGGCTCGTATCTCTGAAACCAAAGCATTTAGAGCAAATCTGATGAGTATAAAATTGTTCATTAGGTCAACATCAATCTGCCCTGAAATTTTCAGACCAATCAGGCAACACGTTGTTGGGTTGCTGCCCCTGAATTGGTAATTTTAAGAAAATTTTGCAGCTTTTGGTTATTATCTTGAATATTATTATAGATAGAGATAAACTGTAAACAGCAATAATGTACAGCAAAGTTAGATCTACAAATAAGTCAACATGACCAAAATTGTCAATTGACCCCTTAAGGAGTTATTGCCCTTTATAGTCAATTTTTTACAATTTTCATAAATTTTGTAAATTTTTGTAAATTTTTACAAAATATTTTCCACTGTAACTACTGGGCCAAGTTCATTATAGATAGAGATAATAGTAAGGAGCAAGAATGTTCAGTAAAGTAAGATCTACAAACACATCACCATCACCAAAACACAATTTTGTCATGAATCCATCTGTGTCCTTTGTTTAATATGCACATAGACCAAGGTGAGCGACACAGGCTCTTTAGAGCCTCTAGTTGGTTATTATCTTGAATATTATTATAGATAGAGATAAACTGTAAACAGCAATAATGTTCAGCAAAGTAAGATCTACAAATAAGTCATCATGACCAAAATTTTCAATCGACCCCTTTAGGAGTTATTGCCCTTTATATTCAATTTTTAACAATTTTTGTAATCTTTAACAAACATCTTCTTCTCTGAAACTACTGAGACAAATTTAACCATACTTGGCCATAATCATAATTAGGGTATCTAGTTTAAAAAATTTGTTAGATGACCCTGCCTTTCAATCATCATGGCCAACATGGTTAAAAATAGAACATAGGGGTAAAATGCAGTTTTTATATGACCGCCAAAAATTTTAATAAGCATTTTTGTAACTTCCAGACATAACTTGTGTGTTAGTGTATGGATCTCTCTGACATTGTACCACAAGGTTCCATATCACAAAGGGAATGCTGGGATTGATTTTGGGGGTAATTGCCTCAAAACTTTAGGAATTAGGGGCCAAAAAAGGGGCAAAAAACCAAGCATTTTTCTAGTTTCATGACAATAGCTTGTGTGTAAGTGTATGGATCTTTCTGAAATTGTACTACAAGGTTCCATATCACAAAGGGAAAGCTGGAATTGAGTTTGGGGGTAATTGCCCAAAACGTTTAGGAATTTGGGGCCAAAAATAAGCATTTTTCTAGTTTCCAGACAATAACTTGTGTTCGAGTGTATGGATCTCTCTGAAATTGTACTGCAAGGTACCTTACCACAAAGGGAAGTCTGGGATTGATTTTGGGGGTAATTGCCTCAAAATTTTAGGAATTAGGGGTCAAAAAGGGGAAAAAACAAGCATTTTTATACGACCGCAAAAATTAAAAATTTTTTGGTCGTATATTGGTATGACGTTGGCGTCGTCGTCGTCGTCGTCGTCGTCGTGGTCTGGCGTCGTCCGGCGTCGTCCGAAGACACATTGGTTATCGCACTCTAACTTTAGTTTAAGTGAATGGATCTCTGTGAAATTTTACCATAAGGTTCAATACCACAAAAGGAAGGTTGGGATTGATTTTGGGGGTTATGGTACCAACAGTTAAGGAATTAGGGGCCAAAAAGGGGCCAAAAATAAGCATTTTTGTAACTTCCAGACATAACTTGTGTGTTAGTGTATGGATCTCTCTGAAATTGTACTGCAAGGTACCATACCAAAAAGGGAAGGCTGGGATTGATTTTGGGGGTAATTGCCTCAAAATTTTAGGAATTAGGGGCCAAAAAGGGGAAAAAAACAAGCATTTTTCTACTTTCAGGACAATAACTTGTGTTCAAGTGTATGGATCTCTCTAAAATTGTACTGCAAGGTTCCATACCACAAAGGGAAGGCTGGGATTGAGTTTGGGGATGATGAATCATAAGGGGTTTCAAAAAATTTGGGGGGGGGATTTTTTTTTTTTCCTTTTTTTTTTTTTTTTAAATTTTCCATTTTAAGTTGGTTATTTCTGATTTATATTTAAAAGCAAATAATAATGATATGGTAGGAGATACACACCAAACAGGATGTGTAAATTATTATATAATAAGTATTGTGCAATAGCAAGAAATTTTCAATTGCACAGTATTGCACAATAGCAAGAAATCTTCCATTGCACAGTATTGCGCAATAGCAAGAAATCTTCAATTGCACAGTATTGCGCAATAGCAAGAAATTGTCAATTGTACAGTATTGCGCAATAGCAAGAAATATTCAATTGCACAGTATTGTGCAAAAGAAGATACTTCGTATAAATTGCTTATTTCTTGACCAATTTCAATGGGGTTTTATTCTTGAATTCTTGGGGTTCTTTAATGTGCTGAATCTAACCGTGTATTAAGTTTTTGGATTTTGGGCCCCGTTTTTAAATTGGTCCACATTGAGGTCCAAAGGGTCCAAAATTAAACTTTGTTCGATTTCATCAAAAATTGAATTATTGGGGTTCTTTGATATGCCGAATCTAACCGTGTATTTAGATTCTTAATTTTTGGTTCCATTTTCAAATTGGTCTACATTAAGGTCCAAAGGGTCCAAAATTAAACTAAGTTTGATTTTAACAAAAATTTAATTCTTAGGGTTCTTTGATATGCTGAATCTAAACATGTATTTAGATTTTTGATTATGGGCCCAGTTTTCAAGTTGGTCCAAATCGGGGTCCAAAATTAAACTTTGTTTGATTTCAACAAAAATTGAATATATGGGGTTCTTTGATATGCTGAATCTAACCATGTATTTAGATTTTTGATTTTTTGGGCCCCGTTATCAACTTTGTCCACATTGAGGTCAAAAGGGTCCTAAATTAAACTTTGTTTGATTTCATCAAAAATTGAATTCTTGGGGTTCTTTGATATGCTGAATCTAACCATGTATTTAGATTTTGGATATTGGACCATAATAGGTGAATGTCCAATTTAAAATTTTTAAGTTCTTAGACCACATTCATTCTGTGTCAGTAACCTATGCTGTGTCAAATATTTAATCACAATCCAAATTCAGAGCTGTATCAAGCTTGAATGTTGTGTCCATACTTGCCCCAACTGTTCAGGGTTCGACCTCTGCGGTCGTATCAAGCTGCGCCCTGCGGAGCATTTTATTCTAATTTAAGGACAATAACTTGTGTGTAAGTGTATGGATCTTTATGAAATTGTACTACAAGGTTCCATATCACAAAGGGAAAGCTGGGTTAGAGTTTGGGGGTAATTACCCTAAACATTTAGGAATTTGGGGCCTAAAAACAAGCATTTTTCTAGTTTCCAGACAATAACTTGTGTTCAAGTGTATGGATCTCTCTGAAATTGTACTGCAAGGTACCATACCACAAAGGGAATGCAAGGATTGAGTTTGGGGGTGATGAATCATAAGGGGTTCAAAAAATTAGGGGGGGGATTTTTTTTTTCTTTAAAATTTTTCATTTTAAATTGGTTATTTTCTGATTTATATATAAAAGCAAATAATAATGATATGGTTTGAATAGGTAAATTAAAAATTTAAGTTCTTAGACCACATTCATTCTGTGTCAGAAACCTATGCTGTGTCAAATATTTAATCACAATCCAAATTCAGTGCTGTATCAAGCTTGAATGTTGTGTCCATACTTGCCCCAACTGTTCAGGGTTCGACCTCTGCGGTCGTATCAAGCTGCGCCCAGCGGAGCATTTTATTGGTTTATATCTCTGAAACTAAAGCATTTAGAGCTAATCTGACAGGTGGCAAAAATGTTCATCAGATTTAGATTTATCTGCCCTGAAATTTTCAGACGAATCCGACAACCCGTTGTTGGGTTGCTGCCCCTGAGTTAGTAATTTGACAGAAATTTGGCAGTTTTTTGTTATTATCTTAGATATCATTATAATATCTAATACTATTAATTATGATTTTAACCTTATTTTACATGATTTCCAAAGCATCAGTAAATACAGGTGAGCGACACAGGCTCTTGAGAGCCTCTAGTTTGTTCTGTGTGTTCATCCGTCCGTCCATCCGTCTGTCTGTCCCACTTCAGGTTAAAGTTTTTGGTCAAGGTAGTTTTTGATGAAGTTGAAGTCCAATCAACTTGAAACTTAGTACATATGTTCCCTATGATATGATCTTTCTAATTTTGATGTCAAATTAGAGTTTTGACCCCAATTTCATAGTTCACTGAACATAGAAAATGATAGTTCTAGTGGGGCATGGGTGTACTATGGACACAATCTTGTTTTTTATTTTTCTGTGTTCCCATTTGTTAATTAAACTTTTCCTTAACAGTTGTTAAAGGATTTGTTGTATTAAATTTGTTCTTAAGAATCAGTTATTACTATTTACCTCCCAGTGCACGTTTTTTTACATTCTTTCATCACAGTTTTCCTCTCGCTCTTGCGGTGTGCAGTAGCTAAGTTTTAAAGAGAGATCTCCTAGTAAGGTCACTGCATACAGGGAAATATTAGCAAATTAGTGTACGGGAAGACAATAATTCATTAGCTGTACATTTATGAATATTTTGATAGTATGGAGGATTTTCTTTTAATACGAGAAAGTTCACGTACACTTGTTTTATAGTAAAACTTAGCCATTCAAGAACATGTATATAAAACATATTCAACTTTTTTTTAATTTGAATTTCATATGTCTTTAAGCAAACACCAATCAATCAATATTTTTGTCATTCTGCTCAGTGTGTGTGTCATTTTCATGTAGAATTTTGAAAGTGGCATTTTTGAAGTATTTTAATTCTTTATTGCATTGTCACCCTTACTTTAGAAAATGTATGCACGATTGTTGTTAACTTATCTTTAATACCATTAAAATATTTTGTTTTGATTGCTGCAGAAATCAGATGACATCCATTATAGTGTGGAGAAGAATACACAAAAGTTGACAACAAGTCATTACCCTTTCTGGAGATGGTGGAATTTCCTTGTTAGAATTCTCACTTGGATGAAGAACTCTATATTCATGTTTGGGGTAAAGTAAAAATATTTAAAAAATATTCTTAAGGTGGTACCTAACACTACAGGGAGATAACTCAAGTAAAAGGGAGTAAAATCAGCTAAACGTTTTAATTACGTTGTGTTGTTAAGGGAATATTAAGCTTCTCAATGATCAAAGTTAGTGTTTGTCAAACTGCTATATAACCAGTCTAATTTTTCTGATAAATTGGTTTGTTCAAATTTTTTGAAATTTTTATATTTTTGTCAAAGGGTCAAAGTAAATACTTTGTCAAAATTTTATGAAAATTAAACGAGCCAAATTAATTTTAGTGAAGGTGTTGGGTACCACCTTAATTGGACAAATGTATACTGGAATAAGTTTATTAGAATACATGGATATTGTTTGTGAACTACCATTATGATACCTCACTCTAGAACTGGGGCTATATTGCATTCAACTTGGCAGTCTGCCTATCTGTCTGTCTGTGTGTCCTTCTGTCAGTCTGTGCATCCATCTATCTGTTCTTCTAACAAATATTTCAATCACACTTTTCTCCAAACAAAATGACTTCATATTTGGATCAGCAAATTGATAGTACTATGTGAGCACTTTCCGTATCTGTCATGCACCTACTTCCTGTTTGCTGATACTTCAACTTTTCCAATATGTTGAATGAAATTTGATAATGATTTTCGTCACTCTTTCCTCAGGTACTACTGAACAGAAAAACTGCAAAATTGATCAGCAGCTTGACAGAAACTAGTAACATTTGAGTTATTTTCAGGTCTGTCAGACACCTACTTCCTGTGTCTGGATACTTTAAATTTTTCAATATGTTGAATGAACTAAAATTTTTCATCACATTTTTATGATGTACTACTGAACTGAACGACTTCATATGTAGTCAGCAGCTTTTGAGTAATTCATATGTAGTCAGCAGCTTTTGAGTAATGAGTTGGAATGTGGGAAAACTTTTCAGATCTGTCATACATCTTCCAGTTTTTTGATATTTGAAATACATGTGGGGTATGCTTATCATGACATGATATCACATACATCTTCTTATTCATACTAAATATACAGCATATATCTTTTTACCAAAACAATTATTGCTAAGTTATACTGAAATGTTCAGGACTTACAAATACTTTTTCTTGCAAGATTTTTACCTGCATTGCAACTACGAAAGCCTGTATAAGAAGCACTCCACTCTGTCTGTACATCTTAAAGACCTTAGGTAGAAAAACTTTTGTGAAACTTTTCTTTGCTTTTCTTTCAATGGAAGGGAAGGATTTAATATTTGGTCTGGAGCTTGATAATGATAAGTTATAGCATGTAAGCAATTTTTCACATTTGCCATGCAGCAACTTCCTGTCTGCCAACAGATTGAAATTTTACAACATTTATTGTACATGGAAAATTTTGTCAAATTTTTCTTGGCTTCTATGGAAGGCAATGATTTTATATTTTGTCTGCAGCTTGATAATGATGAGTTGTAAGGTGTAAGCGATTTTTACATCAGCTGTGCAGCCACTTCCTATTTGCCAATAGTTTGAAATTTTACAACATTCATTGTACAAAGAAAATTTTTGTCAAATTTTTCTTGGGCTTCTATGGAAGGAAGTGATTTTATATTTGGTCTGCAGCTTGATAATGATGAGTTGCAAGGTGTAAGCTATTTTTATATCTGCTGTGGAGCCACTTCCTGTTTGCCAATAGTTTGAAATTTTACAACATTTATTGAACAAGGAAAATTTTGTCAAATTAATCTTGGCTTCAATGGAAGAGAATGATTTTATATTTGGTCTGCAGCTTGAGAATGAAGATTTTTAGCATATAAGAAATTTTTACATCTTTCTTGCAGCTTCTTCTTGACTTTTCTCAGGAGCTACAAATTTTCCTGAAATGTGATATCATGATTCATATGAGCATGATATATACATTAGTGATAGAACCTGATATTTTACTATGGTTGTCTCATCATAGGTTGAAATCTGGTTGCCAGCAAGGTTAACCATTCCTCTTGGTTGAAGCATTCAAGCCACAAGGACAGATGTAAAGGATGGGCCATTGTCACCTTCATTGTTTGAGCTTTTGATTTTGCCATTTGATAAAGGATTTTCTGTTTTGAATTTTCCCTGGAGTTTGGTATTTTTGTTATTTTACTTTATAGTTTTACTATGATGTATTTTCAGATTCATCTCTTAGAAACTTCCTGTTACTTGTGAGCCATATATAGCTCATAGGGCAACTTGTTTATGTTAGATTATGAGTAAAAATTTTACTGTAAATTCTGATATCTGATACATATATCTGTATGCAGATTTTCCTGAAATGGCAATAATTAATCTCACATTTTTGTCTATTCTTCAAAAATCGCAATAATAAATGGACACAATAATTTCTGAATTTACAGAATATATTCTCTGATACCATGTTTTACTAAATGAATTTGAGCTCTGATAATGCTGTGGAGGAACATTTTCTTATACATTTGTGTTTTTATAGTAAAAGAAATAGCTATAATGCATTATAAGAAAAACTTGTATGATTATTTATAGATTGTGATTCCATTATGCAGTGCTTTAAGCTGGAGAGCATTGTTTGGTATTCAACAGTTCTATCCAGACTCTCAGCTTTGTCAGGCAGATGTAAGTTTTTGATCTTTTTTTAACAATTATAAATGTTTGTATTCAGGGTTGAGATCTCAACTGAGTTGTACTGTGCGTACTGTTGTACGTTTGTTTTTTCTACATTGGCTAGAGGTATAGGGGGAGGGTTGAGATCTCAAAAAACATGTTTAACCCCGCCGCATTATAGCGCCTGTCCCAAGTCAGGAGCCTCTGGCCTTTGTTAGTCTTGTATCATTTTTATACGACCGCAAAAAAATTTTTGTGGTCGTATATTGGTATGACGTTGGCGTCGTCTCCGTCGTCGTCGTCCGGCGTCGTCGTACGAAGACGCATTAGTTTTCGCACTCTAACT